>NC_090334.1:55826433-56500078 GCF_035084215.1 Heptranchias perlo
GAAGTGGAGAAAATATTGGAGTTCTCTTCTCAACTCCCTCGCTGACATTATTTACAATCTTTTATATACTTTATCTGTCATTATTTTGTATCACATGGATTTAAAGCTGTGGTTATGTTGTACAGCTGGTTGCTGTGGAATATGAAGTGCACCCAGCATGTTATATTGCCTAACTCCAAATCGAACTTTGGCTGCCAGGAGAGAGCTTTGTGCATCATGTTCTGACACATGAGCAAAGCTCTGTTCCTGGACAGTAAATTATAATGTTTCAAGAGTGCAGGTTGGAACCTTCACATTCTCAAAATAATCAAGAAAGGCTCCCCGCTAAGTTTAAAAAGTGCCTAAGAGGTTCAACGAATAATCTGAGCACTTTTAAACCAAGCACTGAGGTTATACTCAACATGGTGTCAAGCCCAATTGGTGTGAGACTACAGGGAGTCTCATACCATTACATTTTGGAGTCACATTGAACCTGACTTTGGAATTATATGGAAACAGTAATGAATCAAAGCCAAGTGCCAAATATACCTGTAGAGAACAATTACCAGTTATCTATTGTATCCTGAAATATGCAATTGAAAAGATTACCATGCAAGGCCTTTCTTTGTGTATTGATGAAGTGCTTTTCAGATTATTCTATGTAAGATGAATTGCTTCCCCAAGAGTCACTTTTACTGCTGAAGGAAACTGATTTTCTGTCGAATAGTGCTTCCATTACAGCTTTCCAAAACATGTTTCCTGCCTTCAGTTCAGAAAAGACTACAGTACTTTAATTACTTTGCCTGGCTGAATCAATTTCACTAGGTGCTTTCTCATACTTTTGTGTTTTACCACTACTGTTCATTATTATTTCTTGAAGTTGGTTGCTTTTGCACCAAAGATTAACTTAGGGTGATAAAGCAGAATTGGGTAATTATAGGCCCATTAGCTTGACTTCAGTAATGGATAAGATGCTCGAAGGTACCATTAGAGATGCCCTATGTGACCACTTAGATAGCGAAGGCGTTATTAGGGACACTCAACATGGCTTCTGGAAAAGAAGGTTGCGTCTTATGAATTTGAATTTTTTGAAGAACTCACCAGGTTAGTGGATGAGGGTAACATTGTCTACCTGGACTGTCAGAAAACTTTCGATAAGGTACCTCACAAGAGGCTTCTTTACAAGCAAGAATCTTGTGGAATTAGTGGTAATCTGCTGCGGTGGATTGAGAATTCATTGAATGCCCGTAGGCAGAAAGTTGTTGTCAGTGCATTTGGATCAGCTTGGAGACTGGTTACCAGTGGTGTCCCGCAGGGATCGGTGCTAGGGCCTTTGCTTTTTACTATTTTCATTAATGACCTAGATGTCGGTACTGGGGGGAATGATCCGCATGTTTGCAGACGATACTAAGCTATGTACCAGCGTTAGGGCTAGAGGATGCTCGACTACAATGCAAGCAGGTCTTGATGTGTTGGGGAATGGGCCTGTGTTTGGAAAATTATGTTTAACTTAGCAAAGTATAGTGTTATGCACGCGGACAGGTCTAATGCTAAATATACATACGCTCTGCAGGGAACATAATTGAAGTCAGCAGTAAAATTTCCAGTCTAAAATAACTTAGTTACCCAGATAGGCTCAAAGAGCTGGGTCTGTATACTTTAGAATAGCATGGACTCAGGGATGATTTGATCAAAGTTTATAAAATAATGAAGTGACTAGATCATGTATATGTGGACCAATTATTTCAACTGTATAGGCTAGGGATGACCAGGGGTCTTGCTTACAAGTTCCACTCCTATTTCTCATCTACATGCTGCCTCTTGGCGACATGATCTGAAAACACAACGTCAAATTCCACATGTACGCTGATGACACCCAGCTCTACCTCATCACCACCTCTCTCGACCCCTCCATTGTCTCTCATTTGACACACTGCTTGTCCGACAGCAAAAACATCCTCCAATTAAATATTAGGAAGACCGAAGTCATTGTCTTTGGTCCCCGTCGTAAATTCCATTCCCTAGCCACCGACTCCATCCCTCGCCCTGGCCACTGTCTGAGGCTGAACCAGACTGTTTGCAACCTTGGAGTCCTATTTGACCCTGAGATGAGCTTCCGATCACATAGCTGCTCCATCATCAAGACTGTCTACTTCCAACTCTGTAACATCGCCCATCTCCTCCCCTGCCTCAGCAAATCTGCTGCTGAAACCCTCATCCATGCCTTTGTTACCTCTAGACTCAACTATTCCAATGCTCTCCTGGCTGGCCTTCCACTTTCCACCCTCCATAAACTTGAACTCATCCAAGCCCATATCCTAACTCGCACCAAGTCCCATTCACCCATCACTCCTGAGCTCGCTGACCTACATTAGTTCCTGGTCAGGGAATGCCTTGATTTCAAAATTCTCATCCTTGTTTTCAAATCCCTCCATGGCCTTGCCCCTCCCTATCTCTGTAACCTCCTCCAGCCCTACAACCCTCTGAGATCTCTGCGCTCTTCCAATTCTTGCCTCTTGCCTCCGTACCTTCAGCTTCCTAGGCCTTACGCTCTGGAATTTCCTCCCTAAACCTCTCCATCTGTCTACCTTCCTCTCCTTCTTTAAGATGCTCCTTAAAACCTACTTCTTTGATCAAGCTTTTGGTCACCAGTCCTAATATTTCCCTATGTGGTTCGGTGTCAAATTTTGTTTGATAATCGCTCCTGTGAAGTGCTTTGAGATGTTTTACTACGTTAAAGGCGCTATGTAAGTGCAAGTTGTTGTTGATCTGTAAGGGCAGGACTAGATTGGATGTTAGGTTGTTCTCCTTTTCCTAGTGGACCTGTGGAACAGGTTGCAGGCTCGTGCAATGAATGCTGATTCACTATACCCCTTCTAGAGAGAGCTGGACTTGTTTCTGGCTTGGGCGGAGATAACCTCGTACAAGACGTAGGTACCCTGAAATATAAATCCGAGTTAATGTGATCTCCTGGACTAGTTTCGATTGTCTAAACAGGCCGGAAAGGAATTTTTCTGATTTATTTCCCTAATTGGCCTGGGGTTTTTATCTTTTTTTGCCTCTCCCAGGAGATTACATGGCTCTGGGTGGGTGAGGAGTGCTGTATCATGATGCATGGTGCACTATGTGGGACAGGCTAGATGAATCAATGGGTCTTTTCCTGTCCATTGTTTTTGTAAGTTCATATGGAATTAATTACCTTATACGAAGTCAACTCATCTCTTATGAGGTGAGATACACAATTGAAAAACAGATTATTTGCAGCAATTTTCAATTGTCTTGACATTTTTTAAATATCAGAGTATAGTTTATACAAAAAATCTTGTTAATTTTTTATTAGATAAGATAAATTAAAATTTCTAATTTATTATTGTATTTGATTAGTACACATGGACAGCCCTCAACCCCATTATTAGATTTACAATCACCATACTTGCTGAATTGTGTTCAACCACATATATCTTTGTTTAATTGCTCCACAATTGCAATTGTTTCCTAAATACCCTACCACTTTTAGAAGCATTCCTTTACTCAGCTCTCCAAAGCTTCTGGAAGGCTGTTAAATGTATTTCCGGCTTTAAATTGTAGTCTTTGCTTTCTATCTGACAGACTGCCAAAATCTCTTAAAGGTAGCTGGTACCTGTTATTTGCTACAAATAACAGTCTGCTATTTGCACGGAGTATGAACGGAGATCAGATATCGCACACGTAAAACACAGATGCAGGTCCTGTCCCTATGTTTACAAACTGTTGAGTTATGTTAGAACATTGAATAAAGATTGCGCACTACTAAATCTCACATCCTCCAATCTGCATGCCACACCTCACCAATCTTCCGGTCCGACTAGGTACCATGCCTGCAAGAGAGCGTGCACCAAGGTTTTCTGATGGTGCAAGAGGTGGACAGAGGAGGGGTATCCTATATCTGCAGCGGGTGGAGGGGGGAGGGGCAAGAGGCCCTCCAGACATATGTTCAAAAGGCAGTGGGAGGCACAAGGGGACGTAGTCAATGCCAGGCGCATAGCACCATGAACATGGATGCAATGCAAGAAGAAGTTTAAAGCTTTGACATGAGTGATCAAGGTGTGTGAGGTCAACTGACAAGTGGCATCTCCTACCAACTGCACCACTAGTCGCATCCACTGCTCCACTCAATACACCCCCATCACCCACTTACCAACAAACTCTTTCAATCAGTACTCAACTCTTCCAATCAGATGCTTCCTCTCACCCTTACACATTACCACTGTTGCAAGCCTCACACCCACAACTCACAGGCCACACACATTGGCAGCTGTTCAACCATGACAGGCACATCACCCAGACACACGTCCCACTTTCTTGCAGGAGGTAGCAAATGGCAGTGACGTTTAGCCCCTCGAGCCTGTTCCCCCATTCAATAAGATCATAGTTGATCTGTGACCTAACTGCATATATCCACCTTAGCCCCATATCCCTTAATACCCATGGTTCACAGAAATCTCAGCTTTAAAATTCACAAGTGAGCTCGCACCAACTGCCGTCTGTTCCAAACTTCTCCCACCCTTTGCATGTAGAAGCATTTCCTAACTTCACTCCTACACGTCCTGGCTCTAAATGTTAGCCTATGTCCCCTAGTCTTAGTATTCAAGTATAGGGGACCTCCAAAACAGTTACAAATCAGCAGCCAGAAGCAATAATCCAGCAACTAATCTGTAAATCCTGCATGGTCCCTTTAAATAGCGCTGATGGGGGGGGTCCTCCAGGCACTTTAAGACATGTTCAGATGGTCGCGGTTAAGAAGTGCGTTGAGTGGAGCGCTAAGTCCCAAAATGGTGTCGATCACTTTAAATCAGCGTTGCACACTGAACACATATTCTCCCTACTTTACATGCTGCTGGCGTTCGTTATTTGTGCATGCACTAAACCCTTTCCCAAGGTGGCATCCGGCGCATGTCACGCTAGAAGCGTGCGTGCGCATCCAAGACACCATCTTGGATGTTCAGGAGGCCATGTGGCGCTGAAACAACGGGCACTAGACAGCCCAATTTCTAGCCCTCCGTTGTTTGCAATGGCCATTCCACTAGCAGAGAGAATGCAGTGACATCACAAGAAGCCTAGGCTTTCATTCCTAATAGCTATTTGTTTCTATTTCAGACATTACTTCCAAGTATTTGACAACTACGGCCCTCCTTTCTGCAGGCTACTTCAGAATCTCTGTTACCCACTATTTGTTTTCACTAAGCACCTTCCGTGGCATTGCTAATCTGTCTCGAAGGAGCGAGCGTAAGGCTTGTGTGGAGCATAAACGCCGGCATGGATCAGTAGGGCCGAATGGCCTGTTTCTGTGCTGTATTCTCAACTTGCCCATATTTAGCAATGGCCTTACTGCCATAGCTTACAACTACATTGTGAATCCTAATTACATAGATATCGACATATGCCAAGCACCGCATGCATACCAGTTGTACACCGCGATTGTGTTGACTGCTGTTTTAAAGGATTAAATACCCTTTTGTGTGCATGTAATTGTTTCATGTGGCTAAGTGAACGTGGAAAGACTACCTGCTGCCCTTTCAATCAATTTGTGTTTGCGTATCACTGTGTCTGCCCCGTAGTAATCAATCTACTGCCACTACGATACGAAATGAAAAACGTACCCACGTAGCAAGTATATTAAACTGAAGTCTGGTATTGATTGATTTGAAATGTTCTTAGTGGTCATAAAACCTCTATAAAACTGTTTTAAAGGATGGAAATTAGCAAAATACTTACCCTGTATGTAAAAGAGCTGACAACACCTTTTAGGATATCGTGGGAAGGAGAGAGAGGGATATTAGTGACAGAGAACTGCAGCTGGGGAATCAATGTGGGTTGCATGACAGAAGGCATGTCAGTGAACAGAATGTGTAAAGAAGTGTGGCTGGATGCAAAATGTGCTGGAAAGAATGCAAGTGCAGGGAAATGCAAAGTGTCCAACCCAAAATCACAAATGCTATGGAAAAACATGCTGTGAATATCCCAGACAAAAAAAACAAAACAAGAACAGAAAGCAATTGGCAGAGTAATAGAGAAAGAGACACACAGAAGTCAATGGAAATTGTAATCAGTCAGAGATTAAAATGGGCGACCGATCCGATTCTGCATTTCCCACCGGATGGGTTAGGTTAAAATTACCCCCTCCCCATCAGTGTTTGCTCAGCTTGAATCTTCTGAAATAGATGTTGCAAGGGGGTTGGTGTCCAAGAGTAAGGAAGTCTTGGTACAATTGTACAGGGCTTTGGTAAGACCACATCTGGATTACTGTGCGCAGTTTTGGTCTCCTTCCCTAAGGAGGGATATACTTGCCTTAGAGGCAGTGCAATGAAGGTTTACTATATTGATTCCTGGGATGAGAGAGTTGTCCTATGAGGAAAGATTGAGTAGAATGGGCCTATACTCTCTGGAGTTTAGAATAATGTGAGGTGATCTCATTGAAACATACAAGACTCCAAGAGGGCTTAACAGGGTAGATGCTGAGAGGATGTTTCCCCTGGCTGGAGAGTCTAGAACATGGGACATAGTCTCAGGATAAGGGGTCGGACATTTAGGACTGAGATGAGGAAGAATTTCTTCACTCAGAGGGTCGCGAATATTTAGAATTCTCTACCCCAGAGAGCTGTGGATGCTCAGTCGATGAGTATATTCAAGACTGAGATCGATAGATTTTTGGACTCTAAGGGAATCAAGGGCTATGGGGATCAGGCAGGAAAGTGGAGTTGAGGTCGAAGATCAGTCATGATCTTATTGAATGGCGGAGCAGGCTTGAGGGGCCGTATGGCCTACACCTGCTCCTGTTTCTTAAGTTCTTATATATTTATATCTCCAATGGTGATGTCTGAAAATGGAGAGGATATCCCTTCAAATAGATGAACCTGCTTTACTAGCATGTAAGATTAAGTCAAGAATATTCAACGTTCAAGGTGAAAATGAAGCCGTATGAGATTCAGCCAAGAATAAAACATTAACTTGCATAAGAACACAAGAAGGCATGGAATGAGACAAGGCCATTCAGTTCATCAAGCCCAATCCTCTCAGAGGCCAATGATGGACTTTACCCACCTGTGCAATCTCCTGAGGGAAATATAAGATTCCCTTGTCACCAAAAGTAATCAAGTGAAACTTCAGGATAGCCATCCATTCCTATTTCTCCAACAATATTACAATTAAATGAAAGCCACATCTGGTGTTCAGTTTTGGTCACCTCACTTAATTAGGGATACAGAAGCCATGAAAATGACTCAGAAGAGGGCCACTAGATTGAGCTTAAGGGCCCTGAGTTACTAGAATAGACTTAGAGAGGTGGGGTTTTTACTTTGCAAAAACAGAGGATTCCACAAGATTTGATTGAGGCCTTGAAAATAATGAAAGGATTAGACTCAGTCCAAGTGGGTAGAATATTTGAGCTAGATAGGTTAGGGAGGACCAGGGTATGCAAGTATAAGTTATGAAAGCAAAGAACTAGGTTAGATGCTAGGATGTACTTCTTTTCATAGAGAGTCGTTGACCTCTGGAATAAATTGCTGGCACGTGCAGTAAGTACCGATTCACCGCAAGGATTCAAAAGGGAGCCGGACAAGTTATTGAAGGTAGGTGGGTTACCCATCGTGCATTGTGTCACCCAGTCACCGTGGTGTCTTGCTTGATCACTTTTGGGCTCAGAGAGAAATTTCCCAGAGTTTTTTCCTAAATTGTCCTAAAGCTTTTTCTCTGTTTTACTTGCCTCTCCCAGGGGCTTGAGTAGTTGCATGGTGG
The DNA here is from genome assembly GCF_035084215.1 of Heptranchias perlo. NCBI lineage: Eukaryota > Metazoa > Chordata > Chondrichthyes > Hexanchiformes > Hexanchidae > Heptranchias > Heptranchias perlo. The sequence continues at coordinate 55,834,186 of NC_090334.1, forward strand.
TGGAGCGGGGGGAATGGGGATGATGGTGTGCAGATGCTACACCAAGCCAGGAGCCAGGATGGGGCAGGCTTGATGGACCAGCTGTCTTTTTCATATGTTTTGTATGATATAAAGTTGCTAAGCCATTGAGGGGGAGATATTTAGTTAAAAGTACTTTAAAAAATGCAAAGCTGTGCTCAATTTAAATGGAAACTGAAACTGGGAATTTCATAATAAATATCAATGGGATAATCTGAAGTTCATTTCTCTGTCTCTAATGTCATTCTCTGACGTTTGAAGCTCCCGGGTATTTTCATTCACCAAGGAATATGTTTTCGAAGATTTAGTTGATTATATGAGCTCCTAACATTTACAGAATTGTTTAATTAATCCTGTCCCTTCTACAAAGACATTTACGGCCAAATATTAACACTTCTGAAAATTTCTATTCATCCCTTTTGTCAGACCTTCTCAACCTGCAGCACCAAAACTGGCATTTCGTTATCCACTAACTAATCTTATCCAGTGCTGCTCCTACAACTGCTAGTTGTTCAGGAAGGGGGAAATCTCCTAATCCATTCAGACAATGAAGATCTGAATTTCATATTATGACAAGCGGCATTCAAATGAGACCCGGCAGCTGGGCCTCTGGGATCAAATTCCCATACAGGATTGCCATCCAGTCCCGCCGGCTTCCCGCTGGTAGTTAAAATTGGGCCTTTTGTTTTTGGCTGTACTACCTAACTTGGCAGATTATTCCAAACATTTAGTATTCTCTCGCTCTCTGTTTTAAATTAAGATAAACTTTTCACTAGATTCTATTTATGTCCTCATAGCTCATCTTCTTTACATTTCAGTCTTGCTGCTCCTCTCTGTATTTTTTCCAATGTCTATATATCTTTGCCATTGTATGAGAATGGAATTGTATTTACTACATTTATGAATTAATTGTTACAATTCAAAGAACCTTCTACAACCATCAGGCTTCATTCCTGAATCAGATCAGGTTCCTTTTTTTTACAGTTGCAGTATAAACACAGCATTATTTGTTTAGTTTCTGTGCCACGCAAACTCTACAGTTGCTACCACTTTAATTGTAGGAATGGTGTTGATTGTAGTTATAATAAATTGTTTTCACCTCTCTGAAGATGTGTTTTGGGCCATTGTCATTCATTGCTAAATAGTTTGGGAATTAAATGTACTTTTGCCATTATTACATTAAATCAACTTTTGCATTTTGAGTTAATTAGATTATGACAGTACTGCCCAAGTAGAAAGTTACCAATCAAATTAATAATTAAGCTTTAAGTTTTATCTCCAAGTGCCTCAGCCTTGCTACCTCTCTCCTTACCTTCAAAGTCATCCTCAAAATCTACCTCTTTATCTCTGCTTTTAACCACCTCACTTAGCTTTTTCCTTCTCTGCCCATCCTTTTTTGTTTCAGTGTCGTGCCTTTAGACATTTTACTATGTTAAAGGCAAGTAGTTATTGCTATGTTGGAGAACAGATTGAATAGCCCAATAATAGTTTTCCATCATTTTTTGGGTGGAAACACATAATTTTAGTTAAGCCATATTTTTTGTGGGGTTTAGAATATCTTTGTTTGCAAGAAAGATGCTTAGTCACAAATCTATATGAGAAACTACCGTCTTTTATGGAACATTTAGAATTCATTGATGATGATGCAACTCCAATTTTTAGCAATTTACAATTTTTAGCAATTTACAACTTTTACAAACCAACTACAATAATTAAGATATATTGTATTGTATAGTTAAAGAGACAGTAATACATATTACATAGACGGAAATAAGAAAGTTGTTATCTGGTGCATCAAAATTCATCCCTCTAGTTCACTGATTTTCTCATCTTTGCATTTCACTGTATTTTTAATATACCAAATTTTTTGGCATACCTGACTTGGCAGATTATTCCAAACATTTAGTACTCTCTTGAGTAATGAAGGACGTCCTAATATCTGTTTTAAATTAACTTATTGACTTTTCATTAAACTCCATTTATGTTCCGATTTCCTAGTTTACTTTAAAGTTAATGGTTTATCGTTCCATTATGTTCCCCTTTAATTGCTACCTTTCTAGACAGTAGAGGTTGAGCTCCTCTAATCTTTCCTCATAGCTCATCCTCTTTACACTTCATCAGTCTTGTTACACTTCTCTGTATTCTTTCCAATGTGTATATAAGATTTTTCATCATGTAAGGATGGAACTCTATTCACTATATTCATGAATTAATTGGTGAAATGCAAAGAACCTTCTACAACCATTTAATAAGGAGATGAGGATTCAGGGGATAAAGCCATAGCATAATTGATAGAACTTTCTGGAAAATGAAAGTGAAGGACACAGAGCCACTTCAAAGCATTGCCTCTACGTAGAGTGTCTCTTTAAATTTTATTTTGAAATGTTGATCTATTTTTCTGAACTTGAGCATGAAGAATCTGATTGGAAAAGTGATTAGTTCAATAAAAGTATTAAAAAATATAAATTCATAGAAACTTAAGGATGAAGGAGGCCATCTGGTCCATATACCACTGCTACTTTCACTGTATCTGTTCTAGTTCCCATTTTCCTGTTTTTTCTTTGTATACTTGATTTGTTTTCTTCAGGTGTTAAATGTTGTGATTGAATTTACTTCAGTAGCCACTTGCATTAGCTTATTCCATATTCTAATAACCATTGGTGTGAAAAAACTTCATTCTAACATTCCTCTTTATGTTTCTAGTACTAATCCTAAATTAATGCCCCCTTTTACTAATTCATCAACCAATGAAAATAATATTTTACTTTAGTGCTACAGTGGATGCTGCCATAGTTTTTCAAGAGTGTCAAGATTATCGTTTCAGAATATAATGTAAAGAAACAGTCTATAATGAATGCTGTCAACCTAACTATATCCTCTCCTCCCTGCTATTTTACTGACTCTACATTGCATCTTCTCCATGGGTTCAATATTCTTTCTATATTAGGGTGTATAAAACTACGTACGGTATTCCAACAGTGACCTAATCAATGCTTTGTATAGATTTGTCATCATAAATTAAGCGTTCATTATGCTTTCCAAATTAAAGCGGCAGTTTACAGTTGAAGACGAAAGAAGAAGCCTGAGGTTGCATGGGAGCGCGGAGGTGATCAGTGAAGGTGATGGGAAGTACTGACGGAGATGAAAGAGGTGGCTTGAGAGCTTACGGGAGCTGAGAGGCGAATGGAGAAATTGGCGGGTAGGCTGGAGCCGATAGATAGGAGGCATCATGCACTGGTCTGACGGTGTAACAGCAAGCAAGATTGTGACCTGAAATGGGAACGGGAGGCTGAAACAGAAATAGAAGGCCCAAAATGTAAATAGTTAAAACTTTAAAACCTCCAAGCAAACTCTAAAACTGTAAAAATTTAAAAAAGGAGAAAATATGGTGGGTGATTGTGGGCAAATGTGCCAAAGTGCCACCTCGTGACCAGAAGCATGAAATTACACCGTGACAAGCAACTGTTTAATACAAATTGCTATTATAAATGTTGATACAGCATTTTACATTGTAAATGTTGACATAAAACGTTATGGAGAAATAGTGATGACAGGCACTAATGTTTGCGGTCATGAAGTGCACGGCATAAGCATATTTGGATCATCTCAATTGACTAGAATTAGAATGTTGAGTTCATGGTTCTTTTCCCTCGTTTTAATGCTGAGAAGCAGCCTCCGACATGAGTCCAGTTGACTAGAATAAAGAAACCCACAAGCTTCTTTAGGACCTGGAGCCTACTTGAAGAGCTGGCAACATTGTGCGACAAATATTCTGAGGGTTAGGCAGTTTTCGCTGTGGAGAAAATAATGTTTGTTTTGTATGTATTAATACTAAAACACTTGAATAAGCTGTGGTTACTATTGCTGCCCAGAAGAAATCTTGCATTCAAATATTTAATATGGGAACAGCTGACAGATTTTGTGTTGAGAAAGATACCTAATAAAATAGACTATTGTTTTTTATTTCCAATTTCTGTAGTAGAATAGAATTGCTAATACCTGGGCCAAGTAATCTGCACTAGTGGCAGAGCAATTTAATTGGTTAGCTGCTGTGAAAATTCATGGTTTGATAGGGTTACTAAAATAATATAAATAATGATCTCTGTAATCATGATAATGTCATTCATCTAGCTTTGGACAACGTTCTTGATCAATTTCATCATAATACTTTCAGTTACTTTTAAACCTCAAATTATTATCACAATAATTTGTTTGGTTCCCTGGTTTTCTTTCATCTTCTCAAAATGCAAAGGTTGCAAGAATGACTCTGTAAATCTGAATTTAGGTAATTGAGTAAAGATTGAAATCAGTGGGAGTCATAAATTTTTAAGCTCTCATATTGAATGATATGCTCTGGTTATGAATTGTATTGACACTATGGAATTAACATTTTTATCCCTAACTTCTAAGCTTATGTACTTGGGTAAAACACGGATCCCCAAATGAATGCCTTGACTTGTGTTCACTTTGGGCTTTTGGTATAAATGGAGCAAGTTATTATATGGTGACTTAGTTTTCCTATAGTGAGATAAATAGTACACGTCTAAGTAGTTAGCTTGTCCTCGTGTGGCATCTTAATCTTATCCTTATTTGTCTGTGCTGATTTACCTTAAATAACATTTCTCTCAAAAATTGATCTTTATTATGCTGATGGCGTAAAAGGGGTGCAGGAGACTTACTAAAGATGAACATTTATTTGCTATGTTGCATGCATTAACTTGTTATGATATATTCATGGGAACTGCTGCAGACACTAATATGATGGGTAAAGGAAATGAGCTTAGCTAGTGAGGTTAAAAACTAGTTTTCTAGCAGAATGGGAAATGGTCAGGCAAAATCCCTCAGTTAAATTTGGCACAGTGGGCAGTGCAGTGTATTAAGAAGGACAATGATCAAGATCATAGTCCTGTCACCAATGCGACTAGCTTCTGAATACAGCATGATCAGATAATCTAAAGGAGTCATGGAAATTTCAGTAGAGAAGGAGGTCATTTGATCTTTGTGCCTATGCTGATGCTAGCTCCATATCGAAGATAACTATTGAAACCCTATTTCCCCACTCTTTCCCTGTACCCTTTAATATTTTCCTTGTTCGAGTGTTTATCTAAAAGTTGTGATTGACCCAAGTGCGAAAGCCACTTGTGGCGATTCATTCTATAGTCTAAGAACCTTTTGCATGCAAATAATCACATTGAGATCTGTTTTAAAAGGATACTTTACTCTTCTGATACTTATTATAATACAAAAATCTTCGATTGTTCTATGGGAAGAATGGCAGGGTGATGCGTAAATTACTGTAATTTGTGTTTCATAAAATATAAACAAAGGAGCAGTTAAACCATAATCTTCCAAGCAGTCTTTCAATAATATAATTTTAACCAGATTGAAACTTCAACTAAACTTTAACATTTTGTACAAAACAACCTTGTGAATTAGACTTTGGGTTTGTATATTTTTCAAATAAATACATTTCTAGTCATTGTAAAATATTAGAATTGTAAGCAGTATTACTTGAAAATCTTCCTGTGTAGTTATCTTTTGGATAACCTGACTGGACAGTTTCCTAGTTCAGCTTGAATTGGGACATACAATATTGATACCAAGGCTGATTGGCAATGAAAATGGTATGTGGGCAACTTGCTGAACTTGTTTATTAATGATGGCAACATTTGGAAGGGCAATATGTGTTTTTTCTCATTCCTGTCTCCTTATGTAAATACTACTCTTGTTTCAAAATGAAACCTGAAGTGTTTACATCCCTTTTTCCTGCACTTTCTTCTTACTGCTTAGTCTTGTGATGCTGTACTCTCTCTCTTTCTGTACCTTTTTCTGCTCAGTCCTGTGATGCTGTATTCTCTCTCTTTCTGTATCTCTTTCTGATCAGTCTTGTGATGCTGTACTCTCTCTTTCTGTATCTTTTTCTGTCACTGAAACATTGGACAACATCTAACGCTGGTTTAATGAGCACTCAGGACACTTTCAAAACCATGCCAGAAGGTTCAAAAGTTGTTGAAACAGCTTTGATGCTTCAAAGTGAATTTCTCCACAATGTACATAACACAGAGTGTTTGACAAGGAATCTTGTTTTGATTTTGAGGCCTCCTGCCCAGCAGAAATGGGACAGTAGCACTCAGAAAATTGTGGGGAATGACTTACTGCCCCGTTCCTACCATTGTTTTATCTTGGGCTTAACTCTGGGTGAGGGGAGCACCTTCTCGAGTCAGGTGGCAGGCCCACTTAAAATACAAAAATTAAGGTCCATTGATTTTATTAGAACCCTGCAGTTCGGTCCTCTGTACAGGAGTCAGTGTCACCAGCTCTTGTAGCATTGAACAAAGCTCAAACATGCCATTCTGTATCTGGGCTCCATCATCTCTACCGCCTTCAAAAGGGGCGCATTGATAGGGGCTTAAATCACGTCTTACATCTCCTACAGTCTTCTGCAGACCAGTGAAAGTGTGAGCCCTAGCACCATGGGAGTAGCAGAGGCACAATTGAATGGCACATGCTGCCGTTTTTCAGGATAACAAGACATCTGCTCCCTAGCCACCCCCTCAACCAATGCCCTCCATGGTGCTCACAAAGCCATTTGGGCGAGACTGCCTCGGCAGTAGCCGAGATGCTGCAGATCTGGTCTGAAACTTTCGAGGTCGCTGACCACGAGCATCTCAAGGGTCGTCATCTGTGCATCGGTAGCATTACACCACCCATGCTGAAGCCACTGGGGGATGCGCTTCATAGGTGCACCAGATTAGCAAAAAGATCACTTAAGAAAGGCACTATGAGCTAACACATGGGTGGTAATGTTGTTTCATGGCAGTTGGGTAAACCATTAAAAAGTCACATTGTTGGAAATTGTTGGCAACTTTTGGCAACTTTGTTTGTGACTCCAGTTCCACACCAACATGGCTGACTCTTAACTAACCTCTAAAGTGGTCCTAAAACCATTCAGTTGTATCAAAATCAGGACAACTGGAGATGGGCAACAAATGCCGACCTTACCAGTGGCGCCCACATCCTGAGATTGAATGAATAAAGAGAAGCAGTGAAGACAAGTTCAAAATGTCTGTATAATCAAGCCAGGTTATTTCCAAACAAATTCCAATGATCTGAGTACTTGCAGGTGAGTTCCCCTTTAAGAAGCACTTCCAATGGCCATTTCAAGTGAAAATAGCATTGGGGTCCGATTGACATGAGAGGATCGTGATTTGAAAATTATAATGAGGCTTCCACCTGCTTCTGGTGGCTGCCTGGGCCATCCTTGTGGCGGGGTGGGGGGGTGGGGTGGGTGTGTGCGATCGGGAGCAGGAATGAGTTCACTGCTGTGATTTTTGAGGCACTTATTGCTCTGTTCCCACTGAGCTGAGGCCCTCAAATCAGGGCCAATGCATTCTCCCCACCCCTCCTGATTATATTAGTTATAAGATCAATAATATCAATAACTATTGGGAATTGTGATTCTATTATGATGTTTTCAATAATACTAAGTTTGAAGAGTTTAAACCAAGGGGTCTGGTGAGACCACACCTGGAGTACTGTGTACAGTTTTGGTCTCCTTACTTAAGGAAGGATATACTTGCCTTAGAGGGGGTGCAACGAAGGTTCATTAGGTTGATTCCTGGGATGAGAGGGTTGTCCTATGAAGAGAGTCTCTAGAGTTTAGAAGAATGAGAGGTGATCTCATTGAAACATATAAAATTCTTAGAGGACTTGACAGGGTAGATGCTGAGAGGCTGTTTCCCCTGGCTGGAGACTCTAGAACTAGAGGTCATAGTTTTAAGATAAGGGGTCGGCCATTTAGGACCAAGATGAGGAAAAATTTCTTTACTCAGAGGATTGTGAATCTTTGGAATTCTCTACCCCAGAGGATTGTGGATGCTCAGTCGTTGAGTATATTCAAGACTGCGATCAATGGATATTTGGAGACTAAGGGAATCGAGGGATATGGGGATAGGGCGGGAAAGTGGAGTTGAGCTAGAAGATCAGCCATGATCTTATTGAATGGCGGAGCAGACTCGAGGGGCTGAAGGCCTACTCCTGCTCCTATTTCTTATGTTCTTATCTATTCTTTACATTGTTTAGCAACATATTGATTCTGAGGAGAGGGCTGTTTCCGTCAGCCAGAAATTCCAGTACCCCTCTATTAACTCTGGGACTTGGTAACTAAGAACACATCCAATGAATACATTTTGCTGCGATGCCAAACTCCCAAGATGCAATGTTTTTCATTAGTGCTATATTGATGTTTCTGGTGGAGGAAAAAGCATTTAATTGCATAGCAGATTTAATAGGTAAATAAGTTCTGATGGGTTAAAATGAGAAGGGAGAGAAATGTAAATAAGGCAAAATGAGTTTAGATGATCATTGTACTCCTGAGAAGTTATCATAAGTTAGAAGTGAAATCAAAATGAAGAAAACTATAGTGATAATGGTCCATAGATCAAGTTTTTTCCTCTAAACATTGATAGTCAATTCCTTTAATAATTTTTGTCCAATTAACATTAACTACAACTTCTTATTTAAACTTAAATTAACATTACATACATTTATTACTTAAAGTCCACATAGGCCTAGAAATTCCTTTAGGCCATTTTCAAAGCTGCAAATGGGTGCAGGGAATGTTCCCTGTGCCTATAGACATATGCCCAAGGATCACAAGAAATTGGTCCTGTGGCCTCATCTAAACGGTTCTCCGTTGTCATTCATGGCGAGCCAACAGCGCCTGTCGCGCCTCCACAGGCAGCTCGACCAATGGATGAATAAAATTTCGAGCCATCTGCCATGCCGCCAGTGGCCATTAGGTAAGTCCTGGGGGGAGGGGGAGGACAACAGCAGGTGGGCCAATTGTGACTGTCAGCAGGTGTCAGGAGTACTGTGGAGCCAGGGGAGCCTTTATGTAGGCTGCTGCCATGAATTTCCTTGAACCTACTATAGCTTCCTTTATCGAGGCTATTGTAACCTGCAGCTATCACATTGTGCAAATAAGGATCATTCTGAACATGTTAATATTTTTCCAACATCCATTCGTCCAGCAATTATGATACAGTGAAAAATGTGTTTCTACCCATATGTTAAACCTGAAAATTATTCAGCAAAAATGTTAGTCCTTGCCTAATCTCTAATCTTCCTTTTCTGTGCATGTGCCAAATGATACTGCACAGCATGTCAGAAAGTAAGAAGCAGAAATAAAGTTCCAGATGGCTGTCCCCACTGAGGAACTAAGCTTTAGTTCTTTAAGTCTGTTGTGGATTTAATATGGGCACCAGAGTTGGGAGTTTTGAATGCACAACTTACAATCTGTTTTATGGTGAAAAATCACACTTTTAGCACATAACTGATTTTGCACAACATTTATATGTTTGATATAATATGTTGTAGTTAAAAATAATTTGGGAAAAGTTTTTAAATTTATAATTATTTCACTTTGGATGACTTTGAGTTGGAATCAATGTCCATATCCTACAGAGATTTCCCTTTGACTCAAAGGTAACACTCTCATCTCTGAGTTAGAAGGTCGTGGGTTTAAACTCCACTTGAGTACAAAATCTAGGCTGACACTTCGTGCTGCACTGTCTGAAGTGCCGTCTTTCAGATAAGGCTTTAATCTGAGGTCCCATCTGCCTTCTTAGGTGGACACAAAAATTCCCATGGCAGTATTTGAAGAAGAGCTGGGGAGTTCTCTCGATGTCCTGACAACCATTTATCACTCAGCCAACATCACTAAAAACAGATTGTCTGGCTATTTATCTCATTATTCTTAGAATCATAGAAAATTTACGGCGCAGAAGGAGGCCATTCGGTCCATCATGTCTGTGCCGGCTGCAAATGTGCCACCCAGCCTAATCCCACTTTCCAGCACTTGGTGCATAGCCATGTAGGTTACGGCTCTTCAGGTGCATATCCAGGTGCTTTTTAAATGATTTGAGAGTTTCTGCCTCTACCACCCTTTCAGGCTATGAGTTCCAGACCCCCACCACCCTCTGGGTGAAAACATTCTTCCTCAGCTCCCCTCTAATCCTTCTACGAATCACTTTAAATCTATGCCCCCTGATATTGACCTCTCTGCTAAGGGAAATAGGTCTTTCCTATCCACACTATCTAGGCCCCCTCATAATTTTGTACACCTCAATTAAATCACCCCTCAGCCTCCTCTGTTCCAATCAAAATAACCCCAGCCTATCCAATCTTTCCTCATAGCTAAAATTCTCCGGTCCTGGCAACATTCTCGTAAATCTCCTCTGTACCCTCTCTAGTGCAATCACATCTTTCCTGTAATGTGGCGACCAGAACTGTACGCAGTACTCAAGCTGTGGCCTAACTAATGTTTTATACAGTTCCAGCAAAACCTCCCTGCTCTTATATTCTATGCCTCGGCTAATAAAGGAAAGTATTCCATATGCCTTCTTGACCACCTTATCTACCTGTCCTGCTACCTTCAGGGATTTGTGGACAAGCACTCCAAGGTCCCTCACTTCCTCTACACCCCTCAGTATCCTCACATTTATTGTGTATTTCCATGCCTTGTTTGCCCTCCCCAAATGCATTACCTCACACTTCTCTGGATTGAATTCCATTTGCCACTTTTCTGCCCACCTGACCAGTCCATTGATATTTTCCTGCAGGCTACAGCTTTCCTTCTCACTATCAACCACACGGCCAATTTTTGTATCATCTGCAAACTTCTTAATCATGCCGCCTACATTTAAGTCCAAATCATTAATATATACCATAAAAAGCAAGGGAGTACTGAGACCGACGGAACCCCACTGGAAACATCCTTCCAGTCACAAAAACACCCGTCGGCCATTAACCTTTGCTTCCTGCCACTGAGCCAATTTTGGATCCAATTTGCCACCTTCCCTTGGATCCCATGGACTTGTACTTTTTTGACCAGTCTGCCATGTGGGACCTTGTCAAAAGCCTTGCTAAAATCCATGTAGACTACATCAATTGCACCACCCTCATCTACCCTCCTTGTTACCTCCTCAAAAAATTCAATCAAGTTAGTCAGACACGACCTTCCCTTAACAAATCCATGCTGACTGTCCTTGATTACTTTGTGGCTTTCTTAGTGACTGCCCTTGATAACTCTGTGCCTTTCTAAGTGATTGTTTGTGGGATCTTGCTGTGTGTAAATTGCCTGCTGTGTTTCCCTACATTCACCTTTATTATCAAAAATACCTGAGATTAGTAGAGTTTGAAACCAGCTGCCCCCTTCCCCAAAACAGAAAATCTCACAATTCCTCTCCATAATGCATTATATTCCACAGAAAACATTATAAATATTTTATTTTTCATCAACCAACTGAAGTAATAGTTTATTGGTGTAGGATAGAAGAACATTAATTCCATGCAACATTCCCAAAGTGTTAGGAATATTGTGTTGAAAAACCCTAATAAGTAACCCACATCAATGGAAGGATCTAAGAGGAATCTTTCTCCCTCCACCTTCAAGTATCTACCTCAGAGTATTGGATCAAGATCTTCCGTTTTATGTCTAGAATTTTAAATATGATGCCTAAATTGGCTTGGCTCAGAATGTCCAACATAACTTTGTGGAAGAGAAATCAATTAGTGGCCAAAAGCAGCAGCACAGCGCCAAATCAAATGCAATTTAACTCTTACTTGTTGAGGCATCAAAAACTAAGGTGGACACAGAGATACATTACTTACACTATTTCATTTAGCTACATTTGCAAGGATACCATCAATCCAATCATAAGATTAATTATTGGTGCTTACAGTAAAGGTAAGGTGGTTTTTAATAGAAATTGACAATCTAAATCACCATAAGCCCAACAGTAACTCAATTCTAAGTTTCACAGAGTCTCAGCATGAACTGGGTCTCAATTTAGTGATAGTACATTAGAACTATGTTTGATGTCCAAAATTACAGTAGACATTAATGAGTTTAAGTTCGCAGTCTATATTTGGTGTATCACTAGTAGGTCTCGACGGTTAACAGTTTTTATTTGCTAACATGGTATAAAATCATACAATCTCTCCTCGAGTAGCCAACCAGCTGTGATGTAAGACAGTGTTCCTCTCTTCTGTGAGGCTCTTGGATCATCAGGAACATGTCTGTGGTGAGTTGTCATTATTGTCTTCTTTCTTCAGTGGCTTTTAACTAATTTACCTAATTGGCACGCACTATCACACTTCTCTGTTGACTATTTGTTTAGCTTAGAAACTCAAGCTATGAACACTTTCTTAATCTCTCTAAAAACTTCCAGGACCTACAGAATCTGGAAACTTTCTCAAAAGCCCTGTGAACTTTTGACCTATTCTCCTATTTTGTAAATGTATTCTTGCTTAAACTACCATAAAGAGAATTTCACTTCAGGTGACCTAACCAATGAAATTGACTATGCAGTTCCCTTTCTAAGGTGTCACGCAAGTACACACATGGCTTAGAAAACTTTAACCATCAGCCTGCAGAAACTTGAGTAAGATAATGGGGCAGATTTCACTCTGCGTTGCGCCTGGGGAACAGTCAGTTCTCAGACACAAAGCAGACACCAATAACGCCAGGTCTCCACTCTCTTTACATGGCTCAAGGATTCACTGGGGATCCTTGGGGGCAGCAGGGCAGAGGCTACACTCTGAGCAGACGCATAAATGAGGTAAGAAAAGAAAGAAGTTACATTTATATAGTTACATCGAAACTACAGCACAAAAACAGGCCATTCAGCTCAACTGGTCTATGACAGCATTTATGCTCCACACGAGCCTCCTCCATCTCTATTTCATCTAACCCTATCGATACCCTTTTATTCCTTTCTCCCTCATGTGCTCATCTAGCTTCCCCTTAAATATATCCATGCTATTTGCCTCAACTACTCCTTGTGGTAGCGTGTTCCACATTCTTACCACTCTTTGGGTAAAGAAGTTTCTACTGAATTCCCTATTGGATTTATTAGAGACTATTTTATATTTATGACCGCTTGTTTTTGGACTTCCCCATAAGTAAAAACATATCGTGCCTTATCGCAAGGTATTTTACAGCCAATGAATTATTTTTTGAACTGTAGTTACTGTTATGTAGGCAAACATGGCAGCCAACTTATACACAGCAAGGAACCACAAACAAAAATAAGGTAGATGATCAATTAATTTGTTTTTGGTGTTTGTTGAGGGATAAATGTTGCCCAGGGCACCTCCCCTACTCTTCTTCAAATAGTGCCAGGAGATCGTTAATGCCCACCTCATCACGCAGGCTAGGCCTCAGTTTAACATCTCATCCAAAAGATGGAACCTCTGACAAGGTAGCACTCTTTCAGTACTGCACTAAAATTTCAGCCTAGATTATGTGGTCAAATCTCTGGAGTGGGGCTTAAATCCATGACCATCTGACTCAGAGGCTACCATTGAGTCAAATTGGCACTCCATGGTCTCCTGATTGATTTTCCTTCATGAATGCCAGGCTGGTGTCCGTTTAGAGGGGCTAGAGGCCGTCAGGCCACCGTTTTTTGAAATCAACCAGAAGGCCCTGAAATCAACCTAAAGCAGCAGCAGCTGAATTTTCAGCCCTTGTCCTGTGCCTGGGTCTCTTGGACCTAACTAATGACTTTAACCTGCAAGTACTAATGGGTTTGGGTTAGGTCAGGCGGAGTGAACTTCGGGTACTCTTTGCCTGATTAGCGCAGAGGTGGGGGGGGGGGGGGAGGCAAGGAAAATAGAGTCAATATGTTATACTGATAAGAGTCAGGATGATTTATTAGATAACACTCCCAGTCATGAGATTGTCATGTTCCTTGACCAAAGCCACTTAATCTATTGCCGGTTAACATCACCTGCTGCTTGATGTAAAGAACTGCCATTTTGTCTGAAAATTGAAATCAGGTAAAGGAATTAATCCCTTTGGTTGGACTATAGCTCCTCTACTTTGGGGAAAATTGGATGTGTTTACACATTAATGCAGTGAAGATGGATTGATGTTAGAAATGCATTGGTAAATCTTGTATATGGAAGCACCAGTTTACATCATCTGCATTTGTCAAAGTAGAATAAGAAAGGCTGGGATAGTAAGAAGTTTGAATTCAATAAACTATTGCTCACATCAATTTATATATTTAAATGATCTAAACTTATGTCTGAAAGAAAAGGTATGCTAACTTCATTCAAGTGAGACTCACCATAGCTATTTACATCTGCAGCAGGAAGATATGAGCCATATGAACACAAAGGAAGCATGCATTCATTAGACTACAAGATTGATTTAATTTCTTGAAGATCACAACCATTACCTGCAGATATGTCTGAACTTTTCTTGCATCATTACTCCTGAAAAGACATTTTTGAGATAATGAAGGCTTCCTCGCTGTCCTCTATGTTTTTTAACCTGGGACTATCTTGGCATTCACTGAACATAAACGGATGTGAGAAGAATGTACAATTATATAATTCTAGGCAGTACCCTTCAGAGATGAAGACATACTTGAAAATTGCTGTCATAGTGCCTAATAGTTTTCATTTGATTGGAATATATTTTGGATGATGTGCACCACCTTTGTTATTTAGCTTTGATTGATCTTAGTGATAGTTGTGTTTTACTGTGTAGTAATGTAAATGTGTCACACGCCAGGGGAATGTCACTTTTTTACTTTCTCATTTGCTTTACATCAGAGATTCTACAGTAGTACTCAAAGGATGAACTAATCATACTGGGGGTAATTTTGACTTTGGGTGATAGTGATAATGGTTTCCTACACTATAACCATGACTACGCTTCAAAAGTACTTAATTGGCTGTAAAATGCCTTGGGATATCCTGAGGTCGTGAAAGGCGTTATGTAAATGCAAGTCTTTCCTTTTTTATATAGTGTAAATTGGGCGATATCGATTCAGCTGCAGATTAAGTCAATGGAAATGAAAATCAGAAGAGATGTATAACGGGCGGCTGAATCCATATCACCCGTTTTACAATATCGCCCAAAGTCAAAATGACCCACAGTGCCTGGCCAGGAATAATTAATTAACAATTAACTAAATAAGTCCACATTTTAGTGAAATAGGGCTGCCTTTTGCTGTAGCTATCAGGTGAGCTAATTAATGTGATTGTTAGGAAAGAATATAGTGATGATTTAACATAATTAGACAAACTACGGAAGAATTTTGATTTTAAATGCAGACGGTTAAACATGGCACTTGTATTCATAGAATCATACAGCACAGAAGGAGGCCATTTGGCCCATCGCGTCTGTGCCGGCTCATTAAAGAGCTATCCAATTAGTCCACTCTCCTGCCCATTCCCTATATCCCTTCAAATTTTCCTTTTTCAAGTACATCGAGTTACAGTGAGTCTACAGCACAGAAGCAGGCTTTTCGGCCCAACTGGTCTATGCAGGCGCTTAAGCTTCACATGAGCCTCCTCCCACCCCCCCTTCATCTAACATTATCAGCATATCCTTCTATTCCTTTCTCTCTCATTTACTTATCTAGCTTCCCCTCAAATGCATCTATGCTATTTGCCTCAACTACTCCTTATGGTAGTGCATTCTACATTCTTACCAGTCCTTGGGTAAAGAGATTTCTCTTGAATTCCGTATTGGATTTATTGGTGACCAACATTATATTTATGACGTCTAGTTTTAGACTCCCCCACAAGTGGAAGCATTTTGTCTACGTTTACCCTATTGAACCCTTTCATTATCTTAAACACCTCCATCAGGTCACCCCTCAGCCTTCTCTTTTCTAGAGAAAATAGCCCCAGCCTGTTCAGTCTTTCTTGATAAGTATAGGATATAGAAATTCTATACAAGTTTAACATAACTTCTCTGCTTTTCAATTCTATCCCTCTAGAAATGAACCCCAGTGCTTGGTTTGCCTTTTTTTTATGGCTTTAATAACCTGTGCCGCTACTTTTAGTGATTTGTGTATCTGAACCCCTGGACCCACTTGCTCCTCCACCCCATTTAGACTCTTATTTTCCAATGAGTATGTGGCCTCCTACCAAAATGTACCACCTCACACTTACCTATATTGAAATTCATTTGCCAATTACGGGCCCATTCTGCAAATTTATTAATGTCTTCTTGCATTTTGTCGCATTCTTCTTTAGTATTAATTACACCTCCCAATTTGGTGTCGTCCGCAAATTTTGAAATTGTACTTCTGATTCCCAAGTCCAAATCGTTTATGTAAATTGTGAACAACAGTGGTCCCAGCACCAAACCCTGTGGAACTCCACTTCCCACCTTTTGTCAGTCTGAGTAGCTACCCTTAATCCCTACTCTCTGTTTTCTGTTTTGTGGCCAGCTTGCTATCCATTCTGCTACTTGTCCCCTGACTCCACATGCTCCGACCTTAGTCATGAATCTACAATGTGGTGTCTTATCGAAGGACTTTTGAAAATCCAAATATTTTACATCTACTGCATTACCCTTGTATACTCTTTCTGTTACTTCTTCAACGAATTCAGTAATGTTGTTCAAGCATGACTTTCCTGTTTGAAATAAAGGGAAACCCCAGACAGGGGTTTTATCCTCTCTAAGTTTGATTAGTTTATCAATTATCTCCCTCCTTTCTATCTTAAATGTCTTTATTTTTTTTAAATTTCTTCTAATGTCATGCTCACCATATTAGTCTCCCTGGTTGATACTAAGGCAAAGTAACTATTTAATATTTCTGCCATTTCACTGTCATACTGTGAGTTTATCTTGTGCATCCCTTAGTGGCCCTATCCCTATCCTGATTTTTCTTTCATTATTTATGTGTCTGTAGAATACTTTACTATTTCTTTTTATATTCCTTGATAATTTAATTTCGTAGTTCCTCTTTGCTTTCCTAATTATTTTTTTTGACTTCTTTCCTAACCTCTTCGTATTCCCTTTTGTCATCCTCTCCTTTGTTGTCTACATACTTAGTGTATGCCTTTTTCCTTAGTTCCAATTTTACCCTTAACACTTTATATCCAATTCCGTTTTGAAAGGTACTATTAAATCTGTTTCCACTACACTTTCTGGCAGTGAATTCCAGATCATAACAACTCGCTGCATAAAAAAATCATTCTCGTCTCCCACTGGCCTTTTTTGCCAATGATGTTAAATCTACGTCCTCTAGTTACCGACCCTCCTGCCAGAGAATAGTTTCTCCCTATCTACTCTGTCAAAACCCCTCATAATTTTGAATTAATGTTGTTGCTGCTTTCCCAGCCCATTATTTTCCTTTTAATTAAGTGTAAAAGTCCAGACAAGTAACCACTTACTGTGCTAATCAATTGCTCTAATAATTATTTATTAATTTTAACTGACAGTATGAAATTCCTCCATTTACCCAGACTCCTTGGTTGCCCCAAAACATGCACTGGCTGCAGCTGAGAGGATGGGATGGGTGATCTGTGTCCGGGCCTCTGAAGTTGCACAAGAGCAGCAAGAGAATACATTATCCCTGAATTCCTCTCCCCCCTCCCCTCTCCCACACACACAGGGAAGTCCTTGGCCTCTGTTTGATGCCTTCCCCGATGAGTTGTGTGTCTGCGATCAGGAACTTAGAGCAGAATCGGGGTGGGAGGATTAAACTAGCAACCCATCAGTCTATTCGCCACATTTTGGGGCGCCAGTATTTGACACCATTGCACAGGCATGGTGACTAAATAAGTTTATTGCTCAATAATACATTATTGACTGTTATTATTCAGATATATATATCCAAACAACTATTTTCAAATCAGAAAAAAAATTCTCCAAACACATTTCCACTTGCAACATTGACCGTCTTTTGATCACTCAGCTTTTGCTTTTAACACTTTCCTAGGGTTAAATATAAAAGAATTAAACATAAATAATACAATGGAATCTACCATTTACGAGACAATAAAAATAAATATTTTATGATACTTCAGAATGTGTACTGCATGACCAATCACCAGAAAACACCTATTGTTGACAATAAAATAATGCATTCTGAGCTATTCTGTATATGCAAGATATTAGGGCAGAAATTACTCACATGTGAACACCATTCCTCAATGGTGTCCTCTGTCTCCGCCGGTGAATTGAAGGAGCAAGTTCACGCATTTGCACACGTGCACTAAAACCCACAAATTGTGAACTTGCCCACGGCAATTTGACAACTGCGAATTAAAGGGGAATCACATGCCATAATCATTGAAATCACTGAAAAATTGTGAACTTGCCCATCTGCCCAGCTCTACTTATGCCACCAAAAGGTACGCTGAAAAATACCAGGTCTACATTACATTTTAAAAGCGCATGACTCTTAATCACTGCCAAACAACTAAAAATTAAATTTTAAAGATGTGGAGTCTCATATTACTCCTTATTGTAATATTTTTTGGTCATTAAAACAAAATTTAAAACTTAAATTTTTTTTTAACTTTTCACATCTGTCTCTTTAATTTAATTAAATTACTTCTTTGGCTATTTATATAAAAAAAATTAAATTTTTTATTTACATTGACTTGCAGAATATCACTTTAAATGAATGAACTTTGCTTGCCTGCTTGTGGGCGTGACTTCTCTTCCTGACAGATTTTGTGGGCCTGTCTTCTATTCTCACAGACATTTCCCGTGCGAATCAACCCACGCTGTTGAGAGGCTGGGTTGATGTCGTGCATTTTTTGAAAACTTCCAAATCATGCAAGTCTACACCATGGAGACTGCAGCGAGTAAATTCGTACATTGAATTCGCAGGATCTGCTGCAAACGTTGCTATGCTGCTCTGAGCTTATTTACTTCTTGTGTATATTACACTCACTATAGCTAAGTGGCTACATGACAAAGTATAATATTTGACCAGAATTAGCAGTCATGGGGCTTTAAGGTATGTTTTTAGTTCCTCATTAGTGATAATAGATTTGAAGCAGTAATCTTTAGCACATTGCTCTAATTTTCTAATAGTTTTCTGGTGTACTGTTTATAAAGAGATGGAAAAGGATAGAGCTAATATATTTTTGATCTTAATGGGTTCAAAATGTAATCAGCTGTGTTTCTAGAGAGAAGGAAAAGAGGAGTATGGTGAAAAGGTTGATAGCAGAGGATGATATTCAGCAAAAGGGTAAGGCTTATTTGGCTTAAAGGCCCCTATTCCAGATCTTATGTACGTTTTGAATACTATATTGTTTCAGTGGTTAAATGCAGCTATAACCCTGAATATATTTGTATCTTCTATGTCAATAATTCCACAGTTTGTAAGTGCTGTTTAGTTGTGTAATCAATAATCAATCTCATTCAATAAGACAGCACACCATTATTGGTTGAAACAGTATTTTATCTTTCACCACTGAGCTAAATTTTGTCATCCTGGAGCACATTAAACTCATTGGCATTCATTACCTTTGGTACAGGATTAAGAACAAAGCGTACAGAATCACAAAAAGGTGCAGATTACAACGAACAGGAAAAGGTATTGACACAACACTTGGCATTCAGGAAGTTTGTGGTTTTTTTTTTAAGGATTTCCAAAAGTAGAAAACATGATTCAAAGAAACAAACAAAATAATGAAACAAAATTAGAGAAAAAGCTGGAAACACAACAGATCAATCAGCATCTGTGGAGAGAACAGTAAATGTTTTGGGCGCAAGCTCTTCATTAAAACTGAAAATTAAAAGATAGCTATATTAAGAAGATCAGAAAAAGTGTGGGGAGAGATAAGGTAAGAACATAAGAAATAGGAGGAGCAGTAGGCCAGACGGCCCCTTGAGCCTGCTCCACCATTCAATCAGATCATGGCTGATCTTCAACCTCGACTCCACTTTCCTGCCTGATCCCCATAACCCTCGATTCCCCAAGAGTCCAAAAATCTATCTATCTATCTCAGTCTTGAATATATTCAACAACTCAGCATCCACAGCCTTCTGGGGTAGAGAATTCCAAAGATTCACAACCCTCTGAGTGAAGAAATTTCTCCTCCTCTCAGTCTTAAATGGCTGACCCCTTATCCTGAGACTATGCCCTCTAGTTCTAGACTCTCCAGCCAGGGGAAACAACCTCTCAGTATCTACCTTGTCAAGCCCCCTCAGAATCATATGTTTCAATGAGATCACCTCTCATTCATCTAAACCGCGCAACAATCGCCAGACAGGAGGGTTCCCTCCCAGTCGGGGAACACTTCAGCAGTCAAGGACATTCAGCCACCGACCTTCGGGTAAGCGTACTCCAAGGCGGCCTTCGAGACACTCGACAACGCAAAATCATCGAGCAGAAATTGATAGCCAAGTTCCGCACCCATGAGGACGGCCTCAACCGGGATCTTGGGTTCATGTCACGCTACACGTTACCCCATCAGCGAACAAATGTTATCTGTTTTTAATATAACGGGTCAATTGCTGTCTTTTCCTTCCGGATGTTTCTATGTTTCTGCCTCTCTCGCTCTGTTTTTTTAATTGGCATCTCCACATCATCTGTTTTTTTAGTTCTGGCCATTTGTATATTCGGTGGCCCTGAAGGTAACACCTATCTGTCTGAACACTTTGGTTGCCTTGGCAACGGGCAGTTGAAAAGATTGTCTGTAATCACCAGGCATTGTTCTGTGATTTATAAATGCGATAGGTTCGAGGATTTCATTTCCACATTCACCTGAGGAAGGAGGAAGCCTCCGAAAGCTTGTGGATTTTAAAATAAAATCGTTGGACTATAACTTGGTGTTGTAAAATTGTTTACAATTGTCAACCCCAGTCCATCACCGGCATCTCCACATCATCTAAACTCCAAAGAGTATAGGCCCATTTTTTTTTGTTCATGGGATGTGGGCGTCGCTGGCAAGGCCTGCATTTATTGCCCATCCCTAATTGCCCTTGAGGTGGTGGTGGTGAGCCGCCTTCTTGAACCGCTGCAGTCCATGGGGTGAAGGTTCTCCCACAGTGCTGTTAAGTAGGGAGTTCCAGAATTTTGACCCAACGATGACGAAGGAACGGCGATATATTTCCTAAAAAAAGTTGTACTAAGACTTCTTTACTCTTGTACTCCAACCCTCTTGCAATAAAAGCCAACATGCCATTTGCTTTCCTAATTGCCTGCTGTACCTGCATGTTAACTTTTTGGGCTCGAATTTAGCAGGCCTGCGGGTTCCCAGCGGGTGGTCCTCCGGGAGCGTCGAAAACGCAAACGGCGAAATTAGTGGGTTGCCCACGCGATCGTAGCAGGCAACCCACTAATAGGATCCAATTACCTGCTCCTCCGGGGTCCACGGCACTGGCCTGCGCGTCGGGCGGGCTGCGCATGCGCAGTACGATCTGTCAGCTGGAGGCTCTCTGGTTAAAGGGGCAGTCCTCCACTGACAGATGCTGCAACCAATGGGACAAATTGCAGCATGGAGCAGCCCAGGGGGAAGGCTGCTCCCAGTTTAATGATGCCTCACCCCAGGTATCATCAGATGGGGTGAGGAGGAGGGGGAGGACACAGATCTTCCCCCCGGCGGGCGGGAGGAAGCGGCCTGCCTCTGCCACCAAGAAGGCCTGGCTCGAGGTGGCAGAGGGGGTCACCTGCGCCACCAACATATCGCCCACCTGCATACAGTGCAGGAGGCGCTGCAATGACCGCAGTAGGTCAGCCACAGTGAGAACACGAAGTCTTTTCCCCATCACTCCGTCTGCCACAACACTGCCCCCACCCCAAATCTCCTTCGGCACCGCCAACACTATTCTGTCACATCACCCTTAATGCCCACTCACACCCCATCCTCATCTTACCTCCACCTACTCACCTCGCCAGTACTCATCCTGCCACTAACACGCGACCCAATCCTCATACAATCTCATGGCTCCATCCCATACTCACCCTCTCGTGCATCTCCCTCACGGCCAGCCTCACTCAACCTGCCACCACCTGTGCTGCAGCCACAGGGCATGCATCACATATGTGCAGTAGGCAGGGTAAGGCAAACGTCTCGTCAGCATGAAGGGGGTGCACAAGGGTGTCTGAGGGTTTGTCATGGGTGTTACCCATATTGAATTTCAGAGCCACAAACAGCACACATTATATTGACACCACCACTGCCATGTCTCCGCGAATCCTGTCCATTGTGTCCAATAATGCCCGCTCCTGGGTATCACTATGAGGACCCACCACTGATGCCACCCATCGTGTTACTGCAGAGTAGGTGCAGGTGTATTTGCAGGGCTCGTCCGCGCAGACAACTGAGAGACATCGGCGGTGTTGCCGGCTGCACCCTGGAAGGATGCGGAGGAGAAGGTGTGGAGGACAGTGGTGACTTTGCCAGCGACAGGTAAGCAGTTGGTGCTGGGGCCAGCCAGGAGCAGCTCGGCATGAAAGAGGCTGCAGATCTCCACGACTACATGTCGAGCGAATCTGCGCCTCCCTGTGCACTGCTGCTCGGAGAGGTCCGGGGAGCTGCGCCTCGGTCTGTGGACCCTGTGGCGAGGGTAGTGCCCTCTGCGATGCGTCTCTCTCTGTGGTAGCCCTCCCTCCTGCTGTGCAGGTGGGCGTGCAACCACACCGTGTTGGGGGGATCCACGTCTCTGCGGCGGACGGCGTGGACTGCGAGGCTGCTGGTGGTGGTCATGCTCTTCGTCCTCCGAGGGTGTCCACACACCACCCAACTGGCAGGTGTTGGTCTGAGGGGTTGTGCAGGGTAGGTGTGTGGGTCCTCGGACTGGGGCTGCGGTTTCGTGTCGGTCTGTCCTCTGGCTTGGCCGGGGGGTGGTGGGGGGCAGGGGTTGCCCTATGTGACGCGGTGGCCTCCTGCGTGGGTGAGGGCTCTCCCCCGTGGAGCGCACCTTGGCACCTGCCACAGGCTGCTGGCTGCAACACGCCTGGTTTGAAGGGTCCTGTTTCCCCCAGTGTGGGAAACTGACTGCTTTGAACGTAAAATCCCACACTTCCTCTTTTGACAGCTGCTTCAGCTCATTAACTGACCACAACGAGCAAGTTAAGTGCTCTCAAGTGGAACCCCGCTGGCTTTAATTGCCTGCGGGATTCCCACCAGCGGGGCTTGCGCGCGCAGCCCCGCACGTCAGCGAGGTACCCGGAAGTGGCCGAGATTTCGTCCGAATCCGGTCACGTGATCGGAGATCGGGATTTTCGGGGCCCCCCCGCTGGAAACCCGCAGGTAACCCGACCCTAAAATCGAGCCCTTTGTGTTTCTTGTACCAGGACACCCAAGTCTCTCTGGACATCAACATTTAAAAAATATTCTGTATTTCTATTCTTCCTACCTTACTTTTCCCCCATTATACTCCATCTGCTACCTTCTTGCCCACTCACTTAACCTGTCTATATCCCTTTGTAGACTCTTCGGGCTCGATTTTAAACGTAAATTTTGGGGGCGGGAGAGGCTGCGAAAATTGCAGATATGCAGAGCAGGTTCAGAAGCTGGCTCCAACCCGCCGACTTCAGAGTTCTTCACAAACCCACCTGTGTGTGTGCGGGCGTCCCGAATCCGGAAGTCCTGCTGGCAATTAAAATCGGCGGGATGATAGTTAAAGAACCAAATATACCTCATTGAGGTACTTAAGGCACTTTACTTGTGACATATTAGGTAGTTAGAACGATTTTTAAACTTACCTGAGCGGCTTTCCCACGGCTTGTGATCAGGCAAAACGAAACAAAATAAAAGTAAATAAAAAAACCATTGCACAAAGCTAAAACACAAAATAAACCTAGTTTTCACCATGCTCCGATGTCCGATGTCCTTCTCAGCCCCTGATGTCTCCCTCTCCGATCTCCGCCTCTTCCTCCCCCCGATGTCCCCCTGATCTCCCCCTCTTCCCCCCTGATCTTCTCCTCTTACCTCCCCGATCTCCCCCTCTCCACCCCAATCTTCCCCTCAACCCCCCTGACCTCACAACCCCCCCGACCTCACAACCCCCCCCCACCGACTGATCTTCCATTCCAGCGCGGATCACGTCTCTCCCTTTCTCTTCCTCCACCCCCCCCCCTCCTCCTTCCCCCCCGCGTTGCAGCTCCTGTTGGCAGCCAGCCTGTCAATCAGGCTGGCTGCCGGGCGTGAAACCAGGAAAGAACTTTAATCACCATCAATTATGTTGCAATCACGTCGGAAACGGTAAGTTTTAAAAAAAAATTTGGGTTTGCCACGTGCACCTTCACCGGTCCCGCTGCCAACCCGCCACTATTTCAAAATTGAGCCCTTTGTGTCCTCCTCACTGCTTACTTTCCCACTTAGCTTCGTATCATCAGCAAACTTGGATACATTACTCTCGGTTCCTTCATCCAAGTCATTAATATAGATTGTAAATAGCTGAGGCCCAAGCATCAATCCTTGCGGTACCCCACTAGTTACTGCCTGCCAACCTGAAAATTATCTGCTTATCTCTACTCTGTTTTCTGTCTGTTAACCAATCCTTTATCCACGCTAATATGTTACCCCCAACCCCATGAGCCCTTATCTTGCGTAACAACCTTTCATGTGGCACCTTATCAAATGCTTTTTGAAAATCCAAATATACTACATCCACGGGTTCCCATTTATCTACCCTGCTAGTTACATCCTCAAAAAACTCTAATAAATTTGTCAAACATGATTTCCCTTTCATAAAACCATGTTGACTCTGCCTAATCATATTATGATGTTCTAAGTGCCCTGTTACCACTTCCTTAATAATGGATTGCAGCATTTTCCCGAAGACTGATGTCAGGCTAACTGGCCTGTAGTTCCCTGTTTTCTCTCTCACTCCTTTCTTGAATAGTGGGGTTACATTTGCTACCTTCCAATTTGCTGGGACCGTTCTAGAATTTTGGAAGATCATAACCAATGCACCCACTATCTCTGCAGCCACCTCTTATAGAACTTTAGTCCCATTATTTTCTCAAATACTTTTTCTCTACTGATAATAATTACTTTAAGTTCCTCATTCGCATTAGTCCCTTGGTTCCCCACTATTTCTGGTATGCTTTTTGTGTCTTCTACTGTGAAGACAGATACAAAATATTTGTTTAATGTACCTGCCATTTCCTGATTCCCCATTATAATTTCTCCTGTCTCAGCCTCTAAGGGACCAATGTTTACTTTTGCTACTCTCTTCCTTTTTACATACTTGTAGAAGCTCTTACAATCCATTTTTATATTTCTTGCTAGTTTACTTTCATATTCTATTTTCTCTCTTTTTAAATCAATTTTTTGGTCGTCCTTTGCTGGTTTCTAAAACTGTCTCGATCCCCAGGCTTACTACTCTTCTTGGCAGCATTATAGGCCTCTTCTTTTAATCTAATTCTATCCTTAACTTCTTTAGTTAGCCATGGGTGGATCACTTTTCCTGTGGAGTTTTTATTTTCAATGGAATGTATATTTGTCAAGAATATTGAAATATTTCTTTAAATGTTTGCCATTGCTTTTCAACTGTCATACCCTTTAATTTAATTTCCCAATCTATTTCATGATTAATACTCTGTCCATTGTTTTCTGCCCCTTGTTATTTCTTATTTCCACCCATACTGACTCTATTTCCTGATCTTCTGAGCCAAGATCCTTTCTCACCACTGTCCTTATGTCATCCTTTATTATTAGGGCTACACCCCCTCCTTTTCCAGTCTGCCTGTCTTTTCTAAATGTCATGTACCGTGGAATATTTAGTTTCCAATCTTGGTCACTTTTCAACCATGTCTCTGTAATGACTATTAGATCAAACCCATTTATCTCTATTGGTGCAACTAATTCATCTATCTTGTTACAAAAGCTCTGTGCATTCAGATAAAGAGCCTTTAATTTTGACTTTCTACCATTTTTTCCTGCTTTGACCTTACTTGCTGATGCTCTATTATTGGTAAACTCTCTGTCTCTTCCTGCCACACTCTGCTTATCTTTACCCAAATCACTACACTGCTCTGTTGCCTTGACTTTTCTCATTAAATTTCTAAATTTCCCCATACCTGAACCCCCCCCCCCCCCCAACCCCTTTTTAGTTTAAAGCCCTGCCTACAGCCCTAGTTATTCGATTTGCCAGGACGCTGGTCCCAGCCTGGTTTAAGTGGAGCCCATCCCAATGGAACAGCTCCCTCTTTCCCCAGTATTGGTGCCATTGCCCCATGAATCGAAAATGTATCAAAGATATATATAAGAAACAAACAAACAAACACAGGGAGGAAGCTTTGGTGGAATGGTATATTAGATCATCCCAGTCAAGTAATAGCTGCATAAAAAAAAAAGACATGAAAGAAAGAGAAGCCTTGTGAATAAATAAGAAAGTTAGAGGCCTAAGAAAAATGTAAGAAAGTGGGAGCAATGGAAAACATGGGTTAAAAACAGAAAATGCTGGAAATACTCAGCAGGTCAGGCAGCATCTATGGAGAGGGAAACAGAGTTAACGTTTCAGGTCAATGAAAGCTGGGGGTCAGATATGAAATTAAAACAGGTTATGAAATAAAAATAGAAGATACTGGCAAAATACAGTGGATCCACCCGCTTCAATGCGAGGAGGAAGAGCTTAATGGAGAGGGCACAGTTCCCACCTCCCCACCAGCATTGTGCGTTTTGACAAAGGGCATTCCGCCATCCAGAACGCTAACCTGTCTTCTGCCCCTCTACCTCGGACACCAACAGACCCAATCCCACAGAAAATATAATTATACTGCTTTAAAGCATAGTTCCTTATATCCTTTAAGACGCTCCTTAAAACCTACCTCTTTGACCAAGCTCTTGGTCACCTGCCCTAATATCACCTCATTTGGCTCGGTGTCAAATTTTATTTGATAACGCTCCTGTAAAGCGCCTCGGGACGTTTTGCTACATTAAAGGTACTATATAAATGCAAGTTCTAGTAGTTGTTCATATTATTTGCATAAGGATTTTTGATCTTTAAATAGAGATGTGGTAGTTCATACAAAGCTGAAAACATTTTGACATAATGCCACAGAGTAACCGTACTGACATTGAAGGAACAAAATATTAAGAGAAAATATAGCATCAGTAGTATATTACCATTGAAATGCAGCCAGACTAATCTCTTTTCTTCATCCTTACATGATGACTTTGGAAATGAAATGAAGGAAATAAAGGGATGACAGGTATGGTATTAAGTGTGTACTGTAGGACTGCCTGGCCTTGGAGGTGTTTTGACAGTTTTGGACTGTGCCTCCAGACAGATACAGACTGAATTACAGACATTTTCTCTCAGGTAAAGGAAAAACCGATTTGAGACTAGTTTGTCCAACCTGACTGTCACCTCCTACTGACTATACGTGTGTCTATATTTTATTTATGTCCCATTATATAGTGTCTTCCCAATTGGAGATTACATTGTCGGGGACAAAATATGAAAAAAAAAGTTTTAAAAGAGCAAGACACATGAAAAAACCACGGGGCCGATTTTCGGATGGCCGAGCGGGTGTGTTGGGGGCAGGGAGGCTCCTAAAATGGCGGAATCCCGGAGCAGGTTCAGGGTTGGCTCCAACCCGCTGACTTCCAGGTTTCCGCATGCCCCACCGGCAATTAAAGCCAGCGGGATGCTGCTTTAGATAGTTATTAACATAGTTGGGGTACTTGACAGACCTCATTGACTGGAGATTTTGGCTGGGGTGCAATTTTGAAGGATCCTCAGCGTGTTTCCCACAAACGTGTTTCAGCCAACAGCCAGTGGGAGATGCAAAGGGTTATTTGACAGATGGAGGGAAACCTCATTTATTGCAGCAGGGCACTCTGTCACTTCAGACAAAGTTTTGGCTGCAACACCTTTGTCTTTCCACTCAAAATTATTAATTGATACCCTAAACTCTGCTGTGCAAACACGTTTGCCTACTTTGTGGACCCCCTCAAACTCAAACCGTCAGGATAGGGGGGGCGCCATAGCTGCATTCATCACTTCATCCGAGGACGAGCAGCATCACCAACCTCGCCAGGCACGCCGTCCACCTCCGCCACGTGGAGCTCCACAACACAGTGCTGCACCACAGGCACCTGCACAAAATAGTCATGCAACTACACATACACCCACTGTAGAGTGACCCAATGGGTGGCATCAAGCGTGGGTGTTCATGGTGAACCTCATGAAAGGGACTTATTACACAAGCCAGTCAAGAATGGCCAAGACGTGGTAGTAGAGGTGACAGTAATAATATTTAATGTGCCATTAACAAAAATCAAATATAAATAAAAAACATGACAAACATCCTCGTGCATCCCCTTTGTGCTCACAAAACCTTCGCCTTCTACGTGTGCTTCACCTGTGGCTGCAGCAGAGGTAGTGGCAGGTTGCTCTTGTTCATGCTATGAATGATTAGATGCTTTGGGCCTACGCCCTCTGGGCTTCGGTGCCCGTGAGGGCCCCTCCAAAGACTGCTCCACCTGCACCTGTGCGGGGGCAGACTCGGCCACCTGGAGAGGAGGCAGCATTGCGGGTACTGGTTGTGAGGGGAGCAACGGGTGAGACATGGGAGCGCTTTGAGTGGTGTCCCCACTTCCATGTCCCTTTTTGCCATCATCCCTCCTGAGCCAGGCCCACATCACTGCTACCACCCTGCTGGACGACAGTTTGGAGGACATGTGTGAAGCCTTGTAAGGCCAGTGCTAGTGTATCTGTCTGCCTGTTTAAGGCAGCAGAAAGTTGCTCACCCTGAGTCCAAAGGGCCGTTGTCAGGGCCTCAATGGACTCATTGGTGAGCTGTGCTCGAAGCTCCATGGAGGCTAGCCTTCCCTCCATCGCAGACATTCCCGCAACAGTCTGAGATGCCCTCACGTCCCTATGACAGTATCTCAGAGATTCCCTCCTGTACCCATGCCACCATTCCATTCATGCGAGAGTTGGACGCCTCCATCCTCTGCGCGATTGTGGACAGTGTCCGTGGCACCTGTTCCAACACCTCATAAATGTGCTGCTGCCTCTCGATCATTCTCCTTTTAAAGGATGGCTCCCAGGGTTCAGCATCTGTGTCCAGCTGAGCAGAGCCTGGAGAAGAGTGCTCCCATTGATGCGGACTCTCCATAGCTGCCCCACCACCAGTGTCTGCTCGTGCTCACATGGGTGTGATGACTAACCATGTGCGACCCCAACTAAGTGAGGATGGGGATCCACCGAGATGTGTGTATCTGTGCTGGTGGATGGCTCACTCAGATGTGACGGTGCCCCCTCAGAGGCCGGCAGGTCCTCTGAGTAATCACCCTCCACCATCATGGCAGTCGCTGAAGGCCCTGTAAGAGAACAGAAGGCAATATTAAGCATGATGATAGATGTTGAGGTGCTGAAGATGGCAATGGCATGTTAACATCATTTGCTATTGTGAGTGCTGAATGATAAAGTTCTGTCACCAGCCGCTTGTCGGGTGGCAGTCTCGGCGTCCCCGACAGACAGGCACTCAAGGGTGCGGCTCAGTTCAAGAGCCTCCTGTTCCGCGTCCGTGAGGACGACCTGATGTTGCGGACCCCTCCGGTCTTCGCCCTCTCCCGTGCATTCTGGGCTCTCTTCTATAATGGGAGAAAGTAGAGAGGCGTGAGTGAAGGATGGTGACGTGGCCAACCTCTGAATGCATTGGTTTGGGTGAGGCTGACCGTAAAAGAGATGCATCAGAGGGTGAGTATGAGACAGAGCCATGACATTGTATGAGGATTGGGTTGAGTTGTAGTGGTGGGATGAGTATTGGGGAGGTGAGGAAGTGCAGGTAAGTTGAGGATGAGGTTTGAGTGGGTGTGAGGAGTGATGGGACAGAGTAGTGTTGGCAGTGCCGAAGGAGCTGTGGGGTGGGGCCGGTGATGTAGAAGACGGAGTGTAGGAGAATGAGTAAGTGTACTCACTTTGGCTGACCTAGTTAGGTCATTGAAGCGCTTCCTGCACTAGATCCATGTGCGGGAGATGTTGCTGCTGCTGACCTCCTCTGCCACCTCGAGCCAGGCCTTCTTGGTGGCAGAGACAGGCCACTTCCTCCCGTCCGCAGGGTAGAAAATATCCCTTCTCCTCCTCCTCACCCCATCCAGTAGGACCTGGAATGAGGCAACAGTAAATCTGGGAGCAGCCTTTCCCCTGGTCTGCTCCATGCTGTACTTTGTTGTTTGCTGCAGGAGCAGCATTGGAGGACTGCCCCTTTAAATACGGCTCCTCCAGCTGATAGCCTGTGATTCAGGTGCGCAGTTCGCCTGCTGCGCAGGTTGACGATGGGAAACCCAGAAGCCATGGTAAGTGCCTTCAATTTACCCGCGATCGTGTGGGGAACGGACCGATTTCACTGGGTGGGTTACCCATGTGCCCAGTCGCCCCCCCTGCTGCCATCCCGCCTCCCTGGTAATATCAGGGCCCACATTTCTAAGCCAACAGATTAATGTATATTTACACTAAAATAAAATATTTTTAAAAGTGACCTAAATAAGCTAACCATTTTATTGCCATATATTCGTCCCTCCTCATAGGCAATTCGCAAACAAATATAATGAAATCTATTTATACTGAACTTAGATATAGTGAAACTGCATTCAGTATATGATTAAAAAATGCTAATATCCTGATTCATTTACTCTGTGCCATGAATGGAATATCACACCAGTTACAATAAAAACACTGGCGGCTAGTAGTGAAATTGTGAGCACTTATCTTCCATTAAGCAGATGATAAAGGACAAGGAGGTGAACGACACAATCACTGGGAATCGATGCATCCTCTTACGAAGTGCTCATCCATGTCTGCATAGCACCTGGAATTGTTAATTATATATTTCATGGTGCTTATCCCAGTTCATCTCAGGCTCACAAACTCTTTTTTGAAGAATGTGGCCAGTTCCAATTCAGGCTCAAAAACTGAAGAGATGGAAAATGCAGTATATTCTTTAAATTATATTCTGAAAGTGCAGCAATTTTCAATGTGGCTGACCGATTAATATAACTGTGCATGCTGCACTCTCTGTCCCATCAAACTAACAGTCAGCAATGCTCAATCTGCCATGGTTAACATGATTCTTCTATAAATGCATTCTCTTGTATTTGAATTAAGAACATTTCGAAACGACAATTTTCAAATGATTTTTCATAGGGACAACACAGACATAACTCTGATGGAAAAAGATGATGGAAATGAAAAAAATCTTAATATTTCAGCGAATACCAAAAAGATAACCGCACTATAATTCAGCTTGTGACTGGAACTTTGTAAAACCACTTAAATTATATTTAAAACATAAATAAATAAATATAAATGTTTGAGGAAACTTCCTAGGATCACCAAATTATTCAAATATAAAATGTATATAGTTATCATTGTGAATATAAAAAGCTACTATATATATTAATTATGTAGTAAAATATATAGACATATGTATGATTGTATACATTTGTAATATATTCACTTTGTAATAACAAGTAATACCAGAACTAGCTGCACCTCTAGCCAAGCTGTTCCAGTACAGCTACAACACTGGCATCTACCTGACAATGTGGAAAATTGCCCAGTTATGTCCTGTCCACAAAAAGTAGGACAAATCCAATCTGGCCAATTACCGCCCCATCAGTCTACTCTCAATCATCAGCAAAGTGATGAAGGTGTCATCGACAGTGCTATCAAGCGGCATTTACTCACCAATAACCTGCTCACCGATGCTCAGTTTGGGTTCTGCCAGGACCACTCGGCTCCAGACCTCATTACAGCCTTGGTCCAAACATGGACAAAAGAGCTGAATTCCAGAGGTGAGGTGAGAGTGACTACCCTTGACATCAAGGCAGCATTTGACCGAGTGTGGCACCAAGGAGCCCTTGTAAAATTGAAGTCAATAGGAATCAGGAGGAAAACTTTCCAGTGGCTGGAGTCATACCTAGCACAGAGGAAGATGGTAGTGGTTGTTGGAGGCCAATCATCTCAGCCCCAGGACATTGCTGCAGGAGTTCTTCAGGGCTGTGTCCTAGGCCCAACCATCTTCAGCTGCTTCATCAATGACCTTCCCTCCATTATAAAGTCAGAAATGGGGATGTTCGCTGATGATTGCACAGTGTTCAGTTCCATTCGCAACCCCTCAGATAATGAAGCAGTCCGTGCCCACATGCAGCAAGACCTGGACAACATCCAGGCTTGGGCTCATAAGTGGCAAGTAACATTTGTGCCAGACAAGTGCCAGGCAATGACCATCTCCAACAAGAGAGAGTCTAACCACCTCCCCTTGACATTCAATGGCATTACCATTGCCGAATCCCCCATCAACATCCTGGGGGTCACCATTGACCAGAAACTTAACTGGACCAGCCATATAAATACTGTGGCTACAAGAGCAGGTCAGAGGCTGGGTATTCTGCAGCGAGTGACCCACCTCCTGACTCCCCAAAGCCTTTCCACCATCTACAAGGCACAAGTCAAGAGTGTGATGGAATACTCTCCACTTTCCTGGATGAGTACAGCTCCAACAACACTCAAGAACCTCGACACCATCCAGGACAAAGCAGCTCGCTTGATTGGCACCCAATCCACCACCTTAAACATTCACTCCCTTCACCACCAGCGCACTGTGGCTGCAGTGTGTACCATCCACAGGATGCACTGCAGCAACTTGCCAAGGCTTCTTCGACAGCACCTCCAAAACCCGCGACCTCTACCACCTAGAAGGACAAGAGCAGCAGGTACATGGGAACAACACCACCTGCACATTCCCCTCCAAGTTACATACCATCCCGACTTGAAAATATATCGCCGTTCCTTCATCGTCGCTGGGTCAAAATCCTGGAACTCCCTTCCTAACAGCACCGTGGGAGAACCTCCACACAGACTGCAGCAGTTTAAGGCGGCGGCTCACCACCACCTTCTCAAGGGCAATTAGTGATGGGCAATAAATGCTGGCCTCGCCAGCGACGCCCACATCCCATGAACGAATAAAACAAAAGTTAATAGCTACATACTTTGATGTTCTCAGAAATGTTAAGACATTCTCTTCTTTTCAATCATCTTTTTCGACCAGAAATGATGGAAATTAGTATTCTTAATAGTGTATTACTGGTGTGAAAAACTAGCAGGAACTGAGTTCAGGTCATAGTTCCTGGCAGTGGAACTCTTTCCTCATTTTTTTCACTAACAATATGGTAGGTGGTGGTGCTGTCTTCTTAATTAAGTCTGTTGTACTCTTTCCTTTCTTGGCTGCCCATCACAAAACAGCGCTGTGACTCTCGGAGCCATCTCCAATAGATTGCGTTTCAGTTGTATCACTTGCCCATGAAGTTGGTGATGTGATGGTTCCGAGAGCAGATCAGTGTGGGACTCACATTAATATTACATTTCTGGGTAGCTCCACATTTTATTATCCAATTCAAGGACCATGAAGTTTCCACTAAAATCCTTCATCTCTAACTGGAAGAAACAGGGGGTGTAATTCACCTCCCTAGCCTCAATCAGGTTCGTCAGGCATGACCGACCCTTCACAAATCCATGCTGGCTCTCTCTGGTCAGCTGAAAATTTTCAAGTTGTTCCATCACTCTATCCTTAATTATAGACTCTAATAATTTCCCGACAACAGATGTTAGGCTAACTGGTCTATAATTCCCTGGTTTCCCTCTCTCGCCTTTCTTAAATAGCGGAGTGACATGTGCAATTTTCCAATCAATAGGAACTGTTCCTGAATCGAGAGAACTTTGGAAGATTAGAGTGAGGGCTTCTGCAATGTTCTCACCGACTTCCTTTAAAACTCTGGGATGGAAACTATTTGGTCCTGGGGATGTGTCACTCTTTCGTGCCATTACTTTCTTCATTACTATTCATTTGCTTACGTTAATTACGGTGAGTCCCCGTTCCGGATTCAAAATTAGTTTCCTTGGGGTATCTGGCATGCTATCCTCTTCCTCTATTGTAAATACTGATGCCAAGTAATTATTTGACATGTCTGCCATTTCCTTATTTTCATTTACAATATCACCATTATCAGTTTTTAAGGGGCGCACATTGCTCTTGACCACCCTCTTTTTCCAAATATAATTTTAAAAATTTTGATATCCCTTGCAAGTTTCTTTCCATGCTCCCTTTTTGTAGCTTTTACTATCTGTTTTGTCACCCTTTGCTGTTCATTGTATCTCTCCCAGTCACCAGGATCTGTGCTATTTTTGTATGCTCTTTCTTTTAGTTTTGTGTTGTCCCTTACCTCTTTGTTGTTCATGGCTGGTTTTTTTTTGGCAAGCAGAGTTCTTGCCTCTTAGGGGTATAAATTGGTTCTGTATCATGTTAAATTCTTTTCTGAGCACCTCCCACTAATCTTCTGTCATTTTACCCATTAACAGGTTTGCCCAGTTTACTGTGGACAGTCTCTGCCTCATCCCATGGAAGTCGGCCTTACCTAAATTTAGAATCTTAGTAGATGTTACGGGTTTCTCTGTTTCAAAACACAATGTTGAACTCGATCAAATTATGATCGCTTTTAGATAATGAGCTGCCAACCTGGTGAAGCTACAACACAGGACTACATGCATGCTAAACAGCGGAAGCAGCATGCTATAGGCAGAGCTAAGTGTTCCCACAACCAATGGACCAGATCAAAGCTCTGCAGCCTTGCTACACCCAGTTGTGAATGGTGGTGGATAATTAAACAACTAACGGGAGGAGGAGGCTCCATGAACATCCCCATCCCCAAAGATGGCAGAGCCCAACAAGTGAGTGCAAAAGACAAGGCAGAAGCGTTTGCAACCATCTTCAGCCAGAAGTGCCGAGTGGATGATCCATCACGGCCTCCTCCCGAGATCCCCACCATCACAGAAGCCAGTTTTCAGCCAATTCGATTCACTCCACGAAGTCTATAAAATAATGAGGGGCATAGATAAGGTAGATAGTCAAAATCTTTTCCCAAAGGTAGGGGAGTATATAACGAGGGGGCATAGATTTAAGGTGAGAGGGGAGAGATACAAAAGGGTCCAGAGGGGCAATTTTTTCACTCAAGGGGTGGTGAGTGTCTGGAACGAGCTGCCAGAGGCAGTAGTAGAGGCGGGTACAATTTTGTCTTTTAAAAAGCATTTGGACAGTTACATGGGTAAGATGGGTATAGAGGGATATGGGCCAAGTGCAGGCAATTGGGACTAGCTTAGTGGTATAAACTGGGCGACATGGACATGTTGGGCCGAAGGGCCTGTTTCCATGTTGTAAACTTCTATGATTCTATATCAAGAAACGGCTGAGTGCACTGGATACAGCAAAGGCTATGGGCCCTGACAACATCCCAGCTGTAGTGCTGAAGACTTGTGCTCCAGAACTAGCCAACCTGTTCCAGTACAGCTAGAACACTGGCATCTACCCGACAAAGTGGAAAATTGTAATGAAAGGTGTCATCGACAGTGCCATCAAGCGGCATTTACTCACCAATAACCTGCTCACCGATGCTCAGTTTGGGTTCCGCCAGGACCACTCAGCTCCAGACCTCATTACAGCCTTGGTCCAAACATGGACAAAAGAGCTGCATTCTAGAGGTGAGGTGAGAGTGACTGTCCTTGACATCAAGGCAGCATTTGACTGAGTGTGGTATCAAGGAGCCCTTGTAAAATTGAAGTCAATGGGAATCAGGGAGAAAACTCTCCAGTGGCTGGAGTCATACCTAACACAAAGGAAGATGGTAGTGGTTTTTGGAGGCCAATCATCTCAGCCCCAGGATATTGCTGCAGAAATTCCTCAGGGCAGTGTCCTAGACCCAGCCATCTTCAGCTGCTTCATCAATGACCTTCCCTCCATCATAAGTCAGAAGTGGGGATGTTCGCTGATAATTGCACAGTGTTCAGTTCCATTCGCAACCCCTCAGATAATGAAGCAGTCCGTGCCCACATGCAGCAAGACCTGGACAACATCCAGGCTTGGGCTCATAAGTGGCAAGTAACATTCGTGCAAGACAAGTGCCAGGCAATGACCATCTCCAACAAGAGAGAGTCTAACCACCTCCCCTTGACATTCAATGGCATTACTATCGCCGAATCTCCCACCATCAACATCTTGGGGGTCACCATTGACCAGAAACTAAACTGGACCAGCCACATAAATACTGTGGCTATAAGAGCAGGTCAGAGGCTAGGTATTCTGTGGCGAGTGACTCACCTCCTGATTCCCCAAAGTCTTTCCACCATCTACAAGGCACAAGTCAAGAGTGTGATGTAATACTCTCCATTTGCCTGGATGAGTGCAGCTCCAACAATACTCAAGACGCTCAACACCATCCAGGACAAAGCAGCCCGCTTGATTGGCACCCCATTCACCACCTTAAACATTCACTCTCTCCACCACCAACGCA
Source organism: Heptranchias perlo (assembly GCF_035084215.1). Classification (NCBI taxonomy): domain Eukaryota; kingdom Metazoa; phylum Chordata; class Chondrichthyes; order Hexanchiformes; family Hexanchidae; genus Heptranchias; species Heptranchias perlo. The sequence continues at coordinate 55,870,285 of NC_090334.1, forward strand.
CCGTGGCTGCAGTGGGTACCATCCACAAGATGCACTGCAGCAACTCGCCAAGGCTTCTTCGACAGCACCTCCCAAACCCGCGACCTCTACCACCTAGAGGATAAGGGCAGCAGGCACATGAGAACAACACCACCGGCACGTTCCCTTCCAAGTCACACACCATCCTGACCTGGAAATATATCGCCGTTCCTTCATTGTCGCTGGGTCAAAATCCTGGAACCCCCTACCTAACAGCACTGTGGGAGAACCTTCACCACACAGACTCCAGCGTTTCAAGAAGACGGCTCACCACCACCTTCTCAAGGGCAATTAGGGATGGGCAATAAAATAAATTGTTCACACACCGTTAGGCTGTTAACTAAATCTGGCTCATTACTCATTATTAATTCTAATATGGCTTGTCCCCTTGTTGGTTCTAGAACATATTGTTGCAGAAAGCTGTCCTGAACACACAAGAAATTCATTACTTTTCCGACATGAGCTCGTCTGCTTATCCCAATCTATATGAAAGTTAAAATCCCCCATTAAAACCACTCTGCCTTTCGACATGCTTGTCTAATCTCTGCATTTATACATTCTGCCACTTCACAGCTGCTACCAAGTTGCTTATACACAATTTCCATTACAGTGTTAAATCCTTTTCTATTTCTTAATTTTACCCATAAAGTCTACACTGCCAGCTCACCTCTCATTATATCCTCTCTTATCATTGAAGCAATTTCATCCTTAATCACTAAGGCTACTCCTCCCCCTCTACCAGTTTCCCTATCCTCCCTGTTGACCTTATAACCTGATATATTCAGTTCCCAGTCCTGACCGTCTTGCAGCCATGTCTCAGTAATGGCTACCATGTCGTACCCTCTAAGTTGAAATTACACCTGCAATTCATTCAATTTGTTCCTTATACACTGTGCATTTGCATAAGGAATGTTTATTTGGGCCTCACATCCTAACCTTTCCTCTGCTTTAATGTTGTTTTACTCACACATTTCTTATTTCTCTCTCCTTATTTAATTCCTTTACATGTTTTAGTGTAGTGCCTTTACCGGTAGTGCCTAAAGCATAATTTCTGACTATCACTCTGCTCGCTTCCTTTTCGTTTGTTTTAGAATTATTATTTATATTACATTTCCCCCCCCATTTACTAGTTTAAAGTCCTTGTCACCACCGTACTTATTCTTTCTGCTAGGACCCTGGTCCCAGCCCAGTTCAGGTGGAGCCCATCCCAACAGTACAGTTCCTTCCTGTCCCAGTACTGGTGCCAGTGTCCCATGAAATGGAACCCCTCTATCACACCACTCCTTCAGCCACGTGTTTATCTTCCTAGTCCGCTTATCCCTACGCCAATTTGTATGTGGCTCGGGTAATAATCCAGAGACTAGAACCCTTGAGGTCCTGTTTTTTTAATTTAGCTCCTACCTCCTGCCTACTCTTTCCTATGTTGTTGGTCCCAATATGGACCATAATAACTGGATCCTCCCCCTCCCTCTCCCTCTCCCCCTCCCCCTCCCTCTCCCCCTCCCCCTCCCTCTCCCTCTCCCTCTCCCTCTCCCTCTCCCCCTCCCTCTCCCTCTCCCCCTCCCTCTCCCTCTCCCTCTCCCTCTCCAATATCCTTTCAAGCCAGTTCGAGGTGTGACGGAGGTCTGGAGTAAACTGTCCAGATACTTCTCCCCCTCCCTTATGTGTCGGAGTGTCTCCAACTCGCACTCCAGCTCGATGACTCTGGGCTGGAGAGATTTGAGGTGGAGACGTCTACTGCAGATGTGTTCACTCAGGACATTCTCAATGTCCACAAACTCCCACATACTGCAATCCAGACACAACCTGCTCTGCAATATCTCAGTCTATATTTATTTATAGATAATTACTTTTTACTCTGTTTTGGTTTTTTTTTGCTTTTTAAAAAAAATTAGCACCTCCTTTCCCCTCTACACCTAATACCCACTCTGTTCACAATGTGCTCTGTACTTCACCAGATAACCTTCTAATTTATACACCTTTTGAGAACACCAGTTACATTTGAGAACAGCAGTTACAACTGCTCAATCAGCTTCCAGCTCACAGTAATTACCCCCTATTCAGGCAATCGCTTACAGCAAATTGACTGTTAATTGTTAACTGCCACTGACTTGCAGTTTATGTTAACCGTTCACTAACTTGCAGTTCCCTTTAAAGTTTTAAAGTTCTAAGTTAAATTTTAAACTAAGTTTTAATTTCAATTCACCCAGTACTTTACCACAGATTCCCACTCTCACCAAATTCTCAAATTCCCACTCGGTTCATGATCCACTCTGTTCGCGATGTGTGCTGTGCTTCAGCTCTCTGTATAATATAACAATACTGTAAGATGCAAAGTACTTGAATTAAATTGGGAATTGCACGCTAGTTGGTTAATCAAGTTAGATTTGTGTAATTGTTTGTCTTCAAGCTGGTTAATTAAAGACTGACAGCAAACAGCTGAATCGTGAACGGGTGCAGATACTAAATTCAGCCTCATGCTTTCATCAGTGCCCCATGGATTCAGGAGACTATCAGTGCTTTAGTACACAGGGAGTGAAACAAGCTGCAGCAAATTACTTCTGGGATTACCTGTTAGACGGATCGATGCAGAAAGTAATTAAAAGTTAGACAAAATTGCAATGTCAAATGCAAAGTAAAGTGTGTACATAAGAACAGAAGAAATAAAAGCAGGAGTAGGCGATACGGCCCCTCGAGTCTGCACCACCATTCAATAAGATTATGGCTGATCTTCTACCTCAACTCCACTTTCCCACCCTATCCCAATATCCCTTGATTCCCTTACTGTCCAAAAATCTATCGATCTCAGTCTTGAATATATTCAATGACTCAGCACCCACAGCCCTCTGGGGTAGAGAATTCCAAAGAAATTTTTCCTCACCTCGGACCTAAATGTCCGACCCTTATCCTGAGACTATGTCCCCTATTTCTAGATTCTCCAGCCAGGGGAAACAGCCTCTCAGTATCTCCCCTGTCAAGCCCTCTAAGAATTTTATACGTTTCAATGAGATCACCTCTCATTCTTCTAAACTCCAGAGAATATAGGCCCACTTTACACTATCTCTCCTCATAGGACAACCCTCTCATCCCAGGAATCAATCTAGTGAACCTTCGTTACACCCTCCTATGGCAAGTATATCCTCCCTTAGGTAAGGAGTCCAAAACTGTACACAGTACTCCAGGTGTGGTCTCACCAGAGTCATGCTCAAAATGATTTTAACCAAAAAATGTGGATAACATCTAATTTTAAGTGATGCTCATAAAGTCAGACACAGTGGTCGATATTAAGCCCCCCCACGATGGGCGGGAGCAGGTCGGGGGGTTAAAAATTAATAATTGGGGACCATGGCCCCAACGTGCGCCTGCCGCCATTTTTACGGCGGTGGGTTGTGAGCTGTGCATGTGCCCCACCTCGCCAAGGCGGGACACTTCATTATCATATTTAAATCAGGCTCCCACAGTGCAGTTGGGAGCCTGATTTAAATTTAATGATTGCCGGCCAGGTTTCCCAGGGCTCGGGGAACCTGGCAGCGATATGGAGACAGGAGCAGCTGGCTCCACAGGTAACTGCTTTTCATAATACTCCTTGTGAACCAGGAGGAGCAGGAATGCTCCCCTCGGCCCCTCAAGCAAACCTTCTGCCGATCACGGACTCTCCTCGCTGTCGCAATCTGCCGACTCCCCCCCCCCTCAATCCGCTATCATTCCCGATTGCCGGGGACCGTCCCCAAGAGCTGTCAGTCTGGCTGGCTGCCGGGTGGGGAACAGAATAAAAAAATGCTAAATTCAGCAGGACCTGCGCGTCCCTGGGATGTCCGGGTTTCCCCCCCCCGCATCTGTGCTCCCTCCCCGCATTCCCGTAAATATCAAGGCCATAATCTTTAACAAAGGTGTACTACTCCATTTATTTGTTTATAAATTTCTAATAAGATTGTTTTAAATAATTAAAATGTTTAATTTTTAAAAAGGTAAGCCACCATAATAATAAATTAGTAATGTTTCAATAAGCCCATAAACGCTGGCTATAACCAGTTCATAAAAGTTTGATAGTGTTGTGTAACACTGCACTGTTACATTGCAACATACATTCGTTGCCGAATATTAAAAATGTCAGGAGGGTTTTAACCCTACCCGCCTGTTGAAATGGGGTGGGTGAGCCATTAAAATGCCCCAGGTTATTTACATACCGGAAAACCGCCCGGATCCTACCATTTCCAATTTTAATGGACGTTTCTGGACATGTGACCATGCCGTCCGTCCAAAGACGACAGGGCCTTAATTCACAAATGCTAATTTGGGTCCAATGGCATCATCAGGCCCTGTCAGTGATTTTAACTTTGGCCTGAGGAGAGAGGTCGCCGTCAGGTGAAGAGGTTTGTGAAGCTGAAGAGGCCCTCCAGGTAAGTTTTCAACTTTCCTTTGTGGAGCACTCTCGGCCCCACAAGGAGAATTTAAAGAAAGAAAGAACTTGCATTTATATAGTGCCTTTCATGACCTCAGGACATCCCAAAGCGCTTTACAGCCAATGAAGTACTTTGAAGTACAATAAAGTAGGAAACGCAGTCGCCAATTTGCGCACAGCAAGGTCTAACAAACAGCAACGTGATAAATGACCAGATAATTTGTTTTTTTAATGATGTTGATTGAGGAATAAATATTGGCCAGGACACCGGAGAAAACTCCCCTGCTGGTCTCTGAAATAGTAGTATGGGATCTTTTATGTTCACCTGAGAGAACATATGGGGCCTCGGTTTAACATCTCATCCAAAAGACAGCACCTGCGACAGTGCAGCACTCCCTCAGCACTGCCTAGATTTTGTGCTTAAGTGTCTGGAGTGGGACTTGAACCCTTCATGACTCAGAGGCAAAAGTGCTACCAACTAAGCCATGGCTGACACACAGAGGTTGGGCCTCTGCTGCTCCAGTCTTCTCCCCCCTTCCCTAAACTGAGGCCCCCTTGTAATCCCCTTCCCCACCCTTACCCGAGTGCCCGATTTTCCGGAGGCTGGCAGCCGCATCTTGCCCACCTCTCGTGAGAAAAGGACCATTGGCACGTTAATGAGGCCTGGCCGTTAAAATCACTTTGAACCCATACAGCCTGGGGGGGTGGAAAGCTAACTGAAAACTGTGGTTTCATGCGGAAAACCTGCTGGCGGTAAAAATCTCCCCCAAGGGCTCAATTACCTTGAGGGGCTGAAATTCTTATTTCCTGTAAAAAAAGGGAATAAATGACTAAATTGAGTTGAAATTAAAGAGCTGCCAGTGAAATCATTGGAGCTCACACAATTGAAATGAGATTTCTAAGAATTTTATCACAGGCAATGAAAAAAATATCAGCTAATCACAACCTGCAATAATGATCCTCAAGCAGCTAAGACGCCACCCAACCATTAATAGATGGTGAAAAATGAATTTGTTTGTTTCTTTAGTGCACAATAGTCTTTGAAATGGATTGCAACAACAAGTGAGAAAAATGTCACTTCAGTCAAAAGGTATTGATGGATTTGTAGAGGATTATTATATAGGCATTGAGGAGTGCGGCCCCTGAACATGCATGGTGAATACTGTTTCAAAGGCAAGAAGGACACAGACAAAAGTGAGCAAAAAACTCCACAACTTAAGGAAAAGAACAAAATAAAGTAGCCACAGAGGATATGTATGCAATTGAATTCAATAGAAAGAAATAGTACTAGCTCCTTTGGAGTTGGAAGGCAATAGCTAAGAATTATTGGTGAAAATTCTTTATCCTCCATAGTGCTACTCCAAAATGCTGGGAATTGCACCAAATAAAGTCTCAAATATTGAAATTTTCTGGAAGAGGTATATTCACAAGCCCCAAATCTCTTTCAGAAACGTCAATTCCCCCCCCCCCACACCAAATGACTATTACTGGTCAGTTGTTTTCAGAATAGATTCATCAATTGTTGTTTTGTTCTCTTTTTCATCCCCCCCCCCCAACCTCAGACCGTCATAAAAACAAACTGATTCACTAATGTCTTCAGGGAAGTGAAACTACCATCCCTATCTGGTCTGGCCTACACATGATTCCAGTCCACATGATGTGGTTGACGCTTAATGCCCTCTGAAGTAGGGTAGTGCATCACTGAAGTTGTACAAACAATCGCTACCCACCATCACCCTCACAGGGCAACTAGGGATGGGCAATAAGTGCAGCCTTTCCAGAGTCAGCCACATTTAGAAAACTAATAATAAAAATAATTGAGAGTGGATATGTTCAACGTCCATTGTCACTTCCAGTGGAAAATTCCAAAAGTGACACAGGACACCCTGGTGTAAATTTTTGTCTTTACCGCCTGGGCGTTGACCTGGCAGAGCAGATCACCCACCCATTGTAGAACCCGTTGATTTTCATTCCATTGATTTGAATGGAATTAAAACCTAGTTTGAATCTGGGGACGACCATCAAAGCAGCAACAGAAGAAACAGTTTCAAGGCTTTAAATCTTTGGCCAGACAGCTCTGTGAACTTCCCTCTCCCCCTGCTCCTAACAATTAGACACTCCAACATCCTAATTTATTGCAAGGGGAATGGAATATAAAAGTAGAGATGTTTTGCTACAGTTGTGCAGGGCATTGGTGAGACCACATCTAGAATACTGTGTGTAGTTTTGGTCTCCTTATTTAAGAAAGGACATAATTGCTTTGGAGGCGGTTCAGAGAAGGTTCACTCGACTGATTCCTGGGATGAGGGGGTTATCTAATGATGTAAGGTTGGACAAGTCGGGCCTATATACACTGGAGTTTAGAAGAATGAGAGGTGATCTTATTGAAACATATAAGATCCTGAGGGGACTAGAAGCGGTAGATGCTGAGAGGATGTTTCCCCTTGTGGGAGAGACTAGAACTAGGGGCCACAGTTTAAAAATAAGGGGTCTCCCATTTAAAAAGGAGATGAGGAGAATTTTTTTCTCTCGGAGGGTCGTGAGTCTGTGGAACTCCCTACCCCAGAGAGCGGTGGAGGGTGGGTCATTGAATATTTTTAAGGTTGAGTTAGATAGATTCCTGATTAACAAGGGAGTCAAAGGTTATAGTAGGTAAATCGGAAAGTAGGGTTGAGGTCACAATCAGATCAGCCATGATCTTGATGATCCGGATTCTTTCCCCTCAGTCTGGTTCAGTAATAACTGAAGTCGAATACATTTTAAAGTTCAGCACAACTTTAATAGCAGGGTTCTTAGTCTGCAGCATTGATTTGGACTCCTGATAGAGTCCCTCTATGCTGGCAGAGCAAGAACAAAAACATACAGAAATCCACACGTTTTTATACAGATGAATAGGGTTGGAACATACTTAACGAGGGTCAACACCAATCATAAGCCGGGCACAGGTTGCCATGCAAGGTTACATTATTTCCGGCCAATCATAAATAATCATGTGCTGATCATGCTGCTGTTAGACATCAAAGGGGATACTTCCTCACTTTCCAACTTGGAATGTTCTTCCCTGTTCCTTCTGTTCCTTATCTCCCAACCTGGAATGTCTTTCAACTTTGGCTAAGCTCGTTACCTATATTGATCTGCCATAAACATGGAGACATTCAGACCAGTCCTTGACTCACATCAAAGACCTATCATTGATAAGACAATGCAGGCCTGCTGACTAAGCAAACATATGGCCCAGCAGGAGGGCCAGGCCACTTGTATCAATCTCAGTTACTAACTAATTAACCCTTTCTAACCATTTTGCATTCTGCTTCTTTGCCACGTAGGCATCTTAATATTTTACCAAAAACTGACCACGTAGGGATTCTCAATCTTATCAAATGGTACAGCAGGCTCAAGGTGCCGAATGGCCTACTCCTGCTTTAATTCGTATGTTCATATGTTTGTATGCAAGGTCTCCGAGGTGAGTGTCCCAGTAGTGGTAGTATTGACGTGGGTGCCTGCCCATCCCTGGGATTTGGGACAGGATCATGGCAGAATCAGACTGGTGGGCAGAATTTTTCTACTTAGATTTCTACTAGGCTAAAACTATAAAAATACAGAGCTTCCCTTTTGGTAAATTATTGGAAAAAATGACTTAGGGTTGACTCATTACGGATTTGTTTTGGGTGGTAGCGCAAAATGGGCGATAGCGAATTGACAGCCCGAAAAGAAAATGGGGCGGAGTACCAAACGGGCTGCCAATTCTCCATCGTCCATTTTGGGCGGAGTACCAAACGGGCTGCCAATTCTCCATCGTCTATTTTGGGAGGAGTACCAAACGGGCTGCCAATTCTCTTTCGTCCATTTTGGGCGGAGTACCAAACGGGTTACCAATTCTCTATTGCCTGTTTTGCTCTACTAACTCTGAGCACGAATGCCATCTAGTAACTTTGTCAATGTGAAGTTTGGGTTATGGATCAGTATAGCAGAGCCTTTGTGGTGTGAGCCTAGATTTTGAGCCACGACGTTTCCATGTTTTAACTTTTGTTATATAGTAGCTAAGATGATGACTTTTGTGTTCAGTTCATCCATTTTCTCCCCGGGTGAAAAATTCTATAAAAGTAAAAACTGGAGGCACTACTTTATGTTTTGTATTCCATGTTCTATCTTTCCTTACAAAGTCAAAAAAAATGTCAGTCGCTAATGCAATTTTATCTCTTGATTTAGCTAGGATTGCTCAGTTCACTTTAATCCTTCTGCTATTCTTTTTGATGTGCTCTTGTTTTCTTTTCATTCTGTCTATACACTGTGTTTGTGTTTTTGGGTAATAAATGAGTTATAAATTAGATGATTACAACATCCACTGTTCCACAAATTGGTGGCCACAAAACCATCTTTTTAAGGTCCTGATTGAAACTCCTTGCTACGACATACGACTGGAGTGTTCTTTGCCCAAGTGAAGTCTTCGCCTGACCATTCCTACATTTTCCAAGTGTGACATTTTCAACGGTTAGAAAATACTTGGAGAAAGACAGAGCAATGACATTTGGACCAAAAGTATTATTTGAGCAAAGTTTGAATTTTGGAAGAATTCCATCACTTTGATCAGGGATGGGTGTGTTTCTGCTGGAACTTCAGACATTCATCCTATTTGCACAGCTATCGATTCTTTAAAAGCAACTCTGCCAGCTTGAAGACTACAAGAGTTCTTCCTGCACTTAATTTGCTTTATAAGAACATAAGAACATAAGAAATAGGAGCAGGAGTAGGCCATTCAATAAGATCATGGCAAATCTAAATTCATGTCCAATTTCCTGCCCGCTCCCCGTAACCCCTAATTCCCTTTACTTCTAGGAAACTGTCTATTTCTGTTTTAAATTTATTTAATGATGTAGCTTTAGGTTCTGAAGAATTTAAAGAAAATTTATGAAGGTAGACAAGATCCAACTTGGAGGGTGAAGGAAGAAAATCCCTAACCAGTAATTACAGGCAGTAGCTACTGTGTGATCTCAGGATCCTTTCAGACTCAACTTGGCTCATGACCAAGCTTCCAAAGATTAAAAACTATAGGGGAAAAAATTGGATAAGGGCTGTTTTTGGGCGTTGGTAGCGTGATGCACTGTTACCCCGCACCTAATGACCCCTGACGCGAGTTTCAGCCGGCCTGAGTACTAACCGGCAATCAGCGTTCCATTCCAGGCCTTATATGCAGAATTAATGCAATTCGCACTTCCCACCAGCAGGGGGAGCCGAATCTCTTAAAGGGAGGATGTTTCTTAGAAATCTCTTAAAGGTAGCTGGTACCTGTTATTTGCTGAAAATAACAGCCTACTCTCTGTATGGAGTCTGAACGGAGATCAGACATCACACATGTAAAACACAGATGCAGGTCCCATCCCTATGTTTACACACTGATGAGTTATGTTAAAACATTGAATAAAGGTTGCGCACTACTAAATCCCACATCCTCCAATCTGCACGCCAGACCTCACCAATCTGCCGATCTGAGTTGGTACCATGCCTGCGAGAGTGCATACACCAAGGTTCTCTGCTGATGCACTAGAGACCTTGGGTGCAAGAGGTGGACAGAAGGAGGGATGTCTTATATCTGCAAGGTGGGGGGTGGGGGATGAAGTCAATGCCAGGCGCACAGCATCATGAACATGGATGCAGTGCAGGAAGAAGTTCAATGCTTTGACATGAGTGGCCAAGATGAGTGAGGTCAACTGTCAAGTGGCGTCTCCTACCAACAGCACCACACACTGCACCCCCCCATCACCCACATACCAATAAACACTTTCCATCAGTACTCAACTCTTCCAACCAGGTGCTTCCTCTCACCCTTACACATTACCACTCTTTCAAGCCATCCACCTACAACTCATAGGCCACACACACTGGCAGCTATTCAACCATGACAGGCACATCATCCAGACACAAGTCCTGCTTTCTTGCAGGAGAAGGTGGCGCATATCAGGAGGCAGCAAGTGGCAGTGGCATTTAGCCCCTTGAGCCTGTTCCGCCATTCAATGAGATCATGGTGGACCTGTGACCTAACTCCATATATCTGCCTTAGTCCCATATCCCTTTAATACCGTTGGTTCACAGAAATCTATCAATCTCAGATTTAGAATTCACAATTGAGCTAGCATCAACTGCCGTTTGCAGAAGAGTGTTCCAAATGTCTCCCACCCTTTGCGTGTAGAAGCATTTCCTAACTTCACTCCTGCAGGTCCTGGCTCTAAATGTCAGGCTATGTCCCCGCGTCCTAGTATTGAAGTCTAGGAGACCTCCAAAGACAGTTACAAATGTCTCGTCAGCCAGAAGCAATAATCCAGCCACTAACCCTGTAAATCCTGCATGGTCCCTTTAAATAGCGCTAGTACGGGGTCCTCCAGCACTCTAAGACACGTTCAGATGGTCGGTGTTAAGACTGCCTCGAGTTGAACGTTAAGTCCCAAAATGGTGTCTATCACTTTAAATCAGCGTTGCACACTGATTGTATCCATTTTCTCCCTACTTTACATGATTCCAGCGTTCGTTATCTGCGCCTGCGCTAACTCCTATACCAAGATGGCGTCCAGCACACGCCACGCTGGAAACGTGCGTGCGCATCCAAGACGCCATCTTAGATGTCAGAGCGGCTGCATAGCGTCAAAACAACGGGCGCTACACGGCCCAATTTAGCGCCCTGCATGACTTAAAATAATCTTTGACTGGTTCTTTGGGATTTTATTGATAGTTCACATAGAATTGATAGAGAAATAGTGATTGGATAAGTCTGAAAAAAGTTAACAATTGCTCAAGTGTTGAAATCTAGGCAGATTGGTGAGATCCCAGGACTGGACAATTTTAATGTAGAATTTTACAACATTTTTATTCTGATTTTTAGCCTCAGACTTAAAGTGGGTTTTATTATTTGATGTGTGCTGTCAAGTTTATTGAAAAAAGCTCTAATTTCAGTTGAGAAGGAGAAAGATCCATCCTGTTTTGGTAATTATTAGCTTACTCTCCTGTTTACTGCAGACTGCAAGATTTTTGCCAAGATACTAGGAACTCATATGGAAGCATTTTGTTGCAACATGTGAAGATCAGCTTGATTTTATAAAGGGGTGATTCTTATCAGGCATATTACTCAAACTCACACATCTACTAGCAGAGTCATTGCATATTCAGCATCCTATAATAACCAGCTATGCCTCTGAATGATAAGAGAGCTTTGAGAGTTCAATAGAAATGCCTGTTCTGCACTTTAGTGAAGTCTGGAAAAGCAAAATGTTGGGCATTACTAGCAGCCTCCCAAGGCAAAATTCCCATTACGTAAACATTAGAAAAAGAATAACAGTTTAATTTTTACTTTGTGAATGCTTATGTGAGTAATTGTAAACAATTTTACAACACCAAGTTATAGTCCAGCAATTTTATTTTAAATTCACAAGCTTTCGGAGGCTTCCTCCTTCGTCAGGTGAACGATGTGAAAATGAAATCCTCGAAATGAAATCGCATTTATAATTCACAGAACAATGCTTGGTGAGTACAGACAGTTTTTTCAACTGCCCGTTGCCAAGGCAATCAGTGTGCAGACAGACAGGTGTTACCTGCCAGGTCTCACAGAATATACCTGAGGAAGGAGGAAGCCTCCGAAATTGTTTACAATTGTCAACCCCAGTCCATCACCGGCATCTCCACATATGTGAGTAATAGCATTAAAGAGTGCTCAATCTTATATCAAACACCAGTCGCAGGAGTAATTTTATGGTACCTTTTACTACAACTGCCAGTTGCATTTCTTGTGAACATTTTAATATTTAATTCCATAACAAACTACAGTGTTTTGTAGTAATAACATTGCTACATGTTATGTAAAAAAAATCAGCATCCAATTGTAGCTCATCTGTTGGAAGGAATGGATCTGACATGTCATTAGTTTTTTTTTCACTCTGTGCATCCTTATGTTCTTTTGCTGTTACTGGAACTCCTGTTGTCTTGCCTCTGGCACTTTGTTGATAATTCCTAACCATACCAGAGCCAGAAAGATATTTTGAGATTTGCTTCCTTTCATATTTTTTAATATGAGAAACTGAATTGACCTTAATATTAATCATAGACCCTATGAACATGCGTCACTTGTACCTAAATAGGTGCTAAAGATATTGCAAGGCTCAACTTGTAATGATGCTGAATTGGAAAAATTTCCTTGAAATTTCCTTAAAATTTCCTTTAAATGATGCCATGTGATACAGTACTTGTATACAAACACTTAATGCATTTGCCTGGAATTCCTTTCTCCTCTAGTTTAGTGGAGGTGTTAACCCATTTAGTGTAAAGAACAATTCGGATGAATGTGTTCTTTTGCTAACATTACAAAGTGTCATTTGAAGGCCTTCACATTATAGAAAAAGGAAGAAGGGACTGCCTGGCTTGATAATGATTAGTCAGGGTCAAATAGTGGCATTAAATCAGAGATCAAAGTATGTCAACAACATAATTAGGGAAAATATTTCTGTAGATTTCTTACCCACTTTGTGTAGTGAGATCAACTTTCTGGGGTAACCTGTCTGTTACAGAATTGGTTACAAATTGCTATTTAATTACAGAGCTCAATGAAAATATAAGTTGATAATGATACTTAGCAGTTGAGAAGACCACGTTAATTTTTAAATTCAAAGAAATACTTTTCCTATGAAGTTGTGGGTATACTAAACAAACTTGCAGCAAAACCAATTCATCCTGTGTTGAATAACAGCAGCCAACTAATATATCTGAGAACACGCAGGGGGAGAAATTCAACTTACATTCCTCTGTTTTTCGGATGTGAAATCATCATTGGGGCCTGTAAATTTCAGGCAGCGATCTCCTGAGCACGATCTACCTCAGAAGAGAATAGGTTGCCATATTGGATTGGGAGATTTGTAGTTGTACAGGGCGACTTGCTGAAAGCAGTGGGGGCCTCGTGAACATATTAAAATTAGGCTCCTGTGCCTGGCTAAGGACCCTTTTGCCAAATGGAACTGTGGAAGCGCTGGATACATTGGGATAAAAATTAGCATGCGGTGCACCTGTTTTTTGGGCATAAAACGGGTGGATTGATGACAAATTCAGCAGTGGGACGACCCGCGCCCAATCTATGCATGCGTTCGGGCCACTGCCAAATTCGTTGGGCCCATTTTTTAGGCGTCCCAGGCGGCTACCTAAAATTGGAGTTAGGCCATTACATATGTTAGTGAGGGGCCTAAAGCCTCAGGCAAAATGGTTTCAGTCATCCCATGTTTAACTGGAGGAAACTGTGGCTCATCCAAGACAGACAAATAGAGGCAGTGGATGGGCCAAGCAAGGTGGTGGAGAGGTAGAACTGGGTATCATCAGCGTACATGTGGAAGCTGAACCCATGTTTACGAATGATGCTGTGAAGGGGCATCGTATAGATGAGGAAGGGGTGGGGGCAAGGATAGATTCTTGAGGGGCTCCAAAGGTGACAGTGTGGGGGCTTTAAATTACTGCTGAATGTAAATATATATTTTTTGTTGCTATTGCGAGAAGTCTACCAGCTGTTTAGCCACAAATTATTCAACAAAATTTCAGAAAATATTGCTACTGCAAGAACTTCTATTAAAGAAATTTCATTCAAATTGGAAACAACACTGCTCAGTGTTAATAGGAACATAAGAAGGCAGAATGTGGAGAACTCCTAAAGGATGGAACTAGTTTTCACATGTTTCTTGATCCTGTAATAGTTCTTCATTTATATGCAGTTCTCGTTCTAATAGTTCAGGCAAATTCAGCAAAACCTACCCAACGAGGGTGGAGAAGATCACTGACAATCAAAGTTAAGATTCAGACTGACAAATGTCTTTAGATTAGGAACACATAACTATTTTTGGAGCTACTAGTCCATTTGGGGGCTGTAATTGGACGTAATTAGAGCAAATACTGCAGTTACATTTGTCATATTCGACCTTTTTGCCCAATTCATTGCTCAGCTGAAGTCTTGGTTATACATTTTTGAATTGTTAGATCATAAGACCATAAGAGATAGGAGCAGGAGTAGGCCATTTGGCCCCTCGAGCTTGCTCCGCCATTTAATGAGATCATGGCTGATCTGATTTTTACCTCAACTCCACTTTACCACCTTTTCCCCATATCTTTTGACTCCCTTGCTGATCAAAAATTTGTCTAACTCGGCCATGAATGTATTCAATGACTCAGCCTCCACAGCTTTTTGGGGTAAAGAATTCCAAAGATTCACAACCCTCTGGGAGAAGGAATTCCTCCTCATTTCCGTCTTAAACAGGCGACCCTTTATTCTGAGACAATGCCGCCTAGTTTTAGATTCCCCCATGAGGGGTAACATCCTCTCAGCATCTACTCTATCAAGTCCACTCAGAATCTTGTATGTTTCAATAAGATCTCCTCTCAATCTTCTAAACTCCAATGAGTATAGACCCAACCTGTTCAATCTTTCCTCATAAAACAACCCTTCCATACCCGGAATCAACCTAGTGAACCTTCTCTGAACTGCCTCCAATGCAAGTATGTCCTTCCTTAAATAAAGGCACCAGAACTGTACGCAGTACTCCAGGCGTGGTCTCACCAGCACCCTGTACAGTTGTAGCATGACTTCCCTGCTTTTATACTCCATCCCCCTAGAAATAAAGGCCAATATTTTGTTTGCCTTCCGGATTACCTGTTGTTGACTTCTTGTGTTTCATGTACGAGAACACCCAGATCCCTCTGTACCGCAGCATTTGTAGTACTTCTCCATTCAAATAATATTTTGCTTTTTTATTTTTCCCACAATATATTCCATCTGTCCATGGCAAATTTTTGCCCATTCGCTTAACCTGTCGATGTCCCTTTGCAGACACTTTGTGTCTTCATCGCAACTTGCTTTTCCACCTATCTTTGTATCATCAGTAAATTTGGCCACTAGACAGTCTGTTCCTCCTTCCAAGTCATTGATATATATTGTAAATAGTTGAGGCCCCAGCACTGATCCCTGCGGCACCTCACTAGTTACAGATTGCCATTTTGAAAATGACCCCTTTATCCTGACTCTTTAATTTCTGTTAGTTAGCCAATCCTCTATCCATGCCAGTATATTACCCCCAACATCATGAGCTCTTATCTTGTGCAATAACCTTTTATGTGGCACCTTATCAAATGCCTTTTGGAAATCCAAATATACTGCATCCATTGGTTCCCCATTATCCACCTTACCCATTACTTCCTCAAAGAACTCTAATAAATTTGTCAGACATGATTTCTCCTTCATAAAACCCCATGTTGACTCTCCTTGATTGTATTATGAGTCTCCAAATATCCTGATACTACTTCCTTAATAATGGATTCTAGCATTTTCCCAATGACAGATGTTAGGCTAACTGGTCTATAGTTACTTGCTTTCTGTCTCACTCCCTTCTTGAATAGGGGTGTTACGTTTGTGGTTTTCCAATCCGCCGGGACCTTTCCAGAATCTAGTGAATTCTGGAAGATTATAACCAATGCATCCATTATTTCTGTAGCCACTTCCTTTAAGACCCTCAGATGCAAGCCATCAAGTCCAGCGGACTTGTCAGCCTTTAGACCCATTAGTTTACCTAGTACTTTTTCTCTAGTAATAGTGATTGTTTTTAGTTCCTCCCTCCCCTTTGCCCCTTGATTTTCTACTATTATTGGTATATTATTAGTGTCTTCCACTGTGAAGACAGATACAAAATATCTGTTCAATTCCTCTGCCATTTCCTTGTTTTCCATTATTATTTCCCCAGTCTCATCCTCTAAGGGACCAATGTTTACTTTAGCTACCCTCTTCCTTTTTATATACTTGTAGAAGTTTTTATATTTCTTGCTAGTTTGCTCTCATAATTTATTTTCTCCCTCTTTATTATTCTTTTAGTCATCCTTTGCTGGTTTTTAAAGTTTTCCCAATCTTCGGGCTTACCAGTAATCTTTGCCATGTTGTATGTTTTTTCTTTTAACCTGATACCATCCTTGACTTCCTTAGTTGGTTCACCCTTTTTGTGGAGTCTTTCCTCCTCACAGGGATATATTTTTGTTGCGAGTCATAAAATATCTTTTTAAATGGTTGCCACTGCTTATCCACCATCATACCATCTAATCTGTTTACCCAGTCCACTTTAGCCAATTCCGCCCTCATTCCTTTCTAATTGCCCTTATTTAAGTTTAATACAGTAGTTTCAGACTCAAGATCCTCGCTCTCAACCTGGATGTGAAATTCTATCATGTTATGATCACTGCTTCCCAAGGGATCCTTTACTTTGAGATCATTAATTAATCCTGTTTTGTTACCCATTACCAGATCCAAAATGGCCTGTTCCCTGGTTGGTTCCCCGATGTATTGGTCTAAGAAACAGTCCCTAATATACTCTATGAACTCCTCCTCAGGGCTATTTTTGCCAATTTGATTTGTCCAATCTATGTGAAAGTTAAAATCGCCCATGATTATTGCATTACCTTTTTTACAAGCCCCCCTTATTTCCTGATTTATATTTTGCCCTACAGTGTAGCTCCTGTTGGGGGGCCTATATACTACTCCCGTCAGTGATTTCTTTCCCTTGCTATTTCTTACCTCCACCCAAATTGATTTGACATCTTGATCTTCTGAGCCAAGATCATTTCTCACTATTATACCAATTTCATCCTTTATTAACAGAGCTACCCCACCAACCTTTACCTTTTTTCCTATCCTTCCAAAATGTTAAATAACCCTGAATATTTAGCTCCCAACCTTGGTCACCTTGCAATCATGTCTCTGTAATGGCCACGAGATCATACCCATTTGTTTCTATTTGTGCCTTCAATTCATCTATCTTACTATGAATGCTGCATGCATTCAGATAAAAAACCTTTGATTTTGTCTTTTTACCATTCTTTCCTACCCCAGCCCCATTTGCTAGTGCACTCTTATGTTTGTACGCTCTGTCCCTTCCTGACAAACTCTGTTTATCATTACCCCCATCACTTTCTTGTATAACTTCCTTGTCTTTTCTCTTTATCAATCTAAACTTCGCCCCACCTGAGCCCTCCTCCACCTCTATTTAGTTTAAAGCCTTCTCTACCGCCCTAGTTATTCGGTTTGCCAGAACACTGGTCCCAACATGGTTCAGGTGAAGCCCGTCCCAAAGGAACAGCTCCTTCTTTCCCCAGTACTGATGCCAGTGTCCCATGAATTGAAACCCACTTCTCCCACACCAATCTTTGAGCCATGCATTCATCGCTCTGATCCAATTTCCCTTGTGCCAATTTGCTCGTGGCTCAGGTAATAATCCGGAGATTTCACCTTTGTGGTTCTGCTTTTTAATTTAGTCACTAGCTGCTCAAACTCCCTCAGCAGAACCTCTTTCTTAGTCCTACCTATGTCGTTGGTACCTACGTGGACCACGACAACTGGATCCTCCCCCTCCCAATCCAAGTTTCTCTCCAGCCCTGAGGAGATGTCCTTAACCCTGGCACCAGGCAGGCAACACAGCCTTCAGGACTCTCGTTCTTGACTGAAGAGAACAGTATCTATCCCTATAACTATACTGTCGCCTACTACAACCACATTCCTTTTTACTCCCCCCACTTGAATGGCTCCCCGAACCATGGTGCCGTGGCCAGTTTGCTCATCTTCCCTGCAGTCCCTGCGCTCGTCCAGAAGGGCTGCAAGAACCTCGTATCTATTGGACAAGTGCAGAGGCTGAGGCTCCTGCAATGCTACCTCCTGGATCCCCATACCTACCTCACTCGCAGTCACACCCTCCTGTCCCTGACCACGTGCCAATTCTACAGTATTTAGATAAAGGGGCGTGACTGCCTCCTGGATCAAAGTGTCCAGGTAACTTTCTCCCTCCCTGATGCATCGCAATGTCTGCAGCTTGACTCCAGCTCCTCGACTCATCGGTATTTACGATTGAGAAAGGCATGGATGTTAGGGAACTTGGGGAAATAAATAGTGATGTCTTGAGGAGTGTACATATTACAGAGAGGGAGGTGCTGGAAGTCTTAACGCGCATCAAGGTAGATAAATCTCCGGGACCTGATGAAATGTATCCCAGGACGTTATGGGAGGTTAGGGAGGAAATTGCGGGTCCCCTAGCAGAGATATTTGAATCATCCACCGCTACAGGTGAGGTGCCTGAAGATTGGAGGGTAGCAAATGTTGTGCCTTTGTTTAAGAAGGGCGGCAGGGAAAAGCCTGGGAACTACAGACCAGTGAGCCTGACATCTGTAGTGGGTAAGTTGTTAGAGGGTATTCTGAGGGACAGAATCTACAGGCATTTGGAGAGGCAGGGACTAATTAGGAACAGTCAGCATGGTTTTGTGAGAGGAAAATCATGTCTCACGAATTTGATTGAGTTTTTTGAAGGGGTAACCAAGAAGATAGATGAGGGCTGTGCAGTAGACGTGGTCTACATGGACTTCAGCAAAGCATTTGACAAGGTACCGCATGGTAGGTTGTTACATAAGGTTAAATCTCATGGGATCCAAGGTGAGGTAGCCAATTGGATACAAAATTGGCTTGACGACAGAAGACAGAGGGTGGTTGTCGAGGGTTGTTTTTCAAACTGGATGCCTGTGTCCAGCGGTGTGCCTCAGGGATCGGTGCTGGGTCCGCTGTTATTTGTTATTTATATTAATGATTTGGATGAGAATTTAGGAGGCATGGTTAGTAAGTTTGCAGATGACACCAAGATTGGTGGCATTGTGGACAGTGAAGAAGGTTATCTAGGATTGCAACGGGATCTTGATAAATTGGGCCAGTGGGCCGATGAATGGCAGATGGAGTTTAATTTAGATAAATGTGAGGTGATGCATTTTGGTAGATCGAATCGGGCCAGGACCTACTCCGTTAATGGTAGGGCGTTGGGGAGAGTTATAGAACAAAGAGATCTAGGAGTACAGATTCATAGCTCCTTGAAAGTGGAGTCACAGGTGGATAGGGTGGTGAAGAAGGCATTCAGCATGCTTGGTTTCATTGGTCAGAACATTGAATGCAGGAGTTGGGATGTCTTGTTGAAGTTGTACAGGGCATTGGTGAGGCCACACTTGGAGTACTGTGTACAGTTCTGGTCACCCTATTATAGAAAGGATATTATTAAACTAGAAAGAGTGCAGAAAAGATTTACTAGGATGCTACCAGGACTTGATGGTTTGACTTACAGGGAGAGGTTAGACAGACTGGGACTTTATTCCCTGGAGAGTAGGAGGTTAAGGGGTGATCTTATAGAAGTCTATAAAATAATGAGGGGCATAGATAAGGTCGATAGTCAAAATCTTTTCCCAAAGGTAGGGGAGTCTATAACGAGGGGGCACAGATTTAAGGTGAGAGGGGAGAGATACAAAAGGATCCAGAGGGGCAATTTTTTCACTCAAAGGGTGGTGAGTGTCTGGAACGAGCTGCCAGAGGCAGTAGTAGAGGCGGGTACAATTTTGTCTTTTAAAAAGCATTTGGACAGTTACATGGGGAAGATGGGTATCGAGGGATATGGGCCAAGTGCAGGCAATTGGGACTAGCTTAGTGGTATAAACTGGGCGACATGGACATGTTGGGCCGAAGGGCCTGTTTCCATGTTGTAACTTCTATGATTCTATGATTCTATGATTCTATGACTCGGAGCCGAAGTTCCTCGAGCTGCAGACAATTACTGCAGATGTAGTCGCCCTGGACAAAACTGTCCAGTAGCTCCCACATATTGCAGCTGCAACACATCTCCTGCCCTGTCATAACTATTTTATTTATTTAATTGATTACTACAATGCCAATCAAATTATTTTTAGGTTAAACCAAGTACTGGCCTTGTTAAATTTATTAAATTAAGTTTAGTTTTTGTAAAAAAAATAGTTTTATGCTAAAATTGTTCCTGGAACTACATTTCCAAATGACTGCCAGACAAAAGTATAGCAGGGATAAACCATACATAGACCAAAGTTTCATCTGAAAAAAGAAAACCTTTTTGCTTGAAGAGTTACTCACGGTTTGGTGTAGAGTTATACTGAAAAGGTCCAAGAATGTAAGTTGTCTGAAAGGGACAATGAATATGATGAGGTTTAACAATGAGAATGATCCTCCATGAAGAAGCTCCAACTTAAGATTCTCATGGAGACCATTTCCTGTTTTATCAGAAACACAGTTTGGATATGATGTGCTTGCCTGACAATGTAATGAATCTCTATAGAAATTCATGCTGGGAAATATTTTAAACGTGAATATTTTTTAGATTATTTAAACTTTAAGCTACTCATCTTTGGCAACATTTTGATCTATATTGATGATCTTTTGCTAAAATGACAATGGGGAATAATGAATTTACATTAAAAATAATCACAATGCATTGATATAAATGCAAAATTGTTGTTTTGAATGTCGATCCACAGTTCCCCCTGGTCATTATGTAAGAAGGCTGCCATCACAAGTTTGACTGAAAGGTTGCTGAGAAACTCTTTCCTTTGCATTAACCAATGTATTAGTGTGTACTGGTGACTAAACACCAAAGCCATGAATACCCAATATGTTAAATGTAACAAGAGAGTTTTGAATGAATATTCATAGGCTGTTATAACTTTGCTTTTACTCCTTTCAATATTTGACATGCAGATCTGAAGCTTATGCCATTTATGGAGACAGGGAATTTGAGCCAGCCATCTTCTTATGAATTCCACCCTTGCTCCACCCCCTCAGTACTAGCAATATGAGCGAGCAGCGCTGCTATGTAGCAAGGGTAGGGCATGCAAATGATAGTTTGGTCATCCAATGTTGTGCTTGATCACCCGATTGATTTTCCTCTTCAAAACGGTACAAATTTCGGTATCGGCTTTGTGCAAATAGATGGTGATCTGAATTAGTGCAAGACCCAAAACATGTTATGACATGAGTCCCACAACACATATAAATTTCTTTTTGTGAATAATCTATAAAGGGAAAAAAAAATAACCTGAGGGTATTTATTCATCCTTGTGTACTGCATCTGATTTTCTATGTTCTCCCTTGGCAGACTGTGAAATGCCCACCAATTCAAATGAAAAGTTCTATATCTAAACGATTTAACCTACACAACAATGACTGGATTTGATTCTCAGTGTAAATGCAGTTTTAGGGTTTCATTACGTTTATACCAGCGTTTACACCATGATCATTTTAGAAGAATGTTTAGTTCACTGTGTCAAAATGTTATTATAGAGGCTTCATAACAATACTTAGAGCGAATCACTGGCTGCAAATATTTATAGCAGCTGGGTGTTTCCATGTGCAACTTGTTAATGTCATAGCATTCAGTTGACATTTACATTATTTAGATTACTTTGCTATTTTTGACAATGATTGATTTTGATAATTTTGCTTTAAACAGCACCTTCTTTACGATATTTATCAAACCCCTGCTTTATTAGAAATTTTGTTAATTAAGCTGAGCAGTGATGACAGCTGGGAGCTCGCAAACCCGAGCAAATTTATTCAGGTTGAACTTAGTCAAGGTGGATGAACAGAGATAGAGGCCCTGGTTTTACTCCACCGTCCTGGTGGACTACTGCTGTAACTCCAGTGGCAACAGCCCAAAGGACCACCTGGGGTCCCCCTGGATCCTGGCCTTACACAGGAATTTCCTGTGCCCTTGTTTAAGGGCAGAGCATAAATACATAAATGGTGATTAAAGGATGCAGTGTGTTGCAGACAAAATAGGCTGAGATAGGCAAAATTCATATACTCCACAACTGTACGTGAACCATTTTGAGTGAGTAACTATTAGTAATATTTTACTACTCTGATGTCATAGCTCTTAATGACTTTGCTTTAAAAAGATAAAAGTTCATTTTGGTGTAATGTTTGAATGTTTTTGTGATATTCTGTGTTATACAGAGGTGGGATGGTAGGGATGCGGATCACACTGGCATTCCGACCTGGCTATTCGAGATCAGTGCTTTTGAGAGATTGATCTGTGATTATTGATGTTATTAGTCGCATGGGTTAGCGCCACAAAATCAGACTAGAAAAAGGACAGGAAAACTCCATTTGGTCCATCAAGTCCACTTATCCAAATATGGTGCAGCCGTGTTCACTATCGACCCATTCCCTTCATCCTTTAATCCCGAGAGAGGCATAAAAAAAAGAAAAATACCAATTTAAAAGTAAAAACTCAGGGAAATTCCTCTCAGAGCCCCTAAGGAAATCACACAAGCTCTGGGAGACCGTAATAACTCAGAGGTCTCCCTATTCCTAACTACATTGCAACCTAACAAAGAGTGATTTCTGGAAAGATAAACAGAGGGACAGAAAGAAAATAGAAAAGAGCTGAAGAAAGATTTACGTATTCAGGAAAGGAACAAGTCTGGAAATAGAAAGTAGCTGGGAAAAAGTTAGGAACTGCATCCCTACAGTCTAAAGCATGGGTCCAGTATTATTAAAATATTTGCAATGTAGTATGAAACTCATCAACCAACAAGTCTAAGAAAGAAAGAAAGAAAGCACTTGCATTTATATAGTGCTTTTCATAACCTCAAGGCAGCCCAAAGCACTTTACAGCCAATGAAGTACTTTTGAAATCTAGTCACTGTTGCAATGGAGGAAACATGGCAGCCAATTTGCGCACAGCAAGGTCCCACAAACAGCAATGAGATAATGACCAGATAATCTGTTTTAATGATGTTGGTTGAAGGACAAATATTGGCCAGGACACCGGGGAGAATTCCCTTACTATTCTTCGAAATAATGCAATGGGATCCACCTGAGAAGGCAGACAGGATCTCATCTAACCTGTTGTAAACAGTGTATGTTTTTCTCAATTGAAATAACTGCAATATCTTACTATACATTTATTTATTTATATCTATGGCTTGCAAGACTTTCTATGTGGGCCTTGCCTATGTGTCTAAACCTTTCCCATTAATATCCAAAAGTTCCTAAATTTTCTTATCAGCATAACTCAGACGAGCTGCCGAACGCTCGTGGGGGATCAGATCACCACACTAGGGGAGGGAAAATCTGATGGCTGGAAGTTTGCACTAAAAGTGGGAGAGGAGGTGTACCTGCAGAGGGCCTGTTCAGCACCTGGCAGCAGGCTGCAATTGGTCATCATCAGCCCTGGGCTTGGCCTTCATTTAGTTAGTCCTGCTGGAAATTGTAAGTATGTGGGTGTTGAGTGAAGACCGAATTGATTTCTGCTGCGATGCTTCATGTGGTAGAACAGCCTGTTGTTATTAATTGTCTAGGCTCCCACATGAAAAGTGGCTACTTGAGCAAATACTGGAGGGCAGTCAGTATATGTGAGCTCAACAGTGCTCACCGTTGTTAGTGGCGAAATCGAGGAGAAAGTTCCGGTCTTCGGACATATGCAGTGAAACGTGGAAATCCGGAACTTGCTCCTACTGGTTCACCAGCTTCGAATTAAAGGTATATCGTATGCTGCAATCAGAGAAATCATTGAAACAGTGCAAACTTGCTGATCTGCCCAGCTGGAAAGTAACTAATTATGCCACAAAACAGGTACGCTTAAAAATACCAGGTCTAAACTGAGTTTTAATTGTCTTAATGACTGCCAAACAACTAAAAATTAACTTTTAAAAATGTGGAGTCTCATTACTCCATATTTTAATTGTTTTTAGTTATTAAAAATGTTTTAAAAAGTTTTGTTTTACTTTTCCCTTCGATTATTTCTTACCCTCTCTTTTTTTGCTGTCTATAACTGTTTTTACAATGCTTTTAATGTTGCACCTTTCACTTCCTGGTTTTACCGTTCCAAGCCTGCAGAGAGAGTTACGCAGCTTGTCAAAAATGCTGCAATCTGATTGGTCGAGGGGAGAGAGTGACCCTCTTGTTTCTCCTGTGGGTCCAAGCTTCGTTTGAACTGACGCTGGGCTCTTCTCCGCTTCCTATTTGAGGAATTGCAACCAGTAAAGAGTTGGTGGGTTAGTATAAATCTATGGAGTGGCAAGCACAGTTGATTTGCTGCTTTGAGCAATTTCTGGCCCAATATCCCAGCACCAGTCAGAAGACAAGGGGAGGAAATCATTTTAACAATAAAGCAGTTCCAAATAATGCAATAAAGGCAAAACAGCTACCAAGTGTAAAAACAGTGATAAATACTCATCTTCTACCACCTTAATAGAATATTAATACTGTTTTCCTGAAGTAAGTCGTGTGCAGCTGAATTTAAAGCTAAATTGCCTTTTGCTTGGTTCTATAAAAAAGTCTTAATATAATTCACAGAAAAAGCTGTTATATGCCTTCAGTTTACAATCCTTCCCTTGGTGTTTATGTGTCTCTCAACCTCACAGATAGAATTAATGACAGATACTTTGGCCTGGATATTAACGTGGAGCCCGGAAGAGAGTGGGGAGGTGAGATGGGAAACCCAGAAGTAAGGATTTCTGAAGGTCGTGACGACTTTGACGTTAAGGCCTCTTTAAAAATTTTTCAACAGGTTTCACGCCCTGCAGCCAGCCAGATTGACAGGCTGGCTGCCTGTCAGGTGGGAAAGCAGCCGGGGAGAGATTGGAGCCTTCGAGGTTTGTATGGGGGAGGTTGGCGAGAGATCGGAGTCTTTGGGGTTTGTATGGGGGGGGTCGATCGTGGGGTGGGGGGTAAGTCGGACATCGTGGGGTAGTCTGGGTGATCGCAGGGCGTTTAAAAGGTAAGCTCGGTGAGCCGCAGGGAAGCACTCCTGCTCCTCCTGGCCTACAAGCAGTGCAATAAAGGCACTTTCCTCGTAGATCCGGCCCTTCTCGCTGCCATTTCACTGGCGAGATTCATGAGCCCGGTAAATCCGTGCTAGAAGCGTTAAATACGAAGTTTTCTTAAATTTAATTTAAATACACCTACATAACATCTCATAATGAGGTAAATTGCTCCCTTAAGTACCCGCCCGCCTGCACTAATTATAGAGCTGCCTCCGGTGAGTAGGTTACTCGTATCCAAACGCGCCTCCGTTAAACCAGGAAGTGGACCTGTTGGAGCAACCACCCACCCCCAACCCACCTGACCTTAGGGGGTTAAAATTCCCTCCTTTGTATGTAACAGCATTTTGTTAATCTGTTTCAGCATAATTTAAAAAATATTAACAACACATTATTTTTTCATCATTATCACAAAGTAGATTTTGATTTAAAAAATTGCAGGAATATTATACAAATCTAGGTTTTGAAGAATCAATCCAAGGCACTCAAACAAAAGCCTTGAAGAAAATGTTTTATTCTTGTTGAGAACAAAGCCATTTTTTCTTTCCTATTACCCATTAAAAAGGTTTACTTTGATGATACAAGTAGTTACTCAGTATAACGTGTGGAGAAAGCATTGTTTACAGCACAAAATAAAGTTAGCTTGCATAATTCAACAATAAATTTGTTTTAAAGGTATACCGTTTTCTCCCAACTTTTCAAATTTTTCTCCTCGTTTAGGCTGACTTGATAGTAAACTTTCTCCTCCAGCCAGGAGAACACTATGGTGTCAGTCATGGAGTGTTGCATAAGTGCCATCTACGCTCCTGTGTAATCAGTTCATTCAAAGGGAATGAGCTGGACATAATCAGTTTGTTCTTAAAGAACAACTTACTTCTATGTGAAGCTCGCTTTCACATCCCAGCTGAGAACTAATGAAGGTCGCCCAAGGATGTTCAAGTGAAAGGCCTCTAACAGACTCAAACTGATGAACTTTCAGCTGGGAATCAAATGCTCAAGTGGTTGACCTTCCAGGTAACTCCTTTAACTATTGTTGGTTTAAAAATAAATATTTGCAATATTTGCAATGCATAAGATCAATTACTAATCTCCTGAGAACAATGCACAGTGTTGACATGATTTGGTCTTGATGTGAAATTGCTGGGAATAATATTTGAGATTAACTGGAGTGTATTTTTTTCTCTTGCAAACACACAATTCTTATAATCAAAGTTAATGTGATAAGTATAAAGGGTAAATTTCTTATTTTGTTGCTGCATTTTTATCCTGACATTAGAAATTCAAAATAGTTACTAAAACCGGCAGAAATCCTCAGAACCTAGGCTTTTCTACTAAATCACAGAGTATACAATATCAAATCTGTTATGGAACCATAGGTGCTTTCTAATAGAATGTGGCATGGAATAATACGCATGGACGGTGCTCTATTGCATGCCTGAGGTTAACACAATTCCATCGAACATGTTTAACCTTAGCAGACAATTTCAAGCCAAGATCAACTGAGTAAGAAATGGTGAAAATGTGATTGCAGAGAATTGAATCATCTGCATGTGATGTGGGCGGTCCAGCTATTATAGGATTTTACACAGGGATACTAGAAAAAAAAACTATTTGCAATATTTGGTTAGAAAAAACACCCAAGAGTGATTCAATAGCTGCTCTTGAGGAAAGGAAAAAGTTTGGAAAGAAATAGGATGCTGCTAGTGAAAATTTGTACTTTGAAAAATGAGGCGCTACCAGCACTTTAAGGCTAGCTCACCTCTGGTTAGATACTGTGAAGGTGGAGAGGATTATTTTTAAATGGTTATGCAATGAAAGATTTGGGGACCTGTTTAGGAGATTGGCTGAAATATTGGGTTGATAAAGGATTTTATTAATGTGTACCCAGACAAACAGGCGAGGTGGATTTATATACGGCATCCAGCCACCAGCTCTTTAAACTGTTTTGATAATGATTAGTAAATACAATGATCAGTCAGGGATTACAATAATGGTTGAACACAAATATTGGGAAATTAAAATGCAGCTGGATGTAGAATTATAATAAATTGATATAAAACTAATTAAATATAAATATTCAACTTAAAAACCAGGAAAAATATTAATTCAAATGGTAAACTATTCCTGGTATTCTGAGGCAGCAACTGACTTGGTTTCTAAATGTACGCATTAGGTGCGCTCTATGCCAGAAGGTGTTCTGCTGTGTTTTGACAACAGATCATGCTTTTACATTCTATTTCCAAGATTACAATCTTAGGCTGTCAGTCAGTTATGGTTATTAGACGTCAGACATAGCTCCTTTTTTCAGGTCAGAGCTGACTAATTGAAAGAAAGAAAGACTTGCATTTATATAGTGCCCTTCACGTCCTCAGGATGGCCCAAAGCACCGCACAGCCGATCAATTATTTTTGAAGTGTAGTTCCTGTTATTTAGTAGGCAAATTAATGAGAAACATTGGCCTTGATATTAATGCAAAGGCGGGTTCCGAGCGAGGCGGGGGGGGGGGGCGGGGAGGGGGGGGTGCGAAATTGCGTGCGTGAAGCCCATAAGAAAATTTAGCGGGCTGCAATTTCCGATTTTAACTTGATTGCTTAATTCAATATTGCCTTCCAGGTTTCGCGTCTCCAAGCTGTGACAGCGGGCGTGATGCGCACCCACATTATGTGATCTCAAATCAACTATTTAAAGGGCCAATACAAAAATGGAATTTGGAGGAGCTAGCCAGTTTTGGAAGGAGACGGTGAGAGTTAGTGAACATGGATTCAGGACGATCAAGGCCAGCGTACAGATTTAATGATGCTTCCCTTGACTTACTACTGGGTGCAGTCAGGAGCTGGAGGGAGATAATTTTCCCCAGCAATGGGAGGAAGAAACCTGCTGTTCTCACCAAGAAGGCATGATTGGAGATGGCTGAGGAGATGAGCAGCAGGAGCATTGTGCCCCGTTCTTGGCTGCAGTGCAGGAAGCAGTTTAATGACCTAACCAGGTCAGGAAAAGTGAGTACTGTTGCTGATTCACCTACATCTTTCTGTCTTGCGAAGCATTCTCCATCACATCACTCCTCACACCCACTAAGTTTCAACAGCATTCATCTTCCACTTTCTATGCACTTCCTCACCTCCCCATTTATCCATCCACCACTGCCACTCACCCCAATCCTTATGCAATGCGATGCATTTGTCTGATAGCCACCCTCACCAAATGCGCTGCATCCATCGGGTGAATAGGTGACATTTAAAAGGAGAATGATAGGAGGACAGCAGCAACTTTGTGAGGTACTAGCAGATGTGCCACACACACTCCCCTCAATAATGGAGACGATGGAGGAGTCCAGCTCCAACATTAGTGGATTGGTGTCGCAGGTATTTGAGAGAATGTTTGCCATAGAGAGAGCAGCTGCCTCTGTGGAGCTTCAAGTACGGCTCCAAATGAGTCTATGCAGGTCATGAACATGGCCGTGTAGGAGATATCTGCCGCCTTAAACAGGATGACAGATACCTTATCTGTGGCCTTACAAGTCGTCACTGATCTGCACTAAGGTTCTCCCCAGCAGAGTGGTAGGAGTGATGTGGCACTGGCCCAGGAGAGGGATGATGGTGACAGAGGACGTGGAAGTGGGAACTCCACTCAGTACGCTCCCAAGTCTCACCTGTTGCCCCCCCCCCCATCCCCTCAGCCAGTGCCCGACATGCTGCCTCGTCTCCCGATGGCCGAATCTGCCCCTGCACAGGTGCAGGTGGAGCAGTCTTTCGCGGGGCCCTCATGGGCTCCAAACCCCAGAGATCGTAGGCCAAGAGCATCTCAGCAGTCAGAGCAGGGATCTGAGCAGCCTGCCTGTACGTCTGCTAAAGCCACAGGGGATGCACCATGTAGAAGTGGTAGGAAGCGTGAGAAAAAGCTATTGTAATTCACCAAGGGTATGCGCTTTTGACAAAATGTTATGTTGTTAAGTTTGATTTTATTATAACAGCACATAAAATGTAATGATTTGCACCACTTCCCCGTCTTGCCCAATATTGCGTGTCAAGTGCCAGCTCGCCCATTCACCTATTTCATGGTGAATGTCAATACATGACAGGACTCAGTGGGGGATGTGCAATGGGTGTATGCTTGGTTGAAGGACTGTTTTGTGTAAAGGGGGGTGGGGGGGTGGGGGGGTGGTGGTGGTGGTGGGAGCCGGCCGGAGGATTTCATTTATTACTTTTCCAGTATGAGTCACTAGCTGAACCTTCGAGCTATTAGGGCATCCCTGGCAGCAATGTACACGCTGGTCGGGCGATGGGTGCCCCATCTTCATATTGCTCATCGTCCTTGTCCTCGTCCTCCTCCTCTTCTTCAATGTTCTTGTCATCAGAAGATGATTGATGAGCACCTCAGTCATCCTCCACCTCTAATCCTCTCTGCTGCACAATGTTGTGCAGGACGCAGAACCCCATGATTATTCTGGACACCCTCACTGGTGAGTACTGAACGGCACCTTCCAGACCTATCCAGGTACCTGAAGTGCATCTTCAACATTCCAATGGCTTGCTCAATGACACACCTGGTGGTCATGTGGCTATTATTGTACCACTCTTGCACCTCATTGGTGGAGTTCCTCACAGGTGTCATGAGCCATGTTTGAAGGGATATCCCTTGTCTCCTAAGAGCCAGCCCTTAAGTCTGTCTCTTGGTAGGAAGAGGTCTGGAATATTAGACAGCCGTAGTATAAAAACATCATGACAGCTACCAGGGAATCTGGCGCACATCTGCATGAATCTCTTCTTGTGGTTGCACACCGGCTGTGAATTGATGGAGTGAAATCCCTTGTGGTTGATAAATACTCCTGGTTCATGTGGTGGTCCTCGGATTGCCATGTATGTGCAATCGATTGCACACTGTACCTGTGGGAAACCAACGAGAAACGCAAATCCGACTGCCCACTCATTCTGGCTATTGTCATCATGGGGAAGTTGACATAAGTAGAGGCCCTAGCAAACAACCCATCCATGACCTGCCTTATACATTTATGTGCAGCTGACTGAGGGACCCTGGAGATGTCTCCAGTGGCATACTGGAAGGAGCCAGAGGCAAAGAAATCGAGGGCAGTGGTGACTTTGACAGTGACGGGCAATGCATGGCCAGGTCCAGCAGGGACCAGCACTTCTTAAAGGAGGCTGCAGATGTCTGTGACCACCTGCCGGCTCAATCTGAGCCTGTGTAAGCACTGCTCTTCAGATAGGTCGAGGAAGCTGAGCCTCTGTCTGTAGGCCCTCTCACATGGGTAGTGCCTCCTGCGTCCTCAGCCCCTCCGTTGCACTCCTCTCTGCTATTTTCCACTCTCTTCTCCTCTCTGCTGTTCCCCAGATCTGTGTTGTGCACCTCTCTCTTGTGCACCTGCAGATCCCACCACGGCACTAGATTGCTGCCGTGGATGGTGATTGTCTTCCTCGTCCGATGTCCTATCAAAAACATACATGGCGCCCCCCCCCCCCGCACCCCCCATCCTGGTGTTGTCCGTTTGAAAACCTCCAATCTTCTGAAACACGTCTATGATCACAAAAACTTTCTATAAAATGTTTGCCAGAGGGAATTGAGAAAGAACTGGGCCTTTATTCATGTTGGCGAATCAGAACTTTAAACACCCCATAAAGTGCCGCTCAATCTCGCCTCCATTTCACTGGTGAGTTTCCCGAGACCTGGACTAGAGGCAATAAATTCAAATCCCTGTTGAAATCTCTTCAACTGCGCCTCATTAGCATGTGATAATGATCGACCCGCTTCCAGCGAGCAGGTTACTCACATGCAGCCAAATGCACCTCTATTAAACCCTGAAGTGGGCATGTTGGAGGCAGGTTGGAATCAGGTTTGAGAATTTTACAATTTTAACCTTCCCACCCGCCCCAATCCACCCATCCTTGGGGGTTAAATTTCCCCCCATTGTTTGGACAAGGGCTCCTTCAAACTTAGCAATTTCCCTAACTTAAATGCTATGGACTATTCAAGTGCTGAATATAACTTGACCATATGAAGGAGAAGAATCAATTCTAATCTTCTTCCAGAGTTTCCAGTTTCCTCAATCCAGGGATATCTCCAGAGCAATATTCTAAAATAAAACTCACGGCCTGTTGCACGTGCGGATTGGAAAACCGTGGGTGGTACACCCAGGATTATCTAGCCAGCACGCATGGTAAGTGGGGAACCTTGGCACGGGTGAAGACACGGGGAATCTGCCCTAGTGTTAGAGTAATTAGCAATAAACGCTTCTTCCAATCCTAGATAAGTTTCTGAAAATTGTTCAAAGCAACTACTTGTTTCTGCAAACTGGTAGCCATGACACAATTTTGATTTATAGTTTTTACAGATGTTGTGTTCGAGCGATGATGCATTGATTTCAGTTCTGGTTGCTTTGGCTTAAACCTCCATAAGTGAGCTGAAAGAAACTAGGGATCTTATGACTGAGCATTCAATTATTTCAATGTCCAGAATGCATAGCCGGCATTATTGTCATAGCAACAAACTTTTCTCTCATTGTTTAGTTCATCTTATTACCAAAGTATCAGATTAACAAATAAAAGCTTGTACACTAAATTGGGTTTAAGTTTTATATAAGTATGCTTTTAACTCTGACATCATCAAATGCGTTGTAGCTATATTTTGAAATGGTAATAATTGTGTAACAAAGAAAAACTTATATATTAAATTGGGTTTAGGTTTTATGTATAAGTATACTTTTAACACTAACACAACAAATGCCTTCTAGCTATATTCTGAAATGGCAATATGGTATAATCACCTTCTGTTGCTATTTTATTATACTTGTCTCCAGACATATTCAACTGCCAGTATTTCAAGAGAGTGAGATCCATCTGTTGATTTGAATGAAATGATGCCTCTGAATACCTACTTTTAACTCATGAATCAAGCATACACTATGTATACAGTGCCAAGGATTTCACAGTGTGGACAAAGCAATACAATTCTGAACATTCTTATGTTTCCATAGTGCTAAAGAACCTCAATGAATCTGATAATTAAAACAGTCTTGTTCCCTCAAGGGATCAATAAGTAAACACCATCTATTGCAGCCATCCAAGGTTTGATGTCTGGTTTGTGGTAAGTTAGCTGATTTTAGCTGGGTGGTAGCAGGGTGCTACAATTGGCCTTAATAACCCTCTCTTATGGAGGGGGAGATCAGCTAAGGTTCCCTGCTATTCAATACTAGCCAGTGACCTCATTTGGAAAATGGTGTGAGTGGATACTGGGTGACAACAGGATCAGACATGACTATGATGGCTAAGTAGCCTACCAACAGGTACTCTCTTCGCTCACTGATGAAGAATTGCAACTTGGCGAAATACAGGAAGGCTTCCAACACTTGTAGATTTGCATCTCAGCATGGACGGGCGGGCAGGCAGGCAGGCATTGAAAAATAAAACATTTGAGGTGTGGGGCAAAGTTCTTCTGTGTGTAAGGGGTTGCACACTTGCTAAGTGAGCATTATTGATTAGCATTTGTGTGTTGGTGCTAACTCCTCAAAAGCTTATGATTTCCCCCTCACTTGAAATAACTTGTGTTATATTGTTGTTGACCATGTTATTTCTTTATTCGTTCATGGGATGTGGGCATCGCTGACGCGGCCAGCATTTATTGCCCATCCCTAATTGCCCTCGAGAAGGTGGTGGTGAGCCGCCTTCTTGAACCGCTGCAGTACGTGTGGTGACGGTTCTCCCACAGTGCTGTTAGGAAGGGAGTTCCAGGATTTTGACCCAGCGACGATGAAGGAACGGCGATATATTTCCAAGTCGGGATGGTGTATGACTTGGAGGGGAACGTGCAGGTGGTGTTGTTCCCATGTTCCTGCTGCTCTTGTCCTTCTAGGTGGTAGAGATCACGGGTTTGGGAGGTGCTGTCGAAGAAGCCTTGGCGAGTTGTTGCAGTGCATCCTGTGGATGGTACACACTGCAGCCACAGTGCGCCGGTGGTGAAGGGAGTGAATGTTTAGGGTGGTGGATGGGGTGCCTATCAAGCAGGCTGCTTTATCTTGGATGGTGTCGAGCTTCTTGAGTGTTGTTGGAGCTGCACTCATCCAAGCAAGTGGAGAGTATTCCATCACACTCCTGACTTGTGCCTTGTATATGGTGGAAAGGCTTTGGGGAGTCAGGAGGTGAGTCACTCGCCGCAGAATACCCAGCCTCTGACCTGCTCTCATAGCCACAGTATTTATATGGCTGGTCCAGTTAAGTTTCTAGTCAATGGTGACCCTCAGGATGTTAATAGTGGGGGATTCGGCAATGGTAATGCCGTTGAATGTCATGGGGAGGTGGTTAGACTCACTCTTGTTGGAGATGGTCATTGCCTAGCACTTATCTGGCGCGAAAGTTACTTGCCACTTATGAGCCCAAGCCTGGATGTTGTCCAGGTCTTGCTACACGCAGGCTCGGACTGCTTCATTATTTGAGGGGTTGCGAATGGAACTGAACACTGTGCAATCATTAGCGAACATCCCCATTTCTGACCTTATGATGGAGGGAAGGTCATTGATGAAGCAGCTGAAGATGGTTGGGCCTAGGACACTGCCCTGAGGAACTCCTGCAGCAATATCCTGGGGCTGAGATGATTGGCCTCCAACAACCACTCACATCTTCCTTTGTGCTAGGTATGACTCCAGCCACTGGAGAGTTTTCCCCCTGATTCCCATTGACTTCAATTTTACAAGGGCTCCTTGGTGCTACACTCAGTCAAATGCTGCCTTGATGTCAAGGGCAGTCACTCTCACCTCTCCTCTGGAATTCAACTCTTTTGTCCATGTTTGCTCCTGTAATGAGGTCTGGAGCCGAGTGGTCCTGGTGGATCCCAAACTGAGCATCGGTGAGCAGGTTATTGGTGAGTAAGTGCCGCTTGATAGCACTGTCGACGACACCGTCCATCACTTTGCTGATGATTGAGAGTAGACTGATGGGGCGATAATTGGCTGGATTGGATTTGTCCTGCTTTTTGTGGACAGGACATACCTGGGCAATTTTCCACATTGTCGGGTAGCTGCCAGTGTTGTAGCTGTACTGGAACAGCTTGGCTAGAGGCGCGGCTAGTTCTGGAGCACAGCCGGGATGTTGTCGGGGCCCATAGCCTTTGCTGTTAATGCTAATTCACGGCTATATCAGACTTGAGGTCTGTCCTGGATCGGGCTGCAAAATAGGGGTGTTATGGATTTCTTCCTTTATTCTTTAATTACATATGTATAGAGAATAGACAAATTAATTTTATTAACTGGCTAGTGTTAAAGTTTCTTTTTCTCTTGGCACCACCAGCTGAGTGTGGAGATATTCTGTCCGCAAGGAGCCAGCAGAGTTCAAGTGGCAAGCAGAGCACGATATATCTTATAGAAATAGTCAAAGAGAACTCTTTCAGTGAGCACAGCAGCATAGGTTCAGAATCAAGTATATGTTTGCTGGACTCAATGGAGGAGGAGGAAGAGCAGAGACATCAGGAAAAGATAAGCCCAGGAAGTTCAAGAGCTTTAGAGGAGGAATATTAGGACTTGCTGCTACTCAAAGTGTAGTGTGAGTACTGCAGACATACCAGTCTTTACAGCCACTTACCTTTAATACTGTAATGTTTTCCCAGTAGCCCTTGGGTTGCACCAGACTCACACTTAAATGATGCTCCTAGGCTGATCAACCTGGCGTGTACTTCTGGCATTTTGTGGTTTTATTATTTCAGATTTCTAGCATTTGCAGTTTCCCATTTTGTTTGCATGGTAGATTGTTTCATTGATTGATAAGTGGGTTTGATGGGTTATTTGAGGAGCCGCACAGGCAGTGTGTGATGTCTGCAGTACAAGGTGTGATTTCTGAAAAATTTCTGTGTGAAACAGTCATACAAAATATTTATTTCTACTGGAACATTTGTTATTGTCCTATGCCAAAAGTTGATTCATTCTCTGATGTATATTTATAAATGGTTTTATGTTCATTAGTCAATATGAATAGCAGATGGCTACCGTTGTGGAGTTTCATGTGGTATCTGATAATGCAAATTGCTGCTGTCTTTGGAACAGATGAAAACAAGCTCACAGATATTGTTAGGGTTACCTTGTTCTAGAAGTTGCAATAAAGAGATTGGACTCAGGATAAATAGACAAATGTGTGCATGGAACAAAAAATCCATCACTGTTTAATGTGGTCTGTTTATTGTTTAAGAGTGAAGTTATACTACCAATTTCATGTTAATGCAAAGTGGTTTCAAGATGCACGTCAATGTGAAAATGGCAGTATAAATTGGAAATCAGGTCCAAAGCATCATGTTAAAAAAGGTTTGGAATTGTATATTACAGGTATGATTAAAAATTAAATGGAGAAAAATGGAACCTAACTTTTAACGAACTTATAATTTATCATGACTTTTTCTCAAGCGATCTGACTGCAGGGTGCTACAGAATCCATGTGGTGATGGAAAGTGTTATTGTAAAAGGAATGTGTCAATAATAAGTCTCCTATAAATAAGAAGGCAAGTTCACCCTGCACCATGCGTCTGGTGCAAAGCCACATTCTAAAAGCGAAGAGATGATGCTTTAGACCATTTGGTGACTTTATAAAATTACTATTCAATGTTTTGAAGTTTATGAGAAAGCAGAAGCTCCTGCCCATACTCTCTGAACGTTTAAATTAGTTGTCTGTTGGGTGTAGCTCTACTTATGTGACCCAGCACACTTGCGCAAAGCTCTTTTGTTGCTCACCTCAGTATGGCCCATTCCGCAGTATAACTTGTGTTGGTCCACTGTGCATCACACTTCATAGATACTGGTCTAAGTCTGATAGCTGCAGGATAACTATAACCTACATCTTCATACTCAGTACATTTTAGATATGTTGCACTGCACTGGAGCTACAAACCAGTGGTATTCTTTTACGTTCTTTAATGGCAACAAAGTACAATTTATATGACACTAAATTTGCCATCGCATTCAGAAATATCATAAGGTTGATTCTTTTGGAAAGGGGGAAGATTCACAGTTGTATAGCTGTAGCTGTTCTTCAGAAGTTAGAATTCACGTTATATTTCTGGGGCAGAGTAGAAAGAGCTTTACTCTGCAGTTGACCATGCTATTCCTGACTTGATGCTGCTCCTGCATATCAAAGGTAGAAAGATGGTCTATTTCCCAGCATCTGACACGGGTCTGAAATTCTTCACATCAATGAGTATAAATGTTTATTAAAAAATACAATTTAAACGTAAAATGTAAATATGAATATAATTAGAATACTACCCTTCTTGGAGAGGAGATCTGAGTCTGATTTAACCTCAGGTTGATTCATTGATAACTGTTTTATTTCCAAAGCTAAGAAGAGATTAATCAAGGCGATGGTCTCTTGTTGGTGCGCCTAAGCTTCCTAACTGAGCAACATCAATGATGGCCTATTATGGACATGGACAGCAAACTCTTTATAAATAGTAGCACTTAAGCATAGAGATAGTATGAACAGTATGATAACATAAGCATTAAGTGCAGTTCAAGTGTGAGATTGAAATGCAATTAAGGAAAGTGGTTGGGTTGATTTAGAGGGCTTCAATTTACAGGATAGCTTCTATTGAGTCTAGTGAACGTTGTGGTTGAGTCAGTTATGGTGTTAGATTTACACTTCCTGCACATTCCAACATAATTGTGACTTTGTAACAGTCTTCAAATGTAAACTTTGACAAACTCCTTTTGATTCAAGCAAGCATTGAAATGATATCACCTTCGTATTGGTGTTTCTGAGATTTTTGACTGGAAGCTGCCAATGAAGATATATCATAGAAGGTTCTGGATAGTGTGCTTGCTTTGTTCTTGGTAACAAGGGATAGCTCACAGCGCTACACATTCTAGATGTGCCGAGCATGTCACTAAAACAACAGGGACTATGGGAGCACGGTAGAGAGTATGTTTTACATTAAATACAAAGTATCACTTTTTGATTGTGAAACAGAATGCTTTCTTAACTAAAAATAAAATATACAGTTGCATCTATTAAGTCAAATCTCATCTGTTCTTGTAGGGAAAATCATTACAGAGGTTTTATATCCATAACATTGTTTGCTCCTGTGCTAACTAAATTTTAAAAATATGGATTAATGGTCCTTTTAGGCTTATAACTCCTAGTACACTGCATAGTTCATTATAAAAGTCTATTTTAAAGTATGTACACTGTGATTTTCCTTCTCAACAAGCACCCCATGGGGTGAAATAATTAATATGAAATTCTGTGCAGTTCCCCAAAGTGCAAAGCAAAGGGATTATTCATCAGCTGATTAAGAGATTTGTGCTTGACATAATGTGAATGCCATGCCATTATTGAGATTTAATTTGCACATTTTGTTTCTGCTGTCAATGTTAAAAAATGAGCTTTTAAATATACAAATAGAAAAATAGTAATTACGTACTCTCTGCTTCAATTAATGCAAGCAGCTTGGAAGAAAATCTGTCATTAGGAAAGGGCAACACAAAATCTAAAGGTTCTGTTCCAAAGCGATGGGGTAGATTCCAATTCCGGGCAGGCTTCAGGCAGGTGGGGGGGAGGGGGTCTTGTGGGGAACATGCTTTCTGGAGAAAAATCTGAGACCTGAGCTATTTTGACTTCTGCCTCATTAACATTCACTGGGGGACTTCCTGGGTGGGAAGCAACTATCTGCCTCCAGAAAATCAGGGGCCCTTGTTTACCGTCGTCATGAAGGTAAGTGCGGGAAGGGGGCTTCAAAACCCTCTTTCAGGAGGGAAAAGAGTGGTGGGGGGATGCTGGGAGCCCAGAGCAGGGTAAACTGCGGCTCTCCGTTGTGGGACGCACAGGGGCATTCCTGCTCCTCCTGGCCCCACAAAGGAGATTAAAAAAATTATCTGTTGGGCTTGCTTCATGGCAGGTCCCGACTCCCTTCAGCCTGGTGGGAAAGCTGCAGCCACTTCTCCACTCAGGCCTGAGTTAAAATTGCAGCCGGGGCCCATGATGTCACCGGACTCCAATCTGCTTCTTTGGTCCTCATTTAAATTCCACCAGCGAGCAACTGCCATAAGGGTGCCCCGCTTCAGCTCGCTGGTTATTGGATGGTGGAAAACCTCAGCAGGACAGGTCAGGGGGTGGCTACCCAAGGAACAGATCTTGAGTGGACTGGCAGTAGTCCTGGGCCCACAAAAATAAATACCCCAAATCTCCCGGGCAGTTTTTTGAGCAGCCTCTCTTTGCATTTTAGGCCACTCAATGTCTGGGTACAACTAGGCAGGGAGTGCATAGTGCATGCTCTGCCTATTTGTATCTGAATTTTTCTGACTTGTTCATTTAAGCTGCCTTACACCTTCTTCAGGCAGGTGGGCTGCTTGCCCATTTACAGGCCCACTTGAATATTGGATCAGGCAGGCCTTGGATGTCAAAGGATAAGCCCTTGATTTTCAACTGTTAGCCGTCAATTCCTCGGGCGCAAAATGGGTAGTCGTGTGTTTGAATTTCTTTAAACCCTTTTAAGGCCTGAAATTCCATAAGTCCTCACCAGTGAGGTGCCTGGGTATGCCCAGCAGGCATCTGCAGCTTGCCGGTCTGATGTAATGAGGCCCGAGGCCCAATATCGGGTGGGCCTTGGGCCTACCCGTTCCAGCACATGGATTGTTCCCTGTGGCTGGTTCCCGCTGGCCTGCCATTTTCTCAGACAATATAAGTTTAGATGGTGGATCCTCCTGAGCAACACAGCAGTAAAGAGAATTAAGTTTTCTTTTCTGTATGGTGACATCTCTTCATGAACGAAGAGGATGGGATCTGACCTGGAATAGGTACCTTCATTCAGGTCATTGGCCGGCACTGAATCCAAGGTTAAGAGATGGACTTTGTCTGCACTCCAAAAAAGAAAGGCTAGAATATTCCAATTCCAGGCAGGTATAAGTACAACATTGAAGTTATTGGCAACGACAAATAGAACTGGGCTCTATTGAGGATCACAGTTGCTTCATCAGCTTGTCCACCTCCTTGCACCATTTGCTCATCGCTATATATTTTGGATATAATCACCAGTCAAGAAGCTGAATATTTGTAACTGAAAAGAACTAGGGTACGTTTACGAGTAGACATGGATGAGTGACACAATGGACAATATTATTTGACATATATTGGCCCGGAATTTGCTCTAAAAATAACAGTGAGCCTAACAGCGCTCACCGTTATTCCAGTGCAAATGGTAGAGGAACTTCTGGTGACTGCGCATGTGCAGTTAAACGCAGAAATCCAGAAGTTCCTCTACCAGATGCCCTGCTTGTCCAGAAGCTTCGTGGGAAGGAGATCTCCCCGGCTGACTCACCAGTCAAATGGCTGCAATGGTGCAAAGTTGCTCTCCTGCCCGTCTGGAAACAAATTATTTTCGCCAGAATGTGCACAATGGCGCAGAAAGGTGGTGATTATCACTTCTGTATTAGTTAATAGAATCATTAATTTGATGCAGACTGTGGCTCATTTACAGTTTTTTCAGTCTAACCAAAATTTTAACGGTGTGGTAAGTCTTAACGACCGCCAAACAACCTCGCTGGCATTTTACCTTTACAAGCATGGAGTCTCATTCCTTCCGATTTTAATCGTTGGACATTTAAAATTTAAAAAAAAAATTTTCACTTTTTTTTCTGTCTCTTTTATCTCTGCCTTAATTCAATATTTCTTACCCTCTCTTCAATTCACTTTCTGTAACTGATTTGACATTGAATTTACGATTCTAACTGACACTTCCTGGTTCTGTGTCTGCGCTGCTCATTAACGATTCTTCGATCTGATTTGTTAAGGGGATACACAGTTCCTTGGCCTGTTCACACAGCTCACAGATGCCCGAAAGAGGACGCTGCACTTTTCTCGCCTGTGGATAGTTTGTAGGGTAAGTTTAAATCTAATGAGCGGCAGGCACCGCTCAGCGCAAAATCCAGGCCATTGATTTGGTTTGCTCAGTGCAACATTTGCTGGCTAACCAATTCTCCAGCTGAGCTCCAAAAAGGTACAGGCAGCATCAAGCAGGAGAATAGCTGTCACTTTCACTGGCCTTAAGTGACAGTGTTAACATTCAGAATCATCCTCCAGTTCCTCAGATAGGTTATACCAATCATCTATTTAGTGAATCTAAATATTTCAAAAAGAGTGTATCAGGCAAATCCTTATAGTTACCTATTGCCAGTAGATCCTCATAGGGCCATAACCAAGACAGAAGGACAGTTTGCATATCTTATATCTTTCGGATGAGACGTTAAATCAAGGCCCCATCCGTCCTCACAGGTGGACGTAAATGAACCCTTGGCACTATTTTGAAGAAAAGCAGGGGCATTCTCCCCGGTGTCCTGGCCAATATTTATTCATCAACCAACACCACTAAAAGAGATTATTTGGTCATTAACCCATTGCTGTTTGTGGGACCTTGCTGTGTGCAAAATAACTGGCACGTTTCCTACGTTACAACAGTGACTACACTTTAAAAAAAGTAATTAATTGACTGTAAAGCACTTTGGAACATCCTGAGATGGTGAAAGGCGCTATATAAATGCAAATTCTTTCTTTATTTGCTTTCTAAATAGCATTGGAGGATAAATCTTTGAGGCTCCACTCCCAGCTTGGAACCTTGCTAGACCGGAGCATGAGACGCAAAATCAGACCCTTATATTCTAATTTTTAGTCCGCGTCTTAGCACTGTGCACAATGGCGCAGAAAAGTGGTGATTATCACTTCTGTATTAGTTAATAGAATCATTAATTTGATGCAGACTGTGGCTCATTTACATGAACCAATGTTCCAGCATCAAAGGTACTATAAAATATAAAGCAGCTTAAACATACACAGACTGTACTTGATGCTTAATTATTGTATTGTACCAACAGTCCTCATAGCAAATATAATATAATGTTGCTGCTTGTATTTTGGTGCTTATGATCATATGATTTTAAAAGGTGCTTTGCTCAATGGAAAAACACTGCCTATTAGAGATGTATACCCCAAGCCCAATCTCCCCTACTCCCGGCTTCGACGCCCCTCAATCTCCCCCTCTCCCAACCCTGACCCCTGATTTCCCACCCCTGACCCCCAGACCCCCGATCCCCAGTGCCTCGATCCCCGGCTTCCAGATCCCTGGCCCCTGGGATCCCCGCCCTGCCCCCTGGACACACTTACCTGAGGGCCGCTGCGACACTAGCAGCGGCCCGATCTTGCACTCCACCGGGGGGCTCAAATTGCCGGGCTGGCCCACGGCCCAATATCCGGGGAGCCTCGGGCCTCACCATTCAGGTGCAGGGAATGTACCCTGCGCCCCCCGGGCACCCAAAAATGGGCTCGCCTGAATTTCCGAGCTATGGAGACAAAATATGACAGGGACATGGACCAAGAATGCAAGAGACAGAGAGACAGCTAATCACAGGGACAGAGACAAACGCAGAATAACAGTCCGAATATAAAGAACGATAGGGACAGACGCAGAGAATGGCAGAGACAAAGGCATGATTTTAACTCCCCCCACCTAGCGGAAACCAGAATGTGGTGTCGGGGACATACCCACCGCTTTCCCCCCTCCGAACTGACTGACTGCAATTTTAAATTGCAGGTGGCAAGGACATCCGGCCCAAGCCGGCAGGGTCCTCTTTAAATATACAGATCGGGCTCTGATGATGTAATTGGGGCCTGATCTGCCATTGGAACCTGAGGCCTGAGCGGTGGAACAGTCATGGCTTCCCTGTCAGTCAAAACCTGCTGGGATTGGCAGCCAGGGCCAGAAGAGGCCCAGCAAAGAAAGTTTAAAAAAAATTTTTTAGTTTCCGTGTGCTCCTCCGGGCCCCACAAGGAAACCTTGGGCCTCCTCTGCCCCGGGTTTTCTCCCTCTTTCCCTGACCGGGATTCCTCTCTCGAAGCACCTACCCTGTGCCAGGGACTGTACCTCTGGGTCTCCGCCAACAGATGCCCGATATTAACAACTGGGCAGCTGCTTCCCGCTGACCTCCCGGCTGTTTTTGTTGGGTAGTTGGCAAGCGGCATGTTAAGAGGTCCAGCTGTTAGAATCAGCCGAGCCTCCCCACGGCCGCTCCTGGGCGGGAGCACCATTCGCTTTGCCACGTTCCTGCCCAGGAGTTAAAATGGAGACCCAAAGATGACAGCTGCAGAGAATAACAGAGACAAAGGGGCTAACCTTTGGGTGCAAATCAAATTTCTCCCCAGTGGCGGTCCTGATCCTGGTTTGTAAAGAAATTTGTGCTGCTCACACTTAGTTCATGTTTCTTTAATTGCAATGTAAGTTTGAATGGAAGATTCTATGAGCTTGGAAAGACTGAGGAAGAGGAGAGCTTTTCTGAAGCAAGAGCTCTTCTTTCCTCCTGAAAACAATGGACTTTCCAACCGCCAAGGCACTGAAAAAGCTGAGCCTCCGCACAAAGGACAGATGGTTGGCAAATATGGACATCCATTTTCCCAACCTAGCATCTCATTTTACACTGCACAGAAGCTAGTGCCCATAGTCCCTGTGTTGTAATATTCTCTGTTGCAAAGTAGGCTATTAAGATTTATATGCTGAGGCAACTCAGGAGGGGAAATCTGCCTTGCACATAGAATCTTAGAAATTTTAGGGCCAGTATGTCTTTGTCGGTAATGCTGGCCCCTCATCACCCCAGTCCCCCCACCTCTGATACCCTTTCCTTGCCACGGCTTCACGGTGTATTTCCTCATTTCTATCAATTTTATTTTATTTGTTTTCAGGATGTGGGTAACATGTTTATTGCCTGTCCCTAGGTGCCCTAGAATCATAGAATGGTTACAACACAGAAGGAAGCCATTCTGACCGTCGAGCCCGTGCAGGCTCTCTGCAAGAGCAATCCAGCTAGTCCCACTCCCCTGCCCTTTCTCAGTAGCCCTGCAAATTTTTTTCCTTCAAGTAATTATCCAATTCCCTTTTGAAGGCCACGATTGAATCCGCCTCCACCACCCCCTCAGGCAGTGCATTCCAGATCTTAACCACTCGCTGCGTAAAAACGTTTTTCCTCATGTTGTCTTTGGTTCTTTTGCCAATTATCTTAAATCTGTGTCCTCTGGTTCTTGATCCTTCTGCCAATGGGAACAGTTTCTCTCTATTTACACTGTCTAGACCCCTGAGAAGATAATGGTGGGCCTTCTTCTTCCTATTGTGCATCCCCCCTTCCCTTCACTCCACCATTGGCAGCTATGACTTCAGCTGCCTATGGCTCATACTCTGGAATTCCCTCCTTAAAACCCACCTTTTTGACTAAGCTTTTGTTCACCCTTCCTAATATCTCCTTCTTTGGCTCAGCGTCCATTTTGTTGATTCGTGAAGCGCCTTGGGACGTTTCTCTGTGTTAAAGGAACTACATAAATGCAAGTTGTCGTTGGTGTAGTGTTTGTTTTTACAACTGAATGCCAGGTGCGACTGGAGTCACATGTAGGCCAGACTGGATGAGGTGGCAGGATCTCTTCCCTGAAGGACTTTAGTGAATCAGATGGATTCTTACGAAAATCTGGCTACTTTCATGGTCATTTTCTCTGCTGCCTGCCCACATTCAATTCAATTTCACAACTTACCATGGTGGGATTTGACCTCTGGGTTGCTAGTCCTGCACTGTAGCCACAACACTACTGTGCCCCTACAATGTGCTTTTGCAAAGTATTCCCATCTATGCAGCTGCTTAATTCAACAATGTATGGTGATGACTGTTCCCTGTGGCCTGTCTGATGTAAATGTCGAAGATATAGGTACAGATTTCCCTCTTTTCAATTGGGTATAAAAGAGCATGTGGGCACAGTGCATAGTGGAAAACCAGGTGGGTAGGATTCCCTGTGTGAAACAGAGCCCACTCAACTTTCCAGTTGCCTGGTGTGGTT
Source organism: Heptranchias perlo (assembly GCF_035084215.1). NCBI lineage: Eukaryota > Metazoa > Chordata > Chondrichthyes > Hexanchiformes > Hexanchidae > Heptranchias > Heptranchias perlo. The sequence goes on from NC_090334.1 coordinate 55,914,193, forward strand.
TGCAGAAAATCAAGCGGGAGGCCACATTAGGCCTCTCCCACCTCATTCCATGGTAATAGGCCTCTGCCCATTTTTCCTTTGTTCTCCAAAATTAGGCACATTTTGGGCACACATGCCGAGGACCTATAGCTTCATGTAGTTCTTAGTGTCATGAAACAATCTTTCTGAAAAGAAATAAAAACAGAAAATGCCAGAAACACTCAGCAGGTCAGGCAACGTCTATGGAGAGAGAGACAGGGTTAACGCTCCAGGTCGATAACCTTTCATCAGTACTGGAAGATGCTAGAGATGAACAGCTTTTAAGTACAGAGGCAGGGAAAGGTCAGTGATCTCTTCACAGATGCTGCCTGACCGCTGAGTAGTTCCAGCATTTTCTGTGTTTATTACAGATTTCCAGCATCTGGAGCATTTTGCTTTTGCTTTCTGAAAAGAAGTCTGTTGTAGCAGCATAACATTATAGTAAATGTATAAGTCACCAATAGATAACATAAAAAGAAAGAACTTGCACCATACAGCACTTTATCACATCCTTAGGGCTTCCCAAATGAATTACTGTTGTTATACAGGCAAATGAAGCCAGTTTGTGCACAGTAAACATATGAACAGGCCCATGCAGCACACGCCCTGCCCTCCTGCCCACCCGTTTTTGGGCGCAATTGAGTTTCTGGGCCATGTTGTTTAGCTTCTCACTGCCTCTGGATGTGTTTATTAGACAATTCACAACAAGTGTAAAAGTGACTACTTGCAAGTGAAACACAAAAATCAATACAAATACTTTTGTACTAGGGTTCCCCTGTTTTACAGAATTAAGACAAGTGGGTTACTTTTAACCTGGAGTGCATTTTGGGCAGGTGGGGGGGTAGAGCGAGTACAAAACGCACTCACTGGGGTAGATCTTAACTGTGTGCAAGTGTAAAATGGATGATAGTGAATCGGCATTTCCATTGAAGGAAATAAAAATCGGGAGAGGTGTAAAACAGGCTGCCGACTCGTTATTGCCCATTTTACATTAACGTACAAAGTCAAAATCAACCCCACTGGCCTAAATTTCAGGCCAGAGGTATTTAAATGCCCGGCCTTCAATTATATTCGACTGGCGCATTTTCCACCTGATCATGTCGGGAACAGGAAGCCTTCCCACTTTACGGGGATAATTTGCCTCATTACTAACCTTGGAGGAATCTACATTAGATGGTTTAATTAGCGGTTACCTTAGGTTGGAAGCTGAGAGAGAGATTGATTGACAGGTTATGATTACTGTTGTATATAGTTCTCAAGAGTGCAGTGGAGTTGAGCAGTAGCATGGTGGGGTTTTTGATATATATATATATCAAACACTGTCCAGCAAACATTGTGGGCCATCACCCAGGGGGTAGTTACATCTTTAGAATTCCGTTTCATTCACAAGGCTTAAAATTCAAAAATTCAAAAAACTTTATTGTATCAATTCAAAAGTAAAGTCCGACCTTATATAAGTGAATAAAAAACCTGTCGGTCTTACATGAGTCGAGTCCCTTGAGGGTCAGAAAATTCTCTTCTAGTACCCTTCTTAGCAAGCTAAAATCTAATTTATTCAGAAATAAATGGAAACAATTATTCTGGTCTATTCCAAAAGAGCTTAGAAAAGTCATAAAAATGTATTAACTCAGCATGGCAATGTGTGTATTTGATATCTCTCTCTTTGATTGCTTCTTTAGACACCAGAGCGACTGGCACTGCATGGGCTTTCAGAAAAGGGTTTGTTTTATCAGCAGCACTGCTTCCTGCTGCCACCGTTGTTGTTTTTACTCTCCTGACATACAACAGGTCTCCATTTTGAGATTTTGCTAATAATTATTTCCACTCACTCTGAAAAAGCGCTTGTACAGACTCCAGACGTACAAAACAAAATGTTCCTTCCTTAAAAGTGCAGCACGGCCCAGTATTTTACCACCTATCTAATTCAGCCAGAAAACAGCAAAATCATAGGGTTCCTATAATGCTTTTCTCCAGTGGCTATTCACATTGTTTAAGATTACTCCTTTGATTAATTATATACTTAACTAGGCTGCACCAAACAACTGATCTACTAAAATCTTCACCATGACAACCTTATGTTTATTAAGAGAGGGACTGTTAGTTCAGTCCATAACCTGCTGCAATTCTAACTGGGCTAATTTCATTACAGTGGGGAACAATAATTTATATCTTTGCATGCTTGCCTAATCAAACATGAAGGTCATTGATTTTCTATAAATCTTGGCTGGCTGGCAGAGTAACACTTTCTGATGCAACATACTAACCAGTACTGACTATTTCTTCTTGATAAAAATGCATGATAGATCAATTATGTAACATTCTTCCAGCTTTATTCGATACTTCTTGAATTCATTGATCTGAATTCACAACGAGCATTTAAAGCTCTGTTTTCTAGCTCTATGCAATGAAATATACTGCTTGTTTTCTATCTTGGTTAACTGTATTGGAATATTATTGCAGTAAGATTGGGTATACATCAATCTACGCAGTTCTACGCTATATGCGGCTTCACATCAGTGGAACAGTTTTTTGTGTACTTTTATTCAAGTTTGCAATATTCTGTTTGGTGGGCTTTAAATATAAACATATAAATGCCACTACATCGATGAGTTTTGTTTCTTAATTCAATATCATTTGTCTCAATATAGGTGCAAATATAACTCACTGGGGGCTATTTTGACCTTTGGGCGACTGACTGGCGGAGCGCACTGGTCGGTCACCGAGCCTGGCGGTGAAGAGGCCCCCATGATTTTGAGGCTCCGGCCTCATTTAAATTTGGCAAGCGAGTTGTGGGGAGACAAACAGGTGGCCTGATGCAGTTCATTGGATTGAGGCCTTAAAATTGGGCTGGAGCAGCTGTTAAGTTGTGGTGCTGGGGTGGGGGGGTTGCGATCATAGAGGGTGGGGGTGGGTCCTGCTGTGGCAGGGGCCCAGATTATAAAGAGCACTAATGCTCCCAAATTCCTGCCCCTCTACTCCCAGTATGCCAGAAATCCACCCCTAAAATGATTAGACTATAAGACCATAAGAGATAGGAGCAGGAGTAGGCCATTCGGCCTTCGAGCCTGCTCCGCCATTTAATGAGATCATGGCTGATATGCTTTCTACCTCATCTCCACTTTCCTGCCCTTTCCCCATATCCTTTGACTCCCTTGCTGATCAAAAATTTGTCTAACTCAGCCTTGAATGTATTCAATGACTCAGCCTCCACAGCTTTTTGGGGTAAAGAATTCCAAAGATTCACGACCCTCTGGGAGAAGAAATTCCTCCTCATTTCCGTTTTAAACGGGCGACTCCTTATTCTGAGACTATGCCCCCTAGTTTTAGATTCCCCCATGAGGGGTAACATCCTCTCAGCATCTACCCTATCGAGTCCCCTCAGAAACTTGTATGTTTCAATAAGATCTCCTCACATTCTTCTAAACTCCAATGAGTATAGACCCAACCTGTTCAATCTTTCCTCATAAGACAACCCTTCCATACCCGGAATCAACCTAGTGAACCTTCTCTGAACTGCAGATTGAAATTTGTAGGCCAGAGTTTCTATTAGATCAAAATTATTTTCCATAATGTGTAGTACAGAAATATTTATGTTGAAAAGCAAATATACAACTATGCAACATTTTATTGTGTGGAAGCAGCAGTTTTTCTTCTGTCTCTGCTCTTACCTAATTTCACTCACAAATGAATTGAGTGATAATAAGGCTAATGGAAAAACTCTCCAATTTGTATTGTTAGGAACAAGAGACCAAGAATCACACAAAATATGACAAGCGTAGACTCAGAAACGTAGATTGATGATCGACTACTTGAGTGGCCTGTCCAGCTTCTTTTCTGGCCCTTTATAAAATGTAGCTTAAATGGAACTTAATTAATAATATATAGGCCCTGAAAATCTGGTGAACTACACAGCTGCAGCACTGCCAGAGTTTTGCAGCCGGGCATTGGCGAACTCCCTCTTGGTGGCGGGAATTCTCTCAGCTGCCCGCCCTGCGTGGTCAATTAACCCTGACCTGGGAAAGTGGGTCGGAGTTGTGCTGGGGTCAGAGGGTTTGGCAGAAGTTCCACCCTGCTGAAACAACATGGGTCCAAGGAAGATCCAGTCCTTTCTTCACTATAGACATAAAACATTTATTATCTAAATAGAATTAGATATTTTATGGGGAAGGTGAGTTGTCCATCAAAATGGGGTTATCAGTACTGGGGAATGAAATACTTATACATTGGCACGCAGCATCAAGCGTTCTCATGTCAAATATAGAATAGATGCACAGTAAATATTTTGCTGCTTTACTCTAACAACATGCTGTAATCAGAATCTCAGGAGCACCCCGTTCTGCACAGGTATGACACTTTTGTCCATCTGGGTGTTAGCTGTGGCTCAGTGGTAGCATTCTTGTCTTTTGATGTTATGAAGGTTGTGGGTTCAAGTCCCACCCCAGAGACTTGAGCACAAATTCGAGATTAACACTCCAGCGCAGTACAGAGGGAGTGCAGCAGAGTTGGAGGTGCTGTCTTTTGGATGAGACATTTATAAACCAAGGCCCTGTCTGCCCTTTCAGGTGGATGTAAAAGATCCCATAGCACTATTTTGAAGACGAGTGGGTGAGTGTACTGGCCAATATTTATCCCTCAACCAACATCACTAAAACAGAATATCTGGTTATGTATCACATTGCTGTTTGTAGGACCTTGCTGTGCGCAAATTGGCTGCCGCGTTTCCTACATTACAACTGTGACTACACTTCAAAAGTGCTTCATTGGCTGTAAAGCGCCTTGGGACGTCCTGAGGTCATGAGAGGCACTATATAAATGCAAGTTCCTTCTTTCTGTAAGGCCTCACTGGCTGAGAATACTGAATTAATGCTAAATTTTGGGACCAGACTCTCTTGATTTCAGCCAACAGAGAGAGCAAACTTTTATCCGATCCATCTGGGCTGGAGTTAAAACCAAGCCCCAGAGTTGAGAGCACAATACTCAAACCCATTGCATTCGCTGGTCCCTAATCTCTAGTATCTTACCTGTTTACTTTCAATGCTTAAAGAACCTTTGTCCTGTCTATGGGTAACTTGCTTCTTTAAACTAAAAAGTTTTTAATAATGGGACTGTGCCAGACCTTTTAGAAATTAAACTTGTCAAATTTATGCACCAAGATAGTTGCCCATCTTATTCTCAGAATACTGTCTGATTCAACACATTTGGACAGATGGCCTCTTCTTCATTGATAAGCTGTGGCTGTGTAACTCCCAGCAGCTACAGAATCTTTCTTTTCTACTTGTTATAATTAGTTATATAGGAAAATATGACTTTGCTACTAAAATTCAACAGTGCTGAATTGCTGTTTGCATGAATGTTGCAATCGTGAGTTCACTGTGAATTCTGCAATCCCAGGTATGCCAAGCTATGTCCCCGCACAAAGGACAGGATTAACAATGCTGGCTATCAATTGATAAATATCTTCATTTATGGAAGAGCGGTATCAAATACAATTTATTTTATATTAAATATTATTTTGTACTTCGAAGTATTGGCTTCCAAATATAATGGCTGCATTTTAGCCTAAGGTATCTATTGCTAATATATTAGCATATCTTAATGGGAAACTAGGTAGATGATGGAAATTTACATCAATGGGAATTGGAAGTACAATTTCAAAATTTGCAGACGACACAAAATTGGGAGGTGTAGTTAATACAAAGGAAGAATGTGTTAAAATGCAAGAAGACATAAATAAACTTGCAGAATGGGCGTGTAATTGGAAAATAAATTTCAATATAGGTAAGTGTGAGGTGGTGCATTTTGGTAGGTAGAATAAGGAGGCCACATATTGCTTGGATAATAAAAATCTAAATGGGGTAGAGGAACAAATGGATCTTGGGGTGCAGATATGCAAATCACTAAAAAGTAGCGATGCAGGGTAATAAGGACATAAAAAAAGCAAACCAAGCACTGGGGTTCATTTCTAGAGGGATAGAATTAAAAAGCAGAGAAGTTATGTTAAACTTGTATAGAACCATGGTTAGACCACAATTGCTATACTGTGCACAGTTCTGCTCTCCATATTATAAAAAGGATATGGAGGCATTGGAGAAGGTGCAATAAAGACTCACAAGGATGATACCAGAGCTGAGAGGATATAATTATCAGGAAAGACTAAACAGACTGGGGCTATTTTCTCTCGAAAAGAGAAGGCTGAGGGGTGACCTGATGGAGGCCTTTAAAATAATGAAAGGGTTTGATAAGGTGATAAAAAGAGAAAATATTTCCACTTGTGGGGGAGTCCAAAACTAGAGGTCATCAATATAAGATAGTCACTAATAAATCCATTAGGGAATTCAGAAGAAACTTCTTTACCCAAAGAGCGGTAAGAATGTGGAAAGCGCTATCACAAGGAATAGTTGAGGCAAATAGCATCGATGCATTTAAGAGGAAACTAGATAAGCACACGAAGGAGAAAGGAAAAGAAGCATATGCTGATAGGGGTAGATGACATAGGGAGGGAGGAGGCCCTTGTGAAGCACATACGCCAGCATAAACCAGTTGGGCTGAATGGCCTGTTTCTATGCTGTAGACTCAATGTAACTCAATGTAAAATTCGAGGGTACTGATTCATTAAGTTATTGACACCATAATGGACCGGATTTTGCACTGTGCGGTGAACGAACAGCGCCAAATATTTGTTAGCCTTGCACTTGCCCACAGACTTTCTATGGGCTTCAGCACGGCGAGTTCCTGTCATCAGGATGTCAATCCAGCACGGCGCCCTCTACAGGGCATCTGAGCAGCATCTGGCCTCGTGCAAGAAAACGTCTGATCAGATGGGACAATAAACATTGAAAGGAAGACATGCCCACCAATTCAGCCAGGAGTCTTACAGAGAGGTGGGCAGTCTTCAAATGAGCTCTTAAATATAAAAAGTTCATTTAATTGTAAATAAACTTTAAAAATGTTTTATAAACAGCAGGATTCCGAATAGAAAAGGCATTTCTTTCTCTTTTTTTTTCTCAGACAGGCCTCTTTAAACACTTTCAGGACTCTTGATGTCACATAAATTTCTACCCGACAATGTGGAAAATTGCCCAGGTATGTCCTGTCCACAAAAAGCAGGACAAATCCAATCCGGCCAATTATCGCCCCATCAGTCTACTCTCCATCATCAGCAAAGTGATGGAAGATGTCGTCGACAGTGCTATCAAGTGGCACTTACTCACCAATAACCTACTCACGATGCTCAGTTTGGGTTCCACCAGGACCACTCGGCTCTAGACCTCATTACAGCCTTGGTCCAAACATGGACAAAAGAGCTGAATTCCAGAGGTGAGGTGAGAGTGACATCAAGGCAGCATTTGACTGAGTGTGGCACCAAGGAGCCCAAGTAAAATTGAAGTCAATGGGAATCAGGGGAAAACTCTCCAGTAGCACAAAGGAAGATGGTAGTGGTTGTTGGAGACCAATCATCTCAGCCCCAGGATATTGCTGCAGAAGTTCCTCAGGGCAGTGTCCTAGGCCCAACCATCTTCAGCTGCTTCATCAATGACCTTCCCTCCATCATAAGGTCAGAAACCACCTTCTCAAGGGCAATTAAGGATGGGCAATAAATGCTGGCCTTTCCACCGACGCCCACATCCCATGAATGAATAAACAAAAACATAAATTTTGAAAAAAAGTTGAAAAAAATCTGACACCCAGCTCTCACATTCTTTTTGTACAAGTTTCTGACTTTTGTACAAGCTACCTTCGGCTGAATCCTGGCTTAATTACATTTGCGCGAAATTTAAATGGCGGCAAGACAGGCTCCTCACGTCAGTTCAGACAAGCCCTAAATTTTTCTGGCGCATTTTGTCTGTATCTAGCACGTCAGTGCAGGAACTTCACGCTGTTCCATTCATTTGAACGGGGAGCCAGACGGCGAGATGCTGTTTTTGCACAGCTTACCGAGGAGCGACACATCTTGGACAGCAATTTCCCAATTTCCGCGTTTAACTGCGCATGCCCGCTCGCTGGAAGTTGCTGTCCGATTTGCACATAAATAATGGTGTGCACAGTCAGCCTCATCGTTATTCTCACTGCAAAACCCAGCCCCAGTGTCTGTCACTGTGATAAAAATGTCAGGCATCAAGTTGAAGGCGACAGGTTTATGAAGACTAGGGGTGTTTCTCAGGCGCTACGCAGCATCCTGAGGCCCGAAAACGTTGGGCAAGCGCGTCGACACACTTCCGACCGCCATATTGGGTAAGGACAAACAAGAGGCGTCCTTTACCCACTCCTGAAGCAGGCATTAGGTGCTTTGCATATGCAAATATGGAGCCTAATGCCTGCTTCAGGTGCCCACTCCAACACTGGTTTTCCTTGAGGAAGCCAGCACTTAAGAAAACCAACCCTAAGCATCGTGTAAATAAAAAAAAAGTAAGTACTTACCACAATCACCATACTAATCGCCGACGTTCCTGATCTCGTGATCCCTGACCTCCGACCTCCAGGCTCTGGCCCCGACCCCCTGATATCCCTCCCCTCTCCCCGACCTCCAGTCCTCCAGATCTCCCTCCCTCCCCCTTGGCCCCAACCACCAGGCTCCTCAGGTATTAACCCTGCGCTGGGGTGGGGGGTGCAGTGGGGAACCAAGAATGGGCGCTCCCGAATGTAACCCCCTGCATCTCAGTGAATTTAAAAACAGTCTGCAATTCAAAAATGTAAAATGAACATGGCCTACTTTGGATTCTTGCACTATATAGGATTATTTAAGCTTGGTTGTTACATTTTTATCTTATCTTTTAAGGTACCGATTAATGGAGCAGGCTTGATGGGCCACAAATGGCCTACTCCTGTTCCTGGTATGGAACCTGTTCCTGTACTATCATATCTTGATTTAATCATCAACTTATTAATCATGCAGTAGTCTGTTCCTCCTGTACACTTTTTTTTCTACAGTATTATTAGGTATATTGTGATTCTAGTGTCACTATTTCCTCCAAAAGATATAAATGTTCTGATGTCATTTGCATTATAAATTACTTCAGCATTATTTATTGTCCCTTTACCTCTGCGCAATTTAGTGCACCTTTTCGTATCTTAAATACCAATTGGACTTTATTTTTAGAGCGATTGACTATTTTGGATATGGCCTCACAGCTATAAATTCTTCTGCCCATCTGTGTCTAACTAATGAAATCTGAATGATCAGAATACCAGCTCAGAAAATAGGCAGTAAATCAAATGAAAGTGGATGGTACCAAATAAGCATTTTATACACACACACACACACACACGCACAAACACACACACACACACAAACACCTGGCAATGCAAAGGATGGAATGGACAAAAATTACCAGAAGAGTTGTTGAAGGAGAGAGTGATAATCTCACAATAATTGAGTATTTAATCCTATAGGAAAGAGAATAATCTTCCTCTTGTCAAATTTGGTATGAATAATAGGATCACTGTGACAACAAAGCCCTCCTACAAACGAAAGGAGTAATCTATTTTGTATGTGCCTGAAAGGGGAATGAATTATTAAATGGGCAGGTGAGGGAAATCTTCTCAGTGGAATAACAAACATCTAAGTAAAAGGAGGAGGATGAAGCTAGAGGGCCTTGGACTGCTGTGCAAAAAGTTTAACCAAGGCACGAATCTGTTTCCCAAGACTATAATTAAAATGTTGAGAAAAAAGACGTTTATTCTCTGAGATTAAAAATGCAGTTTAAACTAACAGCATAATTTAAAGCCTTAAATGTATCAGATTCAGGACTGGGCAAAGTAACTTTCTACTATTAGATATGTCAATGTTCTAATACAGCCAGAAGTATGGGCATGAAATTAAAACTCGAAAATATCTGTGTAGGGCTCGACGGTTCTTTAATTAGGTAACTAGAGCCAGCTCACCAAGAGAAATGGAGTACTATATAAAAGACCTGCTCTCTGCCTACTGTTGACATCATTTATAAGCTCACAACTGAATGAAGCCCTATTATATAGCAAGGGAGGATCAGGAGGAGAGGTTGATTCTACAAATGCCTGATGGGAAGAAATATTACAATATGAAGAAGACTAGCAACAAGAGTAGCACTTGGAATGAAAATGAATAGAACAAATGGTTAGGTCGGATCCTCCAGGCAGTGTCCAAAGGATTCCACATTACACCTCCAAATGAGGGGAATTAAACTGCCAGAGATAAGACTCCTTCCATGAGGGCTCAAGAGTGAGTGGAACACAAACACTAATCCAAAATACATGGCTGACAGGCTCCCAGCGGAAGTTTCCCATATATACGCCTCACAAATGCTGAGTGTAGGTTTGTCCAGCAAAGAAAATATTATAGCACCTTGTGTACTTGATACTGAACTGCAGCGCTAATGACCCAGGTGCCGTTTGAACATAGCATGATTCCAGGGCCATATGTAAGTACAGGATTGTGTGGGAAAGTACAAAGGGACAATCACCTGCAGCCTTTCAAAAGCAGCCATTTTACTTCAGATAGCATAGGTGTTTGTATGTATTTACTTTAAAAGAAATTGTTGTAGCTAAGCTGTTGTTGCTTTATAACTACAGTTTAACAAATTATTTTTTCTGGACTTTACCACAGGAAAATATACTTCTTGGATAGCTGCATCTCTGTTTGAAAATTAACATCAGGTCTTAAAAGATGATCATATCGTCCTCTTTGCATTGTTTCTACTTCGAGTAAAACAATTGTTATTCTTATGCAAAAATATTTAACAAACACATTCCCAACATTAATAAACTATTAAAGAAGAAAGAAAGAGAGAGCTTGTATTTATATAGCGCCTTTCACAACCTCAGGACACCTCACAGCGCTTTGCAGCCAATTAAGTAATTTTGAAGTGTAGTCACTGTTGTAATGTAGGAAATGTGACAGCCAATTTGCGCACAGCAAGCTCCCACAAACAGCAGCGGGATAATGATCAGATAATCTCTTTCAATGATGTTGGTTGGGGGATAAATATTGGCCAGGACACCAGGGAGAACTTCCCTGCTGTTCTTCGAATAGTGTCAAGGGATCTTTTACATCCATCTGAGAGGGCAGACAGAGCCACGATTTAAAGATACATCCAAAAGATTTCCATCTCCATCGGTGCAGCACTCCCTCAGTACTGGACTGAAGTGTCAACCTAGATTATGTGATCAAGTCTCTGGAGTGTGTCTTGAACCCACAGCCTTCTAATTCAGAGGCAAGAGTGCTACCACTGAGCCAAGGCAGACACTTGACTAGTTTTTGCTTTGCAAGTTACGTACCCTTCGCTACTTTACTTTTTTGCAACAATCATGCAATTTTAAGGGAATTTATGAAAATGAACAGATTTCCTCACCAATAACGGTTTGCACCATGAGGAAAATGAAGATCTGTGTAATAAAACTGACAGTCTATACTGGTATTGATCAAGTTTGCTCATGGTGCCAGTCTTGCTGCATGGCGCCAGGCTTGCTGCATGGCGCCAGGCTTGCTGCATGGCGCCAGGCTTGCTGCATGGCGCCAGGCTTGCTGCATGGCGCCAGGCTTGCTGCATGGCGCCAGGCTTGCTGCATGGCGCCAGGCTTGCTGCATGGCGCCAGGCTTGCTGCATGGCGCCAGGCTTGCTGCATGGCGCCAGGCTTGCTGCATGGCGCCAGGGTTGCTGCATGGCGCCAGGGTTGCCGCATTGTGCCAGGTTTACCGCATTGTGCGAGGGTTGTTGCATGCTCTAATAGAGGCAGGTTCTATTGAAAAGCATTTGCGGTAATCCTTTAGATTTTAACTAGATCAGTGGCAGAATACACAAAAAGTCTCATTCTACTCCATTCATCCATTATACTCTTACCCACGTTTTACCCTGAGGCAACTCTGACTGAAATCTATATTTAAACACTTGAGGATTTGAACTAATGAGTCGGAAGTTTTAAAATATTTATGAAATATATACACTATGCTGGCTGACAACAATTAAACAAATAGAAATATGAATAATAAAGAATGTCTCCCGTGCTGAGGAGGAGTTCTCCATTTGTTTGAACACAGTTTCAATCAGTATAGAACTTTAATCTGTACAAAGATTTCACATTATTTTAGGTTTATAATACAGATTCTAATATTTCTGTAGGGTTTAGTAAACCTACCTGCATCTTCAAAATGGTGTCCCACAAGGAAAAATTGGCAGACATAGAAACATAGGAAGATATGGGACCAGAAGAGTCCATTGTGACACTGCTGTCCAGTCCCAAAGGTCATGTAATATCATCCACTATCCTGTCTCTTCTATGCTTCATTCCAAATATCCCAAATTTAAAATGGCAAGGCAATTATTGAAACTCCTAGTCCATGTAGTACATCCTGGAGCATGAAGGGAGTACAGTTAGAATCATACAGCACAGAAGGATGCCATTCAGCCCATCGTGCCTGTGCAGGCTCTTTGAAAGAGCAATCCAATTAGGTCCACTCCCCTGCTCTTTCCCCACACACTATAGTTAGTTGAATAAAATACATGTTGTGCACACCAGGCAATTCTTGAAATTTATCCCCGTACCTTCCACCATTCACTGTTGTTAACAAAATAATAGGAGATCATAAAGTGGAAACCTAAGAAAAAAAGCTAAGAAAATAAATGTTGAGGAAAAGTAGAAGAAATGCAAAAAAACCATGTCAAAGAACGATAAACTGTAAATAATATTGAAGAAAAATTCTGCTGGCCGTTGTGTGTTAACAACACAGTTAACATAGTAAAAAACTGTCCTCCGATCGCTATTTCTAACAAAATCATAAACACGTTTTCTTGGAATGCTTTAATAACACTAAAAGCATACCGATAATAGTAGATAATCAAGGGACAAAGGGGAGGGAGGATCGAAGAACAATCACTATCACTAGAGAAAAAGTACTAGGCAAACTAATGGGTCTGCAGGCTGACAAGTCCCCTGGACCCAATGGCTTGCATCGGAGGGTCTTAAAAGAAGTGGCTACAGAGATAGTGGATGCTTTGGTTATAATCTTCCAAAATTCATTAGTTTCTAGAAAGGTCCCAGCGGATTGGAAAACCGCAAATGTAACACCCCTATTTAAGGAAGGAGGCATCAGAAAGCAGGTAACTATAGGCCAATTAGCCTAACATCTGTCATTGGGAAAATGCTAGAATCAATTATTAAGGAAGTAGTAGCAGGACATTTAGAGACTCAAAATAAAATCAAGGAGAGTTAACATGGTTTTATGAAAGCGAAATCGTGTTTGACAAATATATCAGAGTTAGACCATAAGACCATAAGAGATAGGAGCAGGAGTAGGCCATTCGGCCCCTTGAGCCTGCTCCGCCATTTAATGAGATCATGGCTGATCTGATTTTTACCTCAACTCCACTTTCCCGCCCTTTCCCCATATCCTTTGACTTGCTTGCTGATCAAAAATTTGTCTAACTCAGCCTTGAATGTATTCAATGACTCAGCCTCCAAGAATTTTTGGGGTAAAGAATTCCAAAGATTCACGACCCTCTGGGAGAAGAAATTCCTCCTCATTTCCGTCTTAAACGGGCGACCCCTTATTCTGAGACTATGCCCCCTAGTTTTAGATTCCTCCATGAGGGATAACATCCTCTCAGCATCTACCCTATCGAGTCCCCTCAGTTCTTTGAGGAAGTAATGAGCAGGGTGGATAAAGGGATTAAGGGGAACCAGTAGATGTAGTGTATTTGGATTTCCAAAAGGCGCTCGATAAGGTGCCACATAAAAGGTTACTGCACAAGGTAAGGGCTCATGTGTTGGGGGTAATATATTAGCATGGATAGAGGATTGGCTAACTAACAGAAAACAGAGAGTCAGGATAAAGGGGTAATTTTCAGGATGGCAATCTGTAACTAGTGGGATGCTGCAGGGATCAGTGCTGGGGCCTCAACTATTTACAATCTATATCCATGACTCGAATGAAGGAAGCAAGTGTACTGTGGCCAAACTTGCTGATGATACAAGGATAGGTGGAAAAGTAATTTGTGAGGGGGACACAAAGTGTCTGCAAAGGGATATAGACAGGTTAAGTGAGTGAGCAAAAATTTGGCAGATGGAGTATAATGTGGGAAAATGTGAAGTCATCTACTTTGGTAGAAAGAATAAAAAAGCAAAATAGCAAATGGAGAAAGACTACAGAATGCTGTGGTACAGAGGGATTTGGGTGTCCTCGTACATGAAACACAAAAAGTTAGCATACAGGTGCAGCAGGTAATTGGGAAGGCGAATGGAATGTTGGCCTTTATTTCAAGGGGGATGGAGTATAAAAGCAGGGAAGTCTTGCTACAACTGTAAAGGGTGCTGGTGAGACCACACCTGGAGTACTGCGTACAGTTTTGTTCCCCTTATTTAAGGAAGGATATACTTGCATTGAAGGCAGTTCAGAAAAAGTTCACTAGGTTGATTCCGGGCATGGAAGGGTTTTCTTGTGAGGAAAGATTGAGCAGGTTGGGCCTATACTCACTGGAGTTTAGAAGAATGAGAGGGGATCTTATTGAAACATATAAGATTCTGAGGGGGCTTGACAGGGTAAATGCTGAGAGGATGTTTCCCCTCATAGAGGAATCTAGAACTAGAGGGCATAGTCTCAGAATAAGGGGTCGCCCATTTAAGACGGAGATGAGGAGAAATTTCTTCTCCCAGAGGGTTGTGAACCTTTGGAATTCTTTGCCCCAAAGAGCGGTGGAGGCTGAGTCATTGAATACATTCAAGGCTGAGTTAGACAAATTTTGATCAGTCAAAGGATATGGGGAACAGACGGGAAAGTGGAGTTGAGGCCAAAATCAGATCAGCCATGATCTCATTGAATGGTGGAGCAGGCTTGAAGGGCCAAATGGCCTACTCCTGCTCCTATCTCTTATGTATAATTTTGCCAGAAAGAGCGATCAGAGGAAATCTTGCCCTGTAATTGCATATTGTCGTAATTCTGGAACAGTGTTTTTCCTGTAAACGAGTATTTCTGACAGATATGAATATAGCAAGAAATCAAGTTCAGAGGGAAAATACATTTGCTGAGAAAATAACAATGTATGGACGATGCACGCCGTTATTAATGAGCAAATCTCGGCCAGAAACTTGTGGCGAGAAAGAGAAACCCCTGAATTGTGAGTCGCCACAAGTTGCTGTTTATTTCTCAATCCATAAATCTCATTAAGGAGATACACTATTGGTCCTGTTGTTCAGGTCCCAGATGCCCCGTTACCCTCACTGCCCATTATCAGCTCACACTTCCAGCAACTTACAGGGCCAAACATTTTTGAGCTGAAGGGTACAGGAAAAAGTCTAACTAACCAGGCATGTCACGAGATGCCCCACTCCAGCAAATTCTGGCCCAATGAGAAAAGGTGTGGTACTCAGGAGACGTGTGCTCATAATATGGAAGCACTGCCAGTTTATTGAAAATGATATTTACATTTTATGCTGAGCACAAAAAAAGATACTTAGTAAAAGCTCTAGTTACAAATATGCAGTGTGGGCAGCAATACAATCACTGTCACCATTTCACTTTTCTGTAGCTGTGTGATACTCAGCAGAAAAATGAATAGCTGATAGCAGATAACAGCGCTGCACATTTTTAACTCAAAAGATTCAAGAATCGTTTGTGCTCTTTGAAAATGAAAACTGTTCAATTATGGATCTGAGTTCAATCGTGCCCACTTATCCTATAAATTAAAGGTGCTAAACTGCCTATGTCATGGCATTGTTATCATTTCTAAATAGTCAATGTGCCGACCACCAGCATGTTCTCCTGAACAAAAGATTGACCGTTCCCTGCTGTTACTGGTGGGATATTCTTTATTCAAATTAGTCAAATCAGTTGGAAAACCATTTTCAAATTTTAGACTTTCCTGGTGTTTTGGCAGCAGTTATCACATCATTTATGGACCTATTCACAAGGAAATAAAGCTTTGTGCCCAATGATTTAGATATCACTGAACAGTCAGTGACGCTCAGGATCTCTTGGGAACCATGACGCTTTTCCTGTGTGCCAAAGAGCCTTTGTCTTCTTGCCCTTATCTCTGCCAGCATTATCTCCATTGAGAATGATGGGGCCTTCGGCATTGCAGACCCTCCAGATGGTGCTCCTATTTCTGAGATGGCTTTTCAGCCTTCAGATGCAGCTCTCTCTCTATCCCTTACCTGCAGTCCTTCAGGCCATTTCAGTTGCAGGAGCCTTTAAAATACTGCAGCTCGCCCTGATTTCCTTCATTCCCTACAGCAGAGACCCAGTCAGGAGGGGGATTCTTGTTCAATGAAGTTCACCCCAAGGAAATTGCAATCAGTTGCCGGCGGGACCCCGTGACCAGGTGAAAATCCCCCTCCAATCTTGGAAAAATCCAGCTCTTTAAGTGAAACCACGTTTGTTGCAATGATGCACAATTATTTTCAGTTGTTAATCAGCATGTGACAATGTCTATTGACCCCTTTAAACAGTGTTCCTTCATAAATTGAGATCTCTAATATAGTGCTGTGCAAACAAATTGTAAACATAACTGAAAGTGCCATTGGCATTTTTACTGTGACAGCTGTTATATCTATACCAAGAACCATGGAGCTCCTCTCTCTATGTTCTCCTTTGTTAATACATTAGGAATAACATCACCAAGCCTGACATGTGGCTGACCTGGGCTTATTCAGTACCACATTTCATTATTACTGATTTACACTGCGGCGAGGACAAAATAGAAAAAAATCAGGAATCGTTAATGAATTTTGAGTGGGCTACAATAGATATGTTTTTTTTAAAGAAACAAAGCATAGTTCTGCTGCCCCTCGGCGACAACATCCGAAAACACGACGTCAGGTTCCACGTGTATCGGGTCCTGCTTTCATCTGCCAAAACTGCTCACTATTCCAGGATCATCCTGGAATGCAAAGATAACTCCCGGCTTCTCTCCTCCACTACAAACCATCTTCATAAACCCCTCTGCCCTGCCCCCTCCACCCTCACCTCCAACAACTAGTGCAAAGAGCTCATGGACTTCTTTGTCACTAAGATTGAGACCATCTGTTCAGCTGCCTCTGCCGCTTCCCTCCCTTCCCCTAGCCCATCAAGAAAACTTACCCTAAGGTTCCCCCTTGCCCTAGCCATGAACTCGCATCTTTCCCTAGTTTCTCTCCTACCTCCTCTCATACCCTCTCTGAGTTTATTTTGTCCATGAGACGCACTCCCTGCTCCCTCAACCCTATTCCACAAAACTACTGACCACCCAACTTCCTTTCCTGGCCCCCATGTTAGCTGATATTGTTAACGGTTTCCTCTCCTCAGATACTGTCCCCCTCCCTTTCAAATCTGCCGTCATCAGCCCCCTCCTCAAAAACTCCCCCTTGATCCCTCTGTACTTGCAAACTACTGCCCCATCTCCAACCTCCCTTTGCTCTCCAAAGTCCTTGAACGTGTTGTCGCCTCCCAAATCCGTGCCCGTCTTTCCCGCAGCTCCATGTTTGAACCCCTCCAATCAGGTTTCCGCCCCTGCCACAGTACTGTAACGGCCCTTATCAAAGTCACAAATGACATCCTATGTGACTGTGACTGTGGTAAACTATCCCTCTCGACCTGTCTGCAGCCATTGACAATGTCGACCACACCATCCTCCTCCAATGCCTCTCCTCCTTCGTCCAGCTGGGTGGGGCTGCCCTCGCCTGGTTCCATTCTTATCTATTCAGTCGTAGCCAGAGAATCGCCTGCAATGGCTTCTCTTCCTGCTCCCGCACCATTACCTCTGGAGTCTCCCAAGGATCTATCCTTGGCCCCTTCCTTTTTCTCATCTACATGCTGTCCCTCGGCAACATCATCTGAAAACTCAGTGTCAGATTCTACATGTACGCTGATGACACCCAGCTCTACCTCACCGCCACCTCTCTCGACCCCTCCACTGTCTCTGATTTGTCACGCTGCTTGTCCAACATTCAGTACTGGATGAGCAGAAATTTCCTCCAACTAAATATTGGGAAGACTGAAGCCATTGTCTTTGGTCCCTGTGACAAATTCCTTTCACTAGTCACTGACTTCATCCCTCTCCCTGGCCACTGTTTGAGGCTGATACAGGCCGTTCGCAAACCTGGCAACCTATTTGACCCCGAGATGAGCTTCCGACCCCATATCCGCTCCATCACCAAAACCGCCTACTACCACCTCCGTAATATCGCCCATCTCCGCCCCTGCCTCATCTCATCTGCTGCTGAAACCCTCATTCATGCCTTAGTTACCACTAGACTTGACTATTCTAATGCTCTCCTGGTTGGCCTCCCATCCTCCACCTTCCATAAACTTGAGCTCGTCCAAAACTCTACTGCCCATTTCCTAACTTGCACCAAGTCCTGTTCTCCCATCACCCCTGCTCTCGCTGATCTACATTGGCACCCGGTCCAGCAAGCCTCGATTTTAAAACTCTCATCCTTGTTTTCAAATCCCTCCATGGCCTCACCCCTCCCTATCTCTATAACCTCCTCTAGTCCCTACAAGCTTCCGAGATCTCTGCACTTCTCCAATTCTGGCCTCTTGTGCATCCCGGATTTTAATCGCTCCGCCATAGGCGGCCGTATCTTCAGCTTCCTAGGCTCTCAACTCTGGAATTCCCTACCTAAACCCCTCCGCCTCTCTACCTCTCTCTCCTTCTTTCAGACGCTCCGTAAAACCTACCTCTTTGACCGTGCTTTTGGTCATCTCTCCTAATATCTCCTTCAGTGGCTCAGTGTCAAATTTTGTTTGATAATGCTCCTGTGAAGTGCCTTGGGACGTTTCACCACGTTAAAGACGCTATATAAATGCAAGTTGTTGTTGATGTCGTTCTGATAAAAAGTCAGGGACCTGAAACATTGAGATAAATTTTACCGCTAAAGAACGGGTGGGTTGGGGGTGGGTGGGAATTGAAAATTCTCTGCTTTGGGAACGGGACTGCATCCCAGCTCCAACACGCTGACTTCTGGGTTTGACCCAGATGCAACTGGGTGCGTGCGCGCTTCTGAAACTCAAAAGGGACAATTGAGGTACTTAAAGTACTTAAAGATGTTAACTTCTTGTGGTTTAAACTATACAAGCCATTTTAACTGCTTCTTAATGTGTCTCCCGTGGCCTCTGAAAGATGCCATGGAAACGGGGATGAGTTCCAGCGGCACCCATTTGGCCCTTTAAACCAGCGATTGGCACATCTGAAGAAAAATTGAGTTTTTGCAGAAGGGCAATCAATTCTCTCAGACAAACCTTCAGCTGAGAATTCTTTGTGTTTAGTCTGAGATTTCTTCGTTCACACTCAGAATTCTTGTATTCACACATATTTATCTACATTTTGGACCCCCTTAAACTGACAACATCACGATGGGGGACGCAGTGGATTTATTGGAGGAGGCACATCACCATCCACAGCAGGTACGGCATGCAGTTCTGGGAGTTGCAGCTCCACAAGACAGTGGTACGTCACAAGGATCTGCAGAAGAGCAGAGGGGAGACCAACGGAGGGACCGACGTCGCAGGAGGCACTACCCTCGTGAGAGGGTCTACAGACAGAGGCTGAGCTTCCTGGACCTCCCTGAGGAGCAGTGCCTATGAAGGCTCAGATTGAGTCACCAGATGGTCACAGACATCTGCACACTCCTTCATGCAGAGCTGCTCCCGAATGGGCCTGGTGGGCGCGCATTGCCCATCTCAGTTAAAGTCACCATTGCCCTCAATTTCTTTGCCTCTGGATCCTTCCAGGGCGCCACTGGCAACATCACCAGGATCTCTCAGTCGTCTGCCCATAAGTGTATATGACAGGTCACAGATGGCTTGTTTGCCAGGGCATCCGATTACATCAAGTTCCCTTGAGATGGCGTCAGCCAGACTGAGAGGGCAGTGGGTTTCAATTCTCTCGCTGGCTTCCCATGGGCGCAGGATGCAACTGATTGCTCACACGTAGCAATCAGAGGACCTGCACGTGAGCCAGAACTGTTCATCAACCGAAAGGGATATCCTTCCATCCATGCACAGCTGCTTTGCCACCACCAGAAGAGATTTCTGCAGGTCTGTGCCAAATTCCCTGGCAGCTGCCATGATTCCTTCATTTTGCACGAGTCCAACATCCCAGCCCTCTTCCATGGACAAGACAGACTTAAGGGCTGGCTGCTTGGAGACAAGGGATACCCCCTGGAGATGTGGCCCATGACACCTGTGAGAAACCCCACCAACGAGGCACAGCAACAGTACAACGACAGTCACATCGCCACCAGGTCTGTCATTGATTCAACCATTGGAATGCTCAAGATGCGCTTCAGGTGCCTGGATCGATCTGGGGGATCCCTTCAGTACTCACCAATGAGGGTGTGTAGAATAACAGTTGTGTGTTGCGTCCTGCACAACATCGTTTAGCGGAGAGAATTACAGGTGGAAGAGCTCCCATGCGCCCATGAAGCATCTGCATCCGCCATCAACATTGAAGAAGATGAGGAGGAGCAGGAGGAGGAGGACGGTAGGCAACTCATCGGCAGAGCAGCGGCACACTTGGCTGCTCGTGATGCCAGGGAGTCACTCATATCTGATAGATTCTCATAAGGAGATCTGCAAAGTGAAGATAGTGAATTACTCAGACCACCTGGAACGACCAACACCAGCCACTCCCCTCCCCTCTATTTGCACAAAACAGTCCTACAACCACACATGCACCCATTGTAAACGTGCCCAATGGGTGGCATCAAGTCTTGCCATTCATGATGAAGCACATGCACGGGCGTTTTCATGAAAGGGACTCAAGAATGGACAAGACGTGGCAGTGATGGTGACAAGTATTACATTTATTGTGAATGTAACAAAAAACAAAGAGAAATGAAAAACATGACATTTAGTCAGCCATCTTTGTGCATGCCCTTGGTGATTACAAAACCTATGCCTTCCTCTTCCTGCTACTTCAATGGGGTGCATCCCATGTGGCTTCAGCAGAGATAGTGGCAGGTTGTTCAGGTCTCTGCCCTGACTGCTGAGATGCTGTCTGGGTTTTGGAGCCCGTGAGGGCCCCGCCAAAGACTGCTCCACCTGCACCTGTGCAGGGGCAGACTTGGGCATCAGAAGAGGAGGCAGCATTGTGGATACTGGTTGCGGGGGGTGCAATGTGGGAGCACTTTGAGTGGAGTCCCCACATCCATGTCCCCTTTCACCATCATCCCTCTCCAGGGCCACAGCCACATCACTCCTACCACTTTGCTGGACAGCAGCTTGGAGAACATCTGTGCCGCCTTTTAAGCCCATTGCTAAAGTATCTGTATAAGCATCAGAGAGTGAGTATTGGACAGATTCATCACATTACATCAGGATTGGGGTGGGTTCACAAATGGGGAGATGAGGAAGTACACAAAAAATGAAGGTAAGTTGACATTGAGCATTAAGTGGGTGTGAGGAACGATGTAATGGAGTTGGCTTCGCAGGGTGTGGGGGGGGGAGGATAATGTGCACCACAGGATGTAGGTGAATTAGTAACTGTACTCACTTTTCCTGACCTGGTTAGGTCTTTGAAGCTCTTCCTGCACTGCACCTACATCCTTGTCACCATGTACCTGCTGGTCACCTCCTCTGCCACCTCGAGACAGGCCTTCTTGGTGGCAGAGGCAGGGCGCTTCCTCATGTCAGCTGGGTACAATGTTTCCCTCCTGCTCTTCACACCGGCTAACAGCAACTCCAGCGAAGAGTCACTGAACTGAAGTGCTGGCCTCGACCTCTGCTGCTCCATATTTGCTGATTTCTCCTTTCTCCCTCAAAGCCCATAGTTGCAATGGCCCTTTAAATACTCTGGCTCCCAGCACGTCATTTAGGTTCCCCATACGCCCGCTGCGCAGCTTGGAGACGCAAAACCCAGAGGTCAAATTAAGGGCCTTCAATTAAGTTGTGTTCGCTCGAGAAAACACACAAAATTTCTTTCTGGGTTTCCCACACGCGTATGACCCTCCCCCCCCGCTGAGATCCCGCCAGTATGTTAAAATTTACCCCGATAACTCTGTTTCTTTCCACAGATGCTGCCTGACCTGCTGAATGGTCTCCAGCATTTCCTGTTTTTATTGTAGTTCTTCAGGGTTGTTTGCAGAGCCTGCTAAGTGGGCAACATTTTGCATTTAGTAATTTTTGTGCTTATTTAGAGCTGAGCAAGGCAGGAATCTTCTTTAAAGTGGTTGTGATTTTCTTTCTCTATGAGTAAATACTGTACAACATTTAAATTACAGTTGAGCAGAATTAAAAGCTTAATGTTTCTGCAGCCATTGAATTTTTCATTCCTATTTCCGAAGATTCCTAGAGGATTTTGAAATTGTGCTGGGAGCTTTTTAGTCAGTCCTGTAAGATAATGGGCTGGATTTTGCTCTAAAAATAACAGCAAGGCTAACAGCGCTCACCGTTATTTCAGTGCATCTGGCACAGCAACTTTCAGCGACCGCACATGCGCAATTAAACACAGAGATCTGGAAGTTGCTCTACATGATGCCTTGCTCCTCCGTAATCTCTTCCCAGAACTGCATCTCGTCGGCTGACTCACTGTTCAGATTAATGGAACAGTGTGAAGGTCCTGCACTGCCCAGAGGGAAATGAATTAATCGCCAGAAAAAGATATGTCAAGTTTTTAAGTCAAAGCAAATGGCATGGTAAGTCTTAATGACTGCCAAACAACCTCTCTGCACTGAAAATTAACTTTTACAAGTGTGGAGTCTCATTTCTTCACATTTTAATTGTTGGACATTCATAAAAAAATTACTTTTTTTATTTTTAAAATTTTTCTTTTTGTCTCTTTTATCTCTGTCTTTTAATTCAATATTTCTTACCCTCTCTTTATTTTGCTTTCTGTAACTGATTTGACATTGAATTTACTATCCTAATTTACACTTACTGGTTCTGCGTCTGCGTAGGTTATCGATCTGATTGGTTAAGGGGATAGACAGCTCCTTATCCTGTTCACACAGGTCCCAGATGCCCTGGAGAGGGTGCCACGCTGGATTGAGGGCCCCAGGAGAGGAACTTGCCGTGCAAAAGCCCATGAAATGTCCTGTGATATTTTAGCAGCTGCTTTGCACTCCCACAGTTTAGGATCAGCAACTATTGGGTTGGCCTAATTATATACTCAGTGCAAGTTCCTGCCCTTTTCTGGGCCTCCCACCACGATCTCACACAGTTGGGGGTTTAGGAAAATCGGCACTCTGCGGCTCTTAAAGGGACTGTACCTGTGAATTAAAGGCGAGCTGCTTTCTATCTGCAGGAAAATGACAGGCTGCAAAAGTTGTTACAGTTGCTAAAATATCACAGGAGCCAAACAAAGTGCACTTCCATTCACTGATGCAGCTGTGGAACTGGTTCTTCAGAAAGTGGGCAAAAGGAGGGTTGCTTTGTTCGACACTGCTGGGCACCCTGTCCGTGGGGAGCAGTGCAGATTGTTCAGGAGGAAGTGGTGAAAAGGGTGAATGCCGTGTCCAACACAAACAGAACCTGGATGCAGATGAGTGAGAATGTTGATGGTGTTGAGATAAGGCTACCCAGCATAAGATATGCTGAGGTAAGGCTACCCAGCATAAGATATGCTGAGGTAAGGCTACCCAGCATAAGATATGTTGAGGTAAGGCTACCCAGCATAAGATATGCTGAGGTAAGGCTACCCAGCATAAGATATGCTGAGGTAAGGCTACCCAGCATAAGATATGTTGAGGTAAGGCTACCCAGCATAAGATATGCTGAGGTAAGGCTACCCAGCATAAGATATGTTGAGGTAAGGCTACCCAGCATAAGATATGTTGAGATAAGGCTACCCAGCATAAGATATGTTGAGGTAAGGCTACCCAGCATAAGGTATGTTGAGATAAGGCTACCCAGCATAAGGTATGTTGAGGTAAGGCTACCCAGAATAAGATATGTTGAGGTAAGGCTACCCAGCATAAGATATGTTGAGGTAAGGCTACCCAGCATAAGGTATGTTGAGATAAGGCTACCCAGCATAAGATATGTTGAGGTAAGGCTACCCAGCATAAGATAATTGTAAACAATTTTACAACACCAACTTGGTGTTGTAAAATTGTTTACAATTGTCAACCCCAGTCCATCACCGGCATCTCCACATCAGCATAAGATATGTTGAGGTAAGGCTACCCAGCATAAGATATGTTGAGGTAAGGCTACCCAGCATAAGATATGTTGAGGTAAGGTTACCCAGCATAAGATATGTTGAGGTAAGGCTACCCAGCATAAGGTTTGTTGAGGTAAGGTTACCCAGCGTAAGGTTTGTTGAGGTAAGGGTACCCAGCATAAGATATGTTGAGGTAAGGTTACCCAGCATAAGGTTTGTTGAAGTAAGGGTACCCAGCATAAGGTTTGTTGAAGTAAGGGTACCCAGCATAAGGTTTGTTGAAGTAAGGGTACCCAGCATAAGGTTTGTTGAAGTAAGGGTACCCAGCATAAGATATGTTGAGGTAAGGTTACCCAGCATAAGGTTTGTTGAAGTAAGGGTACCCAGCATAAGGTTTGTTGAAGTAAGGGTACCCAGCATAAGGTTTGTTGAGGTAAGGGTACCCAGCATAAGGTTTGTTGAAGTAAGGGTACCCAGCATAAGGTTTGTTGAAGTAAGGGTACCCAGCATAAGGTTTGTTGAGGTAAGGGTACCCAGCATAAGGTTTGTTGAAGTAAGGGTACCCAGCATAAGGTTTGTTGAGGTAAGGTTACCCAGCATAAGGTTTGTTGAGGTAAGGTTACCCAGCATAAGGTTTGTTGAAGTAAGGTTACCCAGCATAAAACAACTGCTGCAGTCAATGGGCATTATAACCTCTTACTTGAGAGATAATTCAGTTTTTGCTGGTCACTGTTGGTCAATTCACCATCAGCCACGCTAAAGTACCATGGGAGGAGCTGTTCCACATATACTGCAGTTATACTGCATGTTCGGTATTGGTCTCAGTAGTGGGGACTTCTGCTCAACAGCTGCACATATTAGGAAATTGCGGGCGTGTGTTCAGAAAATTCCATTCAGTTTGTCTTTGAGTAGAGTTCAATACCTGTGCCTTTTATTCATTGATCGAATTGCATGATTCTGTCTTTAAGAGTCAGTTATAAATTATGTTCCCGCGCAGAGCTTCACGCGCCAGGACAGCATACTGGAAATTCAAGCAAGCTGATCAGCATACCCCACATGGTTTCCAACCCACTGTAAAGGAGTGGCAGGCTACGTACTGTGTGCTCCTGGTGTGTAAAGCTCGGCACTGAAAGCACTAATTCCTAAAAACTACTCTCACATAACTTCTACTCATTGAGATGATTCCAGTTATCGATTATTCTATCTAGGCAGCGTGCTTGTCACAGTAGATAATGTGGTTTTCTCTCTGTGCACGTTCTGCATCAAACACCAGCAGGTGGCTGGCCAGGGTCTCTTCTGGGCTGGTCCTGATCAGTAATGGATCATTCCCAGTTACAACCGACATGAAGTTACAAATTAACACTAAAATGAGAAAGAGAAAACAATCCAAAGGTATTTTCTGCATTTTAAAATTAGGATTCCAAGCAGCTGAACAGTTACATCCTGTATTTGTTGCAACACTGTAGTAACCTACACTTTTATTCAAAAAAAATATTTTATAGGCAGTTTATAGATCTTGAAGTTGGAAATTGCTAAGCATAAGCATTCGCTCTTCCTTCAGTGAAGAAAAATAGACTTTACAGTATCCATCTCTCTCACTGGCCACTGTCTGAGGCTGAACCAGACCTTTCTCAACCTTGGCGTCCTATTTGACCTGGAGCGGAGCTTCCGACACCATATCCTCTCCATCACCAAGACTGCCTACTTCTACCTCTGTAACATCGCCTGTCTCTGCCCCCGCCTCAGCTCACCTGCTGCTGAAACCCTCATCCATGCCTTTTGATACCTCTAGACCCAACTATTCCAATGCTCTCCTGGCTGGCCTCCCATCTTCCACCCTCCATAAACTTGAGCTCACCCGAAACTCTGCTGCCCGTATCCTAATTCACACCAAGCCCCGTTCACCCATCATCCCTGTGCTCACTGACCTACATTGGCTCCCAGTCCAGCAACACCTCGATTTTAAAATTCTCATCCTTGATTTCAAATCCCTCCAAGGTCTCGCCCCTTCTGGGGTGGGGTGGGGGTTTAAAATCGAGGCCTTGATGTACTTTTGCGGAGATAAGGGCAAGGTTAAAGATAAGACAGCTGCCTGACACACCTCGGAAGACTGTGAGAAACTGTCATACACATTAGCAAACTGCTTTTGCATCAGTGAGAAAGATATAAAAACAGCCATTTTAGTAAGTTCGAGGAGACAGGCCAGAAGCAGAGACCAAGAAGGATGTCAACGAAGAATTAACCCCTCAGTCTCCAGAAGCAGAAGACTTGATCATTCTGAGTTTCGAGTTGTACTACTGACTAAGGTTGTCAGCATCTCTATCTGTAAAACTGTTGTGTTTTAATGGCGATAACACCAATTATTTAGAAAAGTTGTCAGCCTTGGATGATCTTTACCTCTCGGTATCCTAAGTAAGAGACTGTTAAAAAACCCTACAATATCATTTCAATGGATGACTTGTGGGTAATAACACATACACTTCCTCGCCTTAGATAATGTACCCACTAAGAGTGACCTGAACAGCGGCAGAGGAGCTCTACAAAGAGACACTTGCCTCTACCAGAGTCATCATTGAGAGGATCATCAGCATCTTAAAGGGACATTTTCAGTAACCTAGAACATAAGAAATAGGAGCAGGAGTAGGCTATCCAGCCCCTCGAGCCTGCTCCGCCATTCAACAAGATCATGGCTGATATTCTACCTCAATGCCATTTTCCCCATATCCCTTGATGCCTTTAATATCTAGAAATCTA
This sequence comes from Heptranchias perlo, assembly GCF_035084215.1. Classification (NCBI taxonomy): domain Eukaryota; kingdom Metazoa; phylum Chordata; class Chondrichthyes; order Hexanchiformes; family Hexanchidae; genus Heptranchias; species Heptranchias perlo. Next base: position 55,941,012 of record NC_090334.1, read on the forward strand.
TCGATCTCTGTTTTGAATGTACTCAATGACTGAGCCTCCACAGCCTGCTGGGGAGAGAATTCCAAAGATTCACCACCCTCTGAGTGAAGAAATTTCTCCTCATCTCAGTCCGAAATGGCCGACCCCTTATTCTGAGACCCCTGGTTCTAGACTCCCCAGCCAGGGGAAACATCCTCCCTGCATCTACCCTGTCGCGCCCTGTAAGAATTTTGTGTCTTTCAATGAGATCACCTCTCATTCTTCTAAACTCTAGAGAATACAGGCTAACTTGACAAATCAGAATGGGGCTCTGGAATATGCTCCAACTTGTTCATCCTGCATAGTTGTAGCTTCCTGTTCATTGCACAACTTTGCCATCCAAAAATGGCTGAACATGGACATTCCTGGGGAGGTGGCTTTTGCTGCTCTGGAAGCAGAACTACATGAAGGAGAGCATCAGAATGACCATCGCTCCTTAGAGTCCTCAACGCCTGCTGACCCCAGGGCCTGGAAGCCAGTATGCAGGGTCCTGTCCAATCTCTCCCCTACTGCCACTAGGGCTGCAGTCTTCTGCGGAGGAGGAGGAGGAACCGACTGGCCCCAGGCTGCTGCAGATTCCAATGAAGGTGCCAACACTCCATTGATGCCTGCAATAAAGAAGAAGTTTCCAAGGTGTTGTCACAAATCAGGGCAGTGGACTATGAAAGTCACACCTTCCTGTTGCCTCATATCCTTCGAGGCTGACCTCGGAGCCTGCATGTTGGAGTGATATTCCTTGAACATCCTGCTTTTCATGAGTTCTGGCTCCCATAATTCCGAAACCATGAGCAGCCTTCTTCTCAGCCCCTGGTAGGTGGCACATCCTCAGCCACACCACATTCTTCTGGTTCCCTGGAGGTCTGTGAATCACTCAGTGTCACATCTTCACTAACGCTATCTAATTCTCCCCGGGAGGAAATATTTGAGGTGGTGCATGGGAGTTAAAAAGCCAATGACGTAGGTGGTGAAATGAAGAAGATTGTGACAGAGGAACATGGTGCACGATCTAGGTCGAGGGACTCATGGGTTGGCTTGACTTTCACTTTGTCACCCTCTTCATTGTCATCCTCCCTGGCATCTTCATCACCGTAGTCCATGAAGATGATTTCCCTTCTTTCCTGCTCATAGTCCTCCTCTTTGTGTTCATCAACTTCCTCATCCTCTGATCCCTGTTTCTGTGATGTATCTGGAGGAAAGGAGGGCATAAACAAAGAATGGGTTAACACCCTTGGGAATAAGAAGACAGGGAAAGATGTAAAAGCTGTAGCTGTGTGTTGCTTCACAGAGATGCCATGATAACTGCATAGGTGTGCACCCCTTAAGCTGATGCCAGTACTGTGCCACCAACCACGCATTTCCTGTGGGTAGAGTAGAATGCCACCCCAGCAGCTCCATGTAAGGAATGAGATCTTTGATGGTAGGGAAGTTCCCTCAAGTGCCCTGTATCTTTTGGGCTTTGTGCGTTCGAATCCCCGCAACAAGATTTAGTGAATTAGACAAAGGCTAGTAATTCAGAGCTGTTTCAAAGGTGGCATTGGACAACTGATGTGAGAGATCTGGTGGTATCACCTTGTTAAAGTGGAGAAAGAGGTTTAATGGCTCTGCATGCAGATAGTTGCTGTTAGGGGAGATGGCGAAACATGCTGTAAGATCCTGAGTTAGTGCTTAACCAATTTCAGTTTGATAAGAAAAGGCTTTAGCTTTTCTTCAAGAGTCTAGGCCACACCTCTCTCCTGGATCCCCCACCTCCCCCCAGCCTCTCCTGGTTGGGCCCACTTGTGTCTGTTTGTAAGCCAGTACACCTCATCTCTCTAGGCCTACTGGCATCCAGTCCTCCGGATCCCTACTGAGATGGAGAAGTGGAAACTCACAGCTTAGGGAGTCACCACCCCAGCTCCAGCCATGATATCATTTTCATTGTAAGGTACAGGCCGAGGTGCCTCCTCTTCCAAGGCCAACAGGGAAATCCCGGAATCAGCAGGTACTTGGCATAACCAGGTCCCTACCATTTCTGGCAGGTCGTTACGGGATCTGTAATGGTGGAACCCCGCCCACTTTTCTGCCTAACCCGTTTTCTGCTGTTATTTCTGGCAGTTGGGGGAAGTGCCCTCATTCATGACTGGCACATTCAAATGAGGCGATGATGACATTATGCTCTTTTTCTGTTATTTCTATCTCGTATAAGGTCACTCTCAGTAATGCCAATATAAAACTACCATCCAGAATTGCATGATGCTACCTTCAAAGTGAAGCAAGTTTTAAAAACCAGCTTGTACATTTACAGGTGATTGACTACATTATGGAGCTGAAAATTTGGAAACTGAGTATTTACCTTTGGCCTAAGAAAAACCTCAGGGGATGTCAAGTGGAGCATAGGTGGGCCAGTCCACCTTACAAGGGCACATTGGCCCAGGCACCACTGAAGCGCTATTGCAGGCATGGGCCTCACCCTGACCATGCAGATGATGTCGTCAGTTTGGCACAGGGTCTTTGGGCTTGGGCAGCTGAGAATTCCACTTCACTGAACCTCTGCCGGTAGAGGAGGACTCTGGAATTTTAGGCCCAATGTGGTTAAATACATGGCTACTTTTTTGCTATTCTTTTGTGAGTTACACTATGTAAAATCAGTCAGTTCAGGTTTAATTCTAGAAAGACACATGAGAGTGTTTTAATATGAGATGGGGATTATGCTCATTGATAATTTTTGTATGCAATACATGTATGAATAATTTAGCAATTCTGAGTACATTAGTGTATTGCAGTCCAAAATAAGTTTCACTTTAATGATATTGAAATAACACCTTTATGTTTTAATCTTCTGAAGTTTAATTAGAGAGAGACTTCCATACAACCAGTAAAGAGGATATACTAATGTGCTATGAACTGATTAGGGATCTTAAAGGGTTCGGCACATCCTTACTCATTTAGACATTTACAGAGAAGTGATAAAATATCTGGTCCACAGCTGCTTGAAATTTTACTAGCTCCATTATGCATTTCTTAAAGCTTCAATGCCCCACAATAATTTTTAATTAAACTTCCAAAAATAACTCTAACTTGATAGATCAGTCCCCTATTCTTTTTATTAGTAAGGCATAGAGCAGATTTGCCTTACTATTATTTGCCTTTAGAGCTTAGTTCACTATAATAGTGACTTGGCCTGCAGGCTTTACTCAGCTTGAAACCTGCATAGTCACACCTTTATTGTTGAACCTTCACCTGTCTTGGGCCTACCCTCTGGCAGTCTCTCCCTAAATCCCTTCACCTTGTTACCACTCTCCACATCTTCAAAAGCTTCCTCAAAATTGACCTCTCCTACCATGCTTTCAGTCCTCTCTCCTAATTCTTCTATTACTGCCTAATGCTAGTTCTCAATTCTATGAAGCACCTTGGGACATTCACTGTGTTAAAGAATATGACTGTAAATTGTTGTTGATGATCGGCTTGCTTATTGAGTGCTGGATGCTATTAATTTGCTCATGCAGATTTTGTGTGAGTTAAGCATAGTGCATTTCCTTTACCATCTTCTAACTTCTGCTCACCTTCCACTTACCTGTCTCCCTATTTATTTTATTAAGTCATTTACCATCTGAACATTAATATATTAGGTGGAAACTCTTCCTGGTCTTGCACAGTATGGGACTGATATGGGAAACCCTGATGCCTACGAGTGCCATCTTTGGTGCTGGCCACTTTGTTTAACCTCTGCACCCTGTCAATGGTGCTGCCCCTCACAGACAGTATTTGTCAGTTGCTTGATACTTGTGCGCTCTGCAGACTGCCTGGTGTTGCAGATGTCTCTTGCAGTGACTTGCAAGGTTCCAGTAGCTTGAAAGTTTCATGCTGTGATAACTTTCACTTTTATAGGAAGAACCATCCCTCTCCCAAATGTTGTCTGCGGACTATTGTGCGGGAGATGGTACAACTGTATACTAGCTTGTTACAAAGTGAAGAAAGGTCCTCCAACATATCCAAATATGTGTAGAAGGGTCCATAACTGTGAGTCTCTGGATAGTGAGGGTGTGAATAAGACATCTCAGGTGTCGTTGACCCTATACTTGTTGTCTGTTCATGAACTTGCTTTTCTCATCTAAATCATCTAAACACAAGAAAGGAAATACTTTTACCAGCAACTTAAACTATGATCTCCCTTTAAGAAGCCTACTTGAGAGGGCCAAGGCTCAGGACATCTAATGCACCCATTTAAAACATTTAAAACAAGGTCAATGGAGCAATTACCAAAGGTTATGAAATTTGGCATGGGACCTCATTTTAATGATTATATAGTGTATCATTCTGGATGCATGCTCTGTGTTAAAGGGAACATTGTATAACAGCCCTCGATTTTCCATCTTTTAGGTGGAAATCCTTCCAGTATTAAGACTACTTCTGAAAATATCTATTGAAGTTCAGCAGCACTGTTGCACATGAGGAGAGGTAAACAGGCATTTTTTTATGCTCATTTTATTTGAAAATATGGAGTTTGCTTTCAAAACACCTCTATTACAGTTTTTCAAGCTTGAAGATGAAAATGACCAAAGAAGACATGCCAGGTAGATTAGCAGGCACGAGAGGCAGACTGCCTGCACCTGCCATTGAATAGTCCCCACCACTTATATCAGGCACACTGGTGTTAATGTGGTTTGCCTGCTATATTAGGTGGACGGTAAAACGAGGAGCACTTCTCGAACATTAACCTAATATTCAAAATGCCTCAAATCACCAGTTAACAAAGTTATCCAGCTTGTATCTGGCCTCACAAACTTTATTTGAGCCACACTTATTAGCAGGGCAAACCACATCATCTAAAACTATGGGTTCGTTTTTTGATGTCGTTAAGTGAACAGCTGTCTCTGGTAAGTCAGCAAGTATGAGTTAGGTAGACCGAGGTACTGCACTAAATCACGCTGTGTCATCTTCGGTACCTCATTCATTTTGTTTGGGAGGCCAATTTTTGTGCTGAGACTCATTGTTCATGTCTTTCCAGCTATGTTTGCTGCTACAGTCAGTGCTGTTAGTACAAACTGTAAACCGACATTAATGACAGGGGATTAAGTGGCCAAGGTAATTGCAAGCGCACCTTAACAACAACAACAACAACAACAACTCACCTTTATATAGCGCCTTTAATGTAGTAAAATGTCCCAAGGCGCTTCACAGGATGATTATCAAACAAAATTTGACACCGAGCCACATAAGGAGATAATGGGGCAGGTCAACTAGGTAGGTTTTATGCAGCATCTTAAAGGAGGAGAGAGAGGTTTAAAGAGGGAAATGAGGTGCGGACAGTTGATTGAACAGCTGAGTCTGCCCGACATAGCAGTAGCGTTTAAAACAGTATAAGCGTGGCCTTTGTTATTAACATCTATGGAAATAGTAAATGGCTAACGTTAGTTGCCCGGTATAAATGGCTAGTCACAATAACAATGGGCGGTATAAGTGGTGGGGGCTGTATAACCAACCATATCTACCGGCAATGATCGAGTAGAATTTCCTCTGCAGACTTCAGGACAGCAAGGAGGCAATTGCAGAGCTGTGCCATCTTGCAGTAAGGAGACCCGGAAGCAACCTCCATAATTGAAACGGCACCGCTCGTGGCAGTCAAGATCACCTCCACTATCAACTGCTATGTGTTCACTTTCTTGAAGGCTATGAAAAGATCATTTGCTGTACACAAGTGACTAATGCGTTATTCAGTATGCCCAGTACTTGCAATTATACGGTCATTTAACTCATTGCTGTTTGTGGGACTTCGCTGTGCCTAAATTTGCTGCTGCGTTTCCCTACAGAACCACAGTGAATACGCTTCAGTGGCTGTGAAGTACTTTGGCCATGAAAAGTGCTATACAAATGCAAGTTCTTTCTTTAGCAAATATACTTTTTATTAAGCTTGTTTGCCCCTTTAAATACTGGCCAAAACTGGCAATCAAACCATTTCCATGAAATCAGCTCAGAAAACAGCATTTGTGGAGCAGAGAAATACAGATTGGAAAATAAAAAGATAAAGCAAAAACACAGGCTCAGCTGCCTGAAGAAAGAGAAAATAAATTGAAAAAAAATTGAATATCAAAGCAATTCAATCTATTAACTGTTCTTTCTTGACATACGTTTGTGGATAACATAATTTTCTCAAACCTCATGTCAAATATTGTACTGTATCTTTGCAAAAAAATTTATTATAAGTGCTATAATGAATCATGCAGAACATTTTGTAACCTCAGTACATTTCATTACTGAGTGCAGCACTGTTGTCGTTTTGGGTTTAAACATCCTGACATAAATTGGGTTAAGCAGTTAACACCTCCACCAGCAGTGTGTTCGCTGAACAGTTTTCACCAAAATACTTGCATGATGCGAGAACTTGGAAAACCACGGATTGCGAAAAGGCCATTCAGCTCATCAAGCCTGCTCTGTCCATAGATCATGCAGAACCTGCTCATGTGGATACCATCCCATTTATTTAATCTGATTGCATTTTAAACCATAATTGAGTCTTTTTAATGTACTGCTTCTGTTTCAAATGTCTGTTGGCATGTAATGCAAATGGCACAACATTTTACTGTTTCCAATCGTGTATCAATGGAAGCCTAAGTATGGATTAATAGGATTGTAGTTACAAACCTAATTGGTTCACTAATGCCCTTCTTGCAAGGGAATCTGTTGCTCCCTTCGCAGTTTGGCCGATAAGTGACTCAAGTCTCTCACTACATGGTTGGCCCTTATTCCTTCAGGGTAACTAGAGAGGGGCAATAAATGCTGCTTTGCCAGCATCACCCAAGTCAAAAGATCAAATAAAAAAGCTTATACTCTGTATCATTAGTCTAATGTTAGTTGTATTACGATAGAGTGATTGCAACTTTTGTGCAGGCTAATGGACATTCTGTTGACAATGGTACCCAGGGGAGTTCCACTTTTGATGTGCGAGCACTGCTCAATGGCATGGCCTTACACAGGGGACTCGCTGCCAATCAATATTGTGACAATGATGCAACAATTGATTTTATTTATTGCTTTTGAGCTTTTGTAGAACAAATTACTCAAAAATTGTAATGCTTAGACAACCAAATAAAAAAAGTTCTTAAAGAATTCCAAACACAAAATAAAGTTTAAAAATTATTTCCCCAAGAACCTTTGTTCCTGTTGAAGTCTGCTCACAAATGCTATACAGCACCAAAGCAATGAGTGACAAAGAGGAAAACACATTTAACAGCAAGTTCCCAACTGAAGGATAGAGGTGTTCAAGGCACCAGTACTAAGACAGGAAGGAGCTGTACCGTTGGGACGGGCTCCACCTGAACTGAAATGGAACCAGCGTCCTAGCAGAAAGGATAAATAGGACTGTGGATAGGACTTTAAACTAGTAAGAAGTGGGGAGGGATCTGGGAATATAAAATAAGCCTGAACAAAAAAGAAATAGGAAATGACAGTAAAGGTTCGACCAAGATAAGGAATAAGGGTGACATAAACAGTCAGAGAACAGATACAGTTATAGAACATAAGTATAAAATGATGGTTAAAAATAAAGTGAGAAGAACAGTTGATATAAACAAATAAATTGCCTGTATGGCAATGTGCACAGCATCAGGAACAAAACCGGGGAATTGGAGGTAATAATTTGTAGCGAAGAGCCAGATGTAGTAGGGATAACTGAAACATGGCTACATAAAGAACAGGACTTGCAGTTAAATATTGCAGAATATAATGTATTTAGAAAGGATAGAGAAGGAAGAGGGGTGGGGGTAGCTGTACTAATTAGAGATAACATAATGGCAGTAGAAAAAAGGGACATAATTCATAGAATCATAGAAATTTGCAGCATAGAAGGAGGCCATTCAACCTATTGTGTCTGCTAAAGATAGAAACAGAATCCATATGGATTGAGATAAAGGATAAGAAGGGATCGATCACGTTAACAGGTTTATTCTACAGGCTACTTAATAATGGAAGGGAAGTGGATGAAGAAATATGTAAGCAAATCTATATAATGAGTAAAAGACATCAAGTAATAATCATGGGAGATTTCAAATACCCCCAAATAAACTGGAAAGAAGAGGTAGGGAAAGGGGAAAAGGGAATGGAGTTTTTACAGTGTGTTCAGGAGTCCTTTCTTATCCAGTAAGCAAAACAAGAGTGGGATCACTGCTGGATCTAGTAATGGGAAATGAACCAGTGCAGATAAGAGAAGTAAGCATAAGGGAACACCTAGGCAATAGTGATCATAACATAATAAGGTTTAAAACAACGATTTGGAAAGACATAAGTAAAACAAAGACCAAAGTAATAGATTGGAGAAAAGTTAATTTGAGGGAATGCGAAAGGAACTAGGGAAGGTAAACTGGAAAAAAATGTTGAGAGATAAAAAGATAGAACAGCAGTGGGAAATATTTAAAATGGTGATCAATAGATTTCAGAAGAAATATATTGCATTAGAACATAAGCACAAACTAGCCAATAATGAAACACCATGGATGAATAAAGAGGTAAGGGTAAAATTGAAACAAAAAAAAAGCATACACTAAGTATATAGACAATAAAGGAGAGGATGACAAAAGGAAATACAAAGAGGTTAGGAAAGAAGTCAAAAATATTTAGGAAGGAAAAGAGGAACTACAAAATTTAAATTATCAACGAATATAAAAAGAAATAGTAAAATATTCTACAGACACATAAATAACAAAAGAAAAATCAGGATAGGGATAAGGCCACTAAGGGATGCACAAGATAAACTCACAAGTAATGACAGTGAAATGGCAGAAATATTGAATAGTTACTTTGCCCTCAGTATTTACCAGGGAGACTAACAAAGTGGATAAGATATTAGAAGAAGAGATCAAAAAAAAATAAAGACATTTTGGAAAGGAGGGAAATAATTAATAAACTAATCAAACTTAGAGAGGATAAAACCCCTGGTCCGGATGGATTGCATCCGCTCATATTAAAAGAAGTTAGGGAAGAGATAGCAGAGGCACTATTACAAATATATAAAAATTCATTCGAAAAGGGAATAGTGCCACAGGACTGGCGGACAGCAGTGAGAAATATTTAAAATGGTGATCAATAGATTTCAGAAGAAATATATTGCATTAGAAAATAATTCCTATATTTAAAAAGGGAGATAGAATACGTCCAGGGAACTATAGACCAGTTAGCTTAACGTCGGTGGTAGGAGAGATAATGGAATCTTTACTCAAAGGTATAATAGAAAAACGTCTAGAAACCAAAAATATAATAAAGAGCAGTCAGCACGGATTTGAAAAAGGGAAGGTCATGCTTGACCAACCTTATTGAATTCTTTGAAGAAGCAACAGAAAGGGTAGATAAGGGTAATGTTGTAGATGTAATATATTTGGATTTTCAAAAGGCCTTCAATAAGGTATGGCATCATCGACTCATGACTAAGGTCAGAGCATGTGGAGTCAGGGGACAAGTAGCAGAATGGATAGCAAGCTAGCTACAAAGCAGAAAACAGAGAGTAGGGATTAAGGGTAGCTACTCAGACTGGCAAAAGATGGGAAGTGGTGTTCCACAAGGATCGAGCTGTGACCATTGTTGTTCACAGTTTACAGTAATGATTTGGACTCGGGAATTGGAAGTACAATTTCAAAATTTGCAGACGACATCAAATTCGGGGGTATAGTTCATACAAAGGAAGAATGTGACAAAGTACAAGAAGACATTAATGAACTTGCATAATGGGCGTGTAATTGGAAAATTAATTTCAATATAGGTAAGTGTGAGGTGGTGCATTTTGGTAGGAAGAATAAGGAGGCCACAGATTGCTTGGATAATAAAAGTCTAAATGGGGTAGAGGAGCACAGGGATCTCGGGGTGCAGATATACAAATCATTAAAAGTAACAACACAGGTTAATAAGGCTATAAAAAGGCAAACCAAGCACTGGGGTTCAATTCTAGAGGGATAGAATTGAAAAGTAGACAAGTTATGTTAAACTTGTATAGAACCTTGGTTAGACCACACTTGGAGTATTGTGCACAGTTCTGGTCTCCATATTCTAAAAAGGATTTAGAGGCATTAGAGAAAGTGCAAAACAGATTCACAAGGATGATATGAGAACTGAGAGGATATACTTATCAGGAAAGGCTGAACAAACCGGGACTCTTTTCTCTAGAAAAGAGAAGGCTGAGGGGTGACCTGATAGAGGTCTTTAAGATAATGAAAGGGTTTGATGTAGAGAAAATGTTTCCATTTGTGGGAGAGTCCAAAACTATAGGTCATAAATCTAAGATAGTCACTAATAAATCAATAGGGAATTCAGGAAAAACTTCTTTACCCAAAGAGCAGTAAGAATGTGGAACTCGCTACCACAAGGAGTAGTTGAGGTAAATAGTATAGATGCATTTAAGGGGAAGCTAGATAAGTACATGAGGGAGAAAGGAATAGAAGGGTATCCTGATAGGGTTAGATGAAGAAAGATGGGAGGTGGCTCATTTGAAGCATAAATGCTGGCATACACCAGTTGGGCCGACTGGCCTGTTTCGGTGCTGGAGACTCTATATAACTCTGTATAATGTTGATGCTAAGCATTGGAATCCTGTTCATAGATTCCAAATACATCATGGGATTTTCCCTTACTGTATATAAAACTTGGGACATTAATGGGCATAGCACACAGACTCGAAGTGCTACAGATTCTCCTGAGTCATGCTTCAAAATGCCCTGTGCACTGGGTGCGGAGAAGGCCTCAGTGCCCTATAAAGTGAGAAGCCTGTGCCTGATACACAGCAGCACTACAGCCACCTAAGATTGTATTATTGGCTCCTATAGTTGCATTTCTGTCTTCCTGTATACAGGTCAGCAACAACCATTTACCCATTTATATTTATCAAAGTATTAGCTCCTTCTCCTCAAACCTAGTGGAAATGAATCGCAAAGACTATTAACATTTTGTGCCAACCCTTACCTCCCCATCTGATTGCGTGCAGATTAAACATAAGGCTCTTTGCCAGATGTGCTGGATGATGTGATGGATCTAGATAGATTATATATCCCAAGGCATGATTCCTTAGTTTCTCCTCTCATGTGCAGAATCACAGATGTTAAGAAACAGGTGGTGAGATAATCCTCACTGTGATCTACGGGCACAAAGAAAACCAGGAGCCTTTAGTTTTACACTATAAAAAGAATTTAAATTAAGATACAATACACAACTTTTTATCCCCAGGCGGTACAGAATCAGGCTTAATACAATGTCAAATACATAACTTTTTTCTAGTAATGACCTGCAGCTAATCTTACATTTAAAGTGCTATAAGTCCGTCAAATACAGGTAAAATTGAACTTTGTAAGGAAAACCCAGGGATTCCCTTCCTGTGATACCACTGGTCTCATGGACTATTGGAATTTCCATTACAAAAGGATATCTCCTTGTGGAGATTGGATTCAACCTTTTTTCGGGCTCAATAAACATAATTCCCTTCATAGAATTAGGGAAATTATGTGTATTATTTCAGAAGTCTGGTTCATGGAAGAAATGGGTTACACAAGGGGGCCGATATTGCAGTCCTGGTGCAAGTGCTGCAAGGCATTGAGGGTAATTTTGACTTTGGGCGACAGTGTAAAACAGGAGATATTGGATCAGCCGCCCGTTATACATCCCTTCCAATTTTCATTTCCATTGACACCAATAATAATGTTGTTAGACGGTGGCTGATCCACCATTGCTTGTTTTACACTATCGTTCCAAAGTCAAAATACCCCCCATTGTGTGTGACGAGCTGAGAAGCGCTGAGGTTGTGAGTGGAATTTCCAGCGCCAACAGCATTTAAGGAGCTGCCAGCGACACTCATGCACCTTACTGGGAGAAGGATAATGCTGACTGCAGCTGAAGGAAGAGATAGGGAGGGCATGAAATCGTGTTTGACAAATTTATTAGTGTTTTTGAAGATGTAACTAGCAGGGTAGATAAAGGGGAACCAATGGATGTAGTATATTTGGATTTTGAAAAGGCATTTGATAAGGTACCACATAAAAGGTTGTTACACAACATAAGGGCTCATGGGGTTGGGGGTAATGTATTAGCACGGATACAGGATTGGTTAATGGGTGGAAAACAGAGAGTAGGGATAAATGGGTCATTTTCAGGTTGGCAGGCTGTAACTAGTGGGGTACCACAAGGATCGGTGCTTGGGCCTCAGCTATTTACAATCTATATTAATGACTTAGATGAAGGGACAAGTGTAATGTATCCAGGTTTGCTGACGATGCAAAGTTAGGTGGGAAAGTTAGCTGTGAGGAGGACACGAAGAGTCTGCAAAGGAATATAGTCAAGTTAAGTGAGTGGGCAAGAAGGTGGCAGATGGAGTATAATGTGGGGAAATGTGAGGTTATTCACTTTGTTAGGAAGAGTAGAAACACAGAATATTTTTTAAATGGTGAGAAACTATTAAATGTAGGTGTTCAGAAAGACTTGGGTGTCCTCGTACAAGAAACACAAAAAGTTAGCAAGCAATTAGGAAAGCAAATGGCATTTTGGCCTTTATGGCAAGGGGTTGGTGTACAAGAGTAAGGCAGTCTTACTACAGTTGTACAGGGCTTTGGTGAGACCTCACCGGGAGTACTGCATACAGTTTTGGTCTCCTTATCTAAGGAAGGATATACTTGCCTTAGAGACGGTGCAATGAAGGTTCACTAGATTAATTCCTGGGATGAGGGTTGTCCTATGAGGAGAGATTGAGTAGAATGGGCCTATACTCTATGGAGTTTAGAAGAATGAGAGGTGATCTCATTGAAACATATCAGATTCTTTGGGGGCTTGACAGGGTAGATGCTGAGAGGTTGTTTCCCCTGGCTGGAGAGCCTAGAACTAGGGGGCATAGTCTCAGGATAAGGGGTCAGCCATTTAAGACTGAGATGAGGAGGAATTTCTTCACTCAGAGGGTTGTGAATCTTTGGAATTCTCTACCCCAGGAACTGTGGATGCTGAGTCATTGAGTATATTCAAGGCTGAGATCGATAGATTTTTGGACTCTAGGGGAATCAAGGGATATGGGTAATCGGGCAGGAAAGTGGAGTTGAGGTCAAAGTTCAGCCATGATCCGATTGAATAGCAAAGCAGGCTCGAGGGGCTGTGTGGCCTATTCCTGCTCCTATTTCTTACGTTCTTATGTTCTTTGAAATGTTTTAAACACTAGGATGAGAATTTTAAATTTGAGTTATTAGGGGATTGGGACCCAATGTAGTTCAGTGAGGGCTGAGAGGAACTGGGTGTGGGATAGGATACAAGCAACAGAGTTTTGAATGGACTGACGTTTATGGAGGGTGAGGATACAAGGCTGGCCAGGAGAGCATTGGAATAGTGGAGTGTGGAGATGACAAAGACACTGACGATGGCTTCAGCAGCCGATGGGCTGAGGTAGAGGAGGAGGCAGGCGATGTTATGGAGGTGGAAATAGGCATTTATAAGAAAGGATATGGGGTTGGAAATTCAGCTCAGGTCAAATAGGACACCAAGGAGCAAAATTTCTGCAATTTCCAGGCCGTTTAGAATCTGATTTTTGAAAGTTTTTGTTGCCTGAGGGATGGATGTTTCTGCCTACACCAAGTTAGTGAGTGAAGAGATAAAAGACATTATTTTGTGTTTTAACTGGGGCACAGAAGTAATTTATTTAAAGGAGTCACATGAGAACATAAGAAATAGGAGCAGGAGTAGGCCATACGACCACTCGAGCCTGCTCCGGCATTCAATAAGATCACAGCTGATCTTCGACCTCAACTCCACTTTCCTGCCCGATCCCCATATCTCTTGAGTTCTATGCAACTTTGAAATTTATTTTGCTGCAAGGCTATTTGATGACCAATCTGGAAGAATTTTGTTTTGCCTGCAGGGCTTGCCATTTAGCCCTTTGCCTAGATACTTTGTGCAGAATTTCAGAGTTGCTTTTGTTTTGATCATGGGAGGGGTCAGAGTGTAGTTTCCTATGGAGATACCTTTTTTCACCATTTTGATGGAAAAGGAGAAACAGAAAGAATGAATGGAGAGGAAGGTACACAAGTCTATATTAGAGGAGGTTCTGACCTACCCATGGTGCACCTGCCTTCACGGTTACAAACCCTGCCGCTCGTAACAGGACATTGTAAGAATTCTGGGAATTCCACCTTTTCCCTGAGGATGTAAAACTTTGGCCATTGACCAAAATCCTAAGATGGAAGGATAGGTGAGAGGTCACCAGACGAATCAACAACACACACAGTGGAATGTGGGAGAATTACTGCTTCAGACATGTCTCTGTTTTAATGCAAAATCTACAGCGGGTGGTCGACACTCAGCACTAATTCGAGAGGCAGTCGGCCATTGAGAGAGGCAACTGCTCCAGACATGGTGGGGCCATGTCTTTGCTTTAAAGCAAAACCGATCAACACCTAGGACGTTGGATACAAAAGAAGCCTTGTGTGGCAAGTGCTCAACAAATTGGAATGAACAATGGTCCATCGAGAGAAGCAATTGCAACATGATGAGAGACCATCAAAAGCTATCAAAGATTCTTAAGGACTTTGTAAGAACTGTTTAAACAGGTATGGAAGTGCCTCATTTAAGTGACGAAGACCATTGTAAGAGAGGGGTATATAAGTGGAAGCTCGAAACCCCTCTCCCTCTTGTTTTTGCAGTCTTGCTTTTGCTGTCTCTTGTTCTTCCCTCTTGTTTTGCAGTCTAACTTTTGCTCCCTCTTGTTCTGCTCTCTCTTGTTTTGCTCTCTTGCTTTTCACCCGATCTCTCCAGGGAGGAGAGCAGCTTCCAGCGAAATCAACGAACCCTACGTGAGAGAACCGGTCAGCCAGACCTGCAAGTGCAAAGGATTGGTGAGCCTCGACCATACGTGTGTGTGTGTGATAGGTATCTCCAGGGTCCCCACCAAACTCTTAGTTTAGCGGGATAAAGTACTGTAGTGTGTGTGTGTAACTCAATGTACTGTGTAGGACTGTTTGTATTGTTATTTTCTTCGTGTTGACGGTATAATAAAACCAACATTCCAATTCAATTCAAACACCGAGGTTTGTGTGTTCTCTGTGCTATTCGGCTACGTGATCCATCACCGGGTGCATTAGCATAAGTCCCATTTTCCTGAACCCCCAATCTGTGAGGTATAAGTGTTCCTTGGCTAGACTGGGGACCAGATATCTGCACCGATCAATAAGGTGAGAACAACCCCAAAACACCCAAACATGAAAAGTTGTGTTTGCCCCAAGTTCATTTCACCAAACATTCACTGGGTGAAATTTCCACCTTTTGGAGCTCCATCTTCAATCACGATCCTCTACGTGCAAGGTTTTGCCAGTGGTTATCAAAGTCACAGAGCTTTGAATTTGTTTTACCACTCGATGTTTCCAGGGTGCCACTGGAGACCTATGCAATGTTAGTTTGGGTGTGATACTGGATCTGGCATGTCACATATTTTCTCTTTGAGAAAGCACCACAGTTTATCAATTTTGGGAAGACAGCAGTAGCAGCAGAGGGCAGTTGGGTTCCTTGTTGCAGAAAAGACTCCGCTGTCCATTCAGTCAGTCCCAAACACGAATACCTCTCAATCACCCACTTCCTCAAATATCTATCAAATTTTCCCTTAGATGTTTTCTCCACTATCAGTCTCAATGCCTCCCTGGACGGTCCATTCCACATGTTCATCACCCTTTACATAAAGTAGTTAAATCAAAACTGTGAACTTTCTCTCTTTTAAGCTTGAGCCCATGTCCCTGGATCTACAGTTTGTGGTAATCTCAAACACATTAGCAGGGTTAAATAATATCTATTCCTTTAAGAATCTTGAATATTTGAATAATATTTCCCCTGAGCATTCTCTTCTCCAGAGTAAACTATCCCAGATCCTTCGACCTCCCCTTGTTGCTCAGAAGTCTTAAGGTAGGTATCAGTTAGTTCATCCTTTTCTGCACTGCCTTTAATGCCTGGATAATCTTGATATAGTACATTGTAATTGCCATTGTATACAATACGCGAGATGTGTCCATACCAGGCCTTGTAAAGACCCATTATCACCTCCTGGATTTGCAATCACTGGTTGAAATAACTAGGAAGTTAGGAATGTTTTTGTTCATTGTGTAAGCATGGAAAAAGCTTTGGTTGCTGTGTGTAACAAAATCAAAGTACAGTTAAAAATCAAATAATCACACAACCTCTTGTGTTAAAGCACAACAAAGGAGGGAAATTGCTTTGCTTCACAGTATGTCATAAATATCTTTTTCAAGATGTGAATACTTAATTCCTTTATTCTCATCAAGCTACTTGTTTTCCTCCACATGCACAATTATTTGATATTGTTTGAGGGAATCATTACCTTGTCCTATGTTATTTAGAAATTACATCATTATCAGCAAAAAATACACTTCTATAAGCTTTGAAAATAAAGCATTTCAAAAGAAAATCCTTTGAGATCAGGTTGTTGCCAACAAATTCTGTGATGGGTACTAGTGCTGTTTGGCACTTTATCTGTTTATTGTTTACGAGTCAGCAGCCTTGTCCAATTCGCTCACCACAACTGTAACTAATTGGATCATTTGCAGTAGCGTTTCAAATAGTACATGTCATGAGATATCTTAAGGTAATTGCTTGGACTGAACTTCAGATCTATTGTCATGATCGACAGTAGGCTTCCTAACATCCATCAGCTCGGTCAATGCTTCACTATGTCACAGCCCTTCTTTCATTTCAACAATGGACAATGTCCCAACTGCTGTCTACATCAACCACATACCTCAAAACACTGCAAAGATTTTAGGATCCAATTACCGTTTGTTATAGCATTAGACAATTGTATTGCAATACATCCATTACCTAATTAACAACAAATGCAAATTATTTAGCACACAACAGAAATACAATTAATGGGCATTTATCTCAAGATTGCTAGTGATGAGTCCACCTTCAAAATGACATTATTGCATCCTTGCTCAATTGAAACTAGCATAACTTGCTCAATGTTTCCTTTTGCTGGCATGTGGACCCATTACTAGAGGTCCAATTATTTTAAATGTTTGGTCCCAATGTGCTTTATTTATTTTAATAATTTGAATTATTCCTAAGCTGATATACTTCATTCTGTTAAATGGGCTAAATGTTGTCGTATTTGGTTCATTTTCACCACATTTCTTTAGCCATTAACAAACAAAACTAATTCATTTTAATGACTCTAAACCCTTCCAAGGCAGTTATGTAAAATGGTACCTTTCTCTAAAATATGCTTCCAAAGACAGAAATTCCACCTGCTGGGGATAGAATCGTGGAAAAGTTGTGGTCGGGATTTGCAATTGATGCAAAAGCTCGATTTAGTTTCTGCCCCATTTAAACTGCAGAGGAAATCCCAATCGGAGGAGATGGTGCACTTCTTCTGCCACCCTTTTATTTCTCTAGCCATCACTTTAGGGGCACTTCTGGGGCCATTCCCAGGATACCCCTAGAATTGTGCCAGAAGCACCATCAGGCCCAGAGAGACCCATGTCCGCTGAGAATAGGTGTAGGTCCTGTTCTGAGCACAGGAAAGGCCCCAACAATGCACAAGACTCCCTCAGGGGAAATAATAAAAAATATTAACAGTTTCTTTAGCTCTTCTGGTTCACCTTCTTGGAGCAACTCCCATTATTTAAATGATCCTGTCACCAGGATTTGGAATGGGTCAACAGAAGGTGAAAGTGGCTGGCAGAAATTCCACCCTGCAACTTCTGTACTACGGCATTGCTCCCCTCAAATGTTCTAACAATTGATGTAAATAGTTTCTTCCCTAAAGCTTTACTGCATGAATTAAGGTGTCAGTTATGGCAATAGCGATGTAGATCACTGTGCTGTGTCAGACTGTATGATACTGAGGACAGCTCAATGGTGATAGTAAGCTACATCAGTTCTTTCATAAGTATAAAATTGGAAAGGAGGAGTGAATGAGTTATTACTGTGGCCTTCTGCATGAGTAGCTGAAACTCGCTGTTACTGGTGAGATGTTCTCTTTAGCAGGTGCCTCCTGTAATACATGGTGGAGAACTGAACACTACCACTGCCATTATTGCACATGCTGCAAAACCAGATCTTACCTAGTGAATTAACAGAAAGAAAGTGGCTTTGAACTCACAAATAAGGAGTCAACTTGATGTACATCAATAAATAAGGTGAACAAAGCTATTATGGAGAGTGGAGCATGCATTTCTGAGCATTAGTGGTTAAGTGCAGCAAAACAGGGAAAACTATTAGTAACTTTTTAAAAAGTGAATATTTGCTGAACTATTTTTCATGGAGCAGAGTAACACTATCATGGGTGACATAACTTTTCTAATCAATTTTTACATATATGTAATAATGCCTCTGTTATCTCTTCTCTAACTTCTTTTAATGTGTGCAGGTGCAATCCATCTGGACCAAAAGTTTTATCCTCTCCAAGTTTGATTGATTTATCAATTATCTCCCCCCTTTCCATCTTATCTTTTTTGATCTCTTCTAGAGATCTCTAACAGAGGCATTATTACATCTTCTGCTAAAGTCATGCTCATCAAGTTAGTCTCTCTGCTAAATACTGAGGCAAAGTAATTATTTAATATTCCTGCCATTTTGCTGTCATTACCTATGAGTTTATTCTGCATATCCCTTAGTGGCCCTATCCCTATCCTGACTTTTCTTTCATTGTTTATGTACCTGTAGAATGCTTTACTATTTCTTTTTATATTCCTTGATAATTTAATTTCATAGTTTCTCTTTGCCTTCCTAATTGTTTTTCAACTTTTTTCCTAACCTTTTCATATTCCCTTTTGTCATCCTCTCCTTTGTTGTCTATGTACTTAGTGTATGCCTTTTTCTTTAGTTTCAATTTTGTCCTTATTTCTTTATTAATTCATGGTGTATCATTACTGGCTAGTTTGTTCTTGCTTTTTAGTGGGATATATTTCTTCTGGACTCTATTGATCACCATTTTAAATGTTTCCCACTGCTGTTCTATTTCTTTGTTTATCAGTAATTTTTTTCAGTTTATATTCCCTAGTTCCATTCTCATCCTATAAAATTATACTTTTTTCCAATGTATTACTTTGGTCTTTGCCTTACTTATGTCCTTCTCAATTTATGTCTTAAACCTTATTATGTTGTGATCGCTATTGCCTTGATGTTTCCCACACTTACTTCTCTTATCTATTCTGGTTCATTTCCCATTACTAGATCCAGCAGTGCTTCCTCTCTTGTTGGTTTTTTTTATATACTGGGTAAGAAAGGAATCCTGCACACACTGTAAAATCTCCATTCCCTGTACCCCTTTACCTATCTCTTCTTGTCAGTTTATTTGGGGATATTTAAAATCTCCCATGAATATTATTCCGTGTCCTTTATTCATTTCAGATATTTGCTTAAATATTTTGTCCTCCACCTCCTTTCCACTATTAGGTGGTCGTAGTATACCCCTATTAACGTGATCAATTCCTTCTTTGCTTTTATTTCAATCCATATGGATTCTGTTTCTATCCTTCTGTTAGTTATGTCCCTTCTTTCTACTGCCATTATGTTATCTCTAATTAGTACAGCTACTCCACCCGCCTTCTTATTTCCCTATCCTTTCTGATAATGTTATAACTTACAATATTTGGTTGCCAGTCCTGTTCTCCATGTACGCATGTTTCAGTTATTCCTACTACATCTGGTTCCTCGCTACGATTATTGCCTCCAGTTCCCCCATTTTATTTTGGACACTGTGTACATTGCTGTACAGGCAGTTTAATTCATCTTTAATAGTTGTTCCTTTTACTTTATTTTAAACAGTCCTTTTATACTTCTGTTTGATAACTGTACTTGTTCCTTGACCATTTATGTTATCTTTATTCCTTACCCTGGTCTGACCTATATACTGATCTTCTGTTTTTTTTATCTTTAACTTTTTGCTATTGCTACCAGATCCCTCCCCCCATCTTGCTAGTATAAAGCCTTATGCACCGCCCTATTTATCCTTTCCGCTCGGACTCTGGTCCCATTCCGGCTCAGGTGGAGCCCGTCCCGGTGGTACAGCTCCTCCCTGTCCTAGTACTGGTGCTAGTGTCCCATGAAATGGAACCCCACCTTCCCACACCACTCTTTTAGACATGCATTCACCTTTCTGATCTGCCTATCCCTATACCAATTAGCATGTGGCTCTGGTAGTGAACATGAGATTACCACCCGTGAGCTCCTGCTTTTTAATTTAGTTCCTAGCTTCTGATATTCCCTTAGCAGGACCTCCTCCTTGTTCTTCATTACATCATTGGTGCCGACATGGACCACGACAACTGGATCCTTCCCCTCCCTTTACAAGTTCCTCACCAGTTGCTCCGAGATGTCCTTTGCCTTTGCACCAGCTAGACAACACATCCTCCTGGACTCTCGATCGCGACTGCAGAGGACGCTATCTATCCCCGATTATAGAATCCCCTATGACACAACCTTTCCATTCTGATCCTTCCCCTTTGGACTGCCTTTTGCTCCACGGTGCCATGGTTAGCATTCTGGGCATCCTCCTTGCAGCCTTCATCCTTCAACAGGTATCAAGCATCTCATACCTGTTGGATAGGACCAGTGTCTGTGGGACCTCCTTCTCTACCTCCACCTCCCTTATATATGTCAGAGTGTCTCTAACTCGCACTCCAGGTCAAAGACTCTGAGCCGGAATGTCTGAGGCCAGAGACATTTACTACAGATATGGCAATCTGTGACAATCTCGCTGTCCACAAACTCCCACATATTACAGTCCCGACACACAGCCTATACTGCCATTTCTAGTTTTAATTTATTTAATCAGTAATTTATTTCTAGGACTAATAGAATCACTTGAGATCTAGATTATATTTAGTAAGTAGATTTAGCTTGATTTCAAAATAATTAGTAACTAAGTCTTTTAAAAATTTTTAAGTATTTTTTTTAAGTTTTAAAAGCTTTAAAAGTTGCTAGATTAATTTATAGCCTCCTGTTTTAATTCGCTTAGCACCTCCTTCCCCCTCTGCACCTACTCACACTCACCAAATTCCCAGTCGAAAGTCCTCACTCTGTTAGCAATTCACTCCGTTAGAGGTTCATTCTCTGTCTTTACCAACCTCTGTACTCAAGCATGATTTTATTTACTACCTATTGCTACCATCATCCCAGACAGCTTTTATGAAAAATAGTGAAAATGTGTAACATGTAAATGATTTGAGCCAGTGAGAAAAATGAGTCTGCCAGACTTTAATGCAGTAACTTACATTATCTTAATTTACACAGTATTTCCTGATATAGTTTAACTCCAATTTCTTGCTCAATTGATCTTTTAATTTGAAATGTTATTTTCAGTTTTCTAATAAGTTAAATAAAAGTCATAAATTTACATAGAAATGAAAATGCCTGTAAGATTGAATTATTCATAAATTAAACAGTGAAAGGCAGTCACTCAGACCTAAAGCAACTCTTTTAGGTAGCCAACAATTTTGTTTTTATATTAGATTTTACAAAAATTAAAAATGAGTTTGCATTTAAAATGCCACAATTGCACTATTAAAGGTTATTAAAGATCACAATCCTATATTGCTGACAGGTTTGGTGCTAAAACTAATTGTTTTTAAAGCAGACTTTGATGTTTCTTTTTCATCAATTGGTATCTGAGGACTTACAGTGCTTTACCTAAGTTGCCATAACAACCAAATATTCATGCTCTACTTGACAAAGCTGCTTGATATTTAAAAATGCAGCTCAATTTTTAGTTACATTTTCTAATACATATCATGTGTCAGGCATGAAACAAGGAATGCTTTCATGAATATTAGATGTTACACACACAGTTATGTAAAATTTCCATTAGCTTTTTTTGAATTTTTAGCATTAAATGCTACTTGAACTTTTGTAGTAGAGAATTTAAAGTATTTTCTATCCCCTTGGGTGTACCATTAAGGTCCCGGTAGATTTTTTTTGATTCATCCATATCATTATGTGTAATCTTAACATATTATAACAAACACACGCAAATTGGTTTTATGAACAATACTGATACAATTTAATGTGGGTGTCACCTGATATTTTCTCTTAAACTGCTGTTCTAAAAGACTTCTGTTTACGGTACTAAATAGTTGCCAATTTACTCAGCATATAGACCTGAGAGAACATGAACTAGCATGATTTAATCATGATTTAATTGACCCAGCTGTGCCCACTACATTCCATTATGCAACAGACCTTCCTCATTTTCAGTAA
The DNA here is from genome assembly GCF_035084215.1 of Heptranchias perlo. Classification (NCBI taxonomy): domain Eukaryota; kingdom Metazoa; phylum Chordata; class Chondrichthyes; order Hexanchiformes; family Hexanchidae; genus Heptranchias; species Heptranchias perlo. The sequence continues at coordinate 55,963,215 of NC_090334.1, forward strand.
TAGTGAATACGAAGTCTCAATGGCAAACTGCTGTTATACTAGTTCAGACTTAAGTGTGGCAGGAAAGTCTCTGTAAGTCTCTAGTTACCAGGAGACATGAGTCCACTGTTATGTCCGAATGAACATTCAAATTAGTGCGATAATAATTAGCTGCTTTTATTTCAAGACCCTCTAGAATATCCGTCAAAAAATAAGAAAAGTAAGGAGTGTAATTGCTACAATGGGCTAGAAATTGAGCTGTCTAGCGTCCGTTGTTTCGGCACTACGCGGCCTCCCGAACATCCAAGATGGCGTCTTGGATGCCCACGCACGCTTCTAGCATGATGCGCGTCGGACATCATGCACAAATAACGAACACCGGCAGCATGTAAAGTAAGGAGAAAATGCGTTTGATCAGTGTGCAACACTGATTTAAAATGATAAGCACCACTTTGGGACTTAACGCTCCACTCAACGCATTATCTTAACCACGACCATCTGAACGTGTCTTAGAGTGCCTCGAGGACCCTCCACCAGCAGTATTTAAAAGAACCATGCAGAATTTACAGGTTGGTTGCTGGATTATTGCTCCTGGCTGCTGATGCATTTGTAACTGTTTTTGGAGATCTCCTATACTTGAATACTAGGACGAGGGATCATAGCCTAACATTTCGAGCCAGGATGTGCAGGAGTGAAGTTAGGAAATGCTTCTACAAACAAAGGGGAACACTCTTCTGCAAACAGCAGTTGATGAAAGCTCACTTGTGAATTTTAAATTTGAGATTGATAGATTTCTGTGAACCAAGGGTATTAAGGGATATGGGGCTAAGGTGGGTATATGGAGTTAGGTCACAGGTCCGCCATGATATCATTGAATGGCGGAAAAGGCTTGAGGGGCTAAATGCCACTGCCATGTGCCACTGTTATGTGCCACCTTCTCCTGCAAGAAAGCGGGACATGTGTCAGGGTGATGTGCCTGTTATGGTTGAATAGCTGCCAGTGTTAGCGGCCTGTGAGTTGTGGGTGGGCGGCTTGCAACAGTGGTAATGTGTAAGGGTGAGAGGAAGCATCTGATTGGAAGAGTTGAGTACTGATGGAAAGAGTTTGTTGGTAGGTGGGTGATGGGGGAGTAGCATGTGGAGCAGTGGATGCGGCTAGTGGTGCAGTTGGTAGGAGATGCCACTTGACAGTTGACCTTACTCACCTTGACCACTCGTGTCAAAGCATTGAACTTCTTCCTGCACTGCATCTATGTTCGTGGTGCTATGCGCCTGGCATTGACTTCGTCCCCTGCTGCCTCCCAATGCTTTTTGAGCATATGTCTGGAGGGCCTCTTGTCCCCCACTCCTTGCAGATATAGGATGCCCCTCCATCTGTCTACCTCTTGCACTAAGGCTTTCAGTGTATCATCAGAGAACCTCGGAGTACATACTCTCGCAGGCCTGGTACCAACTCAGACCGGCAGATTAGAGGATGTGAGATTTAGTGGTGCGCAACCTTTATTCAATGTTTTAACATAACTCAACAGTTTGTAAACATAGGGACAGGACCTGCACCTGTGTTTTACGTGTGTGATGTCTGATCTCCGTTCAGACTCTGTGCAGACAGCAGGCTGTTTTTTTAGCAAATAACAGGTACCGGCTAACGTTAAGAGATTTTGGCAGGCTGTCAGACAGATAGCCTGCCTTTAAGAGATTCGGGCTCCTCCTGCTGGTGGAAAGTGTGAATGTCGTGGAATTGTAGTGACAAGGCCTGGATTTTTTCATGCACGAGGTAAATTTTGTGATAGCACAAATGTCTCATCCTACCTGCAATGGGTCGACCAGGCGGGGGTTAATCGCGCATTGCGATGCCCGCGCCCATTTTCGGGGTTTAACCAATTTAACTCCCAATGTATTTACTCCCATCAGGGGGCCATCTTGTGTTCAGTTAACAATAAGCAACTACCATATATATCACTTTCCCCCTCAGAACTACAAGATGAAAATAATCATCTCCAAGAATGAACCTGAGTGACAGCTATAAAACATTAAGTAAAGAAATTCAGCAACTACATCTTACAATAACATGAACCATAGCACTCTCCCAGTAATAGGCAGGAAAGGTGGGTTATGCCAACACGAGAACCATAGTGGAAACCATTCAACACTATACTAACTACAAGTCCAAACAATTTGGAGGTTTCCTTGACCTTTGTGGATACCTTCAAGTAGGATTGACACTGGGTGAGCTGAGACTAATAACAGGAGCAGGAGATGGTAACTTCTCAGGTTCAGTTACAAAACTGTCAGGGTTCACAGCTTTCTTTGGAGACTGTCCTGGAGAGTTCACACTGAAGTCAGGAGCACAATGTCCTGGAAGGTAGTTGCTTTGTTACACGTGGGAATAGGTGAAACATCTGAAGCTTTCGAAGGAGATGTAACAGCGACATCCTTAGGTGGAATATGCATTGGTTGTAGGTCACAAGCAACACCATCATTTGCCACATTAAAGGTAGCAGCTCACTACAATTCTTGTAATTGATCCTTATGATGGTTCCACAGCAAACCATCCACCAAAACTAAAAATGTAACAGCTCCAATCTTCTGTTCAGTAAAGCCAACATTCCATTTTTTCACATTCCCACGTAAATCAAGAAGTAATAGTCTTTCTCCCACACGGTATTGCTTCAAAGTTGATGATCCAGCATTATGAAGTTTTCTTCTTGACACTGATGTTTCCAAGTCATGTGTAAAAATATCAAAATGAGTATGGAACTTTCTTCCAGTGAATTACTCAGAAGATGTCATACTCGTAACGGTATGAGGTGTTGTACAATAACTCAAGAGAAATACAGCTAATTTCAGATGCATGACCAGGATCTTGTAACACCTTCTTTAGAGAAGTTTTGAATATTCAACCTTCTCAATTTCCCCATTTGTCCAGGTGGAAAAGTAATATGAGACACACCATTCCATATCAGGCAAACAAATACCGTAATTGGACATTGGAACCACTTCAAGCCATTTAGAATGAGAATCCATTGGGGGTAATCTTAACTTTGGGCAATAGTTTAAAACGGGCAATATCAGATCAGCCACCCATCACACACCTCTCCCGATTTTCATTTCTATTGACTTCAGCGAGAACGAAAATCAGGAAAGATGTATAATAGGTAAGAGTGAAACCGAGCTAGGCCAGTCCCACTGAGCTGGACAATAGAGGAAAGGTGTGGGAGGATGATGGTGTGGTTGACCACCAAAGGCTGCAGAGAGGTGAAGGAGAATGAAGAAAGATTATATACCACAGTCACATCCCCAGAGATGGTATTTGCATCTTTGGTTGGGGCCATTTCGATAATCTGGGAGGGGTGCAAAACTGATTGTGGGGATTTAACTGGGAGTTGTGGTAAAGAAGGGCATGGAACTGGAATCCCAATTGCAATGCCAGAGATTAAAGTAATAGAAAGGGATTAAGTGCATAATTCATAACTAGAGTGGCAGAACTTGGAAGGTCACTTAGTAGACCACCAGTGGTTGGATGTTTCATTCAAGACTATTGGATAAATTAAAACATTTATTAAGAAGCTTGCTCACATTTGCCTCTGTGGCTTTAACCAAGGATACCAAGTGTTAAAGAGTGGCTACTTTTGATAAGATTACTGACTACACATCTGAAAACTCCTTAAGTTCTTTTCTGTCATAGTTGCTTGCTAGCCCAAATTAATTCCTAAAAGATTGAGGTAGTTAACTCATGATTAGGCATCTATTAGTAACTTCTATAAAAGGAAATGGGGATTTTGCCGGCTTGTGGTGCAGAATTATGCTTTTGTATATGTCTGCCAAGTGATTTTAATATATGCATGTCAAGTACAAGAGAAGGAAGGTCATTAGAACATATAATTAACTCTAATTGTAATAATGAAAAGCTTACTGTGTGGAAGAAATACCTCTCTTTCATTTATTGATGTTACCTTTAAGTGCATGTGTCAATAAATCCATTGCTTCACGTGAATTGGTGGCTAAACATAAAACCCAAAAATGCAACATAATACGGAAATCAGTATGTTGCCAATTTAGGATCCGATTTTAATTATATGAATACTGCACAATATTTAGTAAACTGATTTTTCCGTGAGAAATCAAATGGTTCTGCCTAACCTATGTGCAGCTGTTATGTTAATTCATTGATTGAGGGTTTTAAAAAAAGTGCTGCTGGCTTCTGTGACCTGGATTTATACGATGATTACAAAAGCAGCTTTGTACAGATTATGTGCTCTTCTGTGACATGATTCACTGATTATTGGGATGGTGAAGGCTGCTTTAGTTTTCAATGCAACTGCTTATTCTAAAGCTGTGGTAATACTATTCGTAGGAGCATATTTTAGGGTCGATGATAATCCTGGCCGCTCGGCGGAAACCGGGCACTCATTTTTACTGTCATTGCTTCTGAGCTTTGAGCCTTAAAGGCTTCAATATTTAGGGGTTATAAATCTGTCTTGGGAGATAGTGCAAAAGGCGGTATTGGATCGGCCGCCTGTTATACGACCGACTGACGTGATATCACCTGTTTTGCGTGACTGCCCATGTCCAATTTCACTCCTTCAATCTCCTTGTTGCTGTTGGTGCTGCAAAAAAATTTCCCTCACTATTAAACCACTGCTCCCTTTCATTCCTGATGTTTCCACTCCTCTCCATTAAGATGCTGCTGCAGGCTCTTCGAAATCAGCCAGCCCACCCCCATATTTCCCAGCCCTAGATCGGCAAGCTGCCCAAAGGCAGTGCATTTTGTGCCAGATTCATTTCAATTAGAGCCGGCTACAAAACTGGCATTGGCCCAAAGCCGACTCCTTCGGGTGGGCACTGCACGCGGTGTACCCACTGCCCACCCGATTAATGCCGTAAACGGAAATTGCACAATTCCGATAGACTGCTTGCTGCTGACCAGCAGCAGGCTACTGTTCAGATGGATTTGCCTGTACCAGTGGGAGAATACCAGCAACAGAAAACCAACCAGTTCTTCCAAAGATGACAGCCACCATGAGATGGTCCAGGCTGATCTCAGATAAGAAGATAAGAATGCATGTTGGCTATTCAAAGTTGAATAAAATAGCCACGAGTCATCCAGGAGTACTATCCAAGAGATAGAAACTTCCCAAACTCTAAAATAAAAATAAAGAAAGATTCACCCAGGATTGAGCACTAGGCCCCTGCAGATATTGTCACTCAAAACTGATGGGAAGGTTGCAAGGCACTTGTTTGGCCTCCTTTCCTATACGAACAGGTAGCACCCACCTAAAGCAGCAGGTTTCAATGGTCCTTACAGGGAAAGAGCTTTATCTCACCTTCTTCACTGAACTTTTTTAGCATGTGTACTTAGTAGTGCCTGAAAGGCCAAAGCCCTGAATTGCCATGAATGCCTGAGTGCATAATGGAAAGATACAAGCAGCAATCAAGGAATATCTCCAGCAATAACCAGATATTAGAATTCTCTATACAATCTTAAATATAGAATAGGGGCAGCCAGGAGAAAAATGGAATGGCTGGGGGCAGTTCTGGCGAGGGCAAAGGGAGCAAATGGAGCTTGGGACAGAGAGACAGTGGCAGGACTGGTTGTCCATTCTCCCTCGTTTTCCACCAATTTTGGGCAGGATCTAGGAGGAAAAATATGCCCAATGTGTTGAGTCAACTCCTAGATGCCTCTCAAGTGATCTGGTATAGATCGGTATATTTTTAATAAGCACAGTTGTGATTTTTCTTACTTACCTCAACACAGAGTAAATGACAAATATAACCAGAAAATAATTAACTCTAGACATAGTCCCAACTCAGTCTTCCCTATGCATTCTCAGTTCAGGAGAGTATTTAAGAGAGTGACATGTTGTACATTTATTAAAGGATAATGACCCAGAGTGTTTCCTTGAGCTCAGATAGTACATTTACGAGAAGGCCCAAGTTGCAGCAGTGAAGTAAAATACAATTGAAATGTTACTAAATTCACTCTGGAAAACAGCTAAGTTTGTATCCACTTTTTATGGTAGCAGTTTCAGATACTTAAAGTAAAGGGTGAACATTTGAGGGAAAACAGCATAATAACATTTTCCTATAGTAAAGAAGCACTGTAGAGTAATTAATGTTTCTACTTTCACATTGTTGAGCATTAAGATAGATAGCTTTGTGGTGAACATTACTTTCAAAGTCTCATTTTTTAATCTAGACCCAATGTCGAAACTGCGCTAAAAATGGCCGCTGTGATTTCCCTTCTGATATCCCACTGTGACCCTAATCTGCCAACTGGAAGTGTACCCAGTCATAGAAACAAAGAAAAATAGGAGCAGGAATAGGCCATTCAGCCCCTTGAACCTGTTCCACCATTCAATCAGATCATGGCTGATCTGTACCTCAACTCCATTTATCCGCCTTTGATCCATATCCCTTGATACCCTTGCCTAATAAAAATACTGTCCCTCTCAGTCTTGAGAATTTCAATTGACCCAGCATCCACAGCCTTATGGGGAAGGGAATGCCAGATTTCCACTACCCTTTGTGTAAAAAGTACTTCTTGATTTCACTCCTAAATGGCCTGGTTCCAATTTTAAGATTATGCCCCCTTGTGCTGGATTCCTCCATCATTGGATTTCTCTGCATCTATCCTATCGAATTCCGTTTTTATTTTAGAGACCTCAATTAGATCATCCCTCAACCTTCCAAACTTAAGGGAATACAAGCCAAGCTTGTGCAACCTGCCCTCAAGGAAAATTAGATCAGGTACCAGCAGGATCATGTATACAGCCTGAAGTCATGCCTGCCATCTTACTGACAATCTCCGGAAAATCCCTTCATAAATGTCCTACTACTATTTTTTAGGTTTTCAGCTCACATGCTGTGTTGCAAAAACAAAACTTAAAATAACAAAGCTATCAAAGTGCTGTACTATTAATCCTGCAATACTGAAGTAATCACTAAGGGGGAAGAATAGCTGTGGTTGCCATACCTAGCAGCATTGTAAATGCATTCAAAAAGTGTTCCCAATACAAACACAGCAACGGCAACAATTCTTCCCTCTAATTTTTTTAAACAAAAATAAAAAATTGTGAACACCTTATTCTGCTCATCCAGTCATTTCTTTTATTTCTTTCCCTCTTTTTACCTTTACTTTTTCTAATTTTAATCTTTTTTTTACATCCGTTTTGTTTCTGAAACAAAACTTTTAAGACAATTCACTTATCTTATTTTATGTGCCTCCTAGATTCCACCACCCATTTTGGAGTTAGGAGCAAACTTGGAAAAATTGCCCTATGATCAGCTGAAAACCAGCTCCCAAAAGACACTTTCCATCAACTGAGTGCCAGAACAATAAAGATTCACTGATGCATCCGGGCTAATTTTTGACACAGATCAGCGAAAACACTGAAAACCACTTAAGTTAAGGGTAGGGCAATTTTAATTACAGTGAAAGGTTGTCAAAGTTAACTACATTTTTACATCTATATATTTGAAAGTACTCCAATAATATTAATTTACCTGTTAAATGTATCTAATTAAACAATTGTTTGATGACTTCTTTCTCCAGTCTCTTCTTTTCTTTTCCTGTCAGTTGTCTATTCCCATTTTAAAAGGCAGATTGAAAACAAGCATGGCACATGCACCTTTCCTCTTTGGGCTGGAGTTTTGGCAGGATGGTTCTTTCACCTGCCCTACCTGAAACAGGCAGATGCTTTGGCTGCCCAGAGGTATAAAAATGGCAGTGGGCAAAGTGTTGTCGTTAACGGGCCAGTAAGTCTACCGACTCCATTTTGAGGCCATTATCATCCCATTAATGCCAATCTTGACAAGTTAAAATCAACCTCCATGTTTCCAATAGCAATTAAAACACCTACTGCATTCATCTCCACGAAGATGTATGGAGGTATTGCTGTCATAGGAAATGTCTGTAGAATTTAATCAGGAAAGACAGAATAAAGTAAGACAAGATGCCATGTGAGCCAGGTCATGCCTCGTCAAATGAACTGTGCCACGTAGTGATCTGTGCAGTAATAGTTTAAATATATGTAGTTATGCGAGTATTTTAAGGAAATGGAAGGCATTTTGGTGCTTGATATAAACTCACTTTTAGCCTTCTATTAATGATTCAAAACGGCTCCTCTCAGAGGTTTGCATAGGATTTGTGACATTCTACTGATAGGAATAGGCATATGTCAAATTTTCTCTCATAAACACAGAATCTCAAAGTGCAGTTCATTAGACAAACCCCTAAAGTTGATAAGAATTCTGAAAATGGGTTTTATTGCTGTAACATTTATACAAATGCCTTCATTATCTTAATGGGGTTAGACCACATTTTTCATTCACAGTACTCCGAGATATTCAATTTCCAAAGTTGTCATTCGCCTTTTTTGGGATTTTGTTTTTCTTTAGCTAGGGCATACAAACCAAATCTTCACCACAATAAATAGTTTCAAAATCTCCAAGAGGTAAAATTTGGTTATGGCACAGTTTCGAGTGCATAACTAACAGTGCAGTGTCAGCGCAGGCCCAAACTGGGAGGTCCTGAATTGGGCCTTGAGCCTCATGTACATTATTTGGTTGAGCTGTCGGTGCCTGTCGTGCCTTCACTGGCAGCTCGCTATTTTGAAGAGACGAATGGCGGGCTGCTTGACTCGCCGACAGCGGCCCCAAGGTAAGTCCTGGGAGGAGGGTTGGAGCGGCAATGGGGCAGGGCCGATCGCAAGTACCATGGAGTCGGGGAAGCACTCCTGATCCTCCTGGCTCCATTTTCTGAAAATTGTTCAATATTAAAAAAAAATTACCTTTTGTTGGCAGCTGCTGCTTAGATCACAATGGCTGTTGAAGAATTTCAAGCCTGGCACCTGCTCCGCTTGTCGCAATCCAGTTTCTGCACGGGGGCTGAAAATAGGCATTAGGCCGCTTATTTACATATGTAAGGCATGTTTTAGGCGGCTGCCAGGGATGCCTGAAAAATGGCCCAACCCAATATCAGGTCAAATGTCTTTCGGACGTCCTTAGGGCGCAGGATCTTGGTCTTTGAAGTGGATCCTCATTGTGGTAATTTTTCACCCTCAAAACAGGTGCATAAGGTTCAATTCCTACCCTCAAATATTTCACACATCCTCTCAGAAATGCTAGTTATAGCAAGAAGGGAAATAGCCTCCATCAATGGTGAGTAACTTTAAAGCACACAACTCATTAACCTTGGAGCAAAGACAAAGCATTAAGAGCTCTTTTTGCTAATCCTATCACAGCAGAAAGAAGCACCCAACTTAAACAATAGGCCCATCTCCTATATAATGAGCCCTTCACATCATATGATGTTCCATCTAGCAGCCTGATCAAAAGATGGTAAAACTAGGTGGTTTATTTTCCGACTGTGGATGCTTCATTCTACAGCCATTTTCCCCTCGCGATGGTTCCATATTTATCATTCATAATGATAAGTGGATGATGCCTGGACTCTTATACCCAACCATGTTGCCCTGAACCAGTTTATTTTTTCCAGTTTTCTGTGTTTATTTTGGCAGTAATTTTTTTTCTGTTTTTAGGGTTTAAAAAAAAATTACCAAATGTTTTGGATTTTTTTTTGTTACAAAGAAAGGCTGCTGAGGGTCAAATGGGGTTTTAAAAAGTTTAAAAACTTGATCTTCATAGTGATGTGTTTCTTTGTGTGATTTGTGCTGGAATTATAGCAAGCTCTTGGTAAGAATATTTTGTTATTTTTTTCCCCCATAATTCTTGGTGTTTTAACAGATTTTATCACTTTAACTCATAAACTAAAAGCCCTAATTCTATTACACAGTGATGCTTTTTATTTAATAAATTAATAAGAGTAATGTAAGTTGGGTGTTGAGTACAGTGTTTTCTTTGATGTTTCTCATAACTGTATTGTACCTGATTCAAAACGGGAATCTAAAAGTGAAACAGTAATAAATAGCATTTACCTCAAAATATTCTGGAGAAGGTTTCTGTCATGATTACCTGTGTCTAGAAGCCTGTACTACTGAGACACAATGATGAATTTAATTACCCATTTAATTTTGTGCAGGACTCATTAATTAAATATGGAGCCTTAGGAATCAAAGCCTGTTAGTGCTATAAATGACTAATTACCTCTACACCTAATAGGATGATCTGGTCAAATTACAATTATAACTCATCAGTTTTATTAGGTTTGTCAAAGAAATTTACAAAATTTAGAAGGAGTTGATTGTGTAGCACCTAAATGTTTCCTCATAGAATATATAGCCAAGTATTTAAAAATAAATGGCATAGAAATTCAATTGCACCTGGAAATGAGCGCGCTAGGGGAGGGGTGTGAGAGCACTTCATGCACCTGTTCCCATGGCTGCAGGGATCACATGAAATTAGTGCTGCCAGCTCATTATAACGAGTCAAGTGTGCAGCCTACGCTACCTGTGCTTTGGGCCAGAAACCCCCAGAGGCAACACCTCTATTGCTAGTGGGAAGAGGTTGTAGCGGAGGTTAATGCCAGGAGCTTAGCTCCCAGGACATGGCTGCATTGCAGGAAAAAGATCAATGACCTCACCAGTGTTGTCGAGGTAAGAATCTTACCTCTCAACTCAATTATTCTCTCTTCATGCCTCCACCACCTCCAGCCACACTATTCACAATACTCCCGTTCCCCTCTTCCCTTCACTCTTTTGCAATCACTGCACCACACTTCACTCCACTTCCTTAGCCTCCTACTTACACACACTGCACCTTCAACTTTAAAAAAAATTCGTTCATGGGATGTGGGCGTCGCTGGCGAGGCCGGCATTTATTGCCCATCCCTAATTGCCCTTGAGAAGGTGGTGGTGAGCCGCCTTCTTGAACTGCTGCAGTCCGTGTGGTGAAGGTTCTCCCACAGTGCTGTTAGAAAGGGAGTTCCAGGATTTTGACCCAGCGACGATGAAGGAATGGCGATATATTTCCAAGTCAGGATGATGTGTGACTTGGAACGGAAATGTGCGGGTGATGTTGTTCCCATGTGCCTGCTGCCCTTGTCCTTCTAGGTGGTAGAGGTCGCGGGTTTGGGAGGTGCTGTCGAAGAAGCCTTGGTGAGTTGCTGCAGTGCATCCTGTGGATGGTACACACTGCAGCCACTGTGTGCCGGTGGTGAAGGGAGTGAATGTTTAGGGTGGTGGATGGGGTGCCAATCAAGTGGGCTGCTTTATCCTGGATGGTGTCGAGCTTCTTGAGTGTTGTTGGAGCTGCACTCATCCAGGCAAGTGGAGAGTATTACATTATACTCCTGACTTGTGCCTTGTAGATGGTGGAAAGGCTTTGGGGAGCCAGGAGGTGAGTCACTCGCCGCAGAATACCCAGCCTCTGACCTGCTCTTGTAGCCACAGTATTTATATGGCTGGTCCAGTTAAGTTTCTGGTCAATGGTGACTGCCAGGATGTTGATGGTGGGGGATTCGGCGATGGTAATGCCGTTGAATGTTAAGGGGAGGTGGTTCAACTCTCTCTTGTTGGAGATGGTCATTGCCTGGCACTTGTCTGGCGCGAATGTTACTTGCCACTTATGAGCCCAAGCCTGGATGTTGTCCAGGTCTTGCTGCATGCGGGCTCGGACTGCTTCATTGTCTGAGGGGTTGCGAATGGAACTGAACTATATGCAATCATCAGCGAACATCCCCATTTATGACCTTATGATGGAGGGAAGGTCATTGATGAAGCAGCTGAAGATGGTTGGGCCTAGGAGCTCCTGCAGCAATGTCCTGGGGCTGAGATGATTGGCCTCCAACAACCACTATCATCTTCCTTTGTGCTAGGTATGACTCCAGCCACTGGAGAGTTTTCCCCCTGATTCCCATTGACTTCAATTTTACTAGGGCTCCTTGGTGCCACACTTGGTCAAATACTGCCTTGATGTCAAGGGCAGTCACTCTCACCTCTGGAATTCAGCTGTTTTGTCCATGTTTGGACCAAGGCTGTAATGAGGTCTGGAGCCGAGTGGTCCTGGCGGAACCCAAACTGAGCATTGGTGAGCAGGTTATTGGTGAGTAAGTGCTGCTTGATAGCACTGTTGACGACACCTTCCATCACTTTGCTGATGATTGAGAGTAGACTGATGGGGCAGTAATTGGCCGGATTGGATTTGTCCTGCTTTTTGCGGACAGGACATACCTGGCGAGGCCGGCATTTATTGCCCATCCCTAACTATCAACACTATTCCAACCCTCGCATCCCCACACCTCATGTGTTCCACACAACCATGGCCATTCGACCATGACAGGAATATTCTCAAAACAATTCACAAGGATGTTGCTAATACACTCCCTTTGTTCTTGCAGGAGAAGGTCACTCATAACTTGTGACGGGAGGCTGTGATCGGAGGAGGCTGAGCCCACCTGCACATGCTTTCCCCTCTGGCCATCATGGACAGGGGGAGAGTCATGGCCGTGCAAGTGTCAATGCTGGAGGAGACTCCCTGCAGGGTTTCTTCATACCTTATCCTCTTTTTCCCTTCTTGCTTCTTTCTCACCCTACACACTCTGCATGACAAACTGCAGCTTCTTTCAGCAGCCACTCATCTCTCTCTGCTCTCCCTTCACACTAAAAGCTAACCCTTCTCCCTCTCTTTCATTTCAGGTGCTGAAAATGTTGATGCCGCAGTGCCACTTCAGAAAGAAGAGGCCAGCTTTCCTGAGGATGCAACGCCACTTGATCTAACCCTAGCAATCACCAGCTCAGAGACTGGCACCATGCGTAAAGGTTAATAGCAATGTTTCTTTTATTATGAGTCAAAATTCAGTGGAAACATATGTAGCGCAAACACTGCAAAGCAATAAGTCATCAGCTGAGTTCCTGAATAATACCATGGAGCACAAAAACAATTGTGTCTCTATCGTGTTGAAAATATGCAGTGAAATAAGGTAGATTTCTGATCAACAGATTCGCAAAACTTCTCAAATGACCATGGCCTTGAAATTACATTCTGTGAGATGTTTAACTCGTTTGTATGAAATTACTTTGTCCACTATTTTAAATTGATTAATGCCTCTGTTAAAATAACAGAGTAAGGAATTTAAAATGAATGCATTAAATATTTGAATGTTAATCTTCATTTGACATAATTTGATGACTGGTGTGAATACATTATTGAAACATCTTATTGAAATAGGGCAGACTTCATCGTTAAAATAAAAATTACATGCATTATGACTGGACAAATATGTTCTTCTAGGGATGCTGGCTTCATGAAATCATCCTAATCACTTTCTGATATGCGAAAACAAACTAGATGATGCAGTGATGCATTTCAATATGATTCACATCATTATGTTAAGTGCCTGTGAGTAAAAAGAATAATGTGTACAATATTATTTTTCAGGAAGACAGCCAAAGATGGTGTCCTTTAATATTCCTTCAATATCTTAGACCACACGATTGGACATAGCAGCAAATATGCAAAGGTTATGAGTCTGTGCAGAACTTTGGGAGTTGAAAGGTATGCACAACTTGTTGCTCTTATTGCATAACACAAGAATATGTTTTGATGTACAAATTACAACTTATTATTTTATTATACATGAATTACATAAAATACATGAGTAGATTCCTTTTTGTATGACTTAAAAGCACTGAGTAGAGAGTGTAGCATTGGTTGCCTGTTTGCAACACTCTCATAAATACTTCCAAACCGACCTTGCTTGATGCAGCATAATAGGGTGAAAGTTGAGTGAACTTTTCATATTTATTTACAGATTGGGAAGTCTAACTTTTACAGTTGCATAGCTTAAAAAAATCATTTTCTAACATTTTTGTGTGAGATCACTTTACTCCACAGTTATATTATTCATCCTAAAGATGCACCTTAGGCTGCCATTCTGCATAACATGCAGACTTATTTATAAATGACAACAACAATAACAGCAACTTGTTGTTGTTTTTTATGATAACATCCATGATTAGAAAATCTCAATGCAATCAGGCAGAGTCAACACGGCTTTGTGAAAGGAAAATCGTGTTTGACTAATTTATTAGAGTGCTTGTTACTTCCTCAAAGAAATGTAGATAAAGGCGATCCTGTGGATGTGGTGTACTTGGATTTCCAGAAGGCTTTTGACAAGGTGCCACATCAAAGGCTACTACACAAAATAAGAGCTCATAGTGTCGGGGGTAACATATTAGCATGGATAAAGGAATGGTTAACTAACAGGAAACAGAGAGGGGTGATGGCTCACCAGGGGAAGGTGGCAGCGGCGGCGGACCTGGGCGGAACCAGAGGCGAGAGACCAGAGAGCGGGGATATAAAGAGCAGCGACCCGAGGCCCGAGACCTGAGCGGCGGCGGACCTGGGCGGAACCAGAGGCGAGAGACCGGAGAGCGGGGATATAAAGAGCAGCGACCCGAGGCCCGAGACCTGAGCGGCGGCGGACCTGGGCGGAACCAGAGGCGAGAGACCGGAGAGCGGGGATATAAAGAGCAGCGACCCAAGGCCCGAGACCTGAGCGGCGGCGGACCTGGGCAGAACCAGAGGCGAGAGACCGGAGAGCGGGAATATAAAGAGCAGCGACCTGAGGCCCGAGACCTGAGCGGCGGCGGAACCAGAGGCGAGAGACCGGAGAGCGGGGATATAAAGAGCAGCGACCCAAGGCCCGAGACCTGAGCGGCGGCGGACCTGGGCGGAACCAGAGGCGAGAGACCGGAGAGCGGGGATATAAAGAGCAGCGACCCAAGGCCCGAGACCTGAGCGGCGGCGGACCTGGGCGGAACCAGAGGCGAGAGACCGGAGAGCGGGGATATAAAGAGCAGCGACCCAAGGCCCGAGACCTGAGCGGCGGCAGACCTGGGCGGAACCAGAGGCGAGAGACCGGAGAGCGGGAATATAAAGAGCAGCGACCCAAGGCCCGAGACCTGAGCGGCGGCAGACCTGGGCGGCACCAGAGGCGAGAGACCGGAGAGCGGGGATATAAAGAGCAGCGACCCGAGGCCCGAGACCTGAGCGGCGGCGGACCTGGGCGGAACCAGAGGCGAGAGACCGGAGAGCGGGGATATAAAGAGCAGCGACCCGAGGCCCGAGACCTGAACGGCGGCGGACCTGGGCGGAACCAGAGGCGAGAGACCGGAGAGCGGGGATATAAAGAGCAGCGACCCAAGGCCCGAGACCTGAGCGGCGGCGGACCTGGGCGGAACCAGAGGCGAGAGACCGGAGAGCGGGGATATAAAGAGCAGCGACCCGAGGCCCGAGACCTGAGCGGCGGCGGACCTGGGCGGAACCAGAGGCGAGAGACCGGAGAGCGGGGATATAAAGAGCAGTGACCCGAGGCCCGAGACCTGAGCGGCGGCGGACCTGGGCAGAACCAGAGGCGAGAGACCGGAGAGCGGGAATATAAAGAGCAGCGACCTGAGGCCCGAGACCTGAGCGGCGGCGGACCTGGGCGGAACCAGAGGCGAGAGACCGGAGAGCGGGGATATAAAGAGCAGCGACCCAAGGCCCGAGACCTGAGCGGTGGCGGACCTGGGCGGAACCAGAGGCGAGAGACCGGAGAGCGGGGATATAAAGAGCAGCGACCCGAGGCTTGCTCTGAGACCAGCGGCAGAGTTCGGGGTGACGTCACCAGTCAGAAAGTGACGCGTCACAGGGGAGGCAGCTGATTGGTGAGTAGGTTCAGGTGAGTATTTCTACCATTTTACTGTAAGTAAAGTAATAAGAAAGGGAAGGTCTGCAGGTTTTATAGCAGGTAGTGTTTTGTTTTTTAGTGTACCTAGGTCCCTAGTATAGTGAACATTTTCTAATTTCAACGTAATTTAAAAGGGGTAACTAAGCTAAGGCAAGTCATGGCAGCAGACCTCGCACCCGTGATATGCCCCTCCTGCAAGATGTGGGAAGTCATGGACACTACCAGTGTCCCTGCCGACCATGTGTGCAGGAAGTGTGTCCACCTGCAGCTACTGACCGATCGTATCTCGGAGCTGGAGCTGCGGGTGGACTCACTGTGGAGCATCCGCGATGCAGAGAAACTCGTGGATAGCACGTTTAGCGAGTTGGTCACATCGCAGGTAAAGGGAGTACAGGCAGAAAGTGAATGGGTGACCACCAGGTAGAGTAAGAGGTGCAGGCAGGTAGTGCAGGGGTCCCCTGTGGCCATCCCCCTCTCAAACAGGTATACCGTTTTGGATACTGTTGGGGGTGATGGCTCACCAGGGGAAGGTGGCAGCGGCCAGGTTCATGGCACCGTGGCTGGCTCTGCTGCACAGGAGGGCAGGAAAAACAGTGGCAGAGCTATAGTGATAGGGGACTCGATTGTAAGGGGAATAGACAGGCGTTTCTGCGGACTCAACCGAGACTCCAGGATGGTATGTTGCCTCCCTGGTGCAAGGGTCAGGGATGTCTCGGAGTGGCTGCAGGACATTCTGGAGGGGGAGGGTGAACAGCCAGTTGTCGTGGTGCATATAGGTACCAACGATATAGGTAAAAAACGGGATGAGGTCCTACAAGCTGAATTTAGGGAGTTAGGAGTTAAACTAAAAAGTAGGACCTCAAAGGTAGTAATATCAGGATTGCTACCAGTGCCACAGGCTAGTCAGAGTAGGAATGACAGGATAGCTAGGATGAATACGTGGCTTGAGAGATGGTGCAAGAGGGAGGGATTCAAATTCCTGGGACATTGGAACCTGTTCTGTGGGAGGTGGGACCAGTACAAATTGGACGGTCTGCATCTGGGCAGGACTGGAACCAATGTCCTAGGGGGAGTGTTTGCTAGTGCTGTTGGGGAGGGTTTAAACTAAAGTGGCAGGGGGATGGGAACCAATGCAGGAAGTCAGTGGGAAGTAAAGTGGTGACAGAAACAAAAGGCAGTAAGGGAGAGTGTACAAAACATGACCGGACAGATGGTCTGAGAAAGCAGGGCAAAGACCAAGGGAAGTCTAGATTAAACTGCATTTATTTCAATGCAAGAAGTCTGATGGGCAAGGCAGATGAACTCAGGGCATGGATGGGCACATGGGACTGGGATGTTATAGCTATTACTGAAACATGGCTTAGGGAGGGGCAGGACTGGCAGCTCAATGTTCGAGGGTACAGATGCTATAGGAAAGATAGAGCAGGAGGTAAGAGAGGAGGGGGAGTTGCGTTCTTGATTAGGGAGAACATCACGGCAGTAGTGAGAGAGGATATATCCGAGGGTTCGCCCACGGAGTCTATATGGGTAGAACTGAAAAATAAGAAGGGAGAGATCACGTTGATAGGATTGTACTACAGACCCCCAAATAGTCAACGGGAAATTGAGGAGCAAATATGTAAGGAGATTACAGACAGCTGCAAGAAAAATAGGGTGGTAATAGTAGGGGACTTTAACTTTCCCAACATTGACTGGGACAGCCATAGCATTAGGGGCTTGGATGGGGAGAAATTTGTTGAGTGTATTCAGGAGGAATTTATCTTTCAGTATGTGGATGGCCCGACTAGAGAGGGGGCAAAACTTGACCTCCTCTTGGGAAATAAGGAAGGGCAGGTGACAGAAGTGTTAGTGAGGGATCACTTTGGGACCAGTGATCATAATTCCATTAGTTTTAGGATAGCTATGGAGAATGATAGGTCTGGCCCAGAAGTTAAAATTCTAAATTGGGGAAAGGCCAATTTTGATGGTATTAGACAGGAACTTTCAGAAGTTGATTGGGAGAGTCTGTTGGCAGGCAAAGGGACGTCTGGTAAGTGGGAGGCTTTCAAAAGTGTGTTAACCAGGGTTCAGGGTAAGCACATTCCTTATAAAGTGAAGGGCAAGGCTAGTAGAAGTAGGGAACCTTGGATGACTCGGGTGAATGAGGCCCTAGTCAGAAAGAAGAAGGAGGCATATGACATGCATAGGCAGCTGGGATCATAGAGATTGCCGGAGTAGAGTTAAGAGAGAAATCAGGAGGGCAAAAAGGGGATATGAGATTGCTTTGGCAGATAAGGCAAAGGTGAATCCAAAGAGCTTCTACAAATACATAAAGGGCAAAAGAGTAACTAGGGAGAGAGTAGGGCCACTTAAGGATCAACAAGGTCATCTATGTGCGGAACCACTAGAGATGGGTGAGATCATAAATGACTATTTCGCATCGGTATTTACGATTGAGAAAGGCATGGATGTTAGGGAACTTGGGGAAATAAATAGTGATGTCTTGAGGAGTGTACATATTACAGAGAGGGAGGTGCTGGAAGTCTTAACGCGCATCAAGGTAGATAAATCTCCGGGACCTGATGAAATGTATCCCAGGACGTTATGGGAGGTTAGGGAGGAAATTGCGGGTCCCCTAGCAGAGATATTTGAATCATCCACCGCTACAGGTGAGGTGCCTGAAGATTGGAGGGTAGCAAATGTTGTGCCTTTGTTTAAGAAGGGCGGCAGGGAAAATCCTGGGAACTACAGACCGGTGAGCCTGACATCTGTAGTGGGTAAGTTGTTAGAGGGTATTCTGAGAGACAGGATCTACGGGCATTTGGAGAGGCAGGGACTGATTAGGAACAGTCAGCATGGTTTTGTGAGAGGAAAATCATGTCTCACGAATTTGATTGAGTTTTTTGAAGGGGTAACCAAGAAGATAGATGAGGGCTGTGCAGTAGACGTGGTCTACATGGACTTTAGCAAAGCCTTTGACAAGGTACCGCATGGTAGGTTGTTACATAAGGTTAAATCTCACGGGATCCAAGCTGAGGTAGCCAATTGGATAAAAAATTGGATTGACGGCAGAAGACAGAGGGTGGTTGTAGAGGGTTGTTTTTCAAACTGGAGGCCTGTGACCAGCGGTGTGCCTCAGGGATCGGTGCTGGGTCCGCTGTGATTTGTTATTTATATTAATGATTTGGATGAGAATTTAGGAGGCATGGTTAGTAAGTTTGCAGATGACACCAAGATTGGTGGCATTGTGGACAGTGAAGAAGGTTATCTAGGATTGCAACGGGATCTTGATAAATTGGGCCAGTGGGCCGATGAATGGCAGATGGAGTTTAATTTAGATAAATGTGAGGTGATGCATTTTGGTAGATCAAATCGGGCCAGGACCTACTCCGTTAATGGTAGGGCGTTGGGGAGAGTTATAGAACAAAGAGATCTAGGAGTACAGGTTCATAGCTCCTTGAAAATGGAGTCACAGGTGGATAGGGTGGTGAAGAAGGCATTCAGCATGCTTGGTTTCATTGGTCAGAACATTGAATACAGGAGTTGGGATGTCTTGTTGAAGTTGTACAAGACATTAGTTAGGCCACACTTGTGTACGGTTCTGGTCACCCTATGATAGAAAGGATATTATTAAACTAGAAAGAGTGCAGAAAAGATTTACTTGGATGCTACCGGGACTTGATGGTTTGACTTATAGGGCGAGGTTGGATAGACTGAGACTTTTTTCCCTGGAGAGTAGGAGGTTTAGGGGTGATCTTATAGAAGTCTATAAAATAATGAGGGGCATAGATAAGGTAGATAGTCAAAATCTTTTCCCAAAGGTAGGGGAGTCTATAACGCGGGGGCATAGATTTAAGGTGAGAGGGGAGAGATACAAAAGGGTCCAGAGGGGCAATTTTTTCACTCAAAGGGTGGTGAGTGTCTGGAACGAGCTGCCAGAGGCAGTAGTGGAGGCGGGTACAATTTTGTCTTTTAAAAAGCATTTGGACAGTTACATGGGTAAGATGGGTATAGAGGGATATGGGCCAAGTGCAGGCAATTGGGACTAGCTTAGTGGTATAAACTGGGCGACATGGACATGTTGGGCCGAATGGCCTGTTTCCATGTTGTAACTTCTATGATTCTATGATTCTAGAGAGTAGGCATAAATGGGTCATTTTCAGGTTGGCAAGATGTAACGAGTGGAGTGCCACAGGGATCAGTGCTTGGGCCTCAACTATTTACAATCTATATCAATGACTTGGATGAAGGAACCGAATGTATGGTTGCTAAATTTGCTGATGACACAAAGGTAGGTAGAAAAGTAAGTTGTGAAGAGGACATAAGGAGTCTGCAAAGGGATACAGATAGGTTAAGTGAGTGGGCAAAAATTTGGCAGATGGAGTATAATGTGGGAAAATGTGAACTTGTCTACTTTGGCAGGAGGAATAGAAAAGCAGTATATTATTTCAATGGCGAGAGATTGCAGAACTCTGAGGTACAGAGGGATCTGGGTGTCCTAGTACATGAATCAAAAAGTTAGTATTAATGTACAGCAAGTGATTAGGAAGGCAAATGGAATGTTGTCATTTATTGCAAGGGGAATGGAATATAAAAGTAGAGATGTTTTGCTACAGTTGTGCAGGGCATTGGTGAGACCACATCTAGAATACTGTGTGCAGTTTTGGTCTCCTTATTTAAGAAAGGACAAATTTGCTTTGGAGGCAGTACAGAGAAGGTTCACTGATTCCTGGGATGAGGGGGTTATCTTATGAGGAAAGGTTGGACAAGTTGGGCCTGTATACATTGGAGTTTAGAAGAATGAGAGGTGATCTCATTGAAACATATAAGATCCTGAGGGGACTAGAAGGGGTAGATGCTGAGGGGATGTTTCCCCTTGTGGGAAAGACTAGAACTAGGGGCCACAGTTTAAAAATAAGGAGTCTCCCATTTAAGACGGAGATGAGGAGAAATTTTTTCTCGGAGGGTCGTGAGTCTGTGGCACTCCCTTCCCCAGAGAGCGGTGGAGGCAGGGTCATTGAATATTTTGAAGGCTGAGTTAGATAGATTCCTGATTAACAAGGGAGTCAAAGGTTATAGTAGGTGGATGAGAAAGTAGGGTTGAGGTCACAATCAGATCAGCCATGATCTTATCAAATGGCAGAGCAGGCTCGAGGGGTCAAATGGCCTACTCCTGCTCTTAATTTGTATGTTCGTATGCAGATAAACTAAGACAAAATAAAAAGAATTAGCATCTGAAAGTAACAGCAAATTATTTTTGGTTTGATATCTTTAGAAATAATAAATATAAAATAATGAACCATTCAAATATATCTTTGAATCTGTTTTGTATATTACTCAAGGTTTGATGGTGACTCACCATTAAAATATTTCTTAATATACTATGATATTGTGGATTGTTAGTCAGATGTCAAATTTATTAGAAATAAATTCTGCAATGTGTCCCAAAGTCTGCAGGATACAGAATGCAAAAGAACTGTTGATCTTATATACAAAGCTGCAATGTAGTTAATTATTTATCTATAGGAAAATGCATAATTTGATTTACAGTTTAAGTGTCACAGCTGAGGAGGAGAACTGTTACCTGCCCTGAGCGAAAGGCTGAAAGCTAAAAGCTAAAGGCTATCAAATGGAAGATATATTGTAGAAGGTTTCTGTTTGCTGGAATGATCTTATTCCCTTTGTTTTCCATTTGAAGGCACTAAAGCAGTCATGATATGTTTGAAAATCTTTGGATAAGAGCCAAATATAGATTTGTGCTGCACTGGCAAATATTGAAAAAGATGGTCTTTAATAATGAATTTGCTGTACACTGTCATTTTTTTTCTTATTTTGCTGTACTCCCCTGAGAATGAATAACTTCAAAGCAAAGAATGCTGTCTGTTTCTTTGTAATATACTTGATGTTGTCAGAAAGAGCTTTGGCTTTGCTTTCAAAAGAAAGATTCAATCGGCAACATGCTGTAGACATGTGGCAAATCCAAAGAACAAGTAGTGATGTTGTATGAATACTGTATACCATTAATGCACTTCACATACAAACAAAATGTTATCGAGAAAATGTTACTGCGTTGAAGAAATAGTTGACAGACTCAGGCACCAATGGTGTTTTTTTGGGGGCAGTACATTTTTTATTTTGGTTATGATTCAGAGATATATAGACAAGAAGGGGAAAGGTTATGGATGAGAGTCAGAGATAAACGGACTTATTCTCCCGATGTCATGCTGGTTATTATGGCCTTTCACATTATGATGCAAGACCTGTCCTAAACTTTGTTGACCGTGATGCTTGGGTCACCACTCGGAAAGATGGTCTTTTGCTTTTTGGTATGTATGCCACTGCAGCTGGTATAGAGTGGGATTTTTCAAACTCTTATGCCAGATAGGAGCTCCCTAATGGCTTAGCTTATTAAGACCACGGAATAGCTGAGCCATTCAGACTGGAAAAGTACCAGATTCAATACTTGGACTATGTTTAGTTATCTGATCTCAGTCAGGGTGTTGGGGGGGGGGGGGTAACAATTGGCTTTCGTACTCTAGATTAGAGAGAGGAAATTCAGACAGCGCTCATGCTCCTGATTCCTAATCCAGAAATCCCGGCTGGACAATGCATGTATAAACATCAGGCACGTGATTTCCCCTATTGGGAAGCCACCAGTGCTTATTGCCCTCTCACAGTGATATGGATATAAGTTTCACTTTGCAGCTGTCCCATTTCCCTTGATCAGAGCTGCAGCTATTTATTGTCCATAATTAGAACTAAGAGCACAAAAAAGGTACCGCTGAGCCTTATGTGCATCATTTGGGCTTAAAATCTTGAAATACAGTGCTTGATTGGCATCCTGGCCACTGGACTCAGTATCCACCCCCTTCACCACCACAGCACTGTGGCTGCAGTATGCACCAGCTAGAGGATGCACTGCAGAAACTCACCAGACTTACTTCAACAGCACCTCCCAGTCCCGCAACCTCTACCATTAAGAAGGAAAAGAGCAACGATGTAATGGGAATACCATCAACTCCAAGTTCCCATCCAAGTCGCACACATCTGACTTGGACATATACTGCCATTCTTTCATCATTGCTGCTTCAAAATCCTGAAATTCCCTACTTAATGCCATTGAGGAAGCACCATCACCACAAGGATTGCAGCAGTTCTAGGAGAAGGTCCAACACTCCCTTCTGAGGGCAACTAAGGTTGGGCAATATTTGCATTGCCCAAAACCCAGGAACACATTTTTAAAAAGTTGTTCATGTGGAAATTTATTTCCTAATATATACAAAAGAAACTCATAGCTAATATTACAAAACAGTGGTGGTGCCATTTGACAAAGCTTCTCAAGTTTTGATCTTTCATTCTCAGGATGTGCAGCTTTAAATGTGAACACTAACAAGTATTCAGTCTCTTGTCATGCTCTTTCAAGTTTAAGAAAACAGCTTGTTCAGCTCTCCATCAGTTAGATTGCCAAATTGCACACTGAGGTTCTGAATCTTGTGTGGTCCTTTCTAGAACAGATTCATCCCAATGGGATGTTTAATGGCAGTTTCTAAATATCACTTGAGGGCAAAGGAATATAAAACAGTTTGACATCTGTGCAGAGGTTTTTAAGATGCCATCTGAATGTTCATGCTCCACAAGATATTTTGAAAATCCCAGAAGCATTAACTGAGTTCTCTTTAACTCACTATGGTGCTGTTTGGTGGGGGAGGGGGCTTAAAGAAATGAATTGATAGTGGGAAGAGAATAATTTACAAACATTTGGGAAGAATACAGTTTGCCTCACAGTAAGGTAGATTTTCCTATTTCTGCAACTGTGCCTATTGGTGCTACACTTAAAGGAAAATTGGGCAGGAAGGACTGCACAGCTGTGAAGGAGCCCAGCCAATTTTCTGTTCACTTAAAATAATGGATGGAAAATCAGTCAGGCTCTCTTATGCGCATGCGATCATCTGAACCCAAGTTTCCTCTAGTCTTGGTGATCCAACACACCCAGGTGTAGGAACAGGTAAATCTGCCCCAGTTTCTTTATATCCTCACCCACCAGCAGCATTACTCTTGAGTGTCAGTAAGCATGCACTGCTAAAATTATCTCCATGTGCCAGGCAGCTCAGACTCATAAAATTACCCATATATGTCACACAATGCAAATTGTAAAACTACCCCCATACTGTTCATGAAGTTATCACTGCAAGAACATATAACTATTGTTAGCAGTTTAACAAGCAAAAACTGAACCTCATGATCCCTATAAGGGTCTGTAACAGATTCAGAGGTGACACCAAATGGTAATCAATGTCTCATTTATTAATGGTCAAATCAAACATGTAAATGTATCAAATATTTAGACAACAAAGATTAAAACACTATTACCCCATTTGTTCTCTGGGCAGAGGTTGTAATTAAGTTGGCAATGTGGTCGTTTCGAGTTTTCTGACAGTGAGTTGGTCTTCTGATAGTCAGGTGATCTTCTGACAGCTGTGTCATCTTCAGGCAGCTAAGTATTCTTTTGACAGCAGGGTGGTCTTTGCTGATTCCTCTGCCCTGAGCTCAAAAGACATTGGGTTTTTATGTTCCCCCTGACAGGAAACTCCCACCATATATGGAACAACACTCATAAGACCCTTAAAGATTAACAAAGTTGTTTTTCAAAGAATTCAAGATGGTCAGTTTGTTTTAACATCACTCATTTAACCACAAGACCCTTTTCAGCATAGCACTATCTAGCTATCTATCCATGGTCCTGGTCTTGTTGCTATCTTTGGATTATTGTTCCGGTTTTTTGGATCATTATTCCTTTTTTATCATGTAGCTGCCATGTCTAGTAAGGAGGACGACACGGGTCAGTCACTAGTCAAAGGTTAACAGTTTACAATTCAGCAAAATAAGCCGCACACTAAACTAATTATTCAGCACAGCCTGCAGAACATGATGGTTAGTAGCTTTGAGAAAAAGATGTCAATTTTTCCCTATTTCCAATATTCTTACAGGTCAGAGCAGATTGTTAAAGCTTCTTGGCCTGAGTAGAGTTCAGATGGTTGAGATACTTTGTCCTCACATACCTTTGTCCCACATAAAGACAAGGAAGTACTGTTGCCCCTTGTAACTCAGTTACTGTACCATTTGCAATCTTGTTTAACTCCATGGGTGCTCAAAGGTGGAGAGCTGGTAGATGGAGAAACACATTACATTCAAAAAGTTTTAAAGGTTTAAGCAAGGGAATTTCTTATATCTGATTAGTTAAAAGGCGGATGTGCAGCTCCTTTCACCTCTCAAGCTGTTCTACATACACACCCATGTTTGGCATTTGGCTGGAAGAAGTTGTGGAAATGATTACATGGATTTCCACAGTCTCTCTCTTTCTTTCTCTCTCTTTCTGGCTCCCCCCTTGTATCTTATATGATGTTTGGTTTTCCAGTTTTCATTTTAGAGCCTGCAAAATCTAAGTTTTGCAAAGTTGAAAACGAGGATCTGATTCCAGTGCTACCGATCAATGTGAGAGTCTCCAGAGGCCACAAAATAACATTGATACACTTGCTGCAGCTACACTGTAATAGAATGTGGATGAACTTTCATCTCTACAGCACCAAGCATGGGATTCACACAACCCTCTCTTGGACTAATCAGCTAGCCATTATATCTGGGGAAACAAATATATAGCTCCCATTGTGAGAGATGAAATGCCTCTTATTCCACGAGTAGACCCTGAGGAAGGAAAACATTGCAAATAAAAAAAAAAATCTTTCTGATACACAAGAACACAATATAAATATAGATGAGGAAGACCATTTGGTTCATCTTAGCTCAGGATTGCAGCCGGGATATAGTGAAACTAATGATAACACATAGAAAATGATAGTATATGTACTCAGAGGGGCTTTTGTTCTTCTCTCTATATATATTTTATCTTACATTTAAAAAGGTGGGTTTAAGGTAATTAGAACGGGAACTAAATTGCAGTTTTTAGGAATTAAGTTGAAATGGCTAAGATCAAGCCATTTCTGATTCAAAGTTCAAACTGAGTGCTCATCCTAATATATAAATTCATTCATTCAGATTCCTTGCATCCATTTGCAGAAAATCGGGTGGCCCATGGCTGCCCGCCAACATGCAGATGTGGGGAAGGGGGTTCCAGGAGGGGCTCGCAGGAGAGAAGGGGGAGAGCCTGGGGTGAGGGGGCCTAAACTTTCCTTGTGGGGCCCAAAGGAGCGCTCTTGCTCCTCCTGGGGCCACGCGAAAAGTAAAATAATAATTAGTTTAAATGTCCTCTTATGTAGGGTCAGTGGCAGAGGTCACCAGTGGGATCACATTTGGGTTCAATGCCTCCTGTACCCCAGCCCCAAGTGTCTGAAAGCTGGAATACAGTGTTCTCTCAAATCTATCCCCAAGGGTCTTAAGGGGAGTAGTCTGTGCTTCCAATAAGGGGGTACCGACTTGTCCTGGGCCACTTCTCTGGGAGTAGGGAGGAGAAGCTGCCACATGCTCCATTGATGTTGGCAACAATTAAAAGGCTTCCCTGATGTTGCAACATTAGATCAGTAGCTACGAAAGGCTAATGCTGGATTCTTAAATGTGAATTTAAATGTTTCATTGTGATATTAGAAAGAGAGTCAGAACTTCACTTTGGAGAGGTTTTTTTGGAAAATTTTCTTTGCACTTTATTTTTCAAGCATCTAGGTTCATTTGGAATTCTCCCTTGAGATTGTTTTTTGATTGGGGAATTTCTCTAAAATATATTGTAAGGCTGCAGTATGAGTTTCTCAATGAGGATCCCCCTCTATAAACGTTGGTGGAGGAAGAGGAGGAGGAACAGCCGAGAGGTTGGGACGCCAGGTTTATAAGGCAACAGCGCAGGGGATCCAGACCCTCTGGGAGACACCAAGCCACCAGGATGTAGAGACTCAGAAGATTTTATTTTAATAACATTCTGGATTTGTGTGTCAGGAGCTGAGAAGTCCTGGAAGAGCTTTTCTCCATCCTACAGGGAGATCTGCAAACCTCCTCAAGAACCATGGTAGTGCTTATTGTGGTTCAGAAAGTCACTTACAATGCTTCGTTTCCAGACCACTGGAACATTCTAAGGGGCAACAGACATCTTCTGCAGGTCAGTCAGTTTGCTATCCATTCTTGCAAAGGGAAGAAATTAATGGCCTGTTTGCCAGGGCAATTAAGTTCATTATATTTGATGCAGGATCGGGGCGTCATAAGGTCAGGAGTGCGTTTGTTTGCTGCCAATTCCACAGCTTCATTCACAACTCCTCTGATAACGTAGCAGCTCTTGCCAGTCTACGGCAGGACCTGGATAACTTCCAAGCTTGGGCTAACAAGTGGCAGGTAACATTCGCACCACATAAGTGTTAATTAGTGACCATCTCAAACAAGAGAACATTCAGCAGTCTACCCTTAACCAGAAATGGCATTATCATCACTGAGTCCCCACCAAAAACATCTTTATAATCACCATTGACTGAAATGGACCGGCCAGATCAACACCCTGGCTCACCTCCTGACTCCGCAATTATCTACATGGTTCATGCAGGAGTGTGATGGAATAGTCACCACTTGCCTGGATGCGTGCAGCTACAACAGCAACTTGACACCATTTAGGACCGAGCTGTTTGCTTGATCGGCACCTTTGTTGGGGTTGTAGGGCAGGCAAATGTCCTATCCCATCACACATCTGGTGGTGGATTATAGGACTCAGAATATCGGGGCCTCTGATTTTAATACATGCAACACTGGCTCCAATAACTCCCTTTAAAGTCCTGACATTTCTGTGTATATTACTCATTTTTAAACCTCCAAACGGTGATCTAAATTTCTAATCTTGTGTGGTATATGATATGCATATGATGTGTATAATAGAGTTTCATTTACATTATTTGCATTGTAAAGTAGTTCACTTACTATTGTTTGCAAAGGTTGTGGTGGGAGAATAATATATGGTTTTCACTGTAAGTTGGATAGAAAAAATTTACAATGAGTCTCTGATATCCAAACTTGAAATTATGGGAGAATCTTGCTGCACTGTGATTGCCACACAAATCTGCTGGCTAGTGAGGAGATTGGACAAAAAGGTAACTGCCAAACCACCATAGAAATATGCTCAATAGATGTTAACAATCTATTGGCGGAAAAGACATTACTGTCATGTTAAAGCTATAGCAAAATTTTCAAACTGGCACATACAGCCCAAACCCCAGCCTCATGCCATTTTCCACATGGTTGTATGTTAGGATTAAAATTAAAATGGGATATTGACCCTATGGCATTTAATCACTGGGATGTGGTTGATGAGTTATCACTTTAAAGGCTGAATTTATTAGCATTTATTAGCTGTTGGACTATAACCTGGTGTTGTACGACTCTGTACTATTTTTTAAATTGTAGGGGTAGGATCAGTGAGCCCAATCTTATAGGTGATTAGACTTTATAAGAGTCACATGTATGAGACTTCTGTACCTAATTCTGGTCAATTAATTTGACCTGATATTAGTAGCAGATTTTCTGCTTTGAATTCTGAAATACATCCCTTATAGCGAAGGGCGAGAAGAGATGAAAGTGTAGCAGAATTGTTACTTGCTTTATTGAGATGTTCTTTGTGATTTACATCTATTACTGAGTGTCACTCTATTGATTTTAATATTGAAAATAAATGATTTCTAAATGTTAAGAAGACAGTGGGGGTTAAATTGGATAAGGCATGAAACTGGGCACGGGTACTGCGATCCGCGATTAACCCGCGCCCGGTGCTTTCATTACGAGCAGGACGAAACATTCGTCCTGCCTCAGCACTCACCTCAGCCAAGCGTTAAAAATCTGCGTTGACACGAGGATTCGAGGACATTTTCACTTTCCACCAGCAAGGAGGAGCCTGAATCTTTTAAAGGCAGGCTGTCTCTCTGACAGCCTGCCAAAATCTCTTAAAGGTAGTCGGTACCTGTAATTTGCTAAAAATAACAGTCTGCTGTCGGCACGGAGTCTGAATGGAGATCAGACATCGCACACGTAAAACACAGATGTAGGTCCTGTCCCCATGTTTACACACTGATGAGTTATGTTAAAATATTGAATAAAGTCTGTGCACCACTAAATCCCACATCCTCCAATCTGCATGCCACACCTCACTAATCTGCCGGTCTGAGTTCGTACCAGGCCTGCGAGATTGCGTGCACCTAGATTCTCTGATGATGCACTAGAGGCTTTGGTGCAAGAGGTAGACAGAAGGAGGGATATCCTATATCCGCGGAGGCGGGGGGGGGGTGGTGGTGGTGGTGGTGGTGCAAGAGGCCTTCCGGACATATGCTCAAAAGGCAGCGGGAGGCAATAGGGGTGCAGTGAATGCCAGGCACATAGCACCATGAACGTGGATGCAGTGCAGGTAGAAGTTCAATGCTTTGACATGAGTGGTCAAGGTGAGTAAAGTCAACTGTCAAGTGACATCACCTACCAACGACACCACTAGCCTTATCTGGGTATGGTAGCATAGTAGTTATGTTACTGGGCTAGTAATCCTAGAGGTTCTGGACTAATAATCCGGAGTTATGAGTTCAAATCCTGCATAGCAGCTGGGGAAATTTAAATTCAATTAAATAAAACCTGAAATTTAAAAAAAACTAGTATCAGTAATGGTGGCCATGACTGTCGTAAGAACCCATCTGGTTCACTAATGCCCTTCTTCTTTAGGGAAGAAAATGTGCCATCCTTACCTGGTCTGGCCTATAAGTGACTCCAAATCCACAGAAATGTGGTTGATTATTATTGTCCACTGAAATGGCCTAGCAAGCCACTCAGTTGTATAATCTCGCTAAAGACAGTCATAATAAGAATAAAACCGGACGGGCTACTAGGCACCGGACACGACAAAAGCAAACCAAGCCCAGTCAACCCTGCAAAATCCTCCTCATGAACATCTGGGGACTTGTGCCAAAATTGGGAGAGCTGTCCCACAGACTAGTCAAGCAACAGCCTGACATAGTCATACTCACAGAATCATACCTTTCAGCCAACGTCCCAGAATCTTCCATCACATCCCTGGGTATGTCCTGTCCCACTGGCAGGACAGACCCACCAGAGATGGTGGTACTGTGATATACAGTCAGGAGGGAGTGGCCCTGGGAGTCCTCAACATTGACTCTGGACCCCATGAAATCTCATGGCATCAGGTCAAACATGGGCAAGGAAACCTCCTGCTGATTACCACCTACCGTCCTCCCTCAGCTGATGAATCAGTCCTCCTCCATGTTGAGGAGCACTGAGGGTAGCAAAGGCACAGAATGTACTCTGGGTGGGGGACTTCAATGTCCATCACCAAGAGTGGCTCGGTAGCACCACTGCTGGCCGAGTCCTGGAGGACATAGCTGCCAGACTGGGCCTGCGGCAGGTGGTGAGCGAACCGACACGAGGGAAAAACTTACTTGACCTCGTCCTCACCTCGCAGATGCATCTGTCCATGACAGTATTGGTAGGGGTGACCGCCGCACAGTCCTTGTGGAGACGAATTCCCGTCTTCAAACTGAGGACACCATCCAACGTGTTATGTGGGATAGATTCAGAACAGATCTAGCAGCTCAAAACTGGGCATTCATGAGGTGCTGTGGGCCATCAGTAGCAGATCTGTATTCCAGCACAATCTGTAACCTCATGACCTGGCATATTCCTCTCTCTACCATTACCAACAAGCCAGGGGATCAACCCTGGTTCAATGAGGAGTGTAGAAGAGTATGCCAGGAGCAGCACCAGGCATACCTAAAAATGAGGTGCCAACCTGGTGAAGCTACAACACAGGACTACATGCATGCTAAATAGCGGAAGCAACATGCTATAGACAGAGCTAAGCGATTCCACAACCAACGGATCAGATCAAAGCTCTGCAGTCCTGCCACATCCAGTTGTGAATGGTGGTGAACAATTAAACAACTAACTGAGAGCAGGAGGCTCTGTAAACATTCCCATCCTCAATGATGGCAGATTCCAGCAAGTGAGTGCAAAAGACAAGGCTGAAGCGTTTGCAACCATCTTCAGCCTGAAGTGCCATCTCAGCCATCTCAGCTTCCTCCCGATATCCCCACCATCACAGAAGCCAGTCTTCAGCCAATTTGATTCACTCTACATGATATCAAGAAACGACTGAGTGCATTGGATACAGTAAAGGCTACAGGCCCCAACAACATCCCGGCTGTAGTGCTGAAGACTTGTGCTCCAGAACTAGCTGCGCCTCTAGCCAAACTGTTCCAGTACAGCTACAACATTGGCATCTACCCGACAATGTGGAAAATTGCCCAGGTATGTCCTGTCCACGAAAAGTAGGACAGGACATCAAGCAGCACCTGCTCACCGATGTTCAGTTTGGGATCCGCCAGGACCACTCGGCTCCAGACCTCATTACAGCCTTGGTCCAAACATGGACAAAAGAGCTGAATTCCAGAGGTGAGGTGAGAGTGACTGCCCTTGACATCAAGGCAGCATTTGACCAAGTGTGGCACCAAGGAGCCCCAGTAAAATTGAAGTCAATGGGAATCGGGGAAAACTCTCCAGTGGCTGGAGTCATACCTAGCACAAAGGAAGATGGTAGTTGTTGTTGGAGGCCAATCATCTCAGCCCCAGGACATTGCTGCAGGAGTTCCTCAGGGCAGTGTCCTAGGCCCAACCATCTTCAGCTGCTTCATCAATGACCTTTCTTCCATCATAAGGTCAGAAATGGGGATGTATCGCTGATGATTGCACAGTGTTCAGTTCCATTCGCAACCCCTCAGATAATGAAGCAGTCTTTGCCCGCATGCAGCAAGACCTGGACAACATCCAGGATTGGGCTGATAAGTGGCAAATAACATTTGCGCCAGTGCCAGGCAATGACCATCTCCAACAAGAGATAGTCTAACCACCTCCCCTTGATATTCAACGGCATTACCATCGCCGAATCCCCCACCATCAACATCCTGGGGGTCACCATTGACTAGAAACTTAACTGGACCAGCCATATAAATACTGTGGCTACAAGAGCAGGTCAGAGGCTGGGTATTCTGGGGTGAGTGACTCACCTCCTGACTCCCCAAAGCCTTTCCACCATCTACAAGGCACAAGTCAGGAGTGTGATGTAATACTCTCCACTTGCCTGGATGAGTGCAGCTCCAACAACACTCAAGAAGCTCGACACCATCCAGGAGTAAACAGCCCACTTGATTGGCACCCCATCCACCACCCTAAACGTTCACTCCCTTCATTACCGGCGCACAGTGGCTGCAGTGTGTACCATCCACAGGATGCACTGCAGCAACTTGCCAAGGCTTCTTCGACAGCACCTCCCAAACCCGTGATCTCTACCACCTAGAAGGACAAGGGCAGCAGGCACATGGGAACAACACCTCCTGCACGTTTCCCTCCAAGTCATACACCATCCCGACTTGGAAATATATCGCCGTTCCTTCATCGTCGCTGGGTCAAAATCCTGGAACTCACTACATAACAGTACTGTGGGAGAACCTTCACCACACGGACTGCAGCGGTTCAAGAAGGCGGCTCATCACCACCTTCTCAAGGGCAATTAGGGATGGGCAATAAATGCTAGCCTTGCCAGCGATGTCCACATCCCATGAACCAATAATAAAAAAAAATCCACTGCTCCATGCATTACACCCCCATCACCCACCTACCAACAAACTCTTTCAATCAGTACTCAACTCTTCCAATCAGATGTTTCCTCTCACCATTACACATTACCACTTTTGCAAGGCGCCCACCCACAACTCACAGGGCACACACACTGGCAGCTATTCAACCATGACAGACACTCGTTCTGCTTTCTTGCAGGGGAAAGTGGCGCATAACAGGAGGCAGCAAGTGGCTGTGGCATTTAGCCCCTCGAGCCTGTTCCGCCATTCGATGAGATCATGGTTGATCTGTGACCTAACTCCATATACTCACCTTAGCCCCATATCCCTTAATACCCTTGGTTCACAGAAATCTATCAATTTCAGATTTAAAATTCACAAGTGAGCTATCACCAACTGCCATTTGCAGAAGATGTTCCAAACTTCTCCCACACTTTGTGTGTAGAAGCGTTTCCCAACTTCACTCCTGCACGTCCTGGCTCTAAATATTAGGCTATGTCCCTGTGTCCTAGTATTCAAGCATAGGAGATCTCCAAAAACAGTTACAAATGCATCAGCAGCCAGAAGCAATAATCCAGCAACTAACCTGTAAATCCTGCATGGTTCCTTTAAATAGCGCTGGTGGAGGTCCTCCAGGCACTCTAAGACACGTTCAGATGGTCGTGGTTAAGATAGTGTCGTGGGTGGAGCGTTAAGTGCTAAAATGGTGTCTATCACTTTAAATCAGCGTTGCACACGAATCAAACGCATTTTCCCCCTACTTTACATGATGCTGGCGTTCGTTATTTGTGCATGCGCTAAACCCTTTACCAAGGTGGTGTACGGTGCATGTCACACTAGAAGTGTGTGTGCGCATCCAAGATGCCATCTTGGATCTCCGGGAGGCTGTGTAGCGGCAAAGCAACAGGCGCTAGACAGCTCAATTTAGTGCCCAGTGTTGTAAAAAGTTTACTGATTCGATGTCAATAAATGATGTGAAATGTTAGAAAGTAAAACAGGATTGGCGTGATAACTCGAATCTAATACTCATAATTTTAAACAATTAATTGTTTACATTTATGTGTTATGACACCTTACAGTGCAGGTTCTGAGTTATCAAGGAACATTATTCACTTTATTGGAAAACATGACATTGCTTTTAATAGCTAATCCACCTTATTTAATGGGAAAAGTCTTAAGGCCAAATCCAGGTGTGAATACAGGCATTGATGCACTTATATACAAGTAACTGCATGGACCCCCCAGGTTTTTCCAGGAATTCCTTTTAGTGCTTTCAGGACTTTGCTCTCTCCTATCACTAAATTGTCCTACTTTAACACAAGGGCCCCGAAATTCTGTAAGGGGTTTTCCTGGTCTCCTGCTGTAACTCTGGTGAGAGAGCAGAGGAACCCTGAGGAAAACGGAGTTCGCGGCCATTTTAGCCATTTACGCCATTTCCATGTGGTACTGCGGGCTTTCTACCAGAGTACTGTGGGAGACTGGGAGAATGCCCGTGGTATTTCAGGGCCAAAGATAACGTTTAGTTTGCTTTCCTTTCTTTCCTACAGTATCCACTTTATTTTGTTTTACTTTGTACCTTTTCCGTTAGGAACATATTGTTTAAAATGATATAACACTCCCCTTCTCAGCCATGTTCATCCCCAAATGATCCCAAGTTATGGGAAGACAAACATACTTCTCATTAAGAGTAACCTTTTTACCAAGTTCATCCCCCAATGAATAAAGCGACTGAGCTCGAAAGCAGGAGCATTAAGGTGAAACATACAACCCACATTAGGGCAGGGATTGATGTCAGCAAAACATGCCTTCTGAGCCTTGTTGTCAACTGCAATTCCTCCAACAAATGAGATCCCTCTGCACCATAACCCTATACTTTCTGTGTACATTCTTATAAATGTCAGCCATGAAAATTTCAACATTCTCAACTATATTACTCTTTATTCACTTTCAATCCTTCTTTCTATCAACAATAGAATATTTTAGGTTTTCTCTCTTTCACCTCCTCCCCCCACCATATTATTTTCTATTAACATTTCTCTGTGCTTTTGTGTTATATTCTGTTGTGCTAAGTTTCAATAATATAGATTATATTACAAGAAAATTATCCATTTCTTATCCTAGCCTTTTCCACTCTTGTGCTTCAAATTCATTCCTCATTGTACACTTACTGTCTTCCAGTGATGTTCTGCTCTATAAAATATAGCCTAGGAATTAAACTGTGCAATATTAACAATATGTGTCTAATATATTCAAATGAAATTACTTTGTTCATGATTTTAATAGCGGTGTTAATCCATGTAAAGTAAATGGGTTAACACCTTATTTAAAATAGTGGACACAGTAATCTCATACAAAAGTTTTTCCTAGCTTGTGTAACCATCTTCAAACGTTCACATTATGGCAACTTGTGGTTTGCCATTTGAATTCCTTTTCCATTCACAACAAGTGAGAACAAGGAAATCCTTCTTGCTTTAATGTGGTCTTTCTGTTCTTTTTGACAGGATCCAGTACTTGCCAAATGTTCCTGTGTTGCAGACTTTTAAAGATTAAGCACAGAGAGTGGTCGCCAGGGCCCAGCTTAAGAGTGAAAGAAAACATGCTCGTTCCAGCTGTATGTCCACTGTTACGTCCAAGAGATGAAAAATAATTTTGCTTCAGATTTCCAGATATCTCTTTTTCTTTAAAATTTCCCAAAGCCCAATCATCCTGACATTTTTACATCAGTTGTCAATTTTTAAGACCACTTTGTTTCATTGCTGGAATCTGACTCTTTCCCCCCACATCTTTTCACTGTATCTGATATTAGAATTGTGTCAACATGGAAGGTTGATGAATGAGTGGCAGACCATGTTGTGATTATTGCCATTAAACTTGATTGGTCTCCAGGAATCACACAGGTATCTCTCACTCTCTCATCATTTCATCTATTTCCTTCGTTAGCTTGTACTCCTCATTAGCAGTGTGGGTACATCTATGCAGGATGCAATCAGTAGGGCGTTCCATTAATCTCCTTCCCATAATTAAAAATTAATCAACTGGGACAAGCTAGGGAACACAGAACAAAATATATCTGTTTTCTGTTTGGTACACAAACACTGGCAAGAATATAAAAAAGAAAGCAAAGAAAATTTAGCTTCCTCACTTATTTATGTCCGTATGCAAGAGCTTACATAAAGGGGCTGATTTTCGGATAGCTGAGTGGGTGCGTTGGGGGCGGGGGAGCTCCTAAAATGGCGGAATCCCGGACGGGGTTTGGATCCCGGCTCCAACCCGCTGACTTCCGGGTTCCCCAGTGATGCGTTTGGGTGCGCGCGCAGCTCCCGCATGCGGGACTCCCACCGGCAATTAAAGCCAGCGGGATGGTGCTTTACATAGTTATTTAGATACTTGAGGTACTTGACAGACCTCATTGAGTGGAGATTTTAGCAGGGGTGCAATTTCGTAGGATCCTCAGTGTGTTTCCCGTGCTGTGGGAAACACTCCCTGTTGGAGCAGACGTGTTTCAGCCAGCAACCAGTGGGAGGTGCAAAGGATTTCTTGACAGGTGGGGGGAAACCTCATGTATTGCAGCAGGGCACTCTGTCACTTCAGACAAAGTTTTGACTGCAACACCTTTGTCTTTCCATTCAAAATGCTTAATTTATACCCTAAACTCTGCTGTGCAAACACATTTACCTACTTTGCGGACCCCCTCAAACTCACACAGTCAGGATGGGGGTGCCATGGCTGCATTCATCACTTCATCCGAGGACGAGCAACATCACCAGCCTCGCCAGGCACGCCGTCCACCTCCGCCACGTGGAGCTCCACAACACAGTGCTGCGCCACAGGCACCTGCACAAAATAGTCATGCAACTACACATACACCCACTGTAGGGTGACCCAATGGGTGGCATCAAGTGCGGGTGTTCATGGTGAACTTCATGAAAGGGACTTATTACACAAGCCAGTCAAGAATGGCCAAGACGTGGCAGTAGTGGTGACAATAATAATATTTAATGTGCCATTAACAAAAATCAAATATAAATAAAAAACATGACAAACCGTCAAACACCCTTGTGCATCCCCTTTGTGCTCACAAAAACTTTGCCTTACTCCTGCGTGCTGCTTCCCCTGTGGCTGCAGCAGAGGTAGTGGCAGGTTGCTCTTGTTCATGCCCTGACCGATTAGATGCTTTGGGCCTACGCTCTCTGGGTTTCAGTGCCCATGAGGGCCCCTCCGAAGACTGCTCCATCTGCACCTGTGCAGGGGCAGACTCAGCCGCCTGAAAAGGAGGCAGCATTGCAGGTGAGAGGGGGGCAACGGGTGAGACGTGGGAGCGCTTTGACTGACATCCCCACTTCTATGTCCCCTTTCGCCATCATCCCTCTCTTGGGCCAGGCCCACATCACTCCTACCACCCTACTGGACGACAGTTTGGAGGACATGTGTGAAGCCTTCTAAGGGCAGTGCCAGTGTATCTGCCTGCCTGTTTAAGGCGGCAGAAAGTTGCTCACCCTGAGTCCGAAGGGCCGTTGCCAGGGGTTCAATGGACTCATTGGTGAGTCGTGCTTGAAGCTCGATGGAGGCTAGCCTTCCCTCCATCGCAGACATTCCAGCACTTACCCACGACACTATCTCAGAGATGCCCTCAAGTCCCTGTGACAGTATCTCAGAGATTCCCTCCTGTACCTGTGCCACAATTCCACACATGCAGGAGTTGGACTCCTCCATCTTCTGCACGATTGTGGAGAGTGTGCGTGGCACCTGTTCCAGCATTTCGCAAATGTGCTGCTACCCCTCGCTCATTCTCCTTTTAAAGGATGGGCCCCCAGGGTTCAGCATCTGTGTCCAGCTGAGCAGAGCCTGGAGAAGAGTGCTCCCACCAACGCGGACTCTCCACAGCTGCCCCTGCCACCAGTGTCTGCTCGTGCTCGCATGGGTATGGTGACTCACCATGTGCGACCGCAACTAAGTGAGGACGGGGACCCACCAAGGTGTGTGTATCTGTGCTGGCGGATGGCTCGCTCAGATGTGACGGTGCCCCCTCAGAGGCCGACAGATCCCCTGAGGAATCGCCCTCTGACGTCACAACGGTCACTGAATGCCCTGTAAGAGAACAGAAGGCAATATTAAGCATGATGACAGATGTTGAAGTGCTGAAGATGGCAAGGCATGTTAACATCATTTGCTATTGTGAGTGCTGAATGTTAAAGTTCTGTCACCAGCCATTTGTCGGGTGGCAGTCTCGGCGTCCCCGACGGACATGCACTCGAGGGTGCGGCTTAGTTCAAGGGCCTCCTGCTCCACGTCCGCGAGGACGACCAGATGTTGCGGCCCCACTCTGGACTTCGCCCTCTCCCGTGCATTCTGGGCTCTCATCTCCTATAAGGGGACAAAGTAGAGAGACGTGAGTGAGGGGTGGTGACGTGGCCAACCGCAGAATGCATTGGTTTGGGTGAGGCTGACCGTGAAAGAGATGCATCAGAGGGTGAGTATGAGACAGAGCCATGACATTGTATGAGGATTGGGTTGAGTGGTAGTGGTGGGGTGAGTACTGGGGAGGTGAGGAAGTGCAGGTAAGTTGAGGATGAGGTTTGAGTGGGTGTGAGGAGTGATGTGATAGAGTAGTGTTGGCAGTGCCGAAGGAGTTGTGGGGTGGGGCCGGTGATGTGGAAGACAGAGTGTAGGAGAATGAGTAAATGTACTCACTTTGGCTGACCTAGTTAGGTCATTGAAGGGCTTCCTGCACTGTATCCATGTGCGGGAGATATTGCTGCTGCTGCTGACCTCCTCTGCCACCTCGAGCCAGGCCTTCTTGGTGGCAGAGACAGGCCACTTCCTCCCGTCCGCTGGGTAGAAAATATCCCTCCTCCTCCTCACCCCATCCAGTAGGACCTGGAGTGAGGCAACAGTAAATCTGGGAGCGGCCTTTCCCCTGGTCTGCTCCATTCTATACTTTTGGTTGTTTGCTGCAGGAGCAGCATTGGAGGACTGCCTCTTTAAATAGGGCTCCTCCAGCTGACAGCCTGTGACGCGGGAGCGCAGTCCGCCTGCTGCACAGGTTGACGATGGGAAACCCAGAAGCCACGGTAAGTGGCTTCAATTTACCCGCGGATGCGTGGAGACTGGACGGATGGGTGGGTTATGCATGCGCCCAGTTGCACCCCAGCTGCCATCCCGCCTCCCTGGTAATATCGGGGCCAAAATGTTCATCTTTGTCCATTCTTGGCACCTGACCCTTGTAATCTCTGTGTGGTAATCAGTTATAAGAATAATTTGTGGAAAATTCCTCTCCACAGTAGCCACTGGTTTAAGAGCTAATTTACAAGTGTAGCGTAAGCTAGGAAAGGTGTATGTCAGTCATAGCAGAGGAGCCAATATTTAAGTACAGAAGAAGCACTGTTAATGAAGGAAGAGTTGCTATTAATTAATTAACTATCTCACTGTAGCTTCGTGCTACAAAGACAAGGCTCTTGAAAAAAAAGTTTATTAATGAAAGTACTCAAGTAAGATATTTCCTCTCCCACTTCGATTTATTTTCTCTTCTTGATGGTGTTATACTGACCCTTTAGCCCCTCGCTGCAGAATATAATAAGGATCCAAAGCACCTAAAAGTGCATTGAGTGCCTAAAAGTGCCTTGAGATTCCTGCAGCCCGAGAGGATGGAAAGCAAGATTTCTGGCTAGGTAGGGCCAGCAATTTTGGATGGAACCTGATTCCACCGGGATTCTGCTCTATTTGCAATGTTCCTTTAAATTCTGGTGGGTGGTGGCATGGGTGAATTTTCTGCCCACTCCACATGTCAAAGGCTGGGGGGGTGGTGGAAGTTCTGCCTATTTTACCCTTGGTATGCCTCAGTGGAACTCAAGCCAAATTTCAGGAATTTCACGGCCATGAAGTGCATTCAACATAACCAGCGGAAGAATACACCATGTGCACCAACCTTCCCCTTCTGATTTGGGAACCTTAGAAATAGAAACAGTACATTATTTTCTGCTTCACAAGTGAAACACTTAGGTTTTTTTCTTTAAAAGAATTGTAATTGAGGTAGAACCTCTCCCCTGTGCCAGTTCGGGACTTTGTTGGGGGAGGGGCACCTCAGATGAGATCCTTGCTAGCTGAAGACATTTAAATACAGGGAATGAAAATAAAACCTGGAAATCAAAAGGTCCAGCTATCACACTTGGTAATGTGGGAAATGTTGCTTGTTATTTACTGCTTTAAATCAATTATTGGCTTTGCCACCCCCTGTCATTATAACCAACTCCACCACTACAATCCCTCTGAGCTCATGGTTCCTCTGACTCTTCTCCCTCTTCATCTAGGTCACATGCTCTGGTCATTCTCACTAAGCCCCTCCACCTCCCTCTTCTCATTTAAGACCCATCTGCAAACCCACTTCTTTAAACAAGCCTTTGGCCTACCATCCTAATACCTCTTTCTTTGGCATCGCGTCTATTTTTTTCCTTACAACTCTGTGAAGTGTCTTGGGATGTGTCCTTTTGTTAAAGGTGTTATAGAAATGCATGTTGCTGTTGCCTTTGTGCTGCTATGTGTGTTTTCCAATCTTTCAAAAGGTGGACCAACACTCTAGTCAGACATGGCCAATTATAATTCATAAGCTAATTTCTTTTTCACATAATCTGTCAATGAGAAGGGGAATGATTACAGCGAATTTCAACTTATTTTGTAACAATCCTCCTAACAGAAAATAACAAAACACACTTCACTGTCCCTATTCACTGTCCGGGACCAGTACAAATTGGACGGTCTGCATCTGGGCAGGACTGGAAACAATGTCCGAGGGGGAGTGTTTGCTAGTGCTGTTGGGGAGGGTTTAAACTAAAGTGGCAGGGGGATGGGAACCGATGCAGGAAGTCAGTGGGAAGTAAAGTGGTGACAGAAACAAAAGGCAGTAAGGGAGAGTGTACAAAACATGACTGGACAGATGGTCTGAGAAAGCAGGGCAAAGACCAAGGGAAGTCTAGATTAAACTGCATTTATTTCAATGCAAGAAGTCTGATGGGCAAGGTAGATGAACTCAGGGCATGGATGGGCACATGGGACTGGGATGTTATAGCTATTACTGAAACATGGCTAAGGGAGGGGCAGGACTGGCAGCTCAATGTTCCAGGGTACAGATGCTACAGGAAAGATACAGCAGGAGGTAAGAGAGGAGGGGGAGTTGCGTTCTTGATTAGGGAGAACATCACGGCAGTAGTGAGAGAGGATATATCCGAGGGTTCGCCCACGGAGTCGATATGGGTAGAACTGAAAAATAAGAAGGGAGAGATCACTTTGATAGGATTGTACTACAGACCCCCAAATAGTCAACGGGAAATTGAGGAGCAAATATGTAAGGAGATTACAGACAGCTGCAAGAAAAATAGGGTGGTAATAGTAGGGGACTTTAACTTTCCCAACATTGACTGGGACAGCCATAGCATTAGGGGCTTGGATGGAGAGAAATTTGTTGAGTGTATTCAGGAGGAATTTCTCATTCAGTATGGCCCGACTAGCGAGGGGGCAAAACTTGATCTCCTCTTGGGAAATAAGGAAGGGCAGGTGACAGAAGTGTTAGTGAGGGATCACTTTGGGACCAGTGATCATAATTCCATTAGTTTTAAGATAGCTATGGAGAATGATAGGTCTGGCCCAGAAGTTAAAATTCTAAATTGGGGAAAGGCCAATTTTGATGGTATTAGACAGGAACTTTCAGAAGTTGATTGGGAGAGTCTGTTGGCAGGCAAAGGGACGTCTGGTAAGTGGGAGGCTTTCAAAAGTGTGTTAACCAGGGTTCAGGGTAAGCACATTCCTTATAAAGTGAAGGGCAAGGCTAGTAGAAGTAGGGAACCTTGGATGACTCGGGAGATTGAGGCCCTAGTCAGAAAGAAGAAGGAGGCATATGACATGCATAGGCAGCTGGGATCAAGTGGATCCCTTGAAGAGTATAGAGATTGCCGGAGTAGAGTTAAGAGAGAAATCAGGAGGGCAAAAAGGGGATATGAGATTGCTTTGGCAGATCAGGCAAAGGTGAATCCAAAGAGCTTCTACAAATACATAAAGGGCAAAAGAGTAACTAGGGAGAGAGTAGGGCCACTTAAGGATCAACAAGGTCATCTATGTGCGGAACCACAAGAGATGGGTGAGATCCTGAATGAATATTTCACATCGGTATTTACGGTTGAGAAAGGCATGGATGTTAGGGAACTTGGGGAAATAAATAGTGATGTCTTGAGGAGTGTACATATTACAGAGAGGGAGGTGCTGGAAGTCTTAACGCGCATCAAGGTAGATAAATCTCCGGGACCTGATGAAATGTATCCCAGGACGTTATGGGAGGTCAGGGAGGAAATTGCGGGTCCCCTAGCAGAGATATTTGAATCATCGACAGCTACAGGTGAGGTGCCTGAAGATTGGAGGGTAGCAAATGTTGTGCCTTTGTTTAAGAAGGGCGGCAGGGAAAAGCCTGGGAACTACAGACCGGTGAGCCTGACATCTGTAGTGGGTAAGTTGTTGGAGGGTATTCTGAGAGACAGGATCTATAGGCATTTGGAGAGGCAGGGACTGATTAGGAACAGTCAGCATGGTTTTGTGAGAGGAAAATCATGTCTCACGAATTTGATTGAGTTTTTTGAAGGGGTAACCAAGAAGATAGATGAGGGCTGTGCAGTAGACGTGGTCTACATGGACTTTAGCAAAGCCTTTGACAAGGTACCGCATGGTAGGTTGTTACATAAGGTTAAATCTCACGGGATCCAAGCTGAGGTAGCCAATTGGATACAAAATTGGATTGACGACAGAAGACAGAGGGTGGTTGTAGAGGGTTGTTTTTCAAACTGGAGGCCTGTGACCAGCGGTGTGCCTCAGGGATCGGTGCTGGGTCCGCTGTTATTTGTTATTTATATTAATGATTTGGATGAGAATTTAGGAGGCATGGTTAGTAAGTTTGCAGATGACACCAAGATTGGTGGCATTGTGGACAGTGAAGAAGGTTATCTAGGATTGCAACGGGATCTTGATAAATTGGGCCAGTGGGCCGATGAATGGCAGATGGAGTTTAATTTAGATAAATGTGAGGTGATGCATTTTGGTAGATCGAATCGGGCCAGGACCTACTCCGTTAATGGTAGGGCGTTGGGGAGAGTTATAGAACAAAGAGATCTGGGAGTACAGGTTCATAGCTCCTTGAAAGTGGAGTCACAGGTGGATAGGGTGGTGAAGAAGGCATTCAGCATGCTTGGTTTCATTGGTCAGAACATTGAATACAGGAGTTGGGATGTCTTGTTGAAGTTGTACAAGACATTAGTTAGGCCACACTTGGAATACTGTGTACAGTTCTGGTCACCCTATTATAGAAAGGATATTATTAAACTAGAAAGAGTGCAGAAAAGATTTACTCGGATGCTACCGGGACTTGATGGTTTGACTTTTTGGGAGAGGTTGGATAGGCTGAGACTTTTTTCCCTGGAGAGTAGGAGGTTTCGGGGTGATCTTATAGAAGTCTATAAAATAATGAGGGGCATAGATAAGGTAGATAGTCAAAATATTTTCCCAAAGGTAGGGGAGTCTATAACGAGGGGGCATAGATTTAAGTTGAGAGGGGAGAGATACAAAAGGGTCCAGAGGGGCAATTTTTTCACTCAAAGGGTGGTGAGTGTCTGGAACGAGCTGCCAGAGGCAGTAGTAGAGGCGGGTACAATTTTGTCTTTTAAAAAGCATTTGGACAGTTACATGGGTAAGATGGGTATAGAGGGATATGGGCCAAGTGCAGGCAATTGGGACTAGCTTAGTGGTATAAACTGGGCGACATGGACATGTTGGGCCGAAGGGCCTGTTTCCATGTTGTAAACTTCTATGATTCTATGGTTCCAATAGCAGGCTAAGTACAACTTTTCTGACAAGTAATTTCTCTAAAACGAATCATACTAAGCTGAAGAAAATAATTTTCTCTCTCTGGGTCTGACTCCCATACCAGTTCTCACAGACTGCCTCTGCAGACTGTGTATTTCTTTGTTTACTTGACTTTGACTATTCCAATGTTCTCCTGGCTGGCCTCCCATCTTTCACTCTCCATAAACTTGAGCTCATCCAAAACTCTACTGCCCTTGTCCTAACTTGCACCAAGTCCCGTTCACCCATCACCCCAGTGCTCGCTGACCTACATTGGCTCCCGGTCCAGCAACGCCTCAATTTTAAAATTCTCAACCTTGTTTTCAAATCCCTCCATGGCCTCGCCCCTCCCTATCTCTGCAACCTCCTCCAGCCCTACAACCCTCCGAGATCTCTGCACTGCTCCAATTCTGGCCTCTCGTGCATCCCCGATTTTAATCACTCCACAATTGGCAGCCGTGCCTTCGGCTGCTTAGGCCCTAAGCTCTGGAATTCCCTCCAGAAACCTCTCCATTTGTCTACCTCTCTCTCCTCCTTTAAGACGCTCCTTAAAACCTACCTCTTTGGCCAAGCTTTTGGTCACGTCCTAATGTCTCCTTATGCAGCTCGGTGTCAAATTTTGTTTGATAATCGCTCCTGTGAAGTGCCTTTCGGACGTTTTACTACATTAAAGGCACTATATAAATGCAAGTTGTTGTTGATGTTGCTGCTTTTGC
The DNA here is from genome assembly GCF_035084215.1 of Heptranchias perlo. NCBI lineage: Eukaryota > Metazoa > Chordata > Chondrichthyes > Hexanchiformes > Hexanchidae > Heptranchias > Heptranchias perlo. The sequence continues at coordinate 56,006,998 of NC_090334.1, forward strand.
TTCTCCCTTTGCTTCCTCTTTAATATTTTCATGCTGGATGTTTCATGCCTCATACATTGTTTAAATATTACATTGGCTATAGTGTGTTGTCTTCATTAACCACATCTTGCAGTACTTGCTTCTCCCATTTAGTTCTCTGCAATTCATGTTATGTCTTAACTGACCTGGCCGTTTGCTGCTGATTTGTACTAGTGATTGCATTGTTCACCCACATCACAGGTTCAGAATACTGACGCTGCTGGTGATAACAGAAATGGCTGTAATGCCTTTAACAACAGCAGCTATCATGAGTGTAAAAGTTCTAGCCTTGCTGATTAGACTTTTATTATGCAGTCATTTTAATAATCTTCGTAATTTGACTTATGAATTTTCCTTCATGCCAGTTTCAAAAAAGAGAGGTCGCCAGAGCAATTCCAGTGGATTTCAAAGCTTTGCTGAGAACTAGACATGTCTGGTAAAAAGGCAATAGGTGGAAAACTGAAAGGAAGACTAATGGTGAGATTATTTATGACAGATTGAAACAGATAGAATTTTCCTGGAGAGTGTCACTCAGAAGGCTCACTAATAGACTGGTTCACCTAGCATGCTGGAACTATAGGTGAAAGGGGAAAAATGACAAATAAACCAGCAGCTTCTGTTGTCAGGGAAGTCTATGTAATTTTCCCATTTTATGGATCACAAGGTAGTTTATCGTTTTCAGTATGTATACTTTAATTGTACTTTGTGAGAAAAAAGCATATTTAAGTTTATTCAAATAAGAAATCATAGAATCATAGAACATTTACGGCGCAGAAGGAGGCCGTTTGGCCCATCGTGTCAGTGCCGGCCGAAAATGAGCCACCCAGCCTAATCCCACTTTCCAGCACTTGATCTGTAGCCTTGTAGGTTATGGCACTTCAAGTGACTATCCAAGTACTTTTTAAATGTGATGAGGGTTTCTGCCTCTTCCACCCTTTCAGGCAGTGAGTTCCAGACCCCCACCATCCTCTGGGTGAAAAACTTTTTCCTCAGCTCCCCTCTAATCCTTCTACCAATCACTTTAAATCTATGCCCCCTGGTTATTGACCTCTCTGCGAAGGGAAATAGGTCTTTCCTGTCCACACTATCTGGGCCCCACATAATATTATACAATTAAATCACCCCTCAGCCTCCGCTGTTTCAAAGAAAACAACCCCAGCCGATCCAATCTTTTCTCATAGCAAAAATTTTTCAGTTCTGGCAACATTGTCATAAATCTCCTCTGTACCGTCTCTAGTGCAATTACATCCTTACTGTAATGTGGTGACCAGAACTGTACGCAGTACTCAAGCTGTGGCCTAACTAGTGTTTTATACGATTCTAGCATAACCTCCCTGTTCTTATATTCTATGCCTCGGCTAATAAAGGAAAGTACCCCGTGTGCCTTCTTAACCACCTTATCTACCTGTCCTGCTATCTTCAGGGATCTGTGGACATGCACTCCAAGATCCCTCACTTCCTCTACACCTCTCAGTATCCTCCCATTTATTGTGTATTCCCTTGCCTTGTTTGACCTCCACAAATGCATTACCTCCACTTCTCTGGATTGAGAATTTGCCACCTTTCTGCCCACTTGACCAGTCCATTGATATCTTCCTGCAGTCTACAGCTTTCCTCCTCACTATCAACCACACGGCCAATTTTTGTACCATCCGCAAACTTCTTAATCATGCCCCCTACATTTAAGTCCAAATCATTAATATATACCACAAAAAGCAAGGGACCTAGTATTGAGCCCTGCGGAACCCCACTGGAAACACCCTTTCAGTCACAAAAACACCTGTCGACCATTTTATTAAAATTCGTTCATGGGATGTGGGCGTCGCTGGCAAGGCCAGCATTTATTGCCCATCCCTAATTGTCCTTGAGAAGGTGGTGGTGAGCCGCCTTCTTGAGTTGCTGCAGTCTGTGTGGTGAAGGTTCTCCCACAGTGCTGTTAAGTAGGGAGTTTCAGGATTTTGACCCAGCGACGATGAAGGAATGGCGATATATTTCCAGGTCGGGATGGTGTGTGACTTGGAGGGGAACGTGCAGGTGGTGTTGTACCCATGTGCCTGCTGCTCTTGTCCTTCTAGATGGTAGAGGTTGCGGGTTTGGGAGGTGCTGTCGAAGAAGCCATGGCGAGTTGCTGCAGTGCATCCTGTGGATGGTACACACTGCAGCCACGGTGTGCCGGTAGTGAAGGGAGTGAATGTTTAAGGTGGTGGATGGGGTGCCAATCAAGCGGGCTGCTTTGTCCTGGATGGTGTAGTCCTTCTTGAGTGTTGTTGGAGCTGCACTCATCCAGGCAAGTGGAGAGTATTACATCACACTCCTGACTTGTGCCTTGTAGATGGTGGAAAGGCTTTGGGGAGTCAGGAGGTGAGTCACTCGCTGCACAATACCCAGCCTCTGACCTGTTCTTGTAGCCACAGTATTTATGTTTCTGGTCCAGTTAGGTTTCTGGTCAATGGTGACCCCCAAGATGTTGATGGTGGGGGATTCGGCGATGGTAATGCTGTTGAGTGTCAAGTGGAGGTGGTTAGACTCTCTCTTGTTGGAGATGGTCATTGCCTGGCATTTGTCTGGTGCGAATGTTACTTGCCACTTATCAGCCCAAGCCTGGATGTTGTCCAGGTCTTGCTGCATGCGGGCATGGACTGCTTCATTATCTGAGGGGTTGCGAATGGAACTGAACACTGCAATCATCAGCGAACATCCCCATTTCTGACCTTATGATGGAGGGAAGGTCATTGATGAAGAAGCTGAAGATGGTTGGGCCTAGGACACTGCCCTGAAGAACTCCTGCAGTAATGTCCTGGGGCTGAGATGATTGGCCTCCAACAACCACTACCATCTTCCTTTGTGCTAGGTACGACTCCAGCCACTGGAGAGATTTACCCCTGATTCCCATTGACTTCAATTTTACAAGGGCTCCTTGGTGCCACACTCGGTCAAATGCTGCCTTGATGTCAAGGGCAGTCACTCTCACATCATCCTCTGGAATTCAGCTCTTTTGTCCATGTTTGAACCAAGGCTGTAATGAGGTCTGGAGCTGAGTGGTCCTGGCGGAACCCAAACTGAGCATGGGTGAGCAGGTTATTGGTGAGTGAGTGCTGCTTGATAGCACTGTCGACGACACCTTCCATCACTTGGCTAATGGTTGAGAGTAGACTGATGGGTGATAATTGGCCGGATTGGATTTGTCCTGCTTTTTGTGCACAGTACATACCTGGGCAATTTTCCACATTGTTGGGTAGATGCCAGTGTTGTAGCTGTACTGGAACAGTTTGGCTAGAGGCGCGGCTAGTTCTGGAGCACAAGTCTTCTGCACTGCAGCTGGGATGTTGTTGGGGCCCATAGCCTTTGTTGTGTCCAGTGCACTCAGCCATTACCCTTTGCTTCCCACCACTGAGCCAATTTTGGATCCAATTTGCCACTTTCCCATGAATCCCATCGGCTTGTACTTTTCTGACCAGTTTGCCATGTGGGACCTTGTCAAAAGCCTTGCGAAAATCCATGTAGACTACATCAAGTGCACTACCCACATCAACCTTCTTTGTTATCGCCTTAAAAAATTCAAGCAAGTTAGTCAGACACGACCTTCCCTTAACAAATCCATGCTGACTATCCTTGATTAATCCGTGACTTTCTAAGTGACAGTTTATCCTGTCCCTCAGAATTGAAATAATTTTTGTTCCCTTTTATCAATATCTATTTAAGTTGTATTCTATAATTGGTCAATGAAAAATAAAATGTAAAAAAAATCATTCCTTTATCGTTGAAGTAAGGAAAGATTACTTTTTACTGAGCTTAACTATATTGGTAAAATGTACCGCTGAGTTGGATTTCCAATGTGGGACCTTGTTCACTTCTGTATTTTCACTTATCCACACTATACTTTGGAATTGTTTTAATTTTGGCCACCAGCTAAGATTATTAGATTTGCCACAGGAATCTATCAGTTAGGGCAAAGAAAGCTCTTACATACAAATATCTGATCTGCAGCTATCTATGTAATGCAATAGATCAATGTGGTATTAACATTAGAACAAATATCAGGAGAGAATTCTAAGATATGTTCTTACTTAATCCATTAAGCTGACATTGTCTACATTGACTTAAACCCATCAGTCTGAAAAATACAAAGAGACAGATCCCTTCTTTTATCTTTCCATAATGAACATTCTTTCTCTGGGAATGAATAATTCTGCATACTTTCCTTTTTTATGTTTTAAAAATGGATGTTTGATTCCCAAAGGATTTTCTCTCAGGGATTTATGCAAGACTCGATTGTCTGCATGTGAATATAAATGTAAGATGCTTATACAAAGGGTGTGAAAAGCTGACATTTCTATGCATATGTTCAACCTTTTTGAATTAATATCAAAGTTATTAGCTGCAAAATTTCCAGAAAAAAACAATAATACTTCTGGTTCCAGTGGAATCTAATATTAATGATGCCATACTAATCTTCCTTTGTTTAACACAGAACGTTAGCACAGATAAAAAAATATTGTTACCTCGTTCTAATCAGTTTTCTTAATAACTTCTAAAATTAAAATGCATTTGTTGATTGGCGTTTATGCAATGTTTAGAAGACTGCAGTCATGGGATTCTCCCCATCTCCTGCCGTAACTTCAGCGGAAGATCAGAGAAAATCCTGTGAAATTAGGTATAAGGTGTTTTTTCCCATTGCTCCTGGATTACTGTCGATATTTCACCAAAGTTATGGCGGGAGACAGAAATTACATCTTTTAGTGAGACCTTTCTGAAGCACTCATAATGATAATAACTATGAGCCATAATTTGATGTATCAGGGCATCTAACAGCATCTAGTTAGTTAGACTTACTCTTTGCATGTTTAGGTTTTTAAATTTTTTGTGTGGCAAGTTGCTGAAAGTGTGAGCTGATAATGTCGCAGCGAGGGAAACAGGGCATCTGGGATCTGAGTGAACAAGGCAAACAACTGTGTATCTCCTTAACCAATCAGAATGAAGGATTGTGAAATTAACAGCGCAAGGACTGAGAAGGAAGTGTAAGTTAGAATGGGTGAATTCAATGTCGCATCAGGTACAGAAAGAAAATTAAAGAGAGGGAAAGAAAGATTGGATTAAGAGAGAAAAAAGAGACTGAAAGGAAAAATAAAGAAAAAATGTTTTCATTTTAAATTTTACATTTTTAAAATCAACAATAACAATTAATACCTGAATGAATGAGATTCCTCTCTTATAATAGTTAATTTTCAGTGCCAGGGATGTTGATTGGCAGTAATTAAGACTTATCACATTGTTGAAAAGGTACTTAGACTTGGAATAGAATAGAATGGTTACAGCACAGAAGGAGGCCATTTGGCCCATTGAGCCTGTGCCGGCTCTTAGTAAGAGCAGTCTAGTTGGTCTCATTCCCCTGCTCTTTCTCCGTAGTCCTGCAAATTTTTTCCCTTCAAATATTTATCCAATTCCTTTTTGAAAGCCATGATTGAATCTGCTTCCACCACCCTTTCAGGCAGCACATTCCAGATCATAACTACTCGCTGCATAAAAAAGGTTTTCCTTATATCGCCTTTGGTTCTTTTGCCAATCACCTTAAATCTGTATCCTCTGGTTCTTGACCGCTCTGCCAATGGGAACAGTTTCTCTTTATTTACTTTATCTAAACCCTTCATGATTTTGAACACTTCAATCAAATCTCCTCTCAACCTTCTCTGCTCTAAGGAGAACAACCCCAGCTTCTCCAGTCTATCCAAGTAACTGAAGTCCCTCATCCCTGGAACCATTCTAGTAAATCTCTCCTGCACCTTCATATCCTTCCTAAAGTGCGGTGCCCAGAATTGGACACAATACTCCAGTTGCGGCCGAACCAGTGTTTTATAAAGATTCAACATAACTTCCTTGCTTTTGTACTCTAGGCCTCTATTTATAAAGCCCAGGATCCCATATGCTTTTTTAACCACTTTCTCAACCTGTCCTGCCACCTTCAAAGATTTGTGCACATATACCCCCAGGTCTCTCTGTTCCTGCACCCGCTTTAGAATTGTACCATTTAGTTCATATTGTCTTTCCTCAATCTTCCTTGAAATGACAAGACTTAACTTTCTGTGGCGAGTTAAATTCATATCTACTGCACAAATACATCAACTTCACGCCGTTCAATGCATGTCAGTGATGAGGCAGACAGCAAGATGCCGTTTTTGCAAAGCTAACATTGGAGCGGTGCAACTCGGACAGCAACTTTTGGATATATGCGCTTAACCTCACATCTGCCCCTCGCCTGAAGTTGCGGTGCTATTTGTGTATAAATAACATTGAGCGCCATTAGCCTCACCATTATTTTGAGAGTTAAATCTGGCCATATGTGTTTGTTACTGTGCAGTTATTGAATTTACCAAATTACTGATGCACAGTTGGTAACAGCATCGTGTAGCACTGCATCTGCGGAATCACATTGCACCAAGCACTGATACTTACTTTCATTTTATTATTAGTTTTATAATTGAGTTTACATTCTGCAGTGAAAAAAATCAGCACAATGCACCACATTATAATTGACCTATACATAGTACAGGTCTTTCTTTCACATGTTGACAACAATAAGACTAAAGGAGAGCTGGAGCAGAGCCACACTACCTTCACCTAGCACTTTTTGTTAAAAAACAACTATACACAAGTTGCTAATCCTACAATGGTAAGGTGAGGAAAGCAGGAAGTGAAGCAAGGCAAAAAGCAGGACTTTTAAGTAGTTTATATCCTTGATGATGCAAAGAGAGGAGGAGAGAAGGTTTTGTCCAAGATTGGATAAATTGGACTGCTTTCTGTTGGATCAAGTCCTGTTTCTTATTTTTTCCTCATTTCTATTCCTTGCTTATTTACTCCCTTGTACAATGACGACTCCATAGTATCTTATCCTACTGTTGATTTGTGTTTTGAAAACCAGAAGGTAAATCTCTGTGGGTAATGTCTGTTTTTATTAATACCAGTCTGTTTAGCAAAATAACATTGAAAAGTGAATCAGCTGGGGTTCAGGTTTCCAGCTTCATTAGGAGCGAGGCCAGGTCGTCCTGCTCGTGCTGATTTCACTGCTTGGAGTACGGTTCAAGCCGTCTGGTGATACCACCCTGTTTCCCATTGATTCTAAGTAGACTTTTGCTTGTTTTATGAACTGCTGTCGTGTCAGTATGAAGTCCTCAATTGAAAGTCTTATTGCTTGTTAGCCAGCATTTGAACAGCAACCCCAATATCAGCAGTATTTCCATATCGCATGTTAGACATAATTAGAAGAAAAGTGGCACCTGGAATAAAATCCTAGATCACTCTCTGTGAAAAAACAACATGCATTCTAATATTCAGAAATGACTTTATTTACAGATTACAGGCTTTAATTTAACTATTTATTTGGTTAGAAAGCTCTAAGGATTCAATTTTCCCCTCCTCGTTGACAGTGAACAAATGAAAGCAAATGAGCTTAATCTGCATAATTCTAAAAATTAGTGTTTTTTTTTTCCCTTTTGGCTGCTAGAAGCCCAAAGCTAAATATATAAATTGGATTAAGTGAAAAGAAGTGCGTGCATTCTTAGTGGACATTTATGAGAGTTGTATATAGGCATTTTGCCAGACTTAGGTTGGCTCCATTCCTTCCATTTAACATGATTTTGGAGTTTTCTTTGTTTTACTCCTATTTTACTCTCAGGTTTTTGGTCTGTAGTTTTGTCTGTACACAAATCCAGGAGTTATTTAGCAACTGGTATGTAGATGGAACGTAGAAGAAATTACAATGGGGTGATCATATCATCCCCTCCTCGGAGCCCAAGCACTTCCATAAGTCTTGAGTTAGAGAAACTGTAATATGACTGGTACGTGTTCTGTGTTTAGAGCAAGATGCAAATACAATTGCTCAAGAGTAATGAATATGTGTGCATACAACAATTGAGTTCTTAGAATTTTTAATTTATAAGAATTATAGACCAGTTAGTCTTGCTTCAGTTGTTGGTTAATTATTATCCTGGGAAGTTCTGCCTCTGTGCTCACTAGCCAGTGATTTTCTACCCATTCACTTAATTGGGCAGAAAAATCACAGGCTGGCGAGTGTCGAAATGGAAAACCCCGGCTTTAGAGTCTATAATACAGGATGCAATTACTAAGCACTTGGAGAAACATGAATTAATCAGGACCAATCAGTATAGTTCCTAAAGGGCAGGTCATACTTGATCGATTTTATAGAATTCTTCAAAGAAATAACAAAGGGGATAGATAAGGGAAACACAATGCATGTGGTTTACGTGGATTTTCAAAAAGCATTTGATAAGGTACCACATAACAGATGTATGGCAAAGCTGGGGTTGTTCTCTTTAGAACAGAAAAGGTTAAGGGTAGATTTGATAGAGATGTTCAAAATCATGAACGGGTTTGACAGAGTAAATAAGCAGAAACTGTTTCCAGTGGCAGAAGGGTCGGTAACCAGAGGACACAGATTTAAGGTGATCGGCAAAAGAGCCAGAGGCGACATGAGGAAACATTTTTTTACGCAGCGAGTTGTAATGATCTGGAATGCACTGCCTGAAAAGGTGATGGAAGCAAATTCAATAGTAACATTCAAAAGGGAATTGGATAAATACTTGAAGGGAAAAAAATTACTGGGCTATGGGGAAAGAGCAGGGGAATGGGACTAATTAGATAGCTCTTTCAAAGAGCCGGCACAGGCACGATGGGCCGAATGGCTTCCTCCTGTGCTGTACCTACTATGATACTATGAAAGCTAATGGCATGTGGAATTAAGGGGAATGTGACCAAAGAGATAGAAAAAAAGGAAGAACTTGCATTTATATAGCACCCTTCACATCCTCAGGGTGTCACCAAGTGCTTTTCAGCCAAGAAATTACTTTTGAAGTGTAATCATTTTGTTCTGTAGGCAAACATGGCAGCCAAATTGCACACAGCAAGTTCCCATAAATAGAAACAAGATGAGAGTTAAGCTGCTTTGGTGGTGTTGGTTGAGGGATGAATATTGGCCAGGACAGCAGGAGAACTCCCTGCTCTTCTTTGAAAAAGTACCATGGGATCTTTAACATCCACATGAACAGACAAACATGCCTTGGTTAAATATCTCATTTGAAAGAGAGCACCTCCTACAATGCAGCACTCCTGCAGTACTGTACTGCAGTGTAAGCCTAGATTATGTGCTCAAGTTCTGGGGTAGGGCTTGAATCTACAACCCTCTGACTCAGAGGCAAGGATGTTACCAATTTAGCCAGTCTGACACTCGTTTTTGCCCCTAATCATTGATAGACGGATGGTTGGTGGGCATAAAAGATAGGATGGAAGCTTGTAAGACTGGAAAGATATAGTGGGCGCTAAATTGGGCCGTGTAGCGCCCGTTGTTTTGGCGCTACAAGGCCTCTCCGACATCCAAGATGGCGTCTTGGATGCGCACGCATGTTTCCTGCGTGACGCCATCTTGGTATAGGAGTTCGCGCAGGTGCAGATAACGAACGCTGGAATCATGTAAAGTAGGGAGAAAATGGCTTCAATCAGTGTGCAACGCTGATTTAATGTGATAGTCCCCATTTTGGGACTTAACGCTCAACTCAATGCACAGTCTAAACCCCAACCATCTGAACGTGTCTTAGAGTGCCTGGAGGACCCCCCCCCCCCCTCAAACCGGCACTATTTAAAGGGACCATGCAGGATTTACAGGTTATTGGCTGGATTATTGTTTCTGGCTGCAGAGACATTTATAACTGTTTTTGGAGGTCTCCTAGACTTCAATACTAGGATGCGGGGACATAGTCTAATATTTAGAGCCAGGACGTGCAGGAGTGAAGTTAGGAAATGCTTCTATACGCAAAGGCTGGGAGACGTTTGGAACGCTCTTCTGCAGATGGCAGTTGATGCTAGCTCACTTATGAATGTTAAATCTGTGATTGATAGATTTCTGTGAACCAAGGGTATTAAGGGATATGGGGCTAAGACGGGTATATGGAGTTAGGTCACAGGTCCACCATGATCTCATTGAATGGTGGAACAGACTCGAGGGGCTAAATGCCACTGCCACTTGCTGCCTCTTGATATGAGCCACTTTCTCCTGCAAGAAAGCAGGACGTGTGCCTGGGTGATGAGCCTATCATGGTTGAATAGCTGCCAGTGTGTGTGGCCTATGAGTTGTGGGTGGGCTGCTTAAAACAGTGGTAGTGTGTAAGGGTGAGAGGAAGCATCTGATTGGAAGAGTTGTGTACTGATGGAGTTTATTGGTATGTGGGGGATGGGGGTGTAGTGCGTGGTGCAGTTGGTAGGAGAAGCCACTTGAAAGTTGACCTCACTCACCTTGCCCACTCATGTCAAAGCATTGAACTTCGTCCTGCACTGCATCCATGTTCGTGATGCTGTACGCCTGGCATTGACTTCGTTCCCCACTGCCTCCCACTGTCTTTTGAGTATATGTCTGGAGGGCCTCTTGCCCACCCCCCCCACCCCTGCAGATATAGGATGTCTCTCCTTCTGTCCACCTCTTGCACTCAAGGTCTCCAGTGCATCAGCAGAGACCTTGGTGCATGCACTCTCGCAGGCCTGGTACCAACTCAGATCGGCAGATTGGTGAAGTCTGGTGTGCAAATTGGAGGATGTGGGATTTAGTAGTGTGCAACCTTTATTCAATGTTTACATTCAGCATGTAAATATAGGGATGGGATCTGCATCTGTGCTTTACATGTGCGATGTCTGATCTCTGTTCAGACTCCATAGACTGTTACTTTCAGCAAATAACAGGTACCAGCTACCTTTAAGAGATTTCTAAGAAACATCCCCCCTTTAAGAGATTGAGCTCCCTCTGGTGGTGGAAAGTGCGAATTGCATTGATTCCACGTGCAAGGCCTGGAAAGGAACGCTGATTGCAGGTAAGTACTCCCGTGGGTCCAAACTTGTGTCCTGCCTGCGCAGTGTCCGTCGGGGGTGGAGTGGTATCACATCGTGCTACCACCATCCAAAACGGACCTTTATCGAATTTTTGCCCCAGTGAGACTTGATCCACAGGGGTCTGTGTTGGGCTGCTGTCATTTATCATAGGCATAAATTATCTGGTCTTAGGAATTGAGGGAACATTGAATTTGCTGATGACAGTAAATTGTGATGAGGCCTATGAAAGACTGCAGGTGAACATAGGTAGGCGCGATGAACAGCCAAATCAGCTGCCGATGCAGTTCAGTGAAGTGATATATTTCGCAAGTAAGAGTAGAAGATGGGAGTATATCTTAAATGATCAGATTTTAAATCATAGAATCATAGAATCATAGAAGTTACAACATGGAAACAGGCCCTTCGGCCCAACATGTCCATGTCGCCCAGTTTATACCACTAAGCTAGTCCCAATTGCCTGCACTTGGCCCATATCCCTCTATACCCATCTTACCCATGTAACTGTCCAAATGCTTTTTAAAAGACAAAATTGTACCCGCCTCTACTACTGCCTCTGGCAGCTCGTTCCAGACACTCACCACCCTTTGAGTGAAAAAATTGCCCCTCTGGACCCTTTTGTATCTCTCCCCTCTCACCTTAAATCTATGCCCCCTCGTTATAGACTCCCCTACCTTTGGGAAAAGATTTTGACTATCGACCTTATCTATGCCCCTCATTATTTTATAGACTTCTATAAGATCACCCCTTAACCTCCTACTCCCCAGGGAAAAAAGTCCCAGTCTGTCTAACCTCTCCCTGTAAGTCAAACCATCAAGTCCCGGTAGCATCCTAGTAAATCTTTTCTGCACTCTTTCTAGTTTAATAATATCCTTTCTATAATAGGGTGACCAGAACTGTACACAGTACTCCAAGTGTGGCCTCACCAATGCCCTGTACAACTTCAACAAGACATCCCAACTCCTGCATTCAATGTTCTGACCAATGAAACCAAGCATGCCGAATGCCTTCTTCACCACCCTATCCACCTGTGACTCCACTTTCAAGGAGCTATGAACCTGTACTCCTAGATCTCTTTGTTCTATAACTCTCCCCAACGCCCTACCATTAACGGAGTAGGTCCTGGCCCGATTCGATCTACCAAAATGCATCACCTCACATTTATCTAAATTAAACTCCATCTGCCATTCATCGGCCCACTGGCCCAATTTATCAAGATCCCGTTGCAATCCTAGATAACCTTCTTCACTGTCCACAATGCCACCAATCTTGGTGTCATCTGCAAACTTACTAACCATGCCTCCTAAATTCTCATCCAAATCATTAATATAAATAACAAATAACAGCGGACCCAGCACCGATCCCTGAGGCACACCGCTGGACACAGGCATCCAGTTTGAAAAACAACCCTCTACAACCACCCTCTGTCTTCTGTCGTCAAGCCAATTTTGTATCCAATTGGCTACCTCACCTCGGATCCCGTGAGATTTAACCTTATGTAAAAACCTACCATGCGGTACCTTGTCAAAGGCTTTGCTGAAGTCCATGTAGACCACGTCTACTGCACAGCCCTCATCTATCTTCTTGGTTACCCCTTCAAAAAACTCAATCAAATTCGTGAGACATGATTTTCCTCTCACAAAACCATGCTGACTGTTCCTAATTAGTCCCTGCCTCTCCAAATGCCTGTAGATCCTGTCCCTCAGAATACCCTCTAACAACTTACCCACTACAGATGTCAGGCTCACTGGTCTGTAGTTCCCAGGCTTTTCCCTGCCGCCCTTCTTAAACAAAGGCACAACATTTGCTACCCTCCAATCTTCAGGCACCTCACCTGTAGCGGTGGATGATTCAAATATCTCTGCTAGGGGACCCGCAATTTCCTCCCTAACCTCCCATAACGTCCTGGGATACATTTCATCAGGTCCCGGAGATTTATCTACCTTGATGCGCGTTAAGACTTCCAGCACCTCCCTCTCTGTAATATGTACACTCCTCAAGACATCACTATTTATTTCCCCAAGTTCCCTAACATCCATGCCTTTCTCAACCGTAAATACCGATGTGAAATATTCATTCAGGATCTCACCCATTTCTTGTGGTTCCGCACATAGATGACCTTGTTGATCCTTAAGAGGCCCTACTCTCTCCCTAGTTACCCTTTTGCCCTTTATGTATTTGTAGAAGCTCTTTGGATTCACCTTTGCCTGATCTGCCAAAGCAATCTCATATCCCCTTTTTGCCCTCCTGATTTCTCTCTTAACTCTACTCCGGCAATCTCTATACTCTTCAAGGGATCCACTTGATCCCAGCTGCCTATGCATGTCATATGCCTCCTTCTTCTTTTTGACTAGTGCCTCAATCTCCCGAGTCATCCAAGGTTCCCTACCTCTACCAGCCTTGCCCTTCACTTTATAAGGAATGTGCTTACCCTGAACCCTGGTTAATACACTTTTGAAAGCCTCCCACTTACCAGACGTCCCTTTGCCTGCCAACAGACTCTCCCAATCAACTTCTGAAAGTTCCTGTCTAATACCATCAAAATTGGCCTTTCCCCAATTTAGAATTTTAACTTTTGGGCCAGACCTATCCTTCTCCATAGCTATCTTAAAACTAATGGAATTATGATCACTGGTCCCAAAGTGATCCCTCACTAACACTTCTGTCACCTGCCCTTCCTTATTTCCCAAGAGGAGGTCAAGTTTTTCCCCCTCTCTAGTCGGGCCATCCACATACTGAATGAGAAATTCCTCCTGAATACACTCAACAAATTTCTATCCATCCAAGCCCCTAATGCTATGGCTGTCCCAGTCAATGTTGGGAAAGTTAAAGTCCCCTACTATTACCACCCTATTTTTCTTGCAGCTGTCTGTAATCTCCTTACATATTTGCTCCTCAATTTCCCGTTGACTATTTGGGGGTCTGTAGTACAATCCTATCAAAGTGATCTCTCCCTTCTTATTTTTCAGTTCTACCCATATAGACTCAGTGGGCGAACCCTCGGATATATCCCCTCTCACTACTGCCGTGAAGTGGAAAAGCAGAAGTAGCTTGGTGTGCAAGTATTCAAGTCACTAAATGTGGCAGCACAAGTAGATAAGGCCATGAAAAGGCAAATGGAATTCTTGGTTTTATATATAGCAGCATAGGATACAAAGCAAGGAGGTCATGTTGAACTTATTCAAATCTTAGACCATAGTTAGAATAATGTGTACAGTTTTAAGCATATAAAAGCAATGGAAAACTTTCAGACAGAAGTAGTGGAGGCAAAAACCTGGAAATCATTTAAGAAACAATTAGATATAATATGTTAGGATCTCTCGAATGGATGAATTAAGAAGGGCCAAATAGTTTTCTTCATCCATAATTATCTTGTGATCTTGTGGATCCAGACGTGTGAAATGATGCTCCATGACCCTAATGAAATGCTTGATAATAATTCTGGTATTAACATGATCTTTGTTGTATCTGAGCTCTGCTTCAGTCTATGGTTGGTTCTTGATTATCATGAGTCATGACTGAATAGGGCAGCCTTTGTATCCCTAACTCTTCATTCCTCTTCAAATAAGATGGGAAAAATATTTGACTTTAAATGAAAGCATCTTGGAAGCTTCCAAGGAAGCAGGCAACCTGGATGGTTCTGTGCTGGTGGTTGCATACTAAGTCCATATTGATAGAACAGAATCCATTTTCAGTCATATAGGGTTCAGCATTATGCATAGGGCCTGAATGGCAACATGGGTGGACTTCAATGATCTCTGAAGTCTGGAAAAGCCAGCTGTTCTGTAGGATTGTGTTGGCCTTTCATATTTCTGCTGTTGGTCATTGATGAATATAATGATATTGTTGTAGCTGCTGAATAAGGTAGCTGTGACCTTCTGATATCTGTAGACAGCGAACAGGCTGGCATTGTGAAGATCCCTAGTGCTAGTCTAGAAGAAGCCTGATACGTAAAATTGTGGGCCACATTGATTTTGGCAGCCAACTGGCAGTGCTGCAAAGGTGTTACGTGTTGTTTTCTTGGAGGAGATGGCACAGTTCTACTCCCTGACAAATCTCAACCTTATTAGGCACATCTGTACTGTCACTATCAGGTAGCCTTTGTCTCATACTGGAGCAGTGGGACTTTATAGTACACTTTCAACCCTTTCCTGCTCTTGCTGGTGCTGTTCTTCCAGATCCAGTGCTAGTGTAGCACTGGATCCAACCATATGCCAATCAGAAAGTTTTTATTAAAATATGCAGCAGTTTTAACTACCCTGTACAGCCATCGCTCATGACAATCAAGTCATAGACTGCAGCCTCTACAGCAACGTACATTTTATATGACTGCTAGCAATGCATTGGATGTGCAATATATTACCTTTGGAATACGGGGCACTCCTGAAGTAATAAGATCATCAGCTGGCAGCAACTACCTGGATATCCAGAGCACAGCAGTACTCAGAATAAAACTGTAAGCAACAGAAATTTCCTACAATGCAAGACACAGGTGAGAAATGCACACTAATGGGCACTCTTGATATTATTGGTTCATAATGTTCCATTAGTGCCAAGATCAGGCTTAACCCTTGACAGTAATTGCCAGGCTATTGCTATCTATCCTCTTTTCTAAGTATCTTAGACCCATGATAATCTTTACTTTCTCTACCATCTCTGAATCTTCCAACACTCATTGCATTTTTCACATTTAGAAGTTGACAGAATCTGTGAGTTGAACCAGGATCTCTTGCAGCTCCAGTTATTGGTCTGTATTACCACTCCTTACTATTACCACACACCAACCTTCATTGCAGAATATCAGTCATCTTTCAGTTCTTTCCAAATGTAGATGAAAAGAAATCACAGCACTGCCATCGTCAGTGCAGCGATGAAGGCTATTATCTCAAATTGTCCGTCACAGCTTTTCATACACAATTGAATTCACAGATAATAATTATGGTTCTGATCTCAGGATTGTACTGGTCCTAACTTTATTATTCTTCTAGCACTAAGACATAGCACAGTGCTCTGAATTAAGAAAAAGAGATAAATTGTATTTAGGCTTATTTTAGCCTGTTTTACAGCAGGACATTGATGCCAGTTTTCAGATATTTCACACATCTGGCAGACAGGTGGAAAGCAGCTCCCTCCTGGCCAGAGAGTCACAACTTGGATTTGTCAGGTTTCCATGCAACTTCTGGCAGAAATTCTGATTGTTGGGGAGGGGGCAGTGAGTGAGCCTTCCACCCGCTCCCCTACCTCTTCAGCAAGATTTGGGGACATACCTGGTGGTGTTCCCGGCCACCCCAGAGAATTCTGCCTTGTAAACCATCGATGGACCCAGGGAACCTTTGCCAGTAGAGAGCTGGTGTCGGTCCTGTACTGGACCTTAGGAAGACCCCCAAGACTTCCCAAAAGAAAGGTAATCCCAGAGTAGTGTAATTGACCCCAGTGAAATATGGAGGGGCTGCTGCATTATTGGAGCTCCTGCCTTTCAGCTGAGATGTTAAACTGAGCTCCTGCCTGCCTGTCCTTAGGCACTATTTGAAGAAAACCAGGAGAATTGTCTTGACCAATATTTATCCCTCAACATCGCCACTAAAACAGATTATCTGGTAATTTATCTCATTGCTGTTTGTGCAATTTGGCTGCCTTGTTTCCTTACACATTAACAGTGAATCCATTGCAAAAGGTAATACATGAGGTGTAAAGCACTTTGGGACAGCCCGAGGATATAAAAGGTGCTATATAAATGCAAGTTCTTTCTTTCTCTGTTATTGAAATCAAGGCCTGAATTCTCCTTCCATTGTGGTGGGGCAGCCCTCCAATGTGACACCACTGCTGGACTGCTGCAATTTGCTCCCACAACCCTCATTAGCCATGCAGGGTGATTTTCAGGCCATAAAACTGTCCTTCAATGGCTCACAGTCACTGGAAGGGAGAAGAATACAGTCTGGTGCGCCCTTTAAAAGGCTGCAGCCAGTTATAGGGCAGCATCATGGCTTGGATTCGCTTTTCATGGTGGATTTGTTGGGTGGTCCTAATACCCACCAATGTGAAACTGCCACTAACTCTCCACCATTTCTCCCTCAATTCTCATTAGTCATGCAGGGTGGTTTGGAGGTGATAAAAAGGCTTGCCACCAGTGGGAGGGAGGAAAATACAATTCTACTACAGTCAGTTAAAGGGCATCATCACTTCTCAGAAAGGTAGCAGAAGGAGCAGCAACTGGAAAGGCTCCCAGATTTTCTGATGAACCAGTGGATGTGCTGCTGGCAGAAGTGAGGGCCAAGAGGGACCATCTGATGGGCAATGAGGGCAGGATGACACTTGGAAGAGTGATGCAGGCTGTCTGGAGAAAGGTGGCAGAGGCAGTCAATGCAACATCCACCACCCTAAGAACAGACACACAGTGCAGAAAAAGGTTCAATGATCTCACAAGTGTGACCAAAGTAAGCCAAGGTTCTGGTGCAAATATACACTACTCAGACAGCTTCACTCGCCTCTACCTATCATACTCTTTGTCTCTCAGCACCTGGGTGTCAGGGAAACTCACTTTTGCTAAGGGCAACCTCTACAAACACTCAAGCACCTTCTGTACTCAATTCCCTCTACTAATTTTGCCTGCCAAAAGGACTTCTACTCGTCTTCAAGGACACTTCTTTTAAAGGGACAAAGCACCTTCACCGGTCGTCATAATACATGACCTCATATGGGGCAACTCTCCATGACGCTCACATGCCAGTGACAATGTTTTCTTTCTCTGCACAGGAAAAACAGGCATACAGTGCCACAGAAGGGCACCAAGAGAGGACCACCATCATAGAAAACCCTGGTTCCTTAGGAAGATAGGTGTAAGATTTAATAGGCAGATGGACAGGAGAGCCTGTAGGAAAGGGCGAGATTGGAGATGACTTGGCAAGAAAAGGTTGATAAAGGCTGAGCAAGACTCATCATATGTGCTTTCTTTGCTTCCATTGAAAGGAAAATCAGGTATTGCCAGATTATCGCCAAAAGTTAATATTACCCCCTCCAACCTAACTTCCTCCATATATACAGCCTGCACACCTACTTGACAATGACTATAAGGGAACTGTTTCTTTCAGGTCTGAGTCAGCAAAGGGGCAGAGCAGTGCTGTGCCATCAGTTGTAATGACACCTGCAGCTGGAATGCAGCAGAGGGCTTCAGATGCGGTAACTGTAATGGTCAGTGGTGGCCTGAAGCTTGGCTCCACTTCCTTGGGGACATGCTGCAATGTTGAGTGATGGGGATGGTACTATGGAGTGGCACAGAGGGCAACCCTCCTTGCAAGCACCCCATGCAGCACCATCTCCACTTTTTTTAAAATTTATTCGTTCGTGGGATGTGGGTGTCGCTGGCAAGGCCGGCATTTATTGCCCATCCCTAATTGCCCTTGAGAAGGTGGTGGTGAGCTGCCTTCTTGAACCGCTGCAGTCCGTGTGCAGTCCACTTCAGCAGCCATCAAACAAGGAGCTGGTATCTGGGCTGCTCTGTCACTTTGCTGCAGACTCATGTTTGTACCTTGGGTTTCCTTTCGCTTTACTTTAGCCCCTTCAGCATTGGTAAAGGCCCTTAATGGGTTGAGATGGCTTCTGAGGTTCTCCAAAGTTTCTCAGAATTTTTGTTCCCCTATTCCGACACTCCCCTTCAGTTGGCCCCATCTGTTTAAATTTTCATACACACAATTTTCCGCTCTCACCACTAGTCTGTTTTTTAGATCTTTATAGATCGACACATGGATTTATGCTAATTAGCTGATCTAGGAAAAGTGGGCGTCACTATGAACCTCCATTTGAGTCTGTCTAAATTCCACCATTCTGATGGTAACTGCACCAAAATAGAAAAATCTAGGCTTGTGTATATGCCTGTGTAGAAGTGAGTGAGAAGACATAAGAGAAGGATAGTACTAGTCCTGAGCTTAGAAGAAGTCTGCTGTGTTATCATTCTCTATTCCCTCCATGTTCTTGCATGAAGGGAGGTTCAAGGTGGCCTGTGATTTGTGCACCTATCTCCAGTTGGGAACTGTTCTTTTGAATTTTATGCCACTTTGACGTGCAAGTAGAAAAGTAGTCTTGAGATGTTGTAAGTTGAAGGAGCACATTCAGAGTCCAAGCTGCGGGGCCAACCTATCTGTCTGTGAATGACTTTGCATTAAGTTGTGCTTCAATGCACTGATGTTTAAACATCTGCATGCAGCAAAGCTTTCCTCTGTACGTTGCGTCTTGACTGTCTGCCCCGCTGAGGTTTGGATGTGCATCATATGCAGTGACGGAGCTGTAAGATTGTTTGAAGGGTCTTGGCATGGGTGAACAATAACTGCAAATGAGATTTGTGGCATAGAAGCTTGGGCCATCTGTTTGGTACAGCTCAAAGTGTGGCATCTTCTCCCGCATTTGTTCTCTTGTCCTGCTGGAATGTTTTTAAAGTATATGCATGAGTGGGCTTGCAATATCCAGTGAGCACAGTTCCCCACTCTGCTGGCAGTGGAGAGGCCTGTGTGATGTGATCCTGGCAGCACTCACATCAGGACCACAATGTCAGTCTTTGTATTCCCTATTCTGGTCTACACCTGATGTATCGTGTAGTAGGAAATCTAGAGAAATGAACCATAGCACACATTCTAGGAATCTGGATTAATGCCTGCCTACCACCCAGTCATATGATTCTTATCTACTAATGTGACATAAACCAGGCTATGGTATACAGATATATACAGGAATTGAACAGGATTTTGAGTATCTTTGGTGGAAAGTATATTACGACATGAATGGGTTGAAATTGCTCAGTCCAATATTAGTAACTGTAAATGCGTGAAATTCCTCTGTACTAGCATAAAGAATTATAGAATCATAGAAAAGTTATAGCACGGAAAGAGGCCATTCGGCCCATCGAGTCCGCGCTGGCTCTATGTCAGAGCAATCCAGCTAATCCCACTCCCCCGCCCTATCCCCCTAGCCCTGCAAAGTTTTTTACTTTCAAGTACTTATCCAGTTCCCCTTTGAAGGCCATGATTGTATCAGCCTCCACTACCCCCTCAGGCAGTGCATTCCAGATCATAACCACTCGCTGCGTAAATTAGGGTTGAAGTGTATGATATTAGTAACCAAACAGTGAATGATTCTATGTGAAATTTATTCACTACTTTAACAAAGGAACTAGGGTTGATTAATTCCTTTGTTGAAGTATTGAATACATTTCATATAGATTCATTCATGCTTTGGTTACTGATATACACTTCAACCCCCAATGTGCTAATGAACATTAACAACTAATGTCTAATCAACATTATACTGTAACTGTTTTGGTTTTGATATGTCTGAATCTTGTGCTTTATCCAACACACTCACCATATAACTTCTGAAAACAACAACTTTCCAGCCTCTGAAACTCTGCACCTGTCAAAAGCCCTTCAGAGCAAAGCTTCATGAACTATATTTCCTGTTCCTCCCAGAAAATAACAAGATGGATAGAAAATAAAGACCAAAAATTGTACTAGAGCTATTCCACAGATGCATGCAAAATCAATGAGGGAATCAAGGGCAAAGAACACACTAACAAAAAATATAATGATTTTGCAATATACTTCTTTCACATAACAAATTCAAAGATGTAACTGCATGTTATTCTGAATAGTGACAGTTCAACTGGCGGGAACAACAGGAACAAGAATGCACCAAAAGGCAATAAAAGATCCTTTCAAATGCAACACGATTACAGATGCACAAATCACAAACAGCAAATGAAATGAATGAGGATTGAATTTGGATCAGATGTGAAGCAAAAAAACCAAAATAATACTTGACCTTTTGACACCAAAATGTCTCAAGCTGCTTTACAATGAATATGCTTTAGTCCTTTTAAAAAAAACATGTTGTACTCATCAAGCTGAGGGATGTTAATGCTGGGGAATGGAACACTTTCTATTTCAAATACCCAGTGTCAGCATCAAGCACTCTCAGGTCAGGTGTGGCACAGCCAGATGCAGAGATTAGCTCTTCTTACTCTACCCCAACAATATGCCTCAGCCCCAAACTCTGAAGAAGCATCCTCATTGCACCGGTGTGGCATCTTTTGTTTCCAATTCCCACATCAACCATCCTTAGGCCTTTTCTGAGTGATATCGCCAATTTTTGCCAAATTGGGGGCAGTTTGTGCCTATTAGGAACTGGATTGAGACTGTTCCAGCTAATTTCACAGATCACGGTTACATACAGAGTGGACTTCCATCCCACCAGTCCGTCCTGGATTTGATCGAGGCCCCAGAAATATGATTTACTTTTTGAATTGCATTGATTGTTGTTATGTTGGCAAATGTGGTGGTCATTTTGCAATATCCTACAAACAGCAAAAAATGTGAATATAAGAAAGTAAAAATAATTTTAACTAACCTGATTGTTACCCCTCCAAAAAACTCAGAGAGGGTCGACGAGGGCAATGCAGTTGATGTGGTGTATATGGACATCCAAAAGGCATTTGATAAAGTGCTGCCTAATAAGCTTGTCATCAATATTGAAGTCCATGGAATAAAAGGGGCAATAGCAGCATGGATACAGAATTGGCTAAGTAACAGGAAACAGAGGGTAGTGGTGAACGGCTGCTTTTTGGACTGGAGGGAGGTGTACAGTGGTGTTCCCCAGGGGTCAGTACTAGGACCACTGCTTTTCTGGATATATATTAACCTGGACTTGGGTGTACAGGGCACAATTTCCAAATTTGCAGATGACACAAAACTTGGAAATATAGTGAACTGTGAGGAGGATAGTGATAGACTTCAAGAGGATATAGACAGGCTGGTGGCATGGGCGGACACGTGGCAGATGAAATTTAACACAGAAGTGATACATTTCGGTAGGAAGAATAAGGAGAGGTAATATAAACTAAAGGGCACAATTCTAAAAGGGGTACAGGAAATATGTACACAAATCGTTGAAGGTGGCAGGGCAGGTTGAGAAAGCAGTTAGGAACATAGGAACAGGAGTAGGCCATTCAGCCCCTCGTGCCTGCTCCGCCATTTGATAAGATCATGGTTAAAAAAGCATACGGGATCCTGAGCTTTGTAAATAGAGGCATAGAGTACAAAAGCAAGGAAGTCATGATGAACCTTTATAAAACACTGGTTCGGCCACAACTGGAGTATTGTGTCCAGTTCTGGGCACCGCACTTTAGGAAAAATGCAAAGGCCTTAGGGAGGGTGCAGAAGAAATTTACTAGAATGATTCCAGGGATGAGGAACCTTAGTTACGTGGATAGATTGGAGAAGCTGGGGTTGTTCTCCTTGGAACAGAGAAGGTTGAGAGGAGATTTGATAGAGGTATTCAAAATCATGAAGGGTCTAGACAGAGTAGATAAAGAGAAACTGTTCCCATTGGCGGTTGGGTCAAGAAACAGAGAACATAGATTTAATGTGATTGGCAAAAGAACCAAAGGTGACATGAGGAAAAACTTGAGGGGGTGGTGGAGGCAGATTCAATCATGGCTTTCAAAAGGGAACTGGATAAGTATTTGAAAGGAAAAAATGCGCAGGGCTACGGGGATAGGTGGGGGGAGTGGGTCCAGCTGGATTGCTCTTGCATGGAGCCGACACAGACTTGATGGGCCGAATGGCCTTCTTCCGTGCTGTAACCTTTCTCTGATTCTATGATTCTATAATATGGCCTGATACATTTATTTTATTTAAGATAAAGCTCAAAAGTAATCAGAATTTGATGTTGCTGGATAATTAGAGAGACAAAAATGATATGTATTGATGTATGAAAGAAACATTTTAGCTTTAGAAGTCTCATGCAAATATTATTGAAAACTAGCTTCAGGCGTGGATAATCGTTATTAGGATATCAGGCTAGGATTAAACCTTCAGAAATTAGATGCAAAATTACTTCAGTAACAGCTTTAGGTTGCAATTTTTTTAGTTTAAAATAACTTAAAACAATAGCTGCCCTAATGCTCCTAAATCTGTTGATATTCAAGCACCAGTTCTGTGTTACAACAGTATTGAACTTGGACCTTTTAAGATCAAACTATAGAAACTAAAATTAATATCAGACAACTAACACATAGAGAAAATTAATCTCACAGCTGCCTACTGATCATTTTTCCTTCAGTTACACTTACTTGAAACGTGCTTTAGAAATATTTAAATTAGAGCAGTACTATTCATTATAAAATAGCACAACTAGCTCAAAAAAGTCAAAGTTAAAATCTGCCACATTTAAAATGTAAGTAGATAGCTCTAAATTAGCTTTCCACCCATTATGCTTTCCCCCAACAGAAAATCTAGGTCCCCAGTGTCTAACCCACTTCACCACGAAGACCTCCGAAGGAGTTGTCCTTTTAAGAATTTTGCTGGTGTTAGACAGCTTGCTGTTGTACTTTACACTGAAAAATGATGAAATAATAAAATACATTTCAACCTGATAAGGTGATGTGATGGTGAGCTTCTGTTGTGATTATTCAAAATGGCTGATTTTGACTTAGCTTATTTTGGTGAATTCTTATCATGCCCATGCATGTTGTAGATGTGTGTGGAGTTGGGGGGGGGGGGGGGTGGAAAGTAAATTCTTAAGTAGCTTTAACCTAAAATAAGTGGTGGGGAAAAACAAAGTAAAGAGAGAAATGTCATATTTTAATAAATTAATTTTTTACCTCATAAGGTAGCTATATTTAATAATCAGATCAGGTAAATTTGAGCATGAATAAGATAAACTGTTAGTGTGCAATGAAATGATACATTGGACCCCAGGCATTACTATTTGTATAGTTTAGCTGTCAATATAGCTTGGCTGCAAATATCAAAGGTGATAGCTCTTCGCCTCTGTTACATTTCTGGCATCTTTGTTTTGTCCTGCTAGTGGTATCAAAAGCTTGGGCCAGTGCACCATTTCCAATTGTACTACAGGGGTGACAGCTGCTTTGCTTGCCATGCCAAATCATCACATCTATTTGCCCAAATCATGGCAGAAGTCACAGATGGATTGCTATGCCTTGGCGGCTGACTCGGGATCCTGGCAGCAATTGACTGCATGCACGTTGAAATGAACTCAATTCGCCAGAATGCAATCCAATGGGACAATACGAAAGGGTTGTGTTGGTGTTGTGTCACAAATCCTTTTCACCCGTTTGCTGATTTCTATTTGCTTTGAGGTAGATAGCAGCTTACAAGTGAGTATGTTTATCTATGTAATGTTCCTAAGTAAGACTATTTTCCCAGAACTATTTTTATTCGTGTTTTGCACAAGGGAAAACATGGACTTGAGCCATGGCTGATGACTCAACTGCTTTATCCTCCTACACAAGGAAGCCCACGGTTCTGCAACAAATATTATATTATCCACTTTTCTCATTGTCAAGATGCTGCTCCATTATTTTTGTGTGCCAGGAGATTCTCTACAATAAATTTATCTGGAGGTAAGCTGCTTTTCTGAAGTGTGCTTTATGCGGGATGAAGTGTAAATGGGATTATATTCGCTGAGCAAGATCTGCTTGCTTTAATACAAGACACATAAACTTTGGTTTCTAGATAGGAACTAGATAGGAAGAAAATAATGATAAAGAGAGAGGAGCAATACTATTTTTTTCCCCTTTTCCCAATAGTACTAACTCATGCTGTGCTATGGTTTCATGGATACCACCAGCATCCAATACCTAACTCAAGTTACCACTCTTAATGTGGGAGCCTAGATAGGTAGCAGGTTATTTGACTGGGGAAGCAACGCAGTCAAACCCCATCTTGTTTCCACCTGATACCTACACACATGTGCCTTCCAACAGTAAACAATGGACAGGAATCAGGAGTGGGAATTGTGGTTTTTTTTCACCCTTCCCTAGTCTAGAGGCACTAAGGCTACAGTGACGGAGATCACATTTTGTTAGTTATTTATATTTAATATGAGGATCACGGGGATCACGGACTGCGATTAACTCGTGCCCGATTGTTGAAATGCACGTAGCACGTTACTTTCATGCTGTCTGCTGATTTAAATGATTGCTGCGTGCAGCCAGCAATACCTGCGCTGTTGATTGGCTGCACGCATCAGCAGGGGGACTGATATCGTGAGTGGCTCGCGCTCGTTAAAGGCAGCCTGCACCTCTTAAAGGGGAGGTGCATTGTGGCTGCAAGAAATGGTGGGAGTCGTTTGTGAAGTGATTCAGTGCTCTAATACTTTTAAGAATGGCTGCACCTGCGAGATAGCGTGCACCAAGGTTCTCTGATGATGCACCGGAGGTCTTGTTGCAAGAGGTGGTGAGAAGGGACATCCTGTATCCGCAGCGGGGCAGGAGGCCCCCCAGACAAATGCTCGGGAGGCAGTGGGAGGAAGAAGTGGAGGAGGTAAATGCCAGGAGCATAGCTCCAAGAACATAGATGCAGTGCAGGAAGAAGTTCAATGATCAAGGTGAGTGAGCTCAAGTTTCAAGTGGCACATTCTACCAACTGCACCCCTAGCGTCATCCACTGCTCAATGCACTACAGCCCCCATCACACTCCTAACAACAATCTCTTCCAATCAGTACTCAACTGTTCAAATCATTTGCTTTATCTCACCCTTACAAACTTAGCACTTTTGCAAGCCTCACGCTCACAGCTCACACACACTGGCAGCTATTCAAAGATGACAGCCATATCATCCAAATATCTTGCAGGACACTCACTGACACAGTTCCCTCTTTCTTGAAGGTGGCGCAAAACAGAAGGCAGCAACAAAGAGCTGGAGGATGCCAAGCGCGGCCTACATGTTTTAACCCCATGGAGGAGACAGTGCTGGCCATTAAGGGAAGGGGCATTGCTGAGGCCGTGGCCACTGGCGGCGCTGAAGGGATTGATGATGAGGGTCTCTGCATACCCAATCCTCCTGCTCTCTTCTCACTTCTCCCTCATCCCACAATCTTTTCTGACTCACGTGCTGCAGATGGTGTAAGCACTCATGTCTTGCTTTCTCCTCTCCCCTCAACACAACCACCCCTTGCCCTTTGTCATTTCAGATACCCAAGAACTGGAACCTTCCCAGTCAGAGGAGACAGAGGAAGAAGACAGTGATGACGAAGAGACACTGTCACTCGATCTCACACTCACAGCCACCAGCTCAGAGACTGACACTACGCGAATTATAGAGGCTAGGATAGAGGAGGGATCTGCACGTGCTGAGGCACTGGGCACAAGTGCACAGGAGCCAGGGCGAGGAATGGATACCACAGGTGCCAGCTCATCGGAGGGCGAGGTCACACACTAGTTCTGCTGTAGAGGATTCAGATGAGGACTTCGATGGGCCAGGCTACAGTAGAAGGCCACTTGGTGCACTGGAAAACCTGCCAGAAAGCCTGCGCAAAATGTCAAGGAGCATGGAGGAGTCCAGCTACAACTTGGCACAGGGCTTTGCGCAAAGCTTGGCACCCATCCTTCCAACTTGGAACGGGTGGTCATCTCCACCAACACACCTGTGGAACCCACCAATGTCACACAGTGCAACACAAACAGCTTCCATCAAAGTTTTGACTGCTGCAATGGAAGCTCAGACTGCTGCCATCGTGGCTTTGGGTATCACAGTTGAAAGGGGCTTCCAGGGCATCACAACAGTCCAGCAATCTGTTCTCCAACAGATCACCAGGATTGCTGAGCTGCCGCCCTGGGAGAGTGGCAGTGGTGCCATGGAAGACGAACCTATTGTCCTTTCTCAGGATGACAGCATTCCTGCTCCCACCTCTGCCACTCTGCCAATGCCCTTGCTGTTGCCAGTCAGCCAGCCGGCTCGGACTGCTGCAGCCCAGGCCGAGATGGTGCAGACCGGCCCTCTCGTCCCAGTGCTGCTCGAGGTCGTCCTCTCAGGCCATCTGCATGCTCCTCAATTGAAGGTCAGCAGCCTTCCACCATTTCTGCTCCAGCCACTGGGGATGCACCTCATAGGAGCACTAGGAAAAGTAAAGGCACATGAAAGACAGGCACTAAGGGAATGCACAAGGGTGAATAGTCTCGCTTTGTATGCATTATTTCATGAGTCAATTTATAAATGAAACTTTGAATTTGCATTTGATTGTGGTTTTTATTTCTGCAATTAGCTGAGGGAGGAAGCAATGTGTAACCATAAGGAGGACGAATTCATGGTCATATAAGCGAGGAGAGGTAAGGAGTGTGGGACTGTTGGTGAATGGGGAGGTGTAGTTGAGGTTACTGGTATCGCTCATTAATAATCTGATTACGCAAAGCCCTGGCAGGCAGGGCCTGTCTACGTTGTAGCCTCTCCATCCTCTTCCTTCACTTCCTCCTCCTCGTCCTCGTCCTCCTCCGCCTCTTCCTCCTCCTCCTCTTCCTCCTTCTACTCTGTCTCTTCCTCCTCCTCCTCCTCCTCAAGTTCTTGCCTGACAGGCGGTGGCAAGGGCTGTTCCCTCATAATGGCCAGGTTGTGCAGCATGCAGCAGGTAACAATAAATCTTGATACCTGCTCGGCTGAGTACTGCTGTGCTCCTCCAGAGCTGTCCAGGCAGCGGAAGTGTTGCTTGAGGACACCTATGGTGTGCTGTATGATGTTCCTTATGGCAGACTGGCTCTCATTGTAGGCCTGCTGTGCACGTGTGTGTGGGTTCCGGACCGAAGTTGTGAGCCATGTCATGAGGGGATAACCCTTGTCGTGCTAGTTCAAATACAGGCGGAACAGAGGACTGCGCAGAATGAAGGAATCATGACTGCTGCCAGGATAGCGGGCATTGACCTGCCTGATACGCTGCATGTGGTCGCACACCAGCTGCACATTGAGGGAGTGGAATCCTTTTCTGTTCATGAATATGCCTGAATTCAGATGAGGAGCATGCAAGGCAATGTGCGTGCAGTCAATGGCACCCTGCACCATGGGGAAGCCTGCAAAACCTCGTGCTCGCTTATCATGCTTGTCTCTGGCAAGAGGGAATGAGATGAATGTGTTTCTCATTTTATAGAGAGCCTCAGTGACCTCCCTTATACTGCAGTGCACTGCAAACTGCGAGATGTTGCTTATATCTCCAGCAGCAGCCTGAAAGGAGCCAGAGCCATAAAAATTAAGAGCTATGGTCACCTTAATAACCACATGCAGTATTATCCTTGCCTTGCTTTGAGGCTGCAATTGTGGCTGCAGCAGTTGATAAATTTCAGACACAACCTCTTTAGTGAACCGAGGATGTCTGATGCACTGGTCGTCGTTGAAGGTGAGGTAAGAGAATTGGTCCCTGAAGACCCTCCGCCGATATGGCCTCATGCTGAGTGCCCTGCTCCTCGTTCTCCTTCTCCTCCTTCTTCTAGCATCTTGTCCTGTTCTGCGTGGCCTCTCTTCATTCTCCCAGTCCTGTTCAATTCTCAGAGGAAGCCCTACCAGACCATCCATATCTGGAAGCAACTTTGTTCGACACAATATTTTAAAGAGTACAGACACTACGGGCTCTATTTTAGCACCCGCTACCGGGTGCGTTCCTGGCGGGGGGGAGCTCCGAAAATCGGGGAATCCCGGCGCGGTACCGGAGCCCGCCCCGAACCCGGGCACTTCCAGGTTCCCCGCTGACGAGCCGGCGTGCGCGCGCTGCCCCCGCTGGTGGGAATCCCGCAGGCAATTAAAGCCAGCGGGATGCCACTTGACAGTATTTATTTAGGTATTTCAGGTCATTAACTGACCTGATTAAGGGATTATGTGGGATTTTAGAACAAAGTGGGACTGTTTCCCACACTGGGGGAAACACTCCCAGGTCAAATGGACGTGTTGCAGCTGTCAGCCTGTGGCAGCTGCAAAGGTCCATTTGACAGGTGGGGTCGGGGGGGAGACCCTCACCCATTGCAGGAGGCCACTCTGTCACTTGGGACAAAGTTTGGCCTCCACCACCCTCCTCCTGACAGTCAAAGTCACCCACCTGCACACTTACCCCGGGGTCCGGAGACATGTACCTACCTTGCGGACCCCCTCAGATGTACATCTTGCGGATGGGGGCCGCCGTAGCTGCAGTCATGACCTCCTCGGAGGGCGAACAGCATCACCAGCCTCACTAGCCTCGCCATCCACCTCTGACACGTGGAGCTCCACAACACAGTGCTATGACACATCCACCTGCACAGCAGAAGGGAGGGCTACCGCAGAGAGAGATGCGTCGCAGAGGGCACTACCCTCGCCACAGGGTCCACAGACCGAGGCTCAGCCTCCTGGACCTCTCTGAGCAGCAGTGCACACGGAGGCTCAGAGTCACTCGACATGTAGTCGTGGACATCTGCAGCCTCTTTCATGCCGAGCTGCTCCTGGCTGGCCCGAGCACCACCTTCTTACCTGTCGCTGTCAAAGTCACCACTGCCCTCAACAACTTCTCCTCCGCATCCTTCCAGGGTGCAACCGGGCACATCGCCGATGTCTCCCAGTCGTCTGTGCAGAAGAGCCCTGCAAATACACCTACACCCACTCTGCAGTGACACAATGGGTGGCATCAGTTGTGGGTCTTCATAGTGATCCTCAGGAGCAGGCATTATTGCACAAACCAGACAGGATTCGTGAAGACATGGCAGTAGTGGTGCCAATATAATATGTAATGTGAGTTGGTCAGAAATTCAATATAAGTAACACCCATGACAAACCCTCAGACACCCTTGTGCATCCCCTTCATGCTCACGACACGTTTGCCTTACGCTGCCTACTGCACGTATGTGATGCATGCCCTGTGGCTGCAGCACAGGTAGTGGCTGGTTGAGTGAGGCTGGCCGTGAAAGAGATGCACGAGAGGGTGAGTATGAGAGAGAGCCATGAGATTGTATGAGGATTGGGTTGAGTGGTAGTGGCGGGATGAGTACTGGCGAGGTGAGTAGGTGCAGGTAAGATGAGGATGAGGTTTGAGTGGGTATGAGGGGTGATGTGACAGAGTAGTGTTGGCAGTGCTGAAGGAGATGAGGGGTGGGGGCAGTGATGTGGCAGACGGAGTGTAGGGGACAGACTACGTGTACTCACTTTGGCCGACCTACTGAGGTCATTGGAGCGCCTCCTGCACTGTATGCAGGTGGGCGATATGTTGGTTGCGCTGGTGACCTCCTCTGCCACCTCGAGCCAGGCCTTCCTGGTGGCAGAGGCAGGCCGCTTCTTCCCGCCCGCTGGGAGGAGGATCTCTGTCCTCCCCCTCCTCCTCACCCCATGTATTGATACCTGGAGTGAGGCATCATAAAACTGGGAGCAGCCTTCCCCCTGGGCTGCTCCATGCTGTAATTTTTGCTATTTGTTGCAGCATCTGTCAGTGGAGGACTGCCCCTTTAAATAGAGCGCCTCCAGCTGACAGATCGTACTGCGCATGCGCAGCCCGCCCGACGCGCAGATCAGCAGTGGGGAACCCGGAGGAGCATGTAAGTGTCTCCAATTAGTGGATTGGATGCTACAATCGCGCGGTAAACTCACTAATTTCACTGGGCGCGTTACCCACGCGCCCGATAGCCCCCCCGCCGAGAACCCGCAGCCCTGCTAACATCAGGCCCAAAGAGTGCAGCAAAACCTGCCAGACCACTCTCCCTGTAGAGTATTGAAACTTTATCCAAGTAGTAGAAACCTCCAAAAACATGTTCAATTGCACCAGCAGTCAAAAGAAATAATCCAGCAACTAACCTATAAGTACTTCATGACCCCTTTAAATAGCAGATGTAAAGGTCCTTCATGCCCTTTAAGTCCTGTTCAGCTGTGTGAGGTTAAGATTGCCTTCAAATCAGCGTTGCACACTGATCCACATCATAATCTTCCTATTCTGCATGTTGCCAGCGGTCATTAGGTGCGCGTGCGTAAACTCCTTTACCAAGATAGCGTCCTGTGCACTTCCCGTCGGAAGTGTGAGCGCGCATCTTGGACCCCATTTTCGGGACCCTAAAAAATGGGTGCTACACGGCCCTATTTCATACCCCAATGAAACTCTTAGGCACTTTATTCTGGCTTGCTGTTAACCTTCTCATGAATCTTATGAGACAAAAGATGATGAAAAATAGGCGCAGATTAATTCTCATCTATTGGCAACTTGTTCGACCCAATTTATGGGGAGGGAGGTTTGATTTTCAGTGTGTATAAGGTTACCATGTCATGTTGCATTGGTTTTTCATGATTATCTTTAGGTGATTACTCTCTGAAATGTGACCAGGGTGTGGTGAAAAGTTGCTCTGTCCTATAGATGGAAATAATCCTAAACAATTCATCACCTCATTGTGTAAGGCACCAAAAACAATGCTGCCTAGAAGGGTCATTTGTTCTTCCTCCTTATGCTTCCGGAAGATAAACTGAAAACACTTGGGAGAAAATGTGAGGTGCATAGATAAACAGGTGCATGTACTGATCTTGTTGAAATGAGAATAACCCTACTGTTTTAGAAGGCTGAGTTCTCTCTCCTGAGAGTTGAGCAAATACACTTTGGCAAAAGGATAAGGCAAGTTGGCCCAACTGTTGCAAAAACTGATTATCACAATCATTATTCCTGCCATTAGATAGAACATTATATAGTGTTAATTGGACTCAATGAGTGCCAATGGCAAACCTTATCATTTTTATATAAATCAATATCCAATTACTCATTTTAAAATGGAAGTTGGATACCTGCCTAGGCTTTTCTAATCTGTCCAGGCTGAATTCATAACCAAATAGGATATTTTGAAATCTCATTTAAACTACAAGAGTTGACAGTTGGATTTAAAGTGTAGCTTCAGGAAAATCACTGGGTTTGGATGGTCTATCCTTGAAATTCTTTGTTCACACTGTATCTCCAGTGTTTCCACTGACCCTTCGTTGAAGTTATGGTGGGAGATTGGAAAAACGCATACAGAAATTCCAGGCGCCCGTGTTTATGGAGCATAATGGACTCGGAAATTTGGCAGAGATCATTCCCTCTGAGCGTCTGAAGGGTTTTCACTACACACACATATCCACGTTTAAAAAATTTAGGGTTTTCCTGACACATGCAGCAGCTTCATTGTAATATTAACCTTAAGGCTGGGTGTCATCATTTTGTCATGCACCCATTCTCCCAACATTCCAGGGTGCATTGTGCAGAGTGCTCTTAATGCCTATATATAATAGGTATGTAGGCTTGCCAGGCAACGAGCCGTATGCAGAAGGAAGTTTAATACAACAATAACAAATTGCATTTATATAGCGCTTTTAATATAGTAAAACGTCCCAAGGTGCTTCACAGGAGCATTATCAAACAAAATTTGACCTGTAAAAGACCTGTAAGAAGATTCAGGATTCAGGAACAATTTTCAGGATATTATTGAGCTATTTTCCTGGGTTTTTTTGGAGGGGGGACGACAGGTTTTTAAAAGCCTTTGCATTAATTGTTTCACTACCTTTTTTTCCTATAGCTCCAATAGTGGGACAATGGAGTGGAGTAGATTAGGGGATAAGCATAGATGCATTTCAGGGGAAGCTAGATAAGTACATGAGGGAGAAAGGAATTGAAGGATAAGCTGATAGAGTGAGATGAAGTACGGTGGAAGGAGGCTCGTGTGGAGCATAAACACCGGCATTGACCTGTTGGACCGAAGGGCCTGGTTCTGTGCTATAAAATTAAATGTAATTCTATGGGTTCCCCAGTTGGAATCCCCCTTTATTTGACCTTTTCGGAGGCAGGAAGAGGACCAATGGAGGAAGGTTAGGCAACTGATGTCTCAGCACACAAGGACTGTGCCCACCCCTCCCACTAACACTGGAGGGGGGAGGGGGAAAGAGCTTCGCTGCCTTCGCAAATGTTTTTACAGGGTTGCTCGTTGCATTGCCTGGGAGATCAATCCTCATTTCCGGGAAACTCCTGAACAATCCGGGAGGGCTGGGAACCCTAGAGAAGAGGTGGCAGTTACCTGGAAGAAGAGTAGATGGAAGGAGAGGGGGTAGGAGGAAACGGGAAAGAGAGGGGATAGGAGGGGTTGGGAAGGAGACAGAATTGGGGAAGGGCAGAGGAGAGGAGAGGAGGAGCATGGGGAGGGGAGTGGGAGAGATGGGGGCCTGGGCGAAGAAAGGACATTTTCTCAGCAGGGGGGTGCGCCAGATATTCATCTGAGCAGGGTATACACTGACATCAAGATATTAAATTCTGTCAGTGGGGGTGGTCCTGCCAGCAATGGAAATTCTGCTCAGTGCAGGGGGATATGGTACTGGCATACACCACGATAAGAACCGGAGGTGCTGCATGTTTGGAGAAGAGGAGGAGAAGCTGCCTTAGCACCAGGTGATGACAGTCTGGTCACTGGGGATGGGGAATGACTTCCCTCCAACCTGGCACTGGAAATTCTGCTCAGTGGAGTAGTTGGTGGTGGGGCGGGGGGGAATGCTATAATCCATTTTCCCAGTCATGGCAGGGGAGGGGTTCCGTCAGGCGGGTAAAGACAGCCGGTGTGTGCTTTGAGATTTCAAGCAGCTGCAGGGCAAGGGACTCAGTCAGTGCTGAAGGCTGACTGAAGTCAGCGATTGGCAATTGTTTCACTGGGTCATAAGTGCAGATGTTGATGGATTAACAAAGGTTTGTTCATTATTTTACTTCAGTTTGTTTTACCTCAGCTTGTAGAGAGAGAGGTCTTTACTGTTCGCTGACAGTTATTGATTTTTGTGTGACAGCAGCAAATCTGTGAGAAAGTTAATCTGTTTCTAGTTATCTGAAAGGTTATTTTTTTTTAACAGCAGAAGATGTGCAGATCTAACAAAGCTTTGAGGGGAATAAAGATTGTGTTAGTAATATTGAAAACCCTACCAATATATTTACTACTGCTATGTGGAACACAAGGCTGGTCGAGCGGTCTAAGGCGCTGCGTTCAGATCGTAATTTCTTCTGGAGGTGTGGGTTCGAATCCCCCTCGTGACATTTCTTATTCTTCTATGATTCTATTGCAGGCAATTGGGACTAGCTTAGTGGTATAAACTGGGCGACATGGACATGTTGGGCCGAAGGGCCTGTTTCCATGTTGTAACTTCTATGATTCTATTCTGTGGCAAGCCAGGAGTGACACCATTGGTATTGTAAATTCCTATAACAGTGCCCCCTGCAGGCGTAACTGGTACTACAGGCATGTTAATAGATTTGCCCGTGGTGTAACATAACCGTGAAAGTTTTCGATGAAACACGGGTCCCACATACTGAATTTAATATATAATAGATTGTGAAAAGCATCATATGAAAAGTTTAGTATCTTATTTTTGTTTATGATAAACAGTTTCTGCAACAACACAAAAAAATCTCAACAAAAAAACATTGTGTCTCATCGGCCTCGATATTTACAGGGAGGAAGGGAGGGAGCGGGGCGGGGGAGGGGTGGAAATGCGGGAAACCCAGAGGTGCTGGCAAATTTAACTCAATGACATTTTTTTTCTACCTTTCCCGGCTGGCAGCCAGCCAGATTGAGAGGCTGGCTAGCTGTCGGGAGGGAAGGCCGGTGGCACCAGGCCACAGCCAGGGAGTGGAGAGGACGGAGGGAGAGATCGTGGAAGCTGGGGGGAGATTGGAAAAGCTGGAGGGGAGATCGGAAAGGCCGGGTGGGAGATCGGAAAGGCTGGTGGGGGGGGAGTTCGGAAAGGCCGGTGGGGGGAGGGGGGGAGATCGGAAAGGCCGGTGGGGGGGGGGGAGATCGGAAAGGCCGGTGGGGGGGGGAGATCGGAAAGGCCGGTGGGGGGGGGGGAGATCGGAAAGGCCGGTGTGGGGGGGGAGATCGGAAAGGCCGGTGGGGGGGGGAGATCGGAAAGGCCGGTGGGGAGGGGGGGAGTTCGGAAAGGCCGGTAGTGGGGGAGTTTGGAAAGGCCGGGTGGGGGGAGATCGGAAAGACCGGGTGGGGGGAGATCGGAAAGGCTGGTGGGGGGGTGTTCGGAAAGGCCAGGGTGGGAGATCGGAAAGGCCCCGGGGGAATCGGAAAGGTCGAGGGGGAGATCGGAAAAGTTGGAGGGTTGGGGAGATCGGAAAGGTCGGGGGGGGAGATCGGAAAGGTCGGGAGGATCGGAAAGGCCCATGGGGGAGATCAGGAAAGGCCCGTGGGGAGATCGGAAAAACCAGGGGGGAGATCATGGATGAAAGGCCGGGAGAGATCATGGGTCGGAGGGGAAATTGGGGGCGGTGGGGCACCGGATTGCAGAGGAGGCCGATCGCGGTGGGGGGAGGGGGGTTCAGATCATGGGGGGTCCGATCGCGGGGAGGGGTGCGATCATGAGCGGTCCGATCGCGGGGAGGAAGGGTGCGATCGCGGGATTCCGATCGCGGGGGGAGGTCCGATCGCTGGGGGGGGACGGACCGATCATGGGGGGGTTCAGATTGCGGAAAGGGCAGTAGGTTTGCTTGCGGGGCGGGGAGGAAGCACTCCCTTTCCTCCTGGCCCACAAGTAGCGCTGGAAAAGCACTTACTTGCTGGATCCGGCCGTTCTCACCTCCTTTCTACTGTCAGGCTTCCCAACCCGGCCCACAGCCATTAAATTTAAAACCGTGATAAAATTTGAGGCACGCAGCCTCATTAAAATGTTTCAATTATGGACCCGCCTCCGGGGAGCAGGTTACTCGCCCACCCTCCCCACCAATCCGCCTCCGTTAAAACCGGAAGTGGGAGCTTTGGAGATGAGTTGGGGACGGGTTTCTAATTTTTGAACTTTTAACCACCCCCCTCCCTCGTCGCCCCTCTCCTGCCCATCCTGGGGGGGTTAAAATTCCTCCCGTTGTCTTTCATTTATGTGTTAGAAATTGTCTTGGACAACTGAGGCATGTAGTTTTCTAATTGAATTTCTAAAGTCTTCAGGAAGACATTTCTATCACACCTACATTGATTCAGCTGTCATCTCCATGTCAATCGAACTGCAGAAGGGCTCTGACTAATGATTAGCTTATCATGAGTTAATTTAAATCTTTTTACGTTAAACATCACCAAAATAGCACAGGGCTACTCCTGGTCCTATTGTAAACCAAATACAATCATAGAATCATATTGCACAGAAGGAGGCCATTCAGAGATTGGTTTTATCTGATCCTCTTGCACTTAAATCAAGATTATAGCCCTGATTTTCTTCAATTAGCAAAGATGGGGTTGAGCTGGCCCATGACATAGGCTCACTTGTGTGGGCAGCTCAGAGGCCGCTCCATGATGAATTTTCCAATCCGAATCCCTCCTCCAATTTTGAATAAGCTACTAGCACATGAAAACGTTGCTTGTAGATTTTCACCTTGGCTGAAAAGTGAAAAATCTTAAAGGGCTATGGCTCACCATTAAAGGGGAAATTCGGGAGATGGCAACGAAGTGAATTAATTGTTCACAATGGCACCTTGGAGACGTCAGCAGCACTGTCCCCTTTGATGCTGAAGAGTTGGAGCCAGTGAAAGCCCTGTGTCCTAACTAGTTGATGCCTTCTTTCCACAAAGATGAAGGTAAAATATGAGCCCTAATTTTAACTTGACCCGCTCGACGGGAACAGGGCTCATTTGGGTTGGATGCTCATTTTACTCCACACCTGATTTTTTTCCTCTAAAACACACTCCAGCAAACTGGACATAGTGCAATTTGGGTTTATGAGTTGGGAGGGCTGATTTTCCAATAACGCCTTGCCATTGGAACCTTGGAATATCTGGGCTTCTGTACCAGCAAAAGCCCTGATATAGTTCTAGTGCTACATCAAGCATCAGCACGTCTAATGATAGGTGCAACCACTGTAGTGAAGAGAGTTTGTGCTCCCCTCTAAATTTTTATTTTGCACAGTTTATGTTCCCCTCTCCACTGCACTCTGCTCCAAATCTTGGAATTGTCTCTACTGCCTCTGCTTAGAAGCATCTGACGAAGTGTGCATGAAAAATATACCGGTGAAATCAAAAGAAAGAAACACTAATCAGTGAGGTAGAAACTGGTCTTGGCCCATTTTCAGGTCAGCGTGCTCCCAGCACGTGCCCGAAACCTGAGGCTCACCCGAAATTGAACCTTGGGCTTCATCTTAATAATCGCGTTGAGCTGCTGGTGTCTGTTGCACCTCCAGAGGCAGCTCACCGATTGCCAGCTACTTTCACTGGCAGCGGCACTGGGGTAAGTCCTGGGAGGGCAGCTAGCGGGGCCTGGCAGCAGCTTGCAGTAGTGCTGTGGAGCTGGGAGGAGCACACCTGTGTTTCAAAATATTTACTTACCCTTTTGGTGTTGCCTCCAGTGGGCCTTTTAAGCATTAGGAACCAAAAAACTTAGTGGAGCAGGCTTGATTAATATATTTAAGGGACCTAACACCTGTTTTAGACAGCTGCCAGGTACACCTGAATATCCCCTGACCCAATAAGGAGACAGAAATATTTCAGGTGTCCTCGGGCACGGGACGATGAGGCCTGAAATTGGTCCTTTTTACCCCCATTTTCCACCCAGAACACGGATGCAACGGGGACAAATTTCTCCCCCAGTGAGCTTAAAGGAACCTGACACATGACAGGTTCTGAAGAATTGAATTGCCTTGTACTGGGGACTAAAACAAACTGTAACAGTCTCAGCAAACCTTCCTTTTAAGGCAGCTTTTAAAAGTTGATCAGCAACATTGCTGATGGATGTAACAGACAGAAACTCGTTGGTCAATAGAAAAAATACTTGGGCAATAGATGACCATGAAAGATGATCACCGTTTCATTGCTGAACTTGCACCATCATCTTCTGAGTCTTTAGTTAAAGCAACTGCTTCCATTCTATGGACAAAAAGATAAAGGACCCCGCAGCAGGGAAAGAAAACAGCAGCACTGTAAGGACGGTCAGCAGCCCTTCACTGGCTTTTGGTCCCTGACACACACAATGCTCCTGGCAAGTCAAATACTATGCACCAGGTGTGCCATAATATTTTGATGAGCTGACCTTGTGAATATTATGTTGGGTCAAGTAATTTGTGTGGGCAGGTTCGGCCTGAAGAACACCATTCCCAAGGGCACCTGCACTAGGATTGCCCCAAGGTGTCAAACAACACGAGCAGAGAGACACATTATGAAAAAGTAGAAGGAACAGGACTTCATAACATAAAAAGAAAGACTTGCATTTATATAGTGCCTTTCGTGACCTCAGGACGACCCACAGTGCTTTACGGCCAATGAAGTACTCTTGAAGTACTGTTGTAATGTAGGAAACACGGCAGTCAATTTGTGCAAGGTCCCACGAACAGCAATGTGACAATGAACAGATAATCTGTTTTAGTAATGTTGGCTGAGGGATAAATATTGGCCAGGACTGCGGGAAGAATTCCCCTACTCTTCTTTGAAATAATGCCGTGTGGTCTTTTACGTCCCCCTGAGAGGGGCAGACGTTAGAGAGAGGGCAAGAATAGTGACTAGCACTGCATTTAACTGAAAATTGCTGATACATTTATAAGTTAATGCTGAACACTAATCATCTTACAATATCATAGTAAAATATGATTTTATTTGTATTTTTTATTTATAGTTTTTCAAGTAACATGGGGTTGATTGTTGCGACGCAGATCGCGTGGGCAGTGGGTACTGGTATCTGCGCCACCCACCCGATAACGTCAACGGGAGGCCCTGTTGATTTTCATTTAACTACAGGAGGTGAGCTGCCGACTCTCATGTTGCTTATAGGCAGGAGAGTGGGAAATCGGGCAGGCCTTTTGTATTTGAAAGCTGGCCTGCAGCTCTTAAAGGGGAGGTGGGGTTTTCAGTTGTGGTGAGTGAGCAGCATGTTGCTGAGGCAGCAGACAGAATGCCGATGGCCAGGGTGCCCCAATTATTAGGTACTGTCATGGAGGTCCTCCTGGACTAACTGAGCATTAGGAAGGAGGTCCTCTTTTTATTTCCAATGTGTAATGGGTGCCCCAGAACATTAGCCAGCAGCAGTGCAGAGAGGTGGCTGGGCAGGTGAATGCCAGCATCATAGTTCCTAGGACCTGACTGCAGTTCAGGAAGAATTTTAATGACCTCACCAGGACTGCCAAGGTCCTTTACCTCTCTCTGACTCTCCACAAAATCCTGCAACATGAGAATTTAGTCTCAGCACCAACAATCCTTCCCTCCCCTCACTTCACAAGCCTCTCCTTCAATCACAATGGGACACTGCACCACATATAGTTAACACCTGCTACTACCCTCACAATGATTCCTCCCTCTTGCCCACATTTGCTGCATCTTCCTCTCAGCATGCACACTACGCTCTGCATATTGACAGGACAGGTTGTTATATTTACTTAGTACATTCTCTGTTACTGTCTGGTCAATTAAGTAAACAGTATTTCATTATATTTAAAGTTGAATTTGATCTATTTTACCCCTTATATATTTACCCCTCTTTTATATTCTTCCCACATTGCAGTTTAATTAAACCTGTTACTGTTCTATTCCTCAGCACAATATCCCTTCTCAAAAAAATGGTTGACGTATTTCATACCAGTTGTGGTGAATATTTTGAACTTTGAGTTCAATCATTCAGCGATACATTGCACAGTCAAGTGCGTATACTGATAGAAGTAAGATTCTATTTTTTTTTGCGAAACATTTAATGTCCTTTTATTCCAATTATATAGCAAAAGTTTTGTTTGTTTTTTGAGCTATGCAGGTCTGTTGTCTATCGAGTGTCACCTGACTGAAGATGC
Organism: Heptranchias perlo; assembly: GCF_035084215.1. Taxonomy (NCBI): domain Eukaryota; kingdom Metazoa; phylum Chordata; class Chondrichthyes; order Hexanchiformes; family Hexanchidae; genus Heptranchias; species Heptranchias perlo. The sequence continues at coordinate 56,046,424 of NC_090334.1, forward strand.
TATCCTATTGAGAAATTTGAAAAGCACTCATGCAGAGTAAAAACAATTGAAGTGACACAGAGTTGACAGACGGCTTTGCAAGAAATCTGTTTTTTTTGTCTACCTGCAATGACGCACTTATGATGAGGCCAAAACATCTACGAGAAATGATACCATTTACAAATCGTCTCCACCATTATGACTCTTTTCAGAAGAATGATTTGAAGAGGTCTGAGAACTTCACTCAGCTAAAGTTATCATAGGGCAACCTGAAAGGCAGACTTGCTGAACATAATTGATAGATTCTTATACACTGTAAAACCAAGCCCTTGAGAGCGTCAAAAATAGGCAACAGAAACAGAAAATAGAAAATCATCTTCTGTGAAATGTGAAAGACTAAATATGACCTATAGTGGCAGACATGTTGCATTTGAAGAGGAGAAATCAAATTGTATGCAACACAGCTATAACCTCTTGATGTCACTGTGCTCTCTAGTCCATGTATTTTAACTTTGAAGATTTTTTTCCATCCAAATTATTTTCACATTTTCTTCTATTTCTTCCTGCTCATTGTTATATCTTCATTGGGATCGTGAACTTCTGTTAATCCAAGTTCATCCATCAAATGCCATGGTTCAAGTAGTGACCAGTTTTCTAACCAAAATCAACTACCTGACTTCTATTGGCGCACTGTCAGCTGTGTTACCTGACCTGAATGAATGGTGACACTGATAATCAACTATCTCATCTCCTTGTCGGGAGACAGTACAAAGCCAGTTACCAGTCTTTCTTGATTCAAATGCATGTTACAATAACATCGCACATACAATAATTTCTGAGACTTCCCCATATATTTTCCATTGCACAAGTCATAGAATCATAGAAAGTTTACAGCACAGAAGGTGGCCATTCGGCCCATCGAGTCCACGCCAGCTCTATGCAAATGCAATCCGGCTAGTCCCACTCCCCACCCTATCCCCGTAGCCCTACAATTTTTTTTCCTTTCAAGTACTTATCCAGTTCCCTTTTGAAGACCATGATTGAATCTGCTTCCATCACCCCCTCAGGCAGTGCATTCCAGATCGTAACCACTTGCTGGGTAAAAAAGTTTTTCCTCATGTCACCTTTGGTTCTTTTGCCAATCACCTTTAATCTATGTCCTCTGGATCTTGACCCTTCCGCCAATGGGAACAGTTTCTCTCTATTTACTCTGTCTAGACCCTTTATGATTTTGAATACCTAGGAACATAGGAACAGGAGTAGGCCATTCAGCCCCTCGTGCCTGCTCCGCCATTTGATAAGATCATGGCTGATCTGTGATCCAACTCCATATACCTGCCTTTGGCCCATATCCCTTAATACCTTTGGTTGCCAAAAAGCTATCTATCTCACATTTAAATTTAGCAATTGAGCTAGTATCAATTGCCGTTTGCGGAAGAGAGTTCCAAACTTCTACAACCCTTTGTGTGTAGAAATGTTTTCTAATCTCACTCCTGAAAGGTCTGGCTCTAATTTTTAGACTGTGCCCCCAACTCCTAGAATCCCCAACCAGCAGAAATAGTTTCTCTCTATCCACCCTATCCGTTCCCCTTAATATCTTATAAACTTCGATCAGATCACCCCATAACCTTCGAAACTCCAGAGAATACAACCCCAATTTGTGTAATCTCTCCTCGTAACTTAACCCTTGAAGTCCAGGTATCATTCTAGTAAACCTACGCTGCACTCCCTCCAAGGCCAATATGTCCTTCTGAAGGTGCGGTGCCCAGAACTGCTCACAGTACTCCAGGTGTGGTCTAACCAGGGTTTTGTATAGCTGCAGCATAACTTCTGCCCCCTTGTACTCTAGTCCTCTAGATATAAAGGCCAGCATTCCATTAGCCTTCTTGATTATTTTCTGCACCTATTCATGACACTTCAATGATCTATGTACCTGAACCCCTAGGTCCCTTTGGACATCCACTGTTTTTAACTTTTTACCATTTAGAAAGTAAATCTCCTCGCAACCGCCTCGGTTCCAAGGAGAACAACCCCAGCTTCTCAAGTCTATCCACGTAACTGACGTCCCTCATCCCTGGAATTATTCTAGTAAATCTCTTCTGCACCCTCTCTAAGGCCTTCACATCTTTCCTAAAGTGCGGTGCCGGAACTGGACACAATACTCCAGTTGTGGCCAAACCAGTATTTTATAAAGGTTCATCGTGACTTCCATACTTTTGTACTCCATGCCTCTATTTATAAAGCCCAGGATCCTGCATGCCTTTTTAACTGCTTTCTCAACCTGCCCTGCCACCTTCAATGATTGTGCACATATACCCCCAGATCTCTCTGTTCCTGTACCCCTTTTAGAGTTGTGCCCTTTAGTTTATATTGCCTCCCCTTGTTCTTCCTACCGAAATGTATAACTTTGCATTTTTCTGCGTTAAATTTCATCTGCCATGTGTCTGCCCATGCCACCAGCATGTCTATATCCTCTTGAAGTCTATCACTATCCTCCGCACTGTTTACTACCCTTCCAAGTTTTGTGTCATCTGCAAATTTTGAAATTGTGCCCTGTGCACCCAAGTCCAAGTCATTAATATATATCAAGAAAAGCAGTGGTCCCAGCACTGACCCCTGAGGAACACCACTGTACAGCTCTCTCCAGTCCGAAAAACAACCGTTCACCATTACTCTCTGTTTCCTGTACCTTAGCCAATTCTGCATCCATGTTGCTACTGCCCCTTTATTCCATGGGCCGCAATCTTGATGATTAGCCTACCATGCGGCACTTTATACACCTTTTGAAAATCCATGTACACCGCATCAACTACATTGCCCTCATCTACCCTCTCTGTTACCTCATCAAAAAACTCTATCAGGTTAGTTAAACACGATTTGCCTTTAACAAATCCATGCCGAATTTCCCTAATCAATCCACCCTCGTCCAAGTGACTGTTAATTCTGTCCCGGACTATCATTTCTAAAAGTTTCCCCACTACTGAGGTTAAACTGACTGGCCAATAGTTCCTGGGTTTATCCTTACACCCTTTTTTGAATAAAGATGTAACATTTAAATCTTTTCCCAAAGGTAGGGGAGTCTATAACGAGGGGGCATAGATTTAAGGTGAGAGGGGAGAGATACAAAAGGGTCCAGAGGGGCAATTTTTTCACTCAAAGGGTGGTGAGTGTCTGGAACGAGCTGCCAGAGGCAGTAGTAGAGGCGGGTACAATTCTGTCTTTTAAAAAGCATTTGGACAGTTACATGGGTAAGATGGGTATAGAGGGATATGGGCCAAGTGCAGGCAATTGGGACTAGCTTAGTGGTATAAACTGGGCGACATGGACATGTTGGGCCGAAGGGCCTGTTTCCGTGTTGTAACTTCTATGATTCTATGATTCTATGATTTACAATTCTCCAGACCTCTGGCACCATCCCCCCGTATCTACGGATGTTTGAAAGATTATGGCCAGTACCTCCGCAATTTCCACCCTTACATTCCTCAGCAACCTAGGATGCATCCCATCCGGCCCAAGTTATTTACTTTAAGTACAGCTAGGCTTTCAGGTACCTCTTTTTCAATTTTTAGCCCATCCAGTATCTCAACTATATCTTCCTTTACTGAGACTCTGGCAGCACCTTCTTCCTTGGGTAAAGACAGATGCAAAGTACTCATTTAGTACCTCGGCCGTCCCCTCTGTCTCCATGAGTAGATCTCCTTTATGGTCCTTAATCGGCCCCACCTCTCCTCTTACTATCCGTTTACTGTTTACATGGCTGTAGAAGACTTTTGGATTCCCTTTTACGTTGGCTGCCAGTCTATTCTCATACTCTCTCTTTGCCCCTCTTATTTCCTTTTTCACTTCCCTTCTGAACTTTCTATACTCAGCCTGGTTCTCACTTGTGTTATCAACCTGACATCTGGTCATACGCCCCTTTTTTCCGTTTCATCTTACTCACTATCTCTTTTGCCGGTAAGGAAGATTAAGAATTATGTCAAATGACAAAACAAATTTGCAATAAGAAATCTCAAGTAACATATTAAATAAATGACCTTGGCCCAAATATGGCTTAGAGAATTTCTTGAACCTCAAGGATGGGAAACAAGAATGAAGATATAACTGGTTCATTTTTGAATAAAAAATTGAACAATTGTAGATTCGCTTAAATTTGGATCTGCTGGGGTTCTGAGGTATGCAAAATTATTTCCATCAGTTAATAGGAAATTCTGAATTTCTGCCTCATAATTTAATGACCTGCCCCAAAGAAAGGATTGTACCACTGCAGCAAGGTTCAGTGGCAGGACTGTACCGCTGCTGCAAGACAAATGCGGAAAATTTGCAAATGTAATTTACATCAGTATAACAGTTTTCTTGTGGGAATGTTCCTGTGAAATGATTTAGCATTGCCCTCAATACTACTTCAGCCTTGTATGTTAACTTAAATGTTTGCCCTGCTCTGGCAGCCATATTACAGTATACCCATGAGTTTTTCACATTGGTTACAATGCATTAAATAATCAACGGGTCTTCATAACATTATATTTAGCCTTGGCTCAGTGGTAACGCTCTTGTCTCTGGGCCAAGATCGTGGGTTCAAGCCCACTCCAGAGACTTGATCACATAATCTAGACTGACACTTCAGTACAGTGCTGAGGGAGTGCTGCACTGTTGGAGGTACCAACTTTCAGGTAAGGCATTACACTGAGGCCCCATCTGCCCTCTCAGGTGGATGAAAAAGATCCTATTCACTATTTGAAGAAGAGCAGGGGAATTCTTCTTGGTGTCTTGGCCAATGTGTACCTTTCAACCAACACCACTAAAACAGAATATCTTGTAATTTATCTCATTGCTGTTTGTGGGACCTTGCTGTTTACAAATTGGCTGCTGTGTTTCACTGCATTGGAACAGTTACAGCAAAGTAATGGTGGGCAATTTGGAGATTATATCCATTGCTTTCTGTCAGTGCTGCTACTAGGAAAGAGAAAACTATAAATGTGCAGGGCAGCAACAAACTCTCATTTAAACTAATGGCAGGCCTGAGAAAATATCTGTGCTGGTAATGTCAGTGCCTATTGATGGCAGCCAAAACAAATATGGCTTCTTGTGTGTTGCTAGGCATAGAATGGGAATAAATCTAATATGTTTCCTGAACTTTGGTAACTGATCATCAACTTTGATGCGCATGTCAATACATACTAGAATTTTCAGCTGGTGATTGGATACAGTTTTATCTAAACTACTTGAGAAAAATATCAAAACAGAAACAAGACAGCTGAAGAACTGATCTTATATTCAAAGGTATTACTCAACTCCAGTTGTATCTCATGAGTCTGGAGAAACTTTTTGGGGTTGTACAACTAATGCAACTACTAACTGCAAGTTATCAAGCTTTGAGACTGAAATCATGCTTTCCTTCATGTCTGGATGATAAAACCATGGAGCAATAGATACAGGAAGTAGAGTAGCGGAGGGATGGCTCATTCCCCCAATATGAAGGAAGATCATGAAGGCCCTGGCATGCAGGGAAACAGGGCAGCTAATTTGTGCTCAGCAAGGTCTCACAAACAGCAATAAGCTGAATGATCAGATAATCTGTATTTTTTTAATTGATTTTGATTGCGGGATACATATTGGCCAGGAGACTAGGAGAACTCTGCTCTTTGAATACTTCAAGAGCATGATAGATTGTGTCAATCATTGGGTGATGTCTCGAGCAACCTCTGCACCATGGCAACACAAGTGTGAAGGAGTCCACATCCCGTATATTCGGGGTGTTGATGCATGGTATTGAAAGCATAGATTTTGGAGTGAGTGGCAGGTGCAGAACCTTATGCTGTTAGTCTTATGTTCTGTCATGAATGCTCAGACTGCTGCAATACAACTGAAACTTGGATTTACATAGCACCTTTAATGTAGTAAAACATCCCATGGCGCTTCACAGGAGCGTTATTAAACAAAATTTATACCAAGTCACATAAGGAGATATTAAGATAGGTGACCAAAAGCTTGGTCAAAGTGTTAGGTTTTAAGGAGTGTCTTAAAGGAGGAGAGAGAGGTAGAGAGGCAGAGAGGTTTAGGGAGGCAATTCCAGAGCTTAGGGCCTTAACTGCACTCTGGCAGCCTCTGTGGACAGGCTCACAGAAGAGGTAGCTCAGGCAAGGAGGCAGCTGAGACGTGTGCCCTGCTAATCCTATCATGGGCTCTGACAATCCTCAGACCTACAGGCAGAGTGGCAGAGAGGCAAGGAGATGGCGAAGGTTGGAACAAACTGTGGAATGCTAGTGCTCTTTCTTAAGAAGGCTCCACATCCACAGCTTTCAGTCTCCCCCCTCCCTCACAACCGGTCAGGTGTCTGAAAGCAGGCAGGTCTACGGTTTTCCCACAGCAGCTGCAGCTCACAGACTGAAGCTGGCCCATCTAGTGTGAGAACTCACACTGACTGAGAGCCACCTCGGCTCTTGGAGCCTGACAGTGACACACAGGCTGCCTCCTCCTGCCCTGCTCTTGCCTCAGGGGAACTCAAGGCACTACTTAACTGAGCATGAAAGACAAGTCACTGTCAGAAAGGGGAAGCACTGTGGTGGAAAGAATTAGATTGACAGTCATAATTGAATATATGTGCAATAAATGTGGAATGAGAGAATGATGTTAGAACAGCCTCCCCAGTCACCTCAGCAGTATTCATGTCCTGGACAGGATTGGACTTGATAAAGCATTAAGATCTGATGAGATAAAAGAAGTGTTGGGCACAAAAAAGGAAACTGAGCTTCTTGGGGTCAATTTCAATAATGGAAAGATATTAGAGACCAATTTTAGGTAAGGGTGGAGCTATTAAACGTAGGAGGTGGTAGATGTTTGATAAATTCATGTACACAAACAAGGTTTTTCAGCATTGCACTGTAAGAGGGCTGGAGATGTGACCACAGAGTGTGTGATGTGAATGGAAGTTGATGAACGTAGAGTGAAATCATCAGCAGAGTTCTGACAAAGGATCCTTACCTGAAACGTTAACTTGTCTGTTCTCTCCATAGATGCTGCCTGACCCGCGAAGCGTTTCCAGCATTTTCTGTTCTTGTTAGAGATTGCTTGGTTTGGACAATGAGTAGAAGATGTCGCTGATATGAAGAAGAAACAGATATATTGGAGCTGGCCTAGCCGGCCAATTGTATGGAGACATAATTAACAGGGGATTTCTGGTATCAATTGCACTACCAAAACTGAACAGAAAACAATATTTTTAACATAGCAGTGACAATGTAACACAATTGCCTGGAATTTCTGCAGTGATTCTCCTGATCTCCCATCATAATTTCAGTAGACATTTGGTGGAATCCCCGGAGAAATGGCGCAAGTGGTTAAAAACGGCCGTTTGTGCCTTTTCTCCAGGTTTTCTACTGATCTTCTGCCAAAGTTCCGGTGGGGGACTAGGAAAACCTACGGAAATTCTCCCCGCATAAATCAGATTAGTAAGTTGTCTTTCAATCCTAAATTGCCTTTTGGAAAATTAAGTTTCAACCTCTAGAAAATATTTTTCTTTAAGTGATCATTTAGAAATGAATATAAATTATAATTATACCAATGCATTCTGCCTCTTATCCATGTCTGGTCTACCTTTTATTTGTGTTAAGGAAACCCTGGGGATATTGTACTTGTATTCGCTTAGTTATTCCATTTATTTCATAAAATTGTTATGAATAATTGAAAAAATTAACATTCTTTGTTATATCTATTAAATTTCATAATTCACGCACTTCAGTTGCTTGGCAACTTGAAAAAGAATACACAGCCCTCTTATTGAAAGTTGGCAACCTGGTGCTATATTGCAAATGGGAGACCTGGCATTAATTCCATTTCAAAAGAATATTTATATAGTGCCTTTCACATCCTCAGCACATTGTAAAGTGTGTCACAGCCAAAAAATGTTTTTGAAGTGTATTCCATGTTGTTTTGTAGGCAAACGTGGCAGCCAATTTGCGCACATCAAATGAGGTAAATGACCACATAATGGGGGTGATTTTGATTTTGTGTGATAGTATAAAACGAGTGATAATGAATCAGCAGCCCATTTTACATCTCCCCCAATTTTTATTTCCATTGACTTCATGGGATGTAAAACGGACTATCACTCATTTTACACTATCGCACAGTCAAAATTACCCCCAATCTGTTCTTGTGGTGTTGGTTATGGGAGGATTGTTGGCCATGACACCAGGAGAATTCCCTACTCTTCTTTGCATATTGCAATGGGATCTTTTCTTAGAATCATAGAAAGGTTACAGCACGGAAGAAGGCCATTTGGCCCATGGAGTCTGCGCCAGCTTTATGCAAGAGCAATCCATCTTGTCCCACTCCCCCGCTCTTTCCTCGTGCCCTGCAAATTTTTTCCTTTCAAGTACTTATCCAGTTTGTTTTTGAAGGCCATGATTGAATCTGCCTCCACCACCCCCTCAGGCAGTGTATTCCAGATCCTAACCACTCGCTGTGTAAAAAAGTTTTTCCTCATGTCACCTTTGGTTCTTTTACCAATCACCTTAAATCTATGTCCTCTGGTTCTTGACCCTTTCGCCAATGGGAACAGTTTCTCTCTATCTACTCTGTCTAGACCCTTTATGATTTTGAATACCTCTATCAAATCTCCTCGCAACCGTCTCTGTTCCAAGGAAAACCACCCCAGCTTCTCCAGTCTATCCACGTAACTAAAATCCCTCATCCCTGGAACCATTCTAGTAAATCACTTCTGCACCCTTTCTAAGGCCTTCACATTTTCCTAAAATGCAGTGCCCAGAACTGGACACAATACTCCAGCTGTGGCCAAACCAGTGTTTTATAAAGTTTCATCATGACTTCCATACTTTTGTACTCTTTGCTTCTATTTATAAAGCCCAGGATCCCATATGCTTTTTTAACCACTTTCTCAATCTGCCCTGCCACCTTCAACGATTTGTGCACAGATACCTCCAGATCTCTCTGTTCCTGTACCCCTTTTAGAGTTGTGCCCTCTAGTTCATATTGCCTCTCCTCATTCTTTCTACCAAAATGTATAACTTTGCATTTTTCTGCGTTAAATTTCATCTGCTACGTGTCCGCCCATGCCACCAACCTGTCTATATCCTCTTGAAGTCTATCACTATCCTCCTCACTGTTTACTACCCTTCCAAGTTTTGTGTCATCTGCAAATTTTGAAATTGTGCCCTGTACACCCAAGTCCAAGTCATTAATATATATCAAGAAAAGCAGTGGTCCCAGCAGTAACCCTACTGTACAGCTCCCTCCAGTCCGAAAAACAGCCGTTCACCACAACTCTCTGTTTCCTGTCACTTAGCCAATTCTGTATCCATGTTGCTACTGCCTCCTTTATTCCATGGGCCACAATCTTGATGATAAGCCTACCATGCGGCACTTTATCAAATGCCTTTTGAAAGTCCATATACACCACATCAACTGCATTGCCCTCATCTACCCACTCTGTTACCTCATCAAAAAACTCTATCAGGTCAGTTGAACACGATTCGTCTTTATGAAATCTGTGCTGGCTTTCCCTAATATATCCACCCTTGTCCAAGTGACTGTTAATTCTGTCCCGGATTATCATTCTAAAAGTTTCCCCACCACTGAGATTAAACTGACTGGTCTATAGTGCTTGGGTTTATCCTCACACCCTTTTTTGAACAAGGATGTAACATTTGCAATTCTCCAGTCCTCTGGCACCACCTCCGTATCTATGGATGTTTGGAAGATTATGACCAGTATCTCCGCAATTTCCACCCTTACTTCCCTCAGCAACCTAGGATGCATCCCATCCGGACCGGGTGACTTATCTACTTTAAGTACAGTTAGCCTTTATAGTACCTCCTCTTTATCAATTTTTAGTCCATCCAGTATCTCAACTATATCTTTCTTTACTGAGACTCTGGCAGCATCTTCTTACTTGGTAAAGACAGATGCAAATTACTCATTTAGTACCTCAGCCATGCTCTCTGCCTCCATGAGTTGATCTGCTTTATGGTCCCTAATTGGCCCCACCCCTCCTCTTACTACCCGTTTACTTTTATGGCCGTTTGAACAGGCATACGGGACCTCAACTTAATGCATCATCCAAAAGACCTCTGACAATGCAGAATTACTTCAGTACTGTACTGAAGTGTCATCCTAGATTATATGCCCAAATGTTGAAGTGGGGCTTGAACCCATACCCTCCTGACTCAGAGGGGAGAATGCTGTCAACTGAACCAAGTTGATAAGTGATGTTAATACCTTTTCATTTGTCTTGGAGGAGCAAGATGAAAGGGTAATGTAGTGATGGCAAAGGTGAAGAATCAGTACTTACCACGGTGAAAAGGTAAAGGCCCCGAAATCCATTTGAACACGCGCCATCAATGTAAGTGTCAGGGAGTGCCTGGGTCAAGAAGAGATCATCTATTTCAAATATGGCCAGCAGGCACCCACGTCACTATGGTTGTATTTTGGGCTCCCACCAGAAAAGGAGTGTGGGAAATATAGCCCTTGCCAGCCACTTGAGCAGCTGCCAGCGCCATTGAGGAAATTTTTGGGGGTCCAGGCCTGGACCCGCAGTGTGTCCCCATTTACACCCTTTAAAACTGGTACACCTGGTTCTTCCCAGTGTACGGCTGCTCAACGGAAAGCATTCCGGGATGAGGAATTCCACAACCTCAGAAATCTGTCCCCCAGCTCTCCCCCTTGTGGCATCATGCGCCATGTTTGGGGGTGGGTGGATGTTCTGTCAGAAACTGGGACCACAGGATGGCATCTGGCACGCACTTGTTCCAGTTGATTTTCCATCCTAAGTGCTGTACTCCTGACTGGCAACTTACTTACATTGGGAGTGACTGGCAAAAAAAAATCACCGACAAAGTAAATGCTGGGTTCAGCACTACATAGACCTGGGAGGAAGTCTGTAAGAAACTATCTTGCTTGGGACAGCAAGCAAGGAAAGGAAAGGGCAGGGATCCATATTAAGAGAAGCTGTTAAAAGGTAAGATTTAAAGATACATTTTTACAATTATTCTTCTAATACAGAATGCTGTAAATAAAATATTGATCTGTTTGGGAAATTCTAGCTGTAGCCACATTGTGAGAGTACCAGAATTCAATAACTTTGAGCACTGGAACAAATTAAATCATCTATCCCGTACACACCAATGAGTTCTGGCATTTACTTCTTCTTTCTGTATTGAGTCATTTTTAAATAATGTTTATTTTTACCTATTTCATTCAATAGTGCCATTCATGCTTTTTTTATCCTTTAACAAAATATAAAGCAATTGGATGTGATATAATGTGATGATATGGCTGAGATTTATTCAAGTAATATCTTTCACTTCAGCATTACCTGAGGAATTGGTTCTGTCTTCTAGACCAGTAGTTCTGCAAAAAGAGATTCATTACTACTCTCTTGGCTGCACACATTTTACAACACACTCGCCATCTGCCGCATGTAAGGGACTTTCAACCATGACAGTCCTAAAGCCTGACTGAAATATAAAGATTCATGACAATTTAATAAAGATTTCACCTGATGGCTACTTTGACGTGATGCCTGCAGGCAAAGTAACTGACTCAGTTTGCACATAACATCAGAAAAGGAAATGCGGCATGATTAAAATTGAGAGCTATCCATTTGTAATTAAAAGCAACAATGGTACTTGGAGCAAAGAACGCTAAAATCAACATTGCCACTTGAATATTTAATAATACTATTTGTCTGTGCATGGAATTTTAACCCTATACATGTCAGTAGTGTATGCTTAGAACCAGGTTGGTTCATTGAACACAGCTAAGTTAAGTTTGTTAGGAAACTGACATAGGACTGCAGAGGAAATATCACAAATAACAGACTGGGCAAAGATCTTCCTATAAATGGCACTTGTGCTTTCGTCAATGCACATTTTGGCAGCAAACTGCCCTAAGCATAAGCCAGCATTTTCACATTTCATTAAATTAACAAGTGTTTGAAACATTGGTTGTTATGAATTTATCATCAACGCGAAAACAGGAGACAAACGCAAAAATGGGGTGAATGTGTGTCCCACCCACTCTTTCAGGGCCATCTGTTCGACCTGATGTAGGAACCTATCGTGAACCCTTTTAGAATCAGTAAAAATATTTCCTCATTGTACTGTGTTAAGATCACTTCTCAGCTGGTATATATCTAATTGCTACAGAACGTAGGAGGTCATGATCCCATTTTGTTCTCATTCAGCTTCTTTTCATGTACTTTATAATCAACTGACAAGAGGTCAAAAATACCACGGCTGCAAATGGTGTACAAGAGGTCCTCTGGTATTTTGACGAGTTCTGAAGTATCCTGAGTAGGTTTAACTGCTTTTCTGAACTAGATTATCAACATTTGTTTTCACAAACAAAGGCCCTGAAATTTCACACCATTTTTGGTGATTCTGGAGCCGAAAATTGGGAAATCTTCTTTTCCTGGCCAGCAAATTGGGGTGGTCACTGCCCTTAAAATGGCTCTGGATCTGTGTCCCCACTGATCAGGGGTATAGTCGTTCTAATGGTGGCTATCAGATGGGTGGGATCGGGGCCATGGATCGGGGCCGGGGGTCAGGGCCAGTGGTCAGAGATCAGGGCCGGGGGTCGGGTCTGGAATCGCGGGGCGAGGAATCACAGGAGCCGAGAATCACGGACTGGGGATCACGGGGGACGTCATCGGGAGGGGGGGAGGGGTGAATGTGCGCGCGGGTAACCCGAACAATAATAACTTACCGTTACCCACGCGATCGCAATTTAATTGGTGGCCATTAATCTTGTTTCCGGGTTTGCCGGCTGAAAGCTGCGCAACAGGCGGACTGCACACCCACATGACCTGCTCTCAGCTGGAACGTCTAGATTTAAAGGGCCATTGCTCCAAAGGATTTTGCTGAAGCAAAGAGTAAGGAGACACAATGGAGCAGCACAGGGGCAAGGCTGCTCCAAGATTCAGCGATGACTCATTTGAGGTGTTGCTGGCCGGGGTAAGGAGGAGGAGGGAACTATTTTACCCGGCCGACAGGAGGAAGCGCCCTGCCTCTGCCACCAAGAAGGCCTGGCTCGAGGTGGCAGAGGAGATCATGAGCAGGAGCAACATCTCCCGCAATTGGGTCCAGTGCAGGGAGTGTTTCAATGACCTAACTAGGTCAGCAAAAGTGGGTACACTTACTGATTCTCCTGCACATCAGCCCCCTGTGTCCTCCCACCCCTCGCCACATGATTATATGGGTATGGTAGCACCGTGGTTATGTTACTGGACTAATAATCCAGAGACATGAGTTCAAATCCTGCCACAGCAGCTGGAGAATTTAAATGCAGTTAATTAAATAAAATCTGGAATAAAAAGCTAGTATCAGTAATGGTGACCATGAAACTACCAGATTGTCATAAAAACTCCAACTGGTTCACTAATGTCCTTTGGGGAAGGAAACCTGCCGTCCTTACCCGGTCTGGCCTATATGTGATCCAGACCCACAGCAATGTGATTGATTCTTAACTGCCCTCTGAAATGGCCCAGCAAGCCACTCAGTTCAAGAAGGTGGCTCACCACCACCTTCTTAAGGGCAATTAGAGATGGGCAACAAATGCTGGCCTTGCCAGTGATGCCCACATCCCATGAATAAATTAAACTAATTCTGCACTGCCAAGACTACTCCATCACATCACTCCTCACACCCACTTAAGGCTCATCCTCAACTTACGAGAACTTCCTCACTTCACCTTTTGTGACCCCACCACTACCACTCACTCCAATCCTGATCCAATGTGATGTCTCTGCTCATACTCACCCTCTGATGCACCTCTTTCACCGTCAGCCTCACCCAAAGCAATGCATTCATCGGTTGGCCACTTCGCCATCATTCACTCACACGTCTGTACTTTCTCTACTTCTAGAAGAAGAGAGCGTAAAATGCACGAGGGCGAGGACTGGAGGAGGGCCACAACAAATAGTGGTCCTCACAGAGGCGGAAGAGAAGGTTCTGGAGATCAGCCGCATCCTCGAGTGCCTGTCTGTCGGGGACGCCGAGACTGGCACCCCACAAACATCTGGTGATACAACTTTAGCATTCATCACACACAACATGAATTGATGTTAACAATACTTGGCATGTTGAACACGTCAGTATGCTCATCGCAAAATGACAAATCTGTGATGATGCTAAATATTACCTTCTGTTCTCTTACAGGTCCTTCAACGACCACAGTGATGGCAGAGGGCGATTCCTCAGAGGAGCTCCAGATCTCTGAGGGCGCACAATCACATCATAGCGGGCCATCCACCAGCGCAGATACTCACACCTCGGTGGGTCCTCATAGTCAGTTAGTTGGTTTGGCACCTGGTGAGTCACCACACACAAGTGAACACAAGCAGACACTGGTGACAGGGGCAGCTGTGGAGAGTCCGCGTCAGTGGGCACACTTCTCTCCAGTCTCTGCTCAGCTGGACGCAGATGCTGAAACCCAGGGGCCATCCTTTATAAGGAGAATGATCGAGAGACAGCAGCACATTTGCAAAGGTACTGGAACAGGTGCCACGCACACTCTCCATAATAATGCAGAGGATGGAGGAGTCCAACTCCTGCATTAGCGGAATGGTGGCACAGGTATGTGAGAGAACCTCTGAGATAGTGTCACAGGGACGTGAGGGAATCTCTGAGATAGTGTCACAGGGACGTGAGGGAATCTCTGAGATAGTGTCACAGGGACGTGAGGGAATCTCTGAGATAGTGTCACAGGGACGTGAGGGAATCTCTGAGATAGTGTCACAGGGACGTGAGGGAATCTCTGAGAAAGTGTCACAGGGACGTGAGGGAATCTCTGAGATAGTGTCACAGGTACGTGAGGGAATCTCTGAGATAGTGTCACAGGGACGTGAGGGAATCTCTGAGATAGTGTCACAGGTACGTGAGGGAATCTCTGAGATAGTGTCACAGGGACGTGAGGGAATCTCTGAGATAGTGTCACAGGGACGTGAGGGAATCTCTGAGATAGTGTCACAGGGACGTGAGGGAATCTCTGAGATAGTGTCACAGGGACGTGAGGGAATCTCTGAGATAGTGTCACAGGGACGTGAGGGAATCTCTGAGATAGTGTCACAGGGACGTGAGGGAATCTCTGAGATAGTGTCACAGGGACGTGAGGGAATCTCTGAGATAGTGTCACAGGGACGTGAGGGAATCTCTGAGATAGTGTCACAGGGACGTGAGGGAATCTCTGAGATAGTGTCACAGGGACGTGAGGGAATCTCTGAGATAGTGTCACAGGGACGTGAGGGAATCTCTGAGATAGTGTCACAGGGACGTGAGGGAATCTCTGAGATAGTGTCACAGGGACGTGAGGGAATCTCTGAGATAGTGTCACAGGGACGTGAGGGAATCTCTGAGATAGTGTCACAGGGACGTGAGGGAATCTCTGAGATAGTGTCACAGGGACGTGAGGGAATCTCTGAGATAGTGTCACAGGGACGTGAGGGAATCTCTGACATAGTGTCACAGGGACGTGAGGGAATCTCTGAGATAGTGTCACAGGGACGTGAGGGAATCTCTGAGATAGTGTCACAGGGACGTGAGGGAATCTCTGAGATAGTGTCACAGGGACGTGAGGGAATCTCTGAGATAGTGTCACAGGGACGTGAGGGAATCTCTGAGATAGTGTCACAGGGACGTGAGGGAATCTCTGAGATAGTGTCACAGGGACGTGAGGGAATCTCTGAGATAGTGTCACAGGGACGTGAGGGAATCTCTGAGATAGTGTCACAGGGTCGTGAGGGAATCTCTGAGATAGTGTCACAGGGTCGTGAGGGAATCTCTGAGATAGTGTCACAGGGACGTGAGGGAATCTCTGAGATAGTGTCACAGGGACGTGAGGGAATCTCTGAGATAGCTTCACAGGGTCGTGAGGGAATCTCTGAGATAGTGTCACAGGGACGTGAGGGAATCTCTGAGATAGTGTCACAGGGTCGTGAGGGAATCTCTGAGATAGTGTCACAGGGTCGTGAGGGAATCTCTGAGATAGTGTCACAGGGACGTGAGGGAATCTCTGAGATAGTGTCACAGGGTCGTGAGGAACTGTCTGAGATAGTGTCGCACATAACTGCGGAAATGTCTGAGATAGTGTTGCAGGTAAGTGTGGGAATGTCTGCGATGGAGAGAAGGCTCGGCTCCATTGAGCTTCAAGCACGGCTCACAGATGAGTCCATTCAGACCCTGGCAATGGCCATTCGGACTCATGGTGAACAACATTCTGCCGCCTTAAACAGGCAGACAGCAACTTTATAACCGGGCTTACAAGGCATCACACATATCCTCCAAACTGTTCTCCAGCAGGGTGGTAGGAGTGATGTGGGCCTGGCCCAGGAGAGGGATGATGGTGAAAGGGGACATGGAAGTGGGGACACCACTCAAAGCGCTCCCACTTCTAACCCGTTGCCCCCCTCTCAACCAGTACCCCCAATGCTGCCTCTTCTCCAGGTGGCCGAGTCTGCCCCTGCACAGGTGCAGATGGAGCAGTCTTTGGTGGGGCCCTCATGGGCTCCAAAACCCAGAGGGCACAGGCCGAAAACATCCAAGCAGTCCAGGCATAAACATGAACAACCTGCCACTACCTCTGCTGCAGCCACAGGGGATGCACGACGTAGAAGTAGTCCCAGAAATACTAGAGAATCAGGGTCTGGCAAGAATGAGGAACTGAAAGAAATTAGTATTAGTAAAAAAATAGTACCAGAGAAATTAACGGAACTAAAAGTCGATAAATCCCAAGGACCCGATGATCTATATCCCAGGGTTTTGAAAGACGTGGCTATAGAGATAGTGGATGCATTGGTTGTCATCTTCCAAAATTCTATAGATTCTGGAACGGTTCCTGCAGATTGGAGGGAACCAAATGTAAACTCACTATTTAAGAAAGGAGGGAGAGAGAAAACAGGGAACTACAGACCTGTTAGCCTGACATCAGTAGTAGGGAAAATGCTAGAATCTATTACAAAGGATGTGATAATAGGACACTTAGAAAATAATAATAGGATTTGGCAGAGTCAGCATGGATTTATGAAAGGGAAATCATGTTTGACAAACCTCCAAATTGGAGTTATTTGAGGATGTAACTAGCAGAATAGATAAGGGGGAACCAGTGGATGTGGTGTATTTGGATTTTCAGAAGGCTTTCGATAAGGTCCCACACAGGAGGTTGGTGAACAAAGTTAGAGTGCATGGAATTGGGGGTAATATATTGGCATGGATTGAGAATTGGTTAACAGATAGGAAACAGAGAGTAGGAATAAACGGATCTTTTTCAGGTTGGCAGACTGTGACTAGTGGGGTACCGCAGGGATCGGTGCTTGGGCCCCAGCTATTCACAATCTATATTCACAATAATGATTCGGATGAGGGGACCAAATGTAATATTTCCAAGTTTGCTGATGACACAAAACGAGGTGGGAATGTGAATTGTGAGGAGGATGTAAAGAGGCTTCAAGGGGATATAGACATGCTAAGTGATTGGGCAAGAACATGGTAGATGGAATATAATGTGGAAAAATGTGAAGTTATCCACTTTGGTAGGAAAAACAGAAATGCAGAGTATTTTTAAATGGTGAGAGATTGGGAAATGTTGATGTTCAAAGGGACCTGGGTGTCCTTGTACATGAGTCACTGAAAGCTAACATGCAGGTGCAGCAAGCCATTAGGAAGGCAAATGGTATGTTAGCCTTTATTTCAAGAGGATTTGAGTACAGGAGTAAAGATGTCTTACTGCAATTATATAGGACCTTGGTGAGACCGCACCTGGAGTATTATGTACAATTTTGGTTTCCTTACCTAAGAAAAGATATACTTGCCATAGAGGGAGTGCAACAAAAGTACACCAGACTGATTCCTGGGATGGCGGGATTGTCGTACGAGGAGAGATTGAGTAGATTAGGCCTGTGATCTCTAGAGTTTAGAAGAATGAGAGGTGATCTCATTGAAACATACAAAATTCTTACAAGGCTCGAAAGGGTAAATGCAAGGAGGATGTTTCCCCTGGCTGGGGAGTCTAGAACCAGGGGTCACAGTCTCAGAATATGGGGTAGACCATTTAGGACTGAGATAAGGAGAAATTTCTTCACTGAGAGGGTGGTGAATCTCTGGAATTCTCTATCCCAGAGGGCTGTGGATGCTCAGTCATTGAGTACATTCAATACAGAATTTGATAGATTTCTAGATATTAAAGGCATCAAGGGATATGGGGATGGTGCAGGAAAATGGCGTTGAGGTAGAAGATTACCCATGATCTTGTTGAATGGCGGAGCAGGCTTGAGGGGCTGGATGGCCTACTTCTGCTCCTATTTCTTATGTTCTTATGGAAGAGAAAGGCAATGTTTTAGTGATCACGAAGGGTACACACGGGGGTGTTTGACAACCAGTCTTGTTTTTCATTTATATTTGTTTTTTGATAAACTCACATTAAACGTTATCATTCTCACCACTACTGCCATGTCTTGCCCATTGTTGACTGCCTTTTGTAATAGCGCCCTTTCATGTGCTTCAGCATGAAAGGCGAGACTTGATGCCACCCAGTGGGTGGCTTTACAGTGGGTGTATGTGTAGTTGCAGGACTGTTTTGTGTGGGGGGTGGGGGGCTGGTAACGGCGCTGCTCTTTCCAGGTGGTGTGAGGACTGAACTATTCACACTTTGTGATCTTATGAGAAACGTTCACATATGAGTGACTCCCTGGCCTCACTAGCAGCCAGGTGAGCCGCTGCTCTGCCGATGGGTTCGTCCTCTTCCTCCTCCTCCTGCTGCTGCTCCTCCTCCTCCTCCTCCACCACCTGCTGCTGCTCCTTCTCAATGTTCATGGCAGATGTGGATGCTGGATGAGGCCTCATCAACTGGTACCCCTCTCTGTTGCGCCATGTTGTGCAGGACACAACACACTACTATAATTTGACCCACTCTTGCTGGTGTGTATTGAAGCGCTCGCCCAGAATGATCGAGGCACCGAAATCACATCTTGAGCAGCCCTATCGTATGTTCAATGACCGATCTGGTGGTGATGTGGCTGTCGTTGTATCGATGCTGTTGCTCACTGATGGGGTTCCTCAGAGGTGTTATCAGCCATGTGTGCAGGGGGTATCCCTTGTCCCCGAGGAGCCAACCCTTAAGGCTGATCGGTGCATGGAAGAGGTCCAGGATGTTGGATTCCCTCAGAACAAAGGAATCGTGGCACCTGCCATGGAATCTGGCGCACATGTGAAAAAATGTTTTGCGTTGGTCACAAAGGAGCTGAGTGTTGATGGAGTGATACCCCTTTCTGTTGATGAACAGTCCTGGCTCGTGTGGAGGTGCTCGTATTGCTTTATGGGTGCAATCGATTGCACCCTGTACCCGTGGGAAGCCAGCCAGAGTGGAATCCCACTGCCCTCTCCATTTGACTGAGGTCGTCAATGGGGAAGTTGACATGTTGCGAGGCCCTGTGAAACAAACTGTCGGTGACCTGTGTAATGCACTTATGATTGAGAGACCCCGGCGATGTCACCGGTGGCACCCTGGAATGACCTGGAGGTGAAGAAGTTGAGGGCAGTGGTCACTTTAACAGTGACGGGTAATGAGATGCTGCCAGGCCCAGCCAGGAGCAGCTCGACATGAAGAGAGCTGCAGATGTCTGTGACAACCTGGTGACTCCCTCTCAGCCTCCGTATGCACTACTCCTCAGAGAGGTCCAGGAAGCTGAGCCTCGGTCTGTAGACCCACTGACGAGGGTACTGCCTCCTACGACGTCGCTCCCTTTGTTGTTCCCCTCTGTGCTCTTGAGCAGGTGCCTGCGGCGCAGCACTGTGTTGTGGAGCTCCAAGTGGCGGAAGTGCACGCCGTGTCTGGCGAGGATGGTGATGTTCCTCGTCCTCCGATGTATTGGTGAATGCAGCCATCGCGTCACCCATCCTGATGGTGTCAGTTTGAGGGGGTCCGAAAAGTTGGTAAATATGTGTAAACAGACCAATTCTGAGTGGAAACCAAGAATTTTCAGTCTAAACACAAAGATCTCCCAGCCAAAAGTTTGTCTGAGAGAACTGAGTGCCCTGCTGCAATAACTCACCTTTTATCCACATCTGTCAAACAGGGATTTAAATGTCCAAATGGCTGCCAGCTGAAACCCGACTACTTTCCCATGGCATGTTTCACACAGCACGGGAAACACTTTGAGGCAGCGTTAAAATCGCTTGCCTTCATTCTTAATTAGATTTATGTACATTTCAAGTACTTTAAGTCCTTGAATTACTGCTTTAAATATTACTGCTTTAATTGCCGGCGGGACTTCTGGGTTCGGGAGCAGCGCGCACACCCAGATGGCTCTGGGTTGTGTGTGTTCTTCGGCGGGTTGGAGCTGGGATTCCTTCCTGCTCCTCAAAAAGCCGATTTTATTTGCACCCATCGCACCTGCACTTTTCTTTTAAAATCGTGCCCCATATGACTGCACTAAGCTAATGTTGCTAACAATAATTTGCCACTTATAGTGACCTTTTATTAAAGAATAAGTTTACTTATTAAGGTAAATAACCTAGAGGCACTGTTGCACCACCAGAAGTGCAGAGGGGTGGAATTTTAGTCCACCACTTTAGCCTCTCCATTACCCCATCCTAAATCCATGGGTAGGATCAGTTACATAGTAGACATGGCAATCACACCAGTAGCTGTGCAACTGGAGTGCCCACCCAGTGCCCTGAGCAAAATATCGGAGCGGTGTCCTGCTGGTCTGAAGGGGAGGTCAACAACCCAGTCTGGCTAAAGATTTAAGGTAATTTATGGTCCTCTTCTTTAGCTCCCACACCAGCAGGTCAGTATTACAATGGCAATTGTCTATTGACCACTGTCCTATCAGAGGCATTCATGGCGGCATTCTTGGGATGGACTGTGAATGCCCGCAGACAAAACCTAAAAACTGCTGTTGGGACTTTGTGGGGACGGGGGGTGCAAAAGAACCACCCACTTCCTCAGACAATAGTTCATTACTACTTTGTGAATGGAGTGAAAGCCCAGCAGAGCAGGGTTCTGCCCCAAATCCCGTTGTCTCCACAATGCCTGCAGCAGAATTCCACCCCAAGAGGGAGCAGAATTTCTATCCTATTCTAAGAAAGG
The DNA here is from genome assembly GCF_035084215.1 of Heptranchias perlo. Classification (NCBI taxonomy): domain Eukaryota; kingdom Metazoa; phylum Chordata; class Chondrichthyes; order Hexanchiformes; family Hexanchidae; genus Heptranchias; species Heptranchias perlo. The sequence continues at coordinate 56,067,502 of NC_090334.1, forward strand.
TTTCAGAGAGTAGTAGCAGAAGCATGAACTGTAGCTGCAGCTTGATAGTGTCAGATTGACAACCTGAGCACAAACACTTTGGCCCCATTATTAGTGCGGAGGTGGGATGGCAGTTGGGGGGGGGGTGGGTAACCCGCCCAATAAAAAATGTCCGTTTCTCACGTGATCACAAGTCAATTGGAGCCACTTACCGTGGTTTCCGGGTTTGCCGTCCGAAAGCTGCGCAGCAGGCGGACTGTGCACCCGCATCACAGGCTGTCAGCTGGAGGAGCTCTATTTAAAGGGGCAGTCCTCCAATGGCTGCTCTTGGAGCAAACACCCACACAGCACAATTGAGCAGCACGGGGAAAGGCTGCTCCCAGATTTACCGATGCCTCACTCCAGGTGCTACTGGATGGGATGAGGGAGAGGAGGGATGTCTTCTATCCGGCAGAGGTTCCTGAGAAGTGTCATGAGCCACGTGTTCAGGGGGTATCCCTTGTCCCCGAGGAGCTAGCCCTTAAGGGTTTTCGGTGTGTAGAAGAGGGGTGGGATGTTGGATTCCCGGAGGATGAAGGAATTGTGGCAGCTGCCAGGGAATCTGGCGCACACTTGAAGAAATCTTTTTCGGTAGTCACAAATGAGCTGCGTGTTGATGGAGTGATAGCCCTTCCTGCTGTCTTTTAAGTACCTCCTCTTTATTTTTATCCTATCCAAAATTGCCACTACCTCCTCCTTTACCACTACAATGGCAGCATCCTCTTCTCAAGTGAAGACAGATGCAAACTATTCATTTAGTGCCTCAGCCGTGCCCTCTGCCGCCACAAGAAGATCTTTTTTGTCCCTAATCGGCCCCACTTTTCCTTTGACTACCCGTTTACTATTTATATGTTTATAAAAGACTTTTAGGTTCCCTTTTATGTTAGCCGCTAATCTATTCTTATAACCTCCCTTTCCCACTCCTTTTCCCTTTTTTAGATCTCCTCTGTACTTTCTGTATTCAACCTGGTTTATGTAAATCCTTTAATTATCCTCAGACTTATAATTAGTGATTTTCTAATATAGATGACAATTCATACAGCATAATTTATAATTCAAATAAACCTGAAGCAAATTTAGAGCTGTGTTAATTGGTTGCATTTTATAATTATCACAACCACAATTACAACTTCACCATTATTTTGGCCTACATTGCTAACACATTGAAACTGCAGTTAAACGCAACAGTAATTAGGAATTGCTCGATCAGTTTGAATGTTTATTGAACAAAGTTGTAATAGTAAGATAATGAATATAATTATATAGGCACCCGATGTGACAGTCTCCTGATGCATAGACATATGTTATTTTATGAATATGATCATATTTAATTAGAGGTAGCAGCTCTATAGCAGGCCATTTTTAGTAACCTTTCCTTATTTTTGCTGGTTCAACTGTTAAATAAAACACTTCGTTTGAACATCCAATATTTGGAAGCAGTTCTTTTAAAAGACAGCTCCACCCTAATTATGATGGTGACTAACCAGAAGGGCACTTACCATTTTAGCTCAGTGGTGTGTGAAAGAGAGTAAAGCTGGAGGGCACCTGTGTTTTTGAAAAGCCAACACTCAAAAAAAAACTCAAGACAGTCCTTTTGGCTTTTTTTACATCTGTGGTTTTGTCATTTTCTCCAATTGGCAGGATGTTTTTTTTTTACCATTCTGTTCACTTAAAAAGAAGCTACCATCTCATGGGTACAGTTAGGAGGAATAGCCTCCTTTTGAATGAAAATGTCAATGCCTTTACATATACTGGAGCATCTCCACTAATTTCAATGAGATTCAACATGTCAGGTGGGGCTGGGGGTTAACACAGAGCTGCCCAGGGCTGGCTGGGCACTGCTGCAGAACTCTACCAAATGCACCAATTAAAATAAATACAATTCTTGTGCGTAGGATGTTGACTGCCAGACAGTAATCCTTCAATTCCTGCATTAACCTACACATTAAACAAAGGACTTCAATTATCTAACTTTTATTCCCTAAAAGAAGCTGTTGACTAAACAAAGGCTGTTGAATTACTTCCGTTCAGTGACACAGTTTAATGTTTCATTATACATAAACATTAGTGATTCAACAGCAAACACTTTTGCTTCGTCTTGTTATTGGATCTTCGATCAGGACTGGCAAAGACTTGGAAATATTTTTAATATCTATTTACTCTGTGATTTGAACAAGCTTTTTGGCTGCCAGTACTGACACTTTCCATCTCTGCCAGTAGCGATGACAGGAAATCTTGATTGTTTACCTTAAATATGAACCTTAGCACCCAGCAACTGATGTATGGAGAACCTATTGGCAATAATTGAAGCAACATTCTGACTGACCTTGTAATTCTCATTGGCAGCAAACATTGTTACGTTTCAGTGAGAATTTACGAGAGAATATAGAGGTTTCTGCAGAAATTTTCCAAAGTATTTTTTCCCTTATTGACTCTGTGTTTTTCTCTGTTTTTTGGGCTCTCCTAGGAGTTTACATGGCTGTGGGACAAGGGGAGTGGGGGGAGGGGAGTGGGTAGGAAATGTCTGGTCACGATGCTCCAGCCATCTTGCCATTATGAGTGTGGGGCAGGCTTGATGGGCCTGCTGGTCTTTTCCTGCTAGTCATTTTCATATGTTCGTAACTGATAAAGGCCTATGCCTGGAATATCAATCTTCTTCCTTTCTCCACAGATGCTGCCTGACTGGCTGAGTGTTTCCAACATTTTCTGTTTTTGTTCAACATCATTTCCAGCCTCGGTCTGCAACTTTATCTTGCTGGGGCCTACACGCCGCAGGCATCCGTGTCACTGTAAACTGGGAAATTTTCACTATCAAATTTTAAAATATATTTCCACAGGATGTGATCCCTGCAAATTTAGATTTACACATTTAAAATCTGATCAAATTCATGACATAGAGAAAGCAGTCAATGTAATTTCCTTCCTCTATGCAGTCAATCTTAACCCACTTTGTTCCGCTCTGTGTGAAGTGTGAATTTACTTTTTAAGATAATTTGACTAATTTGTTCCTATTGTATTGTAAAGGTGAGAAATGCTGTATTGCAGCAATGGTGCCTCACCATCTAACTGATGAATCAAATGTCTCTCAGTGAAATTAATTTTGCACGAAAGTGTTAGTACCGATAGGTTAGGCGAAATAGTCTTTGAACTAAGATTTCCTGATGTACGATATCGGCCTGCTTCAGTGTTTATCTTTCATCCAAAGAATCAGTCTGGAATATATTTGCTTCTTGTGGGTAAGACACACGCACGTCCTTTGGCATTTTGGCTCAACTTGATTCTTTTACTTCAATCAGGCAGTTAGTGAATTTTTCTGCTTGTACTGAGGTGGTTCATAAACCTGAATAAGATCTTTAGTTCCTCTTGTGTATATGAGGCCAAGATCTACATTCTCTCAAAGTATTGGATACTATGTGACTGTGGGCCCATAATTTCACAGCCGGCAATCCTAGCAGTTGTGCCCTCCAGTGGCGGCACCCCATTTGCACAGGCAGACGGGTGCAAGTGTTATTTTGGGCTTACCTGCCCCATGCCTGCAGAAATTCAGCTGCTCGCCCGTCCGTACCCAGGGGCCCCCAACTCCAGCCGTGCTCCAAATCGACCCCAAGTAATGGGACAAACTCAGGATAATTTGTTTTTTTAAATGTATTTTTTCTTCTTCAAGGGTCCAAGCAGCATGCCTTTATGAAGATCGGTACTCCTCCTTTTCTCAATGTACCACTGACCCCTACTATGCCGGGTCCCCAGTGATTGTCAGGAGCGGGGAGTCTGGCCAGCCCCTTTCCTGGGCCTGTCATTTGCCTTGTAAGGAACAGACATAAGTTCTGCCCTTACATGGCAACCAGAAAACTCCCAGAAAGGCAGGGTCCCGATAGAATTTTGGAGCCTATGGGTAAGGTTTAATTATCTCTGCTTCTCTCTGTTTTGCACTGTTCTTTATAGCTGAAGGTCTGCCACTAGTAAATCTGAAATGTGTCCAACATATTAAAGCCCATTTACATTGCCCATATATATCTGAAATCAAATATGGGCTGCACTGTAGAGGGAACTGGACAATGTAAACATTATCACACTAAATGCATAAAGGCATGTAAGTGCATTTTAAATCAGTAACAATGCAGAGGCAGTATAATGAAATGGCTGGTTGGCTTGATGCCAATACTTGTAGACTGGTGTCTTGCAGTTGTCTGCCAATTAGCCTTAGCAGGAAATCGTGTAAGATGCATGTGTCATATTGTGTTGTTCCCTCGTCGCTAATGGAGCGCTTGCTGTGGGAAGTATAACCAGGAGTACTTGTGATTGGCTTTAAGTGTTGCACCCAGAGTAAATGTGGCACATATGCTCCAGATGTTAGGATAAATACAGTACTAAGTTCAACATCAAACACGGAAAATGCTGGAGCTGCGCAGCAAATCAGTCAGAGGTAAAAAATAAAATACTGCAAATGCTGAAAATCTGAAATAAAAACAGAAACTGCTGGAAATATGCAGCCGGCTCATTAGCATCTGAAAGAGAAAGGTGGGTTATCATTTGGGTTTACATTTAATCAGAACTGGGACTGTCAGCAGATGTCTGACACGTTCAAAAACCCAAGAGTTTACGAACCAAATAATTGAGAAATCTACACATCTAGAATTTCTATTTGATCAATACTGAGTGCACATTCTCTCCCTGTAGGGCCACACCCCACTTACCCAAGTCTAGAGAGCTTAGGCGCTGGTTGGCAGATCTAAGGCTTAGAGATCCATAATCGTGCGCAAGGGTACTGCTGGAGTTTAAACAGCTAAAGCCACTGTAAGCAGATGAGATTTTGGCAACTTGACAAGTATAGTGTTATACTGACCTGCCTCAGACGGAGGTCAGTGAACTTTGAACTTAACTATAGTGGCAGCTAACCCTTACAGCATCAGCAGCTTTAGTTAGGTAATGCTTGCGTGAGCTGATCACCTAATTGAGGATGTGCCTTAATGATACGGGTACCAGCATTCTTAATTGGGTCATTGCCTAGCTTAGATTAGAATTAATGTTCTAAAATGGAGAATTAACACTGGAATGTAGTATCAATGTACTGAAGAAATGTGGAATTAAAAACAGATAAACTTGTGCTCAGTAGATCCACTTGGTTGGACAGTCATTAATTGAAGAAAGAAAGTGCTGTGTGGTAAGATAACAAGAATAAGGGATTCTATTCATCATGTTAACTGAACTGTAGATAGATATATGTTTGCTTGTTAGTTAGGAATTCAGCTTGTTAACTGAACCATAGATAAGGTATATGTTTGCTCATTAGTTTCTCCTAATATGGAATGGTTTTTAACTCTTGGTATAATCGTGTAATGAGTAGATGTGCCATTGGTCATGTACACCTGGGACCTTAGAGCTTATAAAGTGAGACTTCAAGCAGCTGCATGTGTACACCCCCTGGAAGAATGCATGGAAGATAGAACTGGTCCAGGTCAGCGGACATATTGGTGCCTCAAAATCGGTAAATTTTTTATTCATTCATGGGATGTGGGTATCGCTGGCAAGGCCAGAATTTATTGCCCATCCCTAATTGCTCTTGAGAAGGTGGTGGTGAGCCGCCTTCTTGAAATGCTGGAGTCCGTATGGTGAAGGTGCTCCCACAGAGCTGTTAGGTAGGGAGTTCCAGGGTTTTGACCCAACGACGATGAAGGAACAGCGATATGTTTCCAAGTCAGGATGGTGTGTGACTTGGAGGGGAATGTGCAGGTGGTGGTGTTCCCATGCGCCTGCTGCCCTTGTCCATCTATTAGTAGAGGTCACAAGTTTGGGAGGTGCTGTCGAAGAAGCCTTGGCGAGTTGCTGCAGTGCATCCTGTGGATGGTACACACTGCAGCCACGGTGTGCCGGTGGTGGAGGGAGTGAATGTTTAAGGTGGTGGATGGGGTGCCAATCAAGTGGGCTGCTTTGACCTGAATGGTGTTGAGCTTCTTGAGTGTTGTTGGAGCTGCACTCATCCAGGCAAGTGGAGAATATTCCATCACACTCCTGACTTGTGCCTTGTAGATGGTGGAAAGGCTTTGGGGAGTCAGGAGGTGAGTCACTCGCCGCAGAATATCCAGCCTCTGACCTGCTCTCGTAGCCACAGTATTTATATTTCTGGTCCAGTTAAGTTCCTGGTCAATGGTGACCCCCAGGATGTTGATGATGGGGGATTCGGCGATGGTAATGCCGTTGAATGTCAAGGGGAGGTGGTTAGACTCTCTCTTGTTGGAGATGGTCATTGCCTGGCACTTGTGTGGTGCGAATGTTACTTGCCACTTATGAGCCCAAGCCTGGATGTTGTTCAGGTCTTGCTGCATGCGAGCACGGACTGCTTCATTATCTGAGTGGTTGCGAATGGAACTGAACATTGTGCAGTCATCAGCAAACATTCCCACTTCTGACCTTATGATGGTGGGAAGGTCATTGATGAAGCAGCTGAAGATGGTTGGACCTAGGACACTGTTCTGAGGAATTCCTGCAATGATGTTCTGGGGCTGAGATGATTGGCCTCCAACAACTACAGCCATCTTCCTTTGTGCTAGGTATGACTCCAGCCAATGGAAAGTTTTCCCCCTGATTCCCATTGACTTCAATTTTACTAGGGCTCCTTGATGCCACACTTGGTCAAATGCTGCCTTGATGTCAAGGGAAATCACTCTCACCTCACCTCTGGAATTCAGCTCTTTTGTCCATGTTTGGACCAAGGCTGTAATGAGGTCTGGAGCAGAGTGGTCCTGGCGGAGCCCAAACTGAGCATCGGTGAGCAGGTTATTGGTGAGTAAGTGCCGCCTGATAGCACTGTCGACACCACATGTATGGTCTATTCTTTTTGGTCAATGAAGATAGTTTGTTCACAGGTCTTTACAATTTGTTTTCTGTTGAATCTGTGACTTACCAATAATTAAAAGGACAGTATTGTGGAGTGTCTTTAGTGAGAGTCCTGAAACAAATTATAAGGATATAGTTTGAAGACCGGTCTGACAAATTAGTCAAACATCACAAAGCTTACTAGTACAGAGCACTGACAAGCTTCCCACTGCTCATCCAACTAAAACATGGAGCTAACTGGGAAGAATTCCAGTCCTAGTGACAGATCTACGCGTCCAGGTTCCATTAGTGAGCCAGGCTGGCTGGTCAATCATCAACACTACCCTTGAATACTGCAGACTTGCCCGGTTCAGGTATCAGATTAGTGAGTCTGCCACAGCAGGTTGACTTGGTTCCAAACTTCCATTGCCATTCATGTCATCTTGTAGCCACCTCAACCCCAAAGAAGCCCCCTCAAGAAGGATAGTCACTAGTTAGTCATTGGACAACTGACAAGTGGGCATTTGAGCCCTTGCTAAGTACCATGAAATTATCTAGCTTAGATTGGAACCATGACAACAGACATTCCTCACAGTTGACGCGAACAGCACGACGAAACAGTGCTTTGCTAAACTGATACAAACAAAAAGAGTTTGGGAGAACAACAGGTAGAAATAAAGAGTTCAAATATAACTGCTTTCATAAAGAGTCTGCTAACGGGTTTAATATCCTGCAAATAGATTTAAAAATACTGGAAAGAAGTGTCAAGTGCAGTTCACCGAACAAAGGTTATCTGAGTCAGGCATTCACTAGATTCAACTGACTCACAAAAATGCATTCTCCAGTGAATAAATATTTTTAACACAAATTTGTCACTCAGAAGCACAGCATTTCATAAAGCTTCTTATTAATTAACAATATTTTAAGGTGTGACAAATGTACACTGCTACTGAAGTTTGTTTCCAATAAATGTTTCACATGCTAACTACATGCTCTACAACAGCACAACAAAATAATTTATCCATGTAGCAACAGACCATATCATGAAGTTTCTTAGACATCACTTTTCCGAAAAACAGATTATAAAGCCATTAATTTTATTTACTAATTCAAAATGTCAGGCAAGCTTAAAATCATTGTTCCTCCAGGGAATGTATTTACCACTGTCTTATTCTGTTACGACGGAAACAATTTCTAATTATGATTAACGCTAATTCTCAGAATTAAACTATCATAAATTTTCAGCCCAACCTTCATGTTCAGGTATCTACATCAGTCATATTTTACTCATTAACAGTAAGTGTTGTGTTCAAGAAATCTGCATAACTTCAAATAAATTCCTGCTTTAACACTGGGCTCTTTCAAAACTGACAGTTATCACGTTCCTTATGGGCCATTAGTCTGCTTTTAAGCTATATATAGCATTGACGTGAAGCAAAACCACTGCGCACCGAAGCTGCAATTATAGTGTAAATGCAGCACGAATCTGCAGTTCCTGGCCCAACCTGACACCATAATAAAGAGCAGTGAGACCCCATGGAGGAAGCGGTCTTATTCTCCTTCACTTTCGAGTCAGTTCAGACTTTGATACCCAATCTACACTCCACAAGTCTCACCAACACTTGTCTTGTTGGGACGATTTTTCTTTCAGTGTTGTCGCTGGGCGACCAAGTGCAATGTCTGGGAGCTGCACTGAGCCCGTGAGGAGAAGAGTTTACAAAATTTCCTGGCTGAGGCCATTTACATCGCTTGCGGGGCACTCCTGTGCAGGCCCAGCCCCTGACAGGGCTTTCCGCTGAGGTCAGGAGGTGGGAACAGACGCTTGTGATCCTGGCCTCTGGCATTTCAGCCTGACGATCTTGCTATGGAGAGTTGGGGGATAAAAGTTAAAACATTGCTGGTACCTTCTTTGAGATACTCCTGGGACCCTTGCAGCATGAATGCCAGGAGATCAATGGAAATCCACACTCCCAGGCTCAGCCATAGTTTTTAAAAAAGTTTTCTTTTCATGTATAATACCGAACAAAACCTAATATTACATTAATAATGCTACGCAGGTGTCAAGAGTAGATATATAATGGTAAAAGCTCTTGTTGGCAGACGTGGGGTGAATGTGAGTAAGGATTCTCTTTCTCGATCACTATAACTTTCGCAGAAGAGTCATCGAATTCCTGGAAAAATGGTGTAAACGGTATTTATGCCATTTTCCCAGTTTTCTTGGTTCTTCCACCAAAGTAACGACGGGCTAGTGGAGGAACCCCTGTGGAAATTCACACACGAGGAGTGGAATCTGCCGGCCGTAGGAACCAGGTTGCATCCATGCTCAGCTGATGTAGACAGGGAGCTGAACCTCAGGTGACCTCCTGAGTGGGTAGCACTCTTGCCTCTGCTTAAGAAGGTTGTGGGTTCAAGTCCCACTTCAGAGACTTGAGCACAAAATGGTATCTCTTCCTATACTTAGACAATCACTCACCAGGGTCTACAGGCCAAGAAAGTCTTACTTAGGCAACCCGATAGCACAAGAAGGGTGGAGAAGAAGGAGGAGCTGAAGTGGAACAGGAGAGCCAGCTGTCCAAGAAACAACAGCACAAAAGAGAACCCAGAATATTCAATAAATAAAGATTAACACAATAACTAAAATCACTTCAAACCTGCATGTTCTTGCCACGCACCCAGACACCTTACAACATCCCTCACTTTCCAAGACTTCTGCCAAGGTCTTTCATTTTATATTGACGAGTCCTGTGAATGCAGCCCAGTACCCTATTTGCTTTGGTTATAGCCTCTCGGCATTGGCCATGAACCTTTAGAGCGTTATGAACTATGACACTAAGATCTTTTTCTGTCTCTTCAGGCTTCAGTTCTGTTCCCTGTAAGGTGCATGTACACTTAGAATTGGTCCTACCCACATGCATAACACTGCACTTGTCTAAATTAAATCCCATTTGCCTAATGTGGATCCATTCCCCCAACACATTGAGATCTGTTTGCAGTGGTTTACTCTCTTCCATAGCCCTAACACTTGCATAAATCTTTGTATCATTCGCAAACATCCAGATCATTCCATCAACACCTACATCTAGGTCATTAATAAAGATAGTAAAAATAAAGGCTCTGGCCCGATCCCTGTGGGTCGCCACTAATTACCAGCCTCCGAGCAGATCCACAACCATTGATAATAACTCTCTGCCCATGGGCAAGTAGCCAATTCTTAATCCATCAATTAATCTACAACAGACCCAGTCACGACGTGAGGAAAACCCCAGTGGTGTCGATAATTTTAGCAGAAAAAGTCACGCAAGTACATACAGGAAGGTTTTGTACTCATGCTGAGGCCTTTGCTAAAATGGTCAATAGGAGGAATTTCAACTTTCCCCGACTCACCATCTCCTATGTCCTCATTCCCACCCCCACCCCTCCCTTTGCTGGTTACGCATGAAGTGTTGGATTTTCTTCAGTATTTTATCAAGAGTATCTGTATACAATGACATGAATAAACCTGAATTTTTCACTTTCAAGTATTCATCATAAACTTAAACTTAATGCTGGAGCACTGCGGAGTAAAATAGGAACTTTTTTTGTTCTACCTTAAAAGACATGTATAAAAGGTAAAGCACCAACCACTTAAAAAAAACAGAAACCAGGTGGAATGGTAGTTAAAATGAAAACGGTACACTCACTGCTCTGTTTCCACCCCGCTCGGACAGGTACCTGATAAACATGTACAAATTGGGATCCTATTACTTAGATAGGATCCCAAAGCCATTTCAATGGCCTATTGTGGACAGTAGAAGTAGTTGGAGCAGAGGTGGAGTCCCCTAAAGGTAAGTACAAAACCTATCTTCGTGGGGCCAGAAGGAGCAGGACTGTCCCTCTGGACCCCGCAAAGAAAGTTTGGGCTGCTGCCATCCTGGGCTTCCCCCCTTCCTCACTTCCGGTACCCTCCTGACCCCTCCCCCCCCACCCCCACCTCCAAAGACTTACATGAGCGCCTGCCGGGCAGCTCAGAGTCGGCCCAATATTGACCAACCAGAATTCGGCGAGCAGCCTCTGGACGCCTGTTTCAGGCGGACAACTCATCTACTACATTTAAATGAGGCTCGGCCGTTAAAATGGACAGTTGGCCTATGCATACTGCCGACTTTCCGCCCGAGATTTAAAATTCCCCCTTATATTTCTACCTTGTTGAAAGTTAGACAGGAATCAGTAAAACAAGTATACATTTTCTCTGGCTTCAACTACTATTGTGCACCAAGCTCCATGTAACCAAATGTAGGTGGCTGGAGTTATTCTAATACAGATTTACACAATTTCTTTCTCTATGGCACAGGCAGAATAAATTACACCTGTAAAAGTGGGCTAAGAAGCCAGACAAGGAAACTGGAAAATTTTGCATTTTCACAGTAGACAGGATTATAGCAGTATCTAATGCAACATCATAGGTGAGGAGAATGGGAAAAGAGGAAAGTAGATTAACGTAATTTCCTGAGCAGACATAACAGCGCATTACACAAATTTTTCAGAAAGCAAAGTTTCTTGAATTGTGCATCATTCCAAGTGAAACTCTTCTGAAAAAAACCACCATGCTCCAAGTTCTCCAATAATAAGATTTGGGGCCCAATTTCCAACTCACGGTGCTGGAGATAGCACAGTTTGATCCAATCCAATTTTATTTAGTAAAAACAGAAAATGGTGATCAATCAGCATCTATAAAAATAAAGACAGATTATGACATTTCAGATATGTACCCTGTTAAAAATCAAGGGTTTTACCTTGCCTTATTGCACTGACATTAAAAACTCATGTTGTGTCGTCTAATAGAGAACTTGCTGATCGGATTTAGGATGGTTTGATATTGTATCAAAGGCCTGTATCTTCAAATTCAGAGGAATTCTCAATGCACATTACAGCAGGTGTCAGAATACCAATCCACTGGTTTAAAAAAAATCTTCACTGTTCTTAAATAGGTTTGTAATGTAATTTTATTAAATATTGTCTCTGAGGTTACAAATTATTTTTGAACAAATATTTTTGTTCCAAATGGATCACAGATCTCTCAGCCAGTTCTCAATTTTAACACATTATTTACAGAACTAATAAAACACAAATTTTTATTTCATGGGAATAGTTGGTATTCCAAAGAGGGAAAAAAACCTGTAAATGTTGCAAAACTGAGATAAGAACAGAAAATGCTGAAAATATACAGCAAACCCTTTCAAAGAGAAAAACATAGATTGACATTTCAGATAGAGACTTTTTATCAGAGCTGGGAACTGGGAGTTAAGAAAGTTTAAGAGTATAGAATGCTAACCATTATGAGCATTATAGTGCTAATAATAAATGAGTTTAATTGCCTGTGAACAAGTTTTTTAAAATGCAGGAAAGAAGAGGTGATAAAATGTTGGATCGTGTTTGACTAATTTATTAGAGTTCTTTGGGGAAGTAACAAGCAGTGTGGATAAAGGGGATCCTGTGGATGTGGTGTACTTGGATTTCTAGAAGGCTTTTGACAAGGTGCCGCAAAAGCTACTACACAAAATAAGAGCTCATGGTGTAGGGGGTAACATATTAGCATGGATTAAAGGATTGGTTAGCTAACAGGAAACAGAGAGTAGGCATAAATGGGTCATTTTCAGGTTGGCAAGATGTAACGAGTGGAGTTCCACAGGGATCAGTGCTTCGGCCTCAACTATTTACAATCTATATCAATGACTTGGATGAAGGGACTGAATGTATGGTTGCTAAATTTGCTGATGACGCAAAGGTAGGTAGGAAAGTAAGTTGTGAAGAGGACATAAGGGGCTCGATTTTCGCACCCCCAAGCGTGGCGGGGGGGGGCTGCGAAAATCGGGGATTCCCGGGGCAGGTCCAGAGCCCACTTCCGGGTTCCCCAGTGACGCGCTGACATGCGCGCGCAGCCCCCGCATATGGGACTTCCGCCGGCTTTACCACTTAAAGAAATTATTTAGGTATTTCAGGTCATTTAGAGACCTGATTAACATGATATTTTAGGAGGGGTGGGATTTTGCAAACAACTGGGACTGTTTCCCGTACTGGGGGAAACACTCCCAGTTCAAATGGACGTGTTGCAGCCATCAGGCTGTGGCAGCTGCAAAGGTCCATTTGACAGGTGGGAGGGGGAGACCCTCACTCATTGCAGGAGGCCACTCTGTCACTTGGGACAAAGTTTGGCCTCCACCACCCTCCTCCTAACAATAAAATTCACCAACTTGCACACTTACCCCGGTGTCCAAACACATTTACCTACCTTGCGGACCCCCTCAAATGTACATCTGCCGGATGGGGGCTGCCGTAGCTGCAGTCATGACTTCCTCGGAGGACGAATAGCATCACCAGCCTCGCCGGCTATGCCGTCCACCTCTGACACATGGAGCCCCACAACACAGTGCTGTGACACATCCACCTGCACAGCAGGAGGGAGGGCAACCGCAGAGAGAGATGCGTCGCAGAAGGCACTACCCTCGCCACAGGGTCTACAGACTGAGGCTCAGCTTCCTGGACCTCTCTGAGCAGCTGTGCACATGGAGGCTCAGAGTCACTCGACATGTAGTCATGGACATTTGCAGCCTCCTTTATGCCGAGCTGCTCCCAGCTGGCCCGAGCACCATCTTCTTACCTTTCGCTGTCAAAGTCACCACTGCCCTCAACAACTTCTTCTCCGCATCCTTTCAGGGTGCAACCGGGGACATCGCCGACGTCTCTCAGTCGTCTGCACAAAAGAGCCCTGCAAATACACCTACACCCACTCTGCAGTGACACAATGGGTGGCATCAGTTGTGGGTCTTCATTGTGATCCTCAGGAAAGGGCATTATTGCACAAACCAGACAAGATTCACAAAGATGTGGCAGTAGTAGTGACAATATAATATGTTATGTAAGTTGATCAGAAATTAAATAGAAGTAAAAACCATGACAAACCCTCAAACACCCTTGTGCATCCCCTTCATGCTCACAACATGTTTGCCTTACGCTTCCTACTGCACATATGTGATGCATGCCCTGTGGCTGCAGCACAGGTAGTGGCAGGTTGAGTGAGGCTGACCGTGAAAGAGATGCATGAGAGGGTGAGTATGAGATAGAGCCATGAAATTGTGTGAGGATTGGGTTGAGTGGTAGTGGTGGGATGAGTACTGGCGAGGTGAGTAAGTGCAGGTAAGATGAGGATGAGCTTTGAGTGGGTGTGAGGAGTGATGTGATAGAGTAGTGTTGGCAGTGCAGAAGGAGATGTGGGGTGGGGGCGGTGATGTGGCAGATAGAGTGTAGGGGAATGAGTAAGTGTACACACTTCGGCTGACCTACTTAGGTCATTGAAGCGCCTCCTGCATGATATGTTGGTGGTGCAGGTGACCTCCTCTGCCACCTCGAGCCAGGCCTTCTTGGTGGCAGAGGCAGGCCGCTTCCTCCCGCCCGCCAGGGGGGAAGATCTCTGTCCTCCCCCTCCTCCTCACCCCATCCAATGATACCTGAAGTGAGGCATCATTAAACCTGGGAGCAGCCTTCCCCCTGGGCTGCTCCATGCTGTAATTTTTCCTATTTTCTGCAGCATCAGTCAGTGGAGGACTGCCCCTTTAAATAAGGCTCCTCCAGCTGACAGCCTATGCTGTGCATGCGTAGTCCGCCCGCTGCGCAGCTTTCCAGCGCGAAACCCGGAAGAAAAGGTAAGTGGCTGCACTTAGCCTGCGATTGCGTGCGGAGCACCCCGATTTCACTGGGCGCGTTACCCACGCGCCCAGTCGACCCCCCACTGCAAACCCGCTGCCCTCCTAATATCGGGCCAAATGAGTCGGCAAAGGGATATTGATAGGTTAAGTGAGTGGGCAAAAATTTGGCAGATGGCGTATAATGTGGGAAAATGTGAACTTGTCTACTTTGGCAGGAGGAATAGAACAGCAGTATATTATTTAAATGGAGAGAGATTGCAGAACTCTGAGGTACAGAGGGATCTGGATGTCCTAGTACATGAATGTTGTCATTTATTGCAAGGGGAATGGAATATAAAAGTAGGGATGTTTTGCTACAGTTGTACAGGGCATTGGTGAGACCACATCTAGAATACTGTGTGCAGTTTTGGTCTCCTTATTTAAGAAAGGACATAATTGCTTTAGAGGCGGTTCAGAGACAGTTCACTCCACTGATTCCTTGGATGAGGGGATTATCTTATGAGGAAAGATTGGACAAGTTGGGCCTGTATACATTGGAGTTTAGAAGAATGAGAGGTGATCTTATTGAAATATGTAAGATCCTGAGGAGACTTGAAATTGGAGATGCTGAGAGGATGTTTCCCCTTGTGGGAGAGATTAGAACTAGGGGCCACAGTTTAAAAATAAGGGGTCTCCCATTTAAGACGGAGATGAGGAGAAATTTCCCCAGAGAGCGGTGGAGTCAGGGTCATTGAATATTTTGAAGGCTGAGTTAGATAGATTCCTGATTAACAAGGTAGATGGGAAAGTAGGGTTGAGGTCACAATCAGATCAGCCATGATCTTATCAAATGGCAAAGAAGGCTCGAAGGGCCGAATGGCCTACTCCTGCTCTTAATTCGTAAGTTCGTATGATATACAATGACCATTTCAGTCAAGCAGTTAAAAGACTTGGACCTGGAAGGAAATGAAATGGAAAATGAATGGAAGAAACAGGTGGGGAAATTAGGGCTCACTCATTCACGTCTGCACTTTCTCCCCTCCTAGGAGAAGAGAACGCAAAATGCACGCAAAAGGCAAGGACTAGAGGGGGGCCACAGCAAATAGTAGTCCTCACAGAGGCGGAGGAGGAGGCCCTGGAGATCAGCCGCACCCTCGCATGCCTGTCTGTCGGGGACGCCGACACTGGCACCCCACTAACGTCTGGTGACACAACTTCAACATTCATCACACGCAACATGAATTGATGTTGACAATGATTGGCATGTCTAACACCTCAGTATGCTCATCACAACATGACACATCTGTGATGATGCTTAATATTGCCTTCTGTTCTCTTACAGGCCCTTCAACAACCGCAGTGGCGGCAGACGGCGATTCCTCAGAGGAGCTCCCAGCCTCTGAGGGCGCACCGTCACATCTTAGCGAGCCATCCACCAGCGCAGATTCACACCTCGATGGGTCCTAGTAGTCAGTTAGTTGGGTTGGCAACTGGTGAGTTATCACACACAAGTGAGCACGAGCAGACACTGGTGGCAGGGGCAGCTGTGGAGAGTCGGCGTCGGTGGGTGCACTCCTCTCCAGGCTCTGCTCACCTGTACGTTGATGCTGAACCCCGGGCGCCATCCTTTAAAAGGAGAATGATCGAGGGATAGCAGCACCTTTGCGAGGAACTGGAACAGGTGCCACGCACACTCTCCACAATAGCGCAGAGAATGGAGGAGTCCAACTCCTGCATTAGTGGAATGGTGGCACAGGTACAGGAGAGGATCTCTGAGATAGTGTCACACCTAACTGCTGAAATGTCTGAGATAGTGTCGCAGGTAACTGCTGAAATGTCTGAGATAGTGTCGCAGGTAACTACGGAAATGTCTGAGATAGTGTCGCAGGTAACTAAGGAAATGTCTGAGATAGTGTCACAGGTAACTACGGAAATGTCTGAGATAGTGTTGCAGGTAACTACGGAAATGTCTGAGATAGTGTCGCAGGTAACTACGGAAATGTCTGAGATAGTGTTGCAGGTAAGTGTGGGAATGTCTGTGATGGAGAGAAGGCTAGTTTCCATTGAGCTTCAAGCATGGCTTACAAATGAGTCCATTCTGCCCCTGAAAATGGCCGTTCGGACTCACGGTGAACAACATTCTGCGGCCTTACACAGGCGGACAGAAACTTTACAACTGGGCTTCCAAGGCATCACATGTGTCCGCCAAACTGTTGTCCAGTAGGGTGGTAGGAGTGATGTGGGCCTGGTCCAGAAGGGGGATGATGGCGAAAGGGGACACGGACGTGGGGACGCCACTCAAAGCGCTCCCACGTCTCACCCGTTGCCATCCTCTCAACCAGTACCCAAAATGCTGCCTCCTCTCCAGGTGGCCGAGTCTGCCCCTGCACAGGTGGAACAGTCTTTGGAGGGGCCCTCACGGGCTCCAAAATCCAGAGGGCGTAGGCTGAAAGCATCTAAGCAGTCCAGCCATGGACATGAGCAACCTGCCACTACCTCTGCTGCAGCCACAGGGGATGCACCACGTAGAAGTAATAGGAAGAGAAAGGCTAAGGATTTGTGATCACAAAGGGTATGCACAAGGGTGTGTGACAGACTGTCATGTTTTTCATTTATATTAGCTTTTTGTTAAAGTCACATTAAATGTTATCATTCTCACCACTAATGCCACGTCCTGCCCATTCTTTACTGGCTTTTGTGATAGCGCCCTTTCATGTGCTTCATCATGAACAGCGACACTTGATGCCACCCAGTGCGTCACTTTACAGTGGGTGTATGTCTAGTTGCAGGACTGTTTTGTGCAGGGGTGGGGGGAGCTGGTGTTGGCACCGGTCTTTCCAGGTGGTGTGAGGACTGGACTCTTCTCACATTCTGATCTTACAAGAACCATTCTCAAACGAGTGATTCCCTGGCCTCATGAACAGCCAAGAGAGCCGCTGCTCTGCCGATGGGTTTGTCCTCCTCCTTCTCCTGTTCCTGTTCCTGCTCCTCCTCAATGTGGATGGCTGAGGTGGATGGGGCCTCCTCAACCGGTACCCCTCTCTGTTGCGCAATGTGCGACCCACTCTGTCTGGTGCGTATTGAAGCGTTCCCCCAGAACGATCGAGGCACTGAAATCGCATCTTGAGCAGCCCTATCACATTTTTAATTATTGACATGGTGGCAATGTGGCTGTCATTGTATCGACGCTGCTGCTTGCTGAAGGGTAACTTAGAGGCATCATCAGCCACGCGTGCAGGGGGTATCCCTTGTCCCTGAGGAGCCAGCCCTTAAGGGTGTTCAGTGCATGGAAGAGGCCCAGGATGTTGATTCCCTTAGAATGAACGAATCGTGGCAGCTGCCAGGGAATTTGGTACACATATGAAGGAATCTTTTGCAGTGGTTACAAACGAGCAGAGTGTTGACGGAGTGTTACCTCTTTCTGTTGATAAACAGTCCTGGCTCGTGTGAAGGTGCTCGGATTGCTATATGCGTGCAATCGATTGCACCCTGTACATGTGGGAAGATGGCCACAGAGTGGAATTCCACCGCTCTCTCCATCTGGCTGAGGTCGTCCATGGGGAAGTTGACGTATTGCGAGGCCCTGCGAAACAAGCTGTCGGTGACCTGCCTTATGCACTTGTGTGCAGACGACAGAGACCCTGGCGATATCACCGGTGGCACCCTGGAATGATCCGGAGGCGAAGAAGTTGAGGGCAGTGGTCATTTTAACAGCGACAGGTAATGAGATGCCGTCAGGCCCAGCCGGGAGCAGCTCGGCATGAAGGAGACTGCAGATGTCTGCAACCACC
This sequence comes from Heptranchias perlo, assembly GCF_035084215.1. Taxonomy (NCBI): domain Eukaryota; kingdom Metazoa; phylum Chordata; class Chondrichthyes; order Hexanchiformes; family Hexanchidae; genus Heptranchias; species Heptranchias perlo. The sequence goes on from NC_090334.1 coordinate 56,085,785, forward strand.
TGGCGACTGACCCTGAGCCTCCGTATGCACTGCTCCTCAGAGAGGTCCAGGAAGCTCAGCCTTGGTCTGTAGACCCTCTGATGAGGGTAATGCCCCCTGCGACATCGCTCCCTCTGTTGTTCCCCTCTGTGCTCTTGTGCAGGTGCCTGTGGCACAGCCCTGTATTGTGGAGCTCCAAGTGGTGGAAGTGCATGCCGTGCCTGGCAAGGAAGGTGATGTTCCTTGTCCTCGGATGTATTGGTGAATGCAGCCATTGCGCCCCGCATCCTGATAGTATTAGTTTGGGGGGGGTCTGAAAAGTTGGTAAATATGTGTAAACAGAACAATTCTGAGTGGAAACCAAGAATTTTCAGTCTAAACACAAAGATCTCCCAGCTAAAAGTTTGTCTGAGAGAACTGAGTGCCCTGCTGCAATAACTCACCTTTTATCCCCGTCTGTCAAACAGGCATTTAAATGCCCAAATGGCTGCCAGCTAAATCACGACTCCTTCACCATGGCGTGTTTCACACAGTACGGGAAACACGTAGAGGCAGCGTTAAAATCGCTTGCCTTCAATCTAAATTACATTTATTCACTTTTTAACTACTTTAAATAGTTCAATTGCTGCCTTAAATATCGTCCCGCCAGCATTAATTGCAATTTTTTTTTTGCCCCCACCCCCGGACTTTGCTTTTAAAATTGAGCCCATGATGTTTAGAAGTGCATCTAATTTCTATTTGGTTTTCACACTGCTGTGTTTTGGATTTGGGACTGTTTTTAATTTAAATTTTCTTGTGGTAGGAGAAATTATAAGGACTGCACTGTATCTGCTTCCCTCTCTCACTCAGATGAACGGTTTAAGAGTATGGAACCAAGAAAGAGTCTGCCTTGTATCTGATGGCCCATGAACCTTGGCGAGGGTCAATTTTGGGAGGCTCCTCATTGGTAGTCGGGGCTCATGTGCTGGCAACACATATCAGAAAAAGGAAGGCAGAGTGCCCATGATTTCTCTGATGTGCTCTGGCGGTGGCGAGGCTCCATCAGTGGCATGGAAGCTCACAAAACTGACCCAGTGCCAGGGTGAGAAATAATACACAGGAAATAAACCATTGACATTCAGTCCACGACTGTGACATAAAACCATACACCAATATAAACACATCGGAGAATCACTAAGCAAAAGACAGATTTGCCAGGTAATTTATCTTAAAAGGCCAGATGCATGCTCAATTTACTGAAATGCTTTTAAGCCAAAAACTCATATCCTGGCTCAGTTATCTACACACAGTCACTACCTGTAATCAGACAATACTCAACCATCAACCGCGAGATAGTCTGTTGCCTTTTAGCTATCACAAGCTATTATTTTGCTGCCCAGGCATGTTTTCGAAACAGTCCAAATGAATGGATTAAACACTTTTTGATCATTATAAACTTTGTTCCCGGTAGCTCACGAGAGTCATCAGTTGAGTGGATAAGCCTCAAGGCTGCATAATGAAGCAAATCAATTCTCCGTAGACCTGCTTTCGGAAAACTGTCATTTGTCCGGTTCCATGGGGAAAGCTAATTGCAGCATATGCAGTAGTTTGCTTCAATTTACTGACAGGATGCCAATTTTGAAAGAGAACTAATTAATCAATTGCTGGATCTGCTAAAGAGTTCTCAGTGTTGCTGTGTATCTTAAGCCTGTGAGTGTGATTTTTTTTCTCACAAGTAACTCTTCTCGCTGGAACCAATTTTTGCGTTGAATTTTTATTGCTGCTAATGAAAGAGTTCAGCTTGAAAGTGTGGGAAGTTGAATTAGTTAATTCATTTGTTCTTTGTGTTTTGATTTAGTGAGCACACTGAGCAGTGACCATTCTTCATTTACAACCATTTGTTTCTTTATACTGACGGTGAATTGTTGTCATTAATCATGGAATATAAAGACATAATTAACAGCAAAAATATTAAATGTGTCTTTTGTTGTAAAATATCTGTATATAATTGAAAGTAACATTAAGCATTGAACACGTAATCATTAAAGGAAATCCAGAAAAATAGAAACATAGAAAATAGCAGCAGGACTAGGCCATTCGGCCCTTCGAGCCTGCTCTGCCATTCAGTATGATCATGGCTGATACTCTATCTCAGTACCATAGTCCCGTTCTCTCCCCATACCCCTTGATGCCTTCTGTGTCTAGAAATCTATCTATCTCCTTCTTAAATATATTCAGTGACTTGGCCTCCACAGCCTTCTGTGGTGGAGAATTCCACAGGTTCACCACCCTCTGAGTGAAGAAATTTCTCCTCATCTCAGTCCTAAATGTCCCACCCCGTATCCTGAGACTGTGCCTCCTCGTTCTGGACCCCAGCTAGGGGAAACATCCTCCCTGCATCCAGTCTGTCTAGCCCTGTCAGAATTTTATATGTTTCAATGAGATCCCCTCTCATTATTCTAAACTCTAGTGAATACAGGCCGAGTCGACCCAGTCTCTCCTCATACGACAGTCCTGCCATTCTAGGAATCAGTCTGGTGAACCTTCGCTGCACTCCCTCTATGGCAAGTATATCCTTTCTTAGGTAAGGAGACCAAAACTGCACACAATACTCCAGGTGTGATCTCACCAAGGCCCTGTATAACAGCAATAAGACATCCTTGCTCCTGTACTCAAATCCTCTTGCAATGAAGGCCAACATACCATTTGCCTTCCTAACTGCTTGCTGCACCTGCATGTTTGCTTTCAGTGACTGGTGTACAAGGACACCCAGGTCCCTTTGTACATCAACATTTCCCAATCTATCACCATTTAAATAATACGCTGCCTTTCTGTTTTTCCTTCCGAAGTGGATAACTTCACATTTATCCACGTTATACTGCATCTGCCATGTATTTACTCACTCACTCAACTTGTCTATATCCCCTTGAAGCCTCTTTGCATCCTCCTCATATCTCACGATCCTACCTAGTTTTGTGTCATCAGCAAACTTGGAAATATTACATTTGGTTCCCTCATCCAAATCATTGATATATATTGTGAATAGCTGGGGCCCAAGTACTGATCCCTGCGGTACCCCACTAGTCACCATCTGCCACCCTGAAAAAGACCCATTTATTCCTACTCTCTGTTTCCTGTCTGTTAACCAATTTTCAATCCATGCCAGTATATTACCGCCAATCCCATGTGCTTTAATTTTGCACACTAACTTCTTATGTGGGACTTTATCAAAGGCCTTCTGAAAATCCAAATAAACCACATTCCCTGGTTCTCCCTTATCTATTCTACCAGTTACATCCTCAAAAAACGCCATTCCCTTTCATAAATCCATGTTGACTTTGTCTAATCCCGTTGATATTTTCTAAGTGTCCTGTTATCACATCCTTTATAATGGACTCTAGCATTTTCCCTACTACTGATGTTAGGCTAACCGGTCTGTAGTTCCCGGTTTTCTCTCTCCTCCCCTTTTTTAAATAGTGGGGTTACATTTGCCACCCTCCAATCTGCAGGAATTGTTCCATAATCTATAGAATTTTAGAAGATGACAACCAATGCATCCATTATTTCCATAGCTACCTATTTTAGTACTCTGGGATGCAGATTATCAGGCACTGGGGATTTACTGGCTTTCAGTCCCTATTAATTTCTCCAGCACTCTTTTTTTACTAATACTCATTTCCTTTAATTCCTCCTACTCACTGGACCCTTGGTTCCCTAGCATTTCTGGGAAGTTATTTGTGTCCTCTTCCGTGAAGACAGAACCAAAGTATTTGTTTAATTGCTCTGCCATTTCCTTGTTCCCCATTATATATTCACCCGTTTCTGACAGTAAGGGACCTACATTTGTCTTCACTAATCTTTTTCTTTTTACATACATATAGAAGCTTTTACAGTTCGCTTTTATGTTCCTTGCAAGTTTGCTCTCATACTCTATGTTTCCCCTCCTAATCAATCTCTTCGTCCTTTTTTGCTGAATTCTAAACTGTTCCCAATCCTCAGGCTTGCTACTTTTTCTGGCAACTTTATATGACTCCTCTTTGGATCTAATACTATCCTTAATTTCTTTTGTTAGCCATGGTTGGGCTGCTTTTCCCTTTGTGCTTTTGCGCCAGAAAGGAATGAATAACTGTTGCAATTCATGCATTCGTTCCTTAAATATTAGCCATTGCCTATCCACCGTCATACCTTTTAATGAAGCTCCCCAATCTATCATAGCCAACTCACTCCTCATACCTTCATAGTTTCCTTTGTTTAGATTTGGGACCCTAGTTTTGGATTGGACTACTTCACTTTCCATCTTAATGAAGAATTCTATCATGTTATGGTTACTGTTCCCTAAAGGACCCCACACAACAAAAAATAGTTCTCACCCTTTAATGCAATCTTTAACCATCTGGGTTGAAATAATTAAAATTTTCTTTGCAGGTTTACTGCTTGATTTCTAAAATAATTGTATTCAGGCTTATTTACTGAGATGATGTACATATGGTATTTTACATTTCAGAAGAATGTTGGCTAGTTGGAGGATTGGCTGGTATTAAGTACTTGGATAGGATTTATGAAGGAAGAATTACTTGTAGGGAAAGAAATTGCAGGGCTATGGGGAAAGAAATTGCAGGGCTATGGGGAAAGAGCTGGGGAATGGGACTAACTGGATTGCTCTTACAAAGAGCCGGCTCGGGCTCGATGGGCCAAATGGCCTCCTTCTGTGCTTTAACCATTTTATGATTCTATGATTCTAAGTATTGATGGTCACTTTTCAGCCTTGAACACTTTGGGCAGGATTTTAGTATTTGTGCACTTACTGGCATGATGTATGGCCGCTAATGTTTTAATGCAATTAAAAATCTGATACTGTAGTATTCGTATGTATTATTTATTGGCTGTATTAGTTTAGTGTTATGGACAGAGACATCAGTCAGCAGTTTGAAGGAAATATACTTAGGAAGGATATACTTAGGGCCAAGGCTTCTTCGACAGCACCTCCCAAGCCCATGACATCAGGCGTATGGAAACACCATCACCTCCAAATTCCTCTTCAAGTCACACACCTGCTCGACTTGGACGTATATCGCTGTTCCTTCATCGTTGCTGGATCAAAATCCTGGAACTCCCTACCTAACAACATTGTGGGAGTCTCTTCACCACATGGACTGCAGCAGCTCTAGAAGAAGGCTCATCTCCACCTTCTCATGGGCAATAAATGCCAGCCTTGCTAACGTTGTCCATATCCCGAGAATGAAGATTTAAAAAAATCAATTGAGGTGAGAACTCAGGTTACATTAGGATTCAGAAGACCTGAAATTCAAATATTTGCAAACTAAATGAAAACAATGTCTCAATGTCAAAACTGGAGTAGCCAACTCAAAGTAGTAATGGCTCTTAGCATTTCTCCTAAGAAAAGGTGAAACCACTTTAGAAAGCTTTTAATTATGCCATGGAGCATTGGTAATAACCAGCAGCATTCAAATGTGTTTTGCTATGGATCAGACAGAAGCAGCAGTAATATGAAAGCTATTGTGCTGAGTGAGAGTCAGAGGCGCTAAGACCTCATTGAGAATCTGAAAATTAATGAAAGTATTTCCAGGACCAGTAGGGGGTAGTCAGTCAGAAGGAAATGAAAGGAAAAAGTATTTGGTGAGCCAATTGAAGTCTGGAGCTAGAACTGGTAAGATCTGTGTGAGATCTTGTGTTAATTTACAGAGCACACATGACTGCATCCTCTAAATTGTATCCTGTAAACAATAATCAGTGATTTCCAGAGGGAATTCCTGTATAACTCTGATAAGCACCTACTGATGCAGATTCATTGAGACAGAATAAAATGGACGTTTTATCCATAGACTACCTCGGTGTAGTTATATGCAATTAGCTCACTTCTAATAGCTTATTCAACAACAGATTCCACCAGCATTTTCTTTACTATCTTGTGTAATATTTCTGATACAAACGATTTGCAACACAAAGCAACAAGAGTTGAATTCCTTTTTTGTGGATAAAGTGTGGGCGACTAGTTTGTTCCGTTGATAAACTGGAAAAAGACGGAGAGATGAAGACAGGTGTCATATTTAGTTTCAAGGTTAGCGTTTAACTATGGGGCGGCCGGTGGAGGGGAAGGAGGGGGAAGCCCGGGTTACTCCTGGTCCCATAAAAAATAATTTTTCGCTTACTCTTTTTGGGCCTCTTCCTCTTTACCAGCAGGTTTTACTAAGCGAGCATCCCTGGTGCACGCTCCACCCAGTGAACCGTTGAAATTGCATCAGGGTCCAATGTACGTCATGAACCCTGATTTGCATAGATTAATGAGGTTCCTGCCTGATTCAGACGAGCACCTGGGCAGCCCGGCGGAAGGCACCGAGAAAAATGGAGGCAGTATGTCGGCCACCTCGATTTTATCTCCACTATCGCCCCGCATTCATCGGGCGGAGGGAGTTAAAATCTCCCCTTACCTAATATTCAATTATTGAAAATTTTCAACAAAATACTTTGGATCACATGTCCGGTCTAAGACTTTTTTTCACTGATTCACTCAGAAATAGCACTGGTCTCGTGCAGAAAAAAAATAAATTGATGCAAATTAAGAGGTAGAAATTCGACCTCATTGTGCCTGTTTTACGGGTGTAAAATGGGCGCAACAAGAGCCAATCTCAGGGACCAACCTCCCATACCCAAAAAGACGGCTGAAAGACGTCTGGCCCGATATTGAGTCAGATGTTTTTTCAGGCATCCCTGGCGGCCACCTAAAACAGGCCCCTTACAGATGTAAATGAAGGGCTTGCTCAGCTTGCAATTCTTAAACAGTCGCTGGGTGACTGCCACCAAAAGGTAAGTGTTTTAAAATGAAAATACAAAAATAATCACTGCTGTGGAGCCAGGAGGAGCAGGAGTACTCCCCTGACTCCACAATATACCGATCGCCTACTGGTCGCCTGTTTCTCGCTTGAAAAATGGGTGGCCGACATTTGAAAATTTGCGGGGGATCTCAGCCACCCTATTGACATCCAATGCCCACCTGATCCAAATTTCAGACAGGCCTGTAAGTGACCGAGCAGCTTGCCCGCCTGGTTCCAGTGGAAGGCTGATTAACTATGGTAATCGGGGGCCTACACCAGTTATAGGACCCTGTTTGTAATTTTCAGGTACAATTCAGTGTAGCGTGTGCTGCCTATATGTACCAGCCATTGAGCGGCCTAACCAGTTGACCTCTGATGGTTGCTCAAGGAAAGGCCCAAACAATTTCTTTGGGAGAATTTTTGTGAGGCCAGGAGAAGCGGGAGTGGGCCACTGCCAGCACGTGCTTGACCCCATGCCCCAGATCCTGCCTGCCAGTTGGCTCAGTGCAGGGGCCGGTTGATTTGCCGCCCTCCCACAACTGGCGAGCAGCTCGCTCAGTGGCGGCATTCAAATGAGGTCCGAACCCAAAAACGGTTGGGCCTCCCGACGCCAGCTTCGGGTGGGCAGTGTGGCTGCTCTGCCACTTCATGCCTATTTTGGGTGGAAGTTGACAATCACTCCCATCATTTTTATCAATTGATCTCTGCCATTTATGTTATCAGAAAGGTTATTGAAAAGAGCTATTTTCTTTATTTGCCTTAAAGGATTGCAAATCCTCTATTTGGAATGGATAAAATCCCCTAGTGCTGTTCTACTAATACGTCACACGTGACTAGTGCATGGTCCTTTGGAATTATTTGATGGTACAAGTCAGTTTTGCTCAGTAAAGGCTTTAAGCTGATTACTAAGGAAATAACAGTGCTAAACTGCAGTTCATAAAAAAACCTACACTGACGAAAGTGCTTTAAAATTTGCATTTTTTATGAAATAAATCACAGAGCATAATTATTCTTTGAGAGGAAAAAGAGGAGCCATTTATAATTATATCAAAGGGTAAACTGTGTACTGACCTCTCTAATGAAATATCGCTACTTTAGATTATTCACTGTTTGCTAGGCATCTCTATTCAGGGTACTGTGTATAAACACTAGCTAAACTAAATGTCTAAAGCTGTAAGACTATATTCTACCATTTTCTTTCAGGAGTATGGATGTCTGCCAAGCCCTATTCAAACAATGTTTATCCATTTGATCCACTACAAGGGGCAAGATCGTCTGCTCTGCTTTAGTTTCAGATCCATGTAACTTGCAGCAGTGTGGCTGCTGGATGTCTGACTATATTTGAATTGATCAGAAGCTATCATCTAGCTTTTTTTAATCCACCAAAGATGTGCATCTCTGACCATTAATGAAAATGTGTTTCGCTGCTATCATAGTCTAAGAATTATCTTGAACTTTGGGTCTGAATATGACAATTCTCTTTGTTAGATGGTTTTATCGCTAATATGATAACGAATAGCAATGAGGCATCAAAAATAACATTAAAAACATTTGTGAAAATGTCTCAGGATTTTTCTGAATCTCACCCCTTCTCTTCCTCAAATTAATTGGTTCTAAGTACATCTGAGACCTGGCCACTACTATCAATGACCTTGAAAGCTGCAGTACTGTACGGTACCGAATGGTACCACAAAGGCAAAAGAATAGAATTCTGCCCTCTATTCACACATCAATCAATGATAATGAAAGTTACAGATCAAGTGCTTTAGACCCACACTTCGACGCTGGCAAAACATTCTTTATTTTAATTGTCACCTTTTATACTTTTATTGACTGCTGTTTCACAACACATGCATCTTGCCCTTCTGAGAATTATAGAGTGCATCACATCATTGATCTCCCAGGCTATTGTATAACTGTGCTGTAGGAGAAGCTGCACAACCTGAAGAATACTTTACAGACAACAAATATATCACATTAACATATTCGAAGATTTTTAATTAAACCTAGAGGCCAGTTATTTCCAATGAACATTACATTTAGCATATTATAAGATTTAAAATCAGCTCTCAAAGTAATAGAAGGTGCCACCCAAAGTTTTGTAGCTTGAGCACCATCTTTTTATGTGACCACGGGTTTGGGCACCAAAATCAAAATGGTACGGCAGGGGTAAGGCAGTGGATTTGTTGTATTTGAATTTCAGGAAGGTGTTTGATACAGGACCTCTGGAAAGGCTGGTTCTGAACATAAAGAAAACTAGAATCCGTGGAAATATTTTACACTGGATGCGAAATTGGTAGTCATACAGGGATTGTCATCAGCCTGGGAGAACGTTACCAGTGGGGTCCCACAGGGGTCTGTTTTGGGACCTCTTTTGTTTAATATCTTCACAAATAATCTGGATACAGGAGTCACAAGCACAGTGGATAAATTTGCAGATGATACAAAGCTAATGAAGGTAGTAGACTCCAAAGCTGAACAGGATAAGCTACAAAGGATTTGAATATAATTGGGAATTGGGCAAACAGATGGCAGATGAAATTTAATGTAGAGAAATGCAAAGTGCTTCACCTGGGGACAAAAATCCAGAAAGGGTCTATTCTTTAAATGGAAAGAAAATAACATGCATGGAAAATGAAAAAGAGATCTGGGGGTCCTGATTGACAATAAATTGAAACTATCGCAACAATGCTTGGTGGCAGTGAGTAAAGAGAATCAGATATTGGGATGTATTAAAAGGTCAATATTGAGCTGAAATGGTGAGGTAATCCTGCTACTTTATAAATCATTGGTGCGACTGCTCTTAGAAAACTGTGTACAGTTCCATGATCGGGAGGAACACGTGACTTTGGGCCTATGGGCCTATAAATTTGGCCATGCAGTGCCCGTTTTTAGGGTGTTAAATGGCTTCCTAAGCCTCCAATATGGCGGGCTGGACGCGCACCCTCATTACAAGCCGGAAGTACCATATTGGTAAAGACCAAAAAAATCGGCGTGCAGTGCCCATGCCTGAAACTGGTGTTAGCTCCTTTACGTATGCAAATAAGAGGCCTAATGCTGGTTTGAGGCCCAAACTGCAACATTAGTTTGCCCTGAGGCAACCGGCGTTGGCGTAAGTGCCAGCTGCACTCAGGGAGACCAGTTCTACATATGGCCTAACAGGCGAGCCTTAAAGGGACCACCAGTTAGGCCACAGCCATCAAGGTAAGTTTACCTCAAAGTGGAGCAGGAGGAGTAGGAGTTAAAAGAACGTGGGCTGCATCCGCCACCCGCCCCGATCACAACCGATCCCCTCCCTCCTGATCGCCCACCCCCGACCACCACTCTTTCACCCACAGCCACCGATCACCCCCACCCCGGCTACTGCTCCCTTCCAACCCGATCGCCCACCTTTTACCCCCACCCACCCTCCCGATCACCCACCTTCCTCACTTACCTGAGGGCCGCTGCTAGTGTCGCAGTGACCCGATCTAAGGTTATGCTTTGCTGGCAGCTCTGTGCAGCTTGTCAGCTCCATCTAAATGAAGCTTTAGGCCCAAACTCTGGGGCCTCTCGGGCCTCACTATTCAGGCACAGGATCGTACCTTGCACCCCCCACAGGGCATGCCCGAATTTCTGGGCCATGGTTCCCAAGCTTTCCACCACTGGGGTTTTCCTCACCCCATGTCTGGTTCTCTTATAGACTAATTGATAGAGATTGATTGCTATTAGTCAACAACTCCATTATCATTGCATCATGTGACTATCAGGATGGTAGAAGGCAAACTAGATGGACCCTGGTCTTTTTTTGTCTAGCAATTTTTATGTTCTTATGTACACAATCATTCCAAATAGCAGTCTCTCTCCCTTCTCAACCTCTGGCACTTGCTAAATCTATACATCTTACTGCTCCACTGGAATATTTCTGAAGTTCACATAAAAAATGTTCACTTCATAAGTGATCGATTTTTAATGTAGGTAAAAATATTTCTATCAATTTATCTGAGGTTGGCCACTACAGTAACTTAAATCAGATATTCAATGTTATATGGTCGGAAGACATTTTTACTGCGAGAGTTCATCATTTTTACTGCGAGAGTTCAGCATTTGTTACTGCGAGAGTTCATCATTTTTATTGCGAGAGTTCATCATTTTTACAGAACGTTCAGCACTTGTTTCAAAGAGAGTTTATCTCCTCCACCACCAGTGTACTGCAGCTGCAGTATGTACTATCTGCAGGATGGACTGCAGCAACACACCAAACTTACTACAACTTCAACTCCCAGCCCCATGAACTGTACAACCAAGAAGGATAAGAGCAGCAAGATCGTAGGAACACAATCACCTCCAAGTGCCCCCTCCAAGCTGCATACCATGCCTTCATTGTGTCTGGTTCAGAATCCCGGACTCACCTACCTAACACAATCACATTAGGACTATCAGCACGAGCACTGCAGCGGTTCAAGGAGTAGGCCCACCATCACCTTCTCAGGGCAACTAGGGATGGGCAATAAATGTGGCCCACATCCTGAGAACAAATAAAAAAAGACAGCAGTGCTGAAAGAAAGACAGGCGTGCCAAGCGCGGAATCCTGATGCCACAGGTATGTGAGAATTTCCTACATCTGCAAAGTAACCGTGCTCAAAAGAGCTCACCCTACAATTTGCATTCAGTTCTTCAAATGTCAACTATTACCATTGTATGCTCTCTCCTATATTATAACCATAAATACTCGAATCACGTGGGGCATTTATTTTCTCTATTATGCAGTGTGTGAATGTTTGCTGTTTTGAATTGGCACAGTGTTGCTGCTTTGTGTTTTGTTCCAGATGTGTGACACCTAACCTACCACTCCTTCTAATTGGTTCCCTTGTGAAAGCAGTAAGTGCTGACTGGCTGCAGGCTTCCACTGATGGCATCTGTAGCTGTCTTGGGCTGTGCATTCCCAGTGCCTTGCATGTGAGTCAGCCGTGTATGGAACTGTGGCAGCTAACTGGTGAAGCAGACCCTTCTTGAGGAGGGGCAAGTAAGGAGATCATTAGACCCATAAATTATGTCCCTCCTGTTCTTGATTCCTTGCAGCAGAACTTGCTGCACATATCTTGTAAAACAGGCATTCCTCATTGTGCAACACTCAATTCTGTAGCAATTCCACTCATTAAACTCCTGCTTTTGTCTTTCGCAGTGTTGTTCCAGGTGCTCAGCTGCCTCCTAATTAATATTGAAAGCTGATGAAGAGGATTAGTGTTACTCCTTGAACATTGGCTGGCCTGCTGTGTGGGAAGTATAGTCAAACGTCCTTTGAATTCTGGTCACTTTAATGCCAACTTCTGCAGCAAAACCGGGGAAACAGACCTTGTCCTTCTTCCGACCCTTTTATGTTAAAATTCATGCTAAGCTTCTCGCTCGGCTAACAGCTGTCATATGGCATTCTCCACAGGAAGAGAAGCATTTCTCTGCAGAATGGCTTCCATTTTTGTCATTTTTTTTTTGCACATGATTTTTTGAAAAACTATTTTTACAAGGAGGAGTGCATTGGTGAGGCTTAATTCTGAGGGGGTGGTAATTTCACAGCACATGTAGATCCCACAGCTAGTTTGACGATTGTGCAAGAGCTTTGGGTACTGCTCACATTGTAGATCACAAACTGAAAATCGCAAAAATCTTACGTAAACTAGCACGCTTTGCTATTCCAAAAAACATTTCGTAACCCACAGTTAACCCCTGAATAATACACCAACAGTAATTTCCAAGCAGTGGAAACTATTCTATCATCACATTCCACGTCACCTTACTGAAGGAGATAGTAAGCTAAGATAGAAATTTCCAAGGCTCTGCTACCTGTGATTTTCCACCCATTACTGTTAATGGGCAGAAGATGACAGCCAGTACACCCATGGTTTTTCAATAACTCATGTGGTGTGGGGTCTCAGAAAATGCTACCCATAGTGCCAAAGAGACAGTAGCCTAAATTTTCCAATATGAATGCAATTTACACCCAAAATGAGGTTTAGACTAACTTAAATAGAAGTGCTCTACTTGCACCCAATTTGCTGAGCCATCTGGAGCTGTGCATAATTATCCTAATTATGCACAGCTCCAGATGCAGATTTGGGAGCACACTGGTAATGGCACCCAAAAACTGCATGTAACTTAAAGAGATGGGACAATCAAAAAGGTGTGTCACAATAGGGTGACAAAAATTCTGGAAGCCTCTGGAAAGGCTTACAAGGCATCTCAATCCATTAACAACCACTGCCAATGATTAAGGGGCAGGGGGCTAAGAATATACTGACAAAAATGAAGGGAATGGAACCTAAGGTGTAGGCATGACTCTGCGGGCAAGTGGTGATATAGCTCAGCACCTGACTTGCTGTTAAATGGCTGCTGGACCAAAAATACCCAGAACAATTGACACACAGGCTCATGACAACCTGGGTGCCAGGGGTAGAACAAATCAAAAAAAGAATAGAAATAGTTAACAGTTCTGTCTTCTCTAATTGAATTAGCAACCTTGGGCACTTGGTTCACATGGATATAACTGAGATTTGAAGTCCTACCTGCACAAATGAGGGATGAGGGACTTCTGTTATGTGGAAAGACTAGAGAAGCTGGGATTGTTCTCCTTAGAGTAGAGGAGGTTAAGGGGAGATTCAATAGAGGTTTTCAAAATTATGAGGGGTTTTGATAAGAGTAAATAAGAAGAAGCTATTTCCACTGGCAGAAAGGTCGGTGACCAGAGCTCACAGATTTAAGATAATTGACAAAAGAAGCAGAGGGGAGATGAGGAGAATTTTTTAACACAGTCAATTGTTCTGCCAGAAGACTCTCAATAGTGGTCAGATGTAAATTTGTAATTCATTGATTCTGCAATTCTCATATTAAATGGTGAAAAGGGAAGCTGTCAATTTATGCTGCAAATCAAACAGATATTTTGTCATTCACATCACACAGCTACACATACACATTGTAATTGCATGCAACTTATTTTACAAGCTCAGCAGGAGCCTTTCCATATTCATTATTCTGCAACTCCAATAGTGCACTTACAGCGTTGGATAAATTGATTCATAATAATTTTGGCTTAAATAAACCATAATTTAGCTCAATGTAAAAGCAATCAAGCAAATTGGTATTTATGATTCCATATTCTTTATTTTGTGAGCATCAGGATGACAGATGTCTGGACCAATCAAGTTCACCCAGATTAGATTCAACATGGGTTAGATGCAGAGTAAGCTCCCTCCATACTGCCTTGACACTGAGCCTCAAACTCAACTTCAGAAAACATTCCACAACAACAACAACAACTTGCATTGATGTAGCACCTTTAACACAATAAAATGTCCCAAGGCACTTTACAGGAGTGTTATCATGTTGTGATGTTTTTACTTCATGGTCTTTCTGAAAAAAACTGCCAAATATTGAGGAACTATATCTAATTTTGTACTTTGGGGTTGTGCTCTTGAGGAACTGGATTGACATTTCTTACAATCCAATTTCCCAACTCAATTTCTTACAGACCCTTACAGTCTTCAGTTGAAAGGATATACTCATCCTATCCAGTTACCTTGAACACAAAAAAAATACTTGCATTTATATAGCTCCTTTCATGACCTCAGGTCATCCCAAAGTGCTTTACAGCCAAAGAAATGCTTTTGAAGTGTAGTCACTGTTGTAATATTGGAAATGCGACAGCCAATTTGCACACAGCAAGGTCCCACAAACAGCAATGAGATAATGACCAGATCATTTGTATTAGTGATGTTGGTTGAGGGATAAATGTTGTCCAGGACACCAAGGAGAACTACCCTGTTCTTCTTCGAAATAGTGCCATGGAATCCTTTACATCCACCTGAGAGAGAGTATGTTTGATTTAACGTCTCATCCGAAAGATAGCACCTTTGACAGTGCACTCCTTCAGTGCTGCACTGGAGTGTCAGCCTAGATTTTGTGCTCAAGTCTCTGGAATGGGACTTGAACTCACAACCTTCTGCTTCCATTGAGCCACAGCTGACATAGATCCCAGATGGGAAGGTTCTGGACCAATGTATCACCTAGTTCCTAGCTAACACTGAAGCTGAAAAGTTACCATTTGTTTTGTGTGGTTTACTTGCTTATGCGCTCATGTAATATTATTTACATCAAGCTAAAGATTATTATCATTTGTGCTCTTAAGCACAGTTCCATGCAAATAGTGTTTTTACTGTACAGATTTAAATTTGCTTTCTAGCATTTTCATAAACTGTAAAATAAACCATCTGGACAACACACAGTATTGATCGTGGAATAATGGATTCTCAATTCATTGTTGTGAGTTTAAATCTGAACCTTGTTAAATGGTCATGATCTTAGTGGGTGAGCTGTGATAATTCCTTGCTTGCAGAAGATGGATTTTTGCAAGGCAACAAAACATGTGATTAACACATGTCCTGTCATCTGAGTTTTGAAAGGTATTGATGGTCACAATGGAGATTGCTTCACTTTCTGAATACATTGTTCAAAGTTAAATCCTTCAACTGAAGAAAAATGGTTCTGTTGGCAACATTAAGGAAAATGTGTGAAGAGGGCTCACCAAAATCCATATTCCATATTGCCTTGTTTCACTGATCTTGAGATTCTCTCATGTTGTATTTTGCTGGTTCATGGTTAGCTTCACAAAACTGGAAACGGTAACTGTCATGCCATATCATTGAATTCTCTTCTACATAAACTCTTCTTCAAAGTGGCAGGGCAGCTGAATGAATACTAACAAATGCAACAGATGTTCAAAGATTTCATTAAAAATCATTCAGTTATAAAAGCATTGATCCATTCTGACTTGACTTTGACCCAGAAATTGCTTGGAGCAGCGAACCAGTGAACAGTGCTCGACACTCCATAGATCTATACTAACCCACTAACTTACGGCGGTCTATACTGGGTGCACTTCCTCTAATAGGAAGCGGAGAAGAGCCCAGGGTTAGCTCCAGCGAAGCTAGGACCCATGGGAAAAGTGAGAGGATCGATCTCTCCGCTCGACCAATCAGATTGCAGCATTTTTGACACGCTGCAAACTGGTTCTGCAAGCTGGAACGTAAAATCCAGGAAGTGAAAGGTACAACATTAAAATCATTTTAAAAACAGTTATAGACAGCGAAAAATGAGACGGTGAGAAATAATCGAATTAAAGAGACAGAAGGGAGAAGTAAAAAAACGTATTTTAACTTTAAAAAAATTTAAATGACCAAAAACTTGGTCATTTAAAATCAGGAGTAATTAGACTTCACATTTTTTAAAGTTAATTTTTAGTTGTTTGGCAGTCATTAAAACTTACCGCACTGTTAAAACGTAGTTTAGACCAGGTATTTTTAAGCGTACCTGTTTTGTGGCAATATTAGTTACTTTCCAGCTGGACAGAACAGCAAGTTGGCGATGGTTCAATGATTTCGCTGATTCCAGCCCACGATATCCCTTTAATGCGAAGCGGTCATGTCGCCGGCAGGAGGGGCAAGTTCCGAATTTCTGCGTCTGACTGTGCATGTGGAAACGCGATGCCGTCACTAACAACGGTGAACACTGTTGAGCTCACCATTATTTTTTAAGCATTTTCCAGCCCAATGTTAAATTGAATACTGTGTCAGTGACCTCTGCTGATGGTTGCTGTGTGTACAGTGCATCTGGGACAGATTGATTCTGTTCTTTGAAGGAGTCATTGTCAATGATAAATCAGGCTGGTATTGTTACAAAAAACTCAATAAACTATTGACTTTACAAAGAAGAGTAATAAATGATTTGGGTTACATTTTTTTTATTGGATGTGTTTTGTGTTTATAATACATAATCTTTTTTACATTATTTTCAATTTTGGTTTTACTTTAAATTATCTTTTAACTAACTGACCTCTGACCTTATAGGCATGGTGCTTAAACTGCATTCACTAACTACTTTACACTTTGGGTACCACAGTGATTCTTATACACCAGACAAGAAAGATCCCAATTGTTATACTTGAAAAGAGTATGTGTAATTTCATGCAGTTCACAGATGCTATCTGACATTCAGTGTTAAAAATGTATAGACAATAACGAATAATAGACAATTAGAAGTTTATCACAGGCCAGGACAAATATTACAAACTGAGAGAGAAACCTCAACAGCTAGGAATGTTTTCTGAATTCCCATGATTTGCTGTATCCTTGAACACTCCTAAATATTGTTTTAATTATTATTTTTTATTATTTATAAGTAAAATACTTTTTACAGGATTCTCTTTAAAATTTAGCTGACAATTTAATTGCGAGTTTAATGGTGAACAAGAACTGATCAAAGCAGCATGAATGTGATAACTAGGAGAAGACGGGCAAATTTTACCCAGACAGTGGTTAGAATGTGGAACTTGCTACCACATGGAGAAGTTGAGGTGAACAGCATAGATGCCTTTAAGGGGAAGTTAGATAAGTACATGAGGGAGAAAGGAATAGAAGGATATGCAGATAGCTTTAGATGAAGTAGGGAGGGAGGAGGATCATGTGGAGCATGGCCTCTTTCTGTGCTGTAAAGTCTATGTAATCCTATTTAAGATTGCTGCCATGTGTTGGTGAAAGAAACAATGGCCTGGAAATTTGATCATACCCGAAAGCACAAACTGTGCGCTCATGTTCACATGTTCATAGGGACTACGAGAAATTGGTGCTGGAACTTGATTGTAATGACAGGTGTGCAGCTGTGTGTCCGTTTGAGGGGAAATCAGGCATTATTGACGCCTCTTAAAAGCAGCCTGCACCTCTTAAAGGGAGGTGCTCTATGGCTGCAGGCAGCAGGAAAGACTTAGAATTAGCAGACAGGGTTGCAAAAGCTGCAAATAGGGCACTCAGGTGCTCCGATGCAGCTGGGGAGGCCCTGTTCCAGGCAGTTGGCAAGAGGAACCTTCCTGATTTTCCTTCCATTCATTTATGTGTAAGTAAAATCAGATGGGCTCCATTACAGGCATTTGATCCTTCCTGCCCAATGGTCTGTACTCTGCCTGAGCAATAAGTTGTGCCCAGGCACTAAAGAGGAAAATCCACCACATAAAGTCATACTGAGTGCAAAGTAATTTTTACAGCTAGTTATATTTACAGCTAGTTGAAACTGAAAAATAGTAACCCATCTTTGTCTTTTGACTGTGATTTACATTAAGCTTAGATAGAAATTCTAGTCCCGAAACGCACAACTATTCAGGCCAACATAGCACTGCTAAGTGTAATGCATTGCCATGTCTATACAGTTAATCTGTACTGCTATTCTATTCAGTCCCCAGATACCACACAGTGTAAAGCAATGGTCAAATATCAATTTGTACACTGCTGGAATTAACGATTGCTTGTTTAACAACGATGAAAGGCTTAATGAAGTCAAATTTACTCAAGTCCTTGAGTTTATAAACATATTAACATGCAGATTACGTGCCTTTAAAGTCAATGGCCCAGAATTTCCATGAGACTCGTGCCATTGGAATTGTGCATCTACAGTGTTGAGTTCATTTTACACTCTAAACGTTCCAGACAATTAGGTTGTGCCTTAGTGTTCTTAATAATAATAATAATAATAATAACAACAACAACAGTCTTTCTTTTATAATTGGATAAAGGAATGGGCTCATCTAGAGGACCATGGTCTTAGATGTTTTATACCAGTTAGCTTTATTGGAAGCAGCTGGTAATGATTTCCTGGAGTTTCTCTTGAGCTGCAAACATCCCCCTTCTGGGAAACCACCTCCATGCTGCTAGGACCTGATGTTTGAGATCATCAGTTTTGTTGCTTACCAGTAAGGAGATAGATGATACTGAGGAGTAGATTTTAACTTTCACCACTGACTGGAAAACTGGTGGTAGCGAACATGCTAGCCTTCTCTTCATAATAGGAGAATAGGGCTATTCCCACAAAGAAATCCATTATGTCCCTCATTTTAAATGTCATGAGTACCATTAAGTGTCCAGGAAATAAAAAGAATCCAAAAATCACAGTCCCTTCTCAGTCTCTGAAAGACCTGTAGGTCAGAAAGTATTTCAAAAACTATGACGTCCACTGTGTTCTTCTGTCTCTGGGACACCATACTAACCCCTTCACAACACCACATTAATAGTTGTATTGTTCCTGGGGATGGTATGGGGGAAAAACAGAGGGAAACAGTTCATTAAAATACACCCAAATGCTGCATTTTACATGTGGCAGGACAAGCCAAGAGCAGGTGGCCTAAATTACCGCCCGATTCCCGGAAGCAAAATACTGGCGGCATGTTTTTGGGGCAAAGTTGAGGCAGATCGCCTCACCGCCCCATTTTCCTTCATTTACTGCTGCTAAACTAAAAACAACAACTTGCATTTACATATCGCCTTTAACGTAGTAAAAGGCGATATATAAATGACCCAAGGCGCTTCACAGAAGTGATTATCAAACAAAAGCCACATAAGGAAATATTAGGACAGGTGACCAAAGGGATAGATTTTAAGGAGAGTCTTAAAGGAGCAGAGAGAGGCAGAGAGGTGAAGAAGTTTAGGGAGGGAATTCCAGAGCTTAGGGGTTAGGCAGCTGAAAGCATAGCCGCCAATGGTGGAGCGATGAACACTGGGGATAACGCAGGAGGCCAGAATTGGAGGAGCGCAGAGATCTCGGAGGGTTGTAAGACTGGAGGAGGTTACAGAGATAGGGAGGGGTGAGGCAATGGAGGGATTTGAAAACAAGGATGAGAATTTTAAAATCGAGGCATTGCCGGACCAGGAGCCAATGTAGATCAGTAAGCATAACGGTGGTTTTACCAAGGAAAATCCAGGTCAAAGGAACCAAACAGTGCAGAGCTTCAGGTAAGTCTGAGACCGGTTCCGCAGAAAGCAGTTTTTATCCTGTAGCAGTAGAATTACACTTTGGGCTGCCTATGCTAGCAATTCTGCTTTCTTCCCACCATGGGACAATTCTGTGCATACATGCTGACACATATGAACAGAGCTTCACTCCCAGCAGGTGCATTTTGAATGTTTTGAGTATGCAGACAGGAGCATCTGCACTGTCAAAACATTAAAAATAAACCACAGCTTCAATTTAGAAAGTGCCAAGGGGGTCCTTGGGTCCCTGAGCACTTTATAAGCTGAAGTTGAGTTTCAAATGAATCTCTGCGTTGGGAGCACTAATTCAGAAAATCTACCCCTTGTGTCCATCTCAACATTACAATAAACAGTACTTTATTGACATTTACTGTAAAATCATGAATGATTCACTTAGTCCATTGGTGATTTTCCTACAAACACGTTGCTAGGACCAGATGTTTGATATCATCGGTTTTGTTGCTTACCAGTGAGGAAAAAGATGATACTAAGGGGTAGATTTTAACTCTCACTGCTGGCTGGAAAACTGGGGGTAGTGGACTGGCCTCACCTACACACTTTGCCTGATTTTCCTTTCCATTAAAGTCGGGTGGCTGATCTGAAACCATCAGTTTTCCACCTGATGTTGAAAGTTAAAATCTACCTCACAGAGTCTTTACGTGTGCTTTGTGTGCTCTAAGAACGCATCTATATATATATATATATATAAACACAGTACACAGTGGGAATAGCAGGCTTCAATATAAATCAAGCTTATTAGTAAGAGCTGAATTAAAATGGTTCCTGTTATACAAAGTTCCTGCCACCCAGTTTGAGTGATCAAATAACTGTTGGGATTGATAGTCTGGGTATATATTACAGTAACTGGCTTCTAATATTATTGGATTTCATGTTAACAAGGTTTGACTGGATTTATTTACCTTGGAATCCTATTTAGCAAATAAGTTAAATTCATTTCTATTAGATTTCTTGAGCCAGCTCTGGACACGTGTCCCTGTTGTTAACTAAGATTTTCATTTTGACGGTGGCTTTTGATCTCTTTACACAGTGCCTAATATATAAGTTGCACAGTGCACCGGTAAACATGAATAACAGTAAGATCTTTAATTATGAATGGAATCACTTGGGAAATTAGATTTCCATGTTGATGTGTCAGTCTTTTTAGTGATTAAGTGGATAATTACTTTACCAGCTGAAGAGACCTCTGTGGTTTTGAGAGTTGATACTTAAGTCATTCAAATAAGATGTGATGGCTACAGCATTTTCTTATTCCAGGAATTATTCCAGTATTTTCGGGGTGGGGTGAAGGTGTTGTTAAGGGACTCTTTTACTGTATTAATATATCTTATAAGAAAAAAATGATCAAAGTGCATGGTAGTCTTATGTTTTTAGAACAAATCCTGTACAATCTTGTAGATCAAATTAAAAATCCTCCTGTATCTGTTTTCTTTGTTTTATTTTTTTTTGGGTTGTGGGCGACACTGGCAAAGCCACATTTATTGCCTATCCATAGTTGCCCTGAAAAGGTGATGGTGGCCCTTCTCCTTGAATCGTTGTAGTCCTTGTGGTGATGGTGCTCCCATGATGGTGTTAGATAAGAAATTCCAAGATATTGACCCAGTGATGATGAAAGAACGGCAATGTATGTCCAAGTCAGGGTGGTGTGTGACTCGAAGGGTAACTTCGAGGTGATGGTATTCCCGTGACATAGCTGCTTTTGTCCTTCCTGGTGATAGAGATTGAAGGGGATAGAAGTGCTGTCAAAGTAACCTTGGTGAGTTGCTGCGGTGCATCCTGCAGCCACAGTACACCGGTGATCGTAGGGGTGGATATTGAGCATGGTGACAGGAGCAGCAATCAAGCAACTGCTCTATCTGGATAGTGTTGAGCTTCTTGAGTGTTATTGCGACTGCATCTATCCAGGCGAGTGGTGAGTATTTCCTCACACTCCTGACTTGACCCATCCATAGGAACATAGGAACAGGAGTAGGCCATTTCGCTCCTCGAGCCTGTTCCGCCATTCAATGAGATCATGGCTGATCTGTGACCTAACTCCATATGCCTGCCTTAGCCCCATATCCCTTTATACCTTTGGTTAACAAAAATCTATCAATCTCAGATTTAAAATTAACAACTGAGCTAGCATCAACTGCCATTTGCCGAAGAGAGTTCCAAACTTGTACCACCCTTTGCGTGTAGAAGTGTTTCCTAACTTCTCTCCTGAAAGTCCTGGCTCTAATTTTTAGGCCATGTCCCCTTGTGCTAGACTCCCCAACCAGCGGAAATAGTTTTTCTCTATCTACCCTATCGGTTCCCATTAATATCTTGATAACTTCGATCAAATCAACCCTCAATCTTTTAACAACCCTAGTTTGTGTAATCTCTCCTCGTAATTTGACCCTTGGAGTCATAGAGTCATAGAGAGTCATAGAGTTATACAGCACGGATAGAGGCCCTTCGGCCCATCGTGTCCGCGCCGGCCATCAGCCCTGTCTACTCTAATCCCATATTCCAGCATTTGGTCCGTAGCCTTGTATGCTATGGCATTTCAAGTGCTCATCCAAATGCTTCTTGAATGTTGTGAGGGTTCCTGCCTCCACAACCCTTTCAGACAGTGAGTTCCAGACTCCAACCACCCTCTGGGTGAAAAAGTTCTTTCTAAAATCCCCTCTAAACCTCCCGCCTTTTACCTTGAATCTATGTCCCCTTGTTATAGAACCCTCAACGAAGGGAAAAAGCTTCTTAGTATCCATCCTATCTGTGCCCCTCATAATTTTGTACACCTCAATCATGTCCCCCCTCAGCCTCCTCTGCTCCAAGGAAAACAAACCCAATCTTCCCAGTCTCTCTTCACAGCTGAAGCGCTCCAGCCCTGGTAACCTGGAGTCCAGGTAATTTCTAGTAAATCTACACTGCACTCCCTCCAAGGCCAGTATATCCTTCCTAAGGTGCGGTGCCCAGAACTGAACACATTACTCCAGGTGTGGTCTAACCAGGGCTTTGTATAGCTGTAGCATAACTTCTACCCCCTTGTATTCTAGTCCTCTAGATATAAAGGCCAGCATTCCATTAGGCTTTTTGATTATTTTCTGTAGCTGTGCATGACATTTTAATGATCTATGTACATGGACCCCTAAGTCTTTTTTGACCGCCACTATTTTGAGCTTTAGGCCATTTAGAAAATACTCTGATCTATCTTTTTTAGGTCCAAAGTGGATGACCTCTCACTTGCCTATATTGAAATCCATTTGTCACAGTTTTGCCCATTCACTTAATCTATTAATAGCTCTCTGTAATTTTATGCTTCCATCTACTCTGCTTACAATGCTGCCTATCTTTGCGCCATTGGCAAACTTGGATATATGGCACTCTATCCCGTCATCTAAGTCGTTAATAAATACAGTGAATAGTTGAGGCCCCAACACAGATCCTGTGGGACACCTCTAGTAACATCCTGCCAATTTGAGTACAGCCCATTATCCCTATGCTCTGTCTCCTGCCATTCAGCCAATTTCCTAACCAGGTCAATAATTTGCCCTCAATTTCATGAGCTTCAACTTCAGCTAACAGTCTCTTATGAGGGATTTTACTGAATGTCTTCTGGAAGTCCATATAAACAACATCCATAGACATTCCCCTGTCAACTACTTCAGTCATCTCTTCAAAAAATTAAATCAGGTTTGTCAGGCACGACCTACCTTTCACAGATCCATGCTGGCTCTCTCTGATCAGCTCAAAATTTTCAAGGTGTTCAGTCACTTTATCCTTAATTATAGACTCTAATAATTTCCCAACCACAGATGATAGGCTAACTGGTCTATAATTCCTTGGTTTCCCTCTCTCACCTTTCTTAAATAGCGGAGTAACATGTGCATTTTTCTATCCTAAAGGAATGGTTTCTGAATCGAGAGAACGTTGCAAGATTATAGTTAGGGCATCTGCAATGTTCTCACCTACTTCCTTTAAAACCCTGGGATGGAAACCATCTGATCCTGGGGATTTGTCACTCTTTAGTGCCATTATTTTCTTCATACTGTTAATTTGCTTACGTTAATTATGGTGAGGCCCTGTCCCTGATTCAAAATTAGTTTCCTTGGGGTATCCGGCATGCTAAACTCTTCCTCAACTGTAAATACTGATGCAAAGTAATTATTTAATATGTCCGTCATTTCCTTATTTTCATTTACAATATCACCATTATCAGTTTTTAAGGGGCCCACATTGCTCTTGACCTCCCTCTTTTTCCGAATATTATTGTAAAAGATGTTTGTGTTGATTTTGATATCCCTTGCAAGTTTCCTTTCGTACTCCCTTTTTGTAGCTCTTACTATCTGTTATATCACCCTTTGCTGTTCGTTGTATCTCTCCCAGTCGTCAGGATCTGTGCTATTTTTTCCTTTTTTGTATGCTTTTTCTTTTAGTTTTATGTTGTCCCTTACCTCTTTTGTCATCCATGGCTGTTTTTTTTTGGCAAGCAGAGCTCTTGCCCCTTAGGGGTAGATACTGGTTCTGTATTCATGTTAAATTCTTTTTTGAACACCTCCCACTGATCTTCTGTCATTTTACCCATTAACAAATTTGCCCAGTTTACTGTGGATAGTCTCTGTCTCATCCCGTTGAAGTCGGCCTTACCTAAATTTAGAATTTTAGTAGCTGATACGGGTTTCTCCCTTTCAAACACAACGTTGAACTCGGTCATATGATGATCGCTATTAGATCATTGCTCACGCACCGTTAGGCTGTTAACTAAATCTAGCTCATTACTCATTATTAAATCTAATATGGCTTGTCCCCTTGTTGGTTCTAGGACATATTGTTGCAGAAAGCTGTCCTGAACACACTCAAGAAATTCACTACCTTTCTGACATGAGCTCGTCTGCTTATCCGAATCAATATGAAAGTTAAAATCCCTCATTAAAACTTCTCTTCCTTTGCTACATGTCTGTCTAATCTCTGCATTTATACATTCTGCCACTTCACAGCTGCTACCAGAGGGCTTATACACATCTCCCACTACAGTCTTAAATCCTTTTCTATTTCTTAATTCTACCCATAAAGTCTCCACTGCCAGCTTACCTCTCATTATATCCTCTCTTATCATTGGAGTAATTTCATCCTTAATCACTAAGGTTACTCTTCACCCTCTACCAGTTTCTCTATCCTTCTTTTAGACCTTATAACCTGGTATATTCAGTTCCCAGTCCTGACCATCATGCAGCCATGTCTCAGAAATGGCTACCATGTCATACTCTAAGTTGAATTTGCGCCTGCAATTCATTCAATTTGTTCCTTATATTCCGTGTGTTTGTATATTGCTCTAATATCGTTTTCCTCACACATTTCTTATTTCTCTCTCCGAATTTAATTACTTTACATCTTTTAGTTTTCCCTTTACCTGTAAAGCATAATTTCTATCACTCTATTCTCTTTCTTTTTGTTTGTTTAGAGTTATTATTTTTACCAACTTTTTCACCTGAGCCCAGATGGTGGAGTAGCTTTAAAATGTCAAGAGGTGAGCCACTCGTCACAGAATAGCCAGCATCTGCCCCGCTTGGTAGTCACAGTGTTGACTTGGCTAATCCAATTAAGCTTCTGGTCAATTGGTGAGCCCCAAGACATCAATGCTGGGGCACCTATCAGTAGTGACACCGCTGAAGATCAAAAGGAAATGGCTGGGCTTTCTTTTGTTTGAGATGGTCATTATCTGGCACTTATGTGGTGCAAATGTTACTTGCCGCTTGTCAGTCCAGGCCTGGATGTTATCCAGCTGTAGGTTGGCATGGGTTGCTACATTTTCCAAGGAGCTGTGAATAGAGCTGGATACTGTGCAATCATGAACGAACAGCCCCACACCTGACTTTATGATGGAGGGATGGCCATTGATGAAGCAGCTGAAGACAGTTGGGCCAAGGATACTTGCCCGAGGAACTTCTGTAGGGAGGTCCTGGGGCTGCGCTGATAGGCCTCTGACAACCACAACCTGATAGAATATTGTAAGACAATTTTGGTAGCCTGAAGATTTTCTTTTTGGTGCCTATCATATTTTTTTTAACAGTACACCATCATTGAAAATTCTCAAATAGACTGTCAAGAAACTAGAAAAAAACATATGAGTGACAATGTTGTCTTAATCAGATGTCATCTATTTCCCTGCTGACTATCTTTTCAACATTGCATTTTCTCCTCAATGAGTTGTTAGCTTCATCAACATGATAGGCTCTGTCAAACTCCCTGATTTCCCTACCACAAACCAAATGAAGCCACTGTTCACAGAAGGTAATGTACACCTTCCTTGAAACTGTCTTTACCTTTATTTTGCAAGAATTCATTCCCTGAAGCCTCAAGATACTGATTGCCTTTGTATAAGGCAGTCAAATAAAGTAATTTTGCTTTGTGCAAAAAAATCCTGCGGGATGTGGCAACAGTGAAGAGCCTTTAGTTTAAACAGAATTAAAGATGAAATAGTGTCAAAGTTTGAAATCAGAGTGCAATAATTATGTCTTAAGCCCAACAATTGTCATATATTCATGCAATGTTCACAAGTATCTGACAATTATGTAAAATCTATACGTTGGTTGTGAACTTTGGGGCAATATAATACCATCAGTGTGATGTCATTCTTTCATGGAACTACTTTTGACAGCAGTGAGCTAACTATTGCATCACATAAGTACTGGGATTTTTTTTACAAAAGCACAAACACAAGCATTCCATTAGAAAAACAGTTTACCTACATTGAAAGTATCAAAATACATAAAACATACCTCATAACTTGCCATGCTACCACTGCCTTTATATTTATCTTTTACATAGAATCACCTGGAATTTACAGCACAGGAACAGGCCATTCGGCTCAATAGGTCTATGCCAGTGTTTATGCTCCACATGAGCCTCCTCCCCCCTACTTCATCCAACCCGACAAGCATATCCTTCTAATTTGCATTTGCTCATTCCATGAGGCATAGTCCCATGTATCCCTTGTCTGTTTAATGCAGAAAATATGTGATGAAGCACTTCTATGGGAGCAGCTGCAGGATTTAAAGTTGGATTGTTCTTAAAACAGATAGAGCAACTAGGACCGTGTGGAATGAGGCGGAACAACAACAAGAACTTGCATTTATATAGCACTTTTAAAGTAGTAAAACATCCTGAGGCGCAAGGAGCGTTATCAAAGAAAATTTGACACCGAGCCGTATAAGAAGATATTAGGACAGGTAACCAAAAGCAAGAGGCAAGAATTGGAGGGGTGCAGAGATCTTGGAGGGTTGTAGGGCTGGAAAAGGTTACAGAGAAAGGGAGGGGCGAGGCCATGGAGGGATTTGAAAACAAGGATGAGAATTTTAAGATCGAGGTGCTCCTGGACCGGGAGCCAATGTTGGTCAGCGAGCACAGGAGTGATGGGTGAACGGGACTTGGTGCGTGTTAGGATATGGGGAGCAGAGTTTTGGATGAGCTCAAATTTATGGAGGGTAGAAGATGGGAGGCCAGCCGGGAGAGCATTGGAATAGTCCAGTCTGGAGGTAACAAAGGCATGGATGAGGGTTTCAGCTGCAGATGAGGTGAGGCAGGGGCGGAGACGAGCGATGTTATGATGGTTGAAGTAGGCAGTCTCGGTGATGGAGCAGATATGTGGTCAGAAGCTCATCTCAGGGTCAAATAGGACACCAACGTTGCAAACGGTCTGGTTTAGCCTCAGACAGTGGCCAGGGAGAGGGATGGAGTCGATGGCTAGGGAACAGTGTTTGTGGCGCAGTCAGTGAGTGGCAACTCCCCAACCTCCAGGACCTCCCCGCTCCCCCGCACCCCCCCGCCCACCACCTTGTGCAAGAAGTTGTTTAAAGTCCTCACAAGATGAGAAAAGATTGGCGTAATTGCAGAAAACTGCTTCTTATCAATATTTTTAAATTGTACTGACTACAGATCCATTTAAACTGTAAAAATGCAGTAATAAACATAAGGGCACAAACATATTCACTAAATAAACTGTGTAGACTGCTTCACAGAAAACAATTACATTCTATCACCGGAGAATCCTACAATCCATGTATGCCCTTTGAAGAATAATGATCTCTATAGGGACTCCATAACAGGAGTGATATGAATTCTACAATAGTTGTCAAATAAACTAATCAGTGATTGAAAGGAGCAACCATTCTGTTCTCATGCAGGAAGAAATTGCACATTATTCATAAGGAACAATGAGCTATAGAAGGAGGAATGGCAGACACTTGTCCATTAACCCAGCAGGTGGAGGAGATAATTGAGACACTTGGATTCCACTCAGCTGAGATAATATGGAAAGGGGACGTGAGAGGTCTTGCATCCACAGATGGTTTGTGCAGGGCAAGTGCTAATGTTCAAATTTCCAAAAATGATTTCAGTTTTCTGACACTCATACCCTGAAGAGAACTTTACATGAGCAGAACTACAAGGAAATAATGGCATAGATGGAAACTCATTGCATTTCTCTGTATATTTCTCTTCACAGGAGCTGTAAGCAAAAGAGAAGAAACAGAAAGGTGAACTGACCCAAAGGCAGGGATAGGCAGAAGAAATTCACCAGACCATCATTCACCCTTTCACTCACTCGTATCATCAGCCCAGATAATCACTCGGAGGGGTTATAGAGAGTTCAATGAGGGCTGCATGACACAGAAGGAAGCCAGGGAAAGTGGAGAAGGATGTTCCTGAATGGAGGCTAAGGAAATGCCAGCCCTTGATTGAAGATCATTTGGATGATGATCTCAGAGGTCTTGCTAGGAGAAGAAGGATGCTAGCACAGCATTAAACTCATATGTAGGCATCACAAAGCCTCTCCGACAACGTGCAGCAAATGGCGGGGCTGGCTGCAAAGTTCAATGCCATCCTTGGTAGCAACATCAACGGGGTCTTTTCAACAATGCAGAGAAGCCTATAATGAGTGGCAGTTTCCATCCCACAGAACACAGATACCTTAATGCATGTCATCACCTCCAATTTATAGGCTTTGACTAATGACATTCAGGCCTTGGGTTGCCAAATGGAGATAATGGAGAGAGCAATATTTACCAGCTTCTGGGATCACTAGAGCAACATTTTGAAGGGTTTCACAATATTCAGGACACTCTCTTGCTGAGATTAAAGAATTTTAGCAATCTCATAGGGTTTGTTCGCCCACAGATCAGTGGCAACCATTATCATGATCAAATGCCCAGTGGGAGAGCAGGTGATGGCTCCAAAGATTATTCTTTACCTTAGGACAGTAGCACCAGAGGTTCTCTGCTCAGTACCCAAGCCTTCACAGGTTCAGGGAAGGCAGCAGGCCAAGGCTGTGGAGATTCCAAGCTCAGAGAAGCAGTCTGTCACAGGTCAATCCTAGGACTCTGTGGTCCTGAGATAAGGGTCACCTCTGATGCACAAGGGTCTAAGCCATATACAGCAGACTCCAGACCGTCAGGTTGCATTTAGAAATGTTAGACTAGGAATGAGGAAAATTTGAAAAGTAACATGGAAAGTGCACATTGGTATTTGATTGAATGATTTGTAAGTTATAAAGTTCCAGAAACCTAGTATAATTGTTGTTGTCAGAAAAGTTGTTATGATGTTCATGATTTTTCTGTTGAACAGATAAAGTTGCACTGAAACTGAAAAAAATGTTTGTGAACTTGGGACCTTCATGGGACTTGTGATAAATTCCAATCCTCCCTGATAGACCCAGCAGGTTTCCACTGAACCAAACCATTGGAATTTTGGGCCTTGGATCTCCTACACTTTTAACTCCCAGTGCCAGACCAAGGGTTGCGTTTCACAGTCCTCTGTTCAAAACCTGACTACTCCCCGAACATGGATATTTCCTTCTTTCCAGTTATTTCTGACCCCAGGAAGCAGAGGGGCAGTGTCTGTGAAATCTTCCTGTGCAGGGATTTGCCAGCAGGTCCATCAATTTGCCCAGGAGTATATTCTCCACAAACACATCATGTCATACCCATATGAATAGAATCACCCTCACCACGATGAGTGTAAATATTAGTTTGACCACTGCGATGAGAAGACAAATTGCTTAGTGTCCTCCTGGGTAATGGACCTTGGATGAGACGATAGATCCCTGTTGTATTAGCTCGAAATAGACTGTGAGCGGTGACATCCTGTAAACTGCCTCATCTTGCTTGAATATATTCTTCAATGCCTGTAGCCTGTGGCCATTCTTTTTGAACCTGTACAAATTCACTTTCTTTTAAAACACAACACATAAATATATCTCAGTCCCAAAATACTTTCCATGAAGGAAAAACCCTGTTGTGATTTCCTTGACTTTGGAAAGCAGTAGAATAAATATTCAGGGTTATTAATGGCCAGCAAACCCACCAACTACATCTCCAAATACTCAGGGCTATTAACGGCCAGCACACCCACCAACTTTATCTCCAAATATTTAGGGTTATTAATGGCCAGCAAACCCACCAACTATATCTCCAAATATTCAGGGCTATTAATGGCCAGCATACCCACCAACTATATCTCCAAATATTCAGGGCTATTAATGGCCAGCATACCCACCAACTATATCTCCAAATATTCAGGGCTATTAATGGCCAGCATACCCACCAACTATATCTCCAAATATTCAGGACTATTAACGGCCAGCACACCCACCAACCATATTTCCAAATATTCAGGGCTATTAATGGCCAGCATACCCACCAACTATATCTCCAAATATTCAGGGCTATTAACGGCCAGCACACCCACCGACCATATTTCCAAATATTCAGGGCTATTAATGGCCAGCATACCCACCAACAATATCTCCAAATATTCAGGGTTATTAATGGCCAGCAAACCCACCAACTATATCTCCAAATATTCAGGGCTATTAATGGCCAGCAAACCCACCAACTATATCTCCAAATATTCAGGGCTATTAACGGCCAACACACCCACCCAACTATATCTCCAGGCATTGTTGCAGCTACATGCTGACAAAATGTTTTTACAGGGCCTGGGTCTGAAGAAAGTCAAACGCAGAGCTGTGTCATCTGCTACTAGGATACCTGCAACTTCTGGTCAGCTCTGGACTCCAACCTGCCTCCACCTCCTTCCAGGTAAACTGCAAAGCTTACCTATAGGGATGGTGCCACAAAATGGCAAAGAGGGCCACCCTTCTCACAACTACTTCATACTACTTCAGAAGCCATTAACTTAGGATTCAGGTACTGGACTGCTTCTGCAACTTGCATTCAGACTTATGTCTGCACCTTGGATTTCCTTTTCCTTCATTTCTGCCTATTGCTTCTTTGTACAATACACTCTTCCTTCAGCCTTGGTAAAGGCTGCTAATGAGTTGAGGTATCTTTTGGGCCTTTCTAAAAGCTTTCACAATTGTTGCCATTCCTTTGTATGGGAATGAACTCACCACAGAAATAGTCCCAAATTGGCGAAAAATAGTCGCTAATAAATCCAATAGGCAATTCATCGAGTTACACTGAGTTACATCGAAACTACAGCACAGAAACAGGCCATTTGGTCCAACTGGTCGATGCTGGCATTTATGCTCTACATGAGTCTCCTCCCTCCCTACTTCATCTAACCCTATCAGGATACCCTTCTATTCCTTTCTCCCACATGTGCTTATCTAGCTTCCCCTTAAATGCATCTATGTTATTTGCCTCAACTACTCCTTGTGGTAGGGCGTTCCACATTCTTACCACTCTTGGGGTCAAGCATGACTTTCCCTTCTGAAGTCCTTGCTGACTATTTTTCATTATATTTTCATTCTCTAGATGTCTTTCTATTACATCTTTGAGTAAAGATTCCATTATCTTTCTGACCACTGACATTAAGCTAACTGGTCTATGGCTCCCTGTACTGGGGGGTTCATATCACCTTTTTAAAATATAGGAATAATATTAGCTGTCCGGCAGTCTGCTGACACTATTATAGTGAATTTTTATATATATGTAATAGTGCCTCTGTTATCTCCTCCCTAACTTCTTTTAATATTCACGGATGCAATCCATTCAGACCAGGGGTTTTATCCTCCCTAAGTTTGATTAGTTTCTCAATTATTTCCCCCTTTCTATCTTAAATGTTTTAATATCTTTTTTGATCTCTTCTAATGTCCTGCCCACCTTGTTGATCTCCCTGGTAAATATGGAGGCAAAGTAACTTTTCAATATTGCTGCCATTTCGCTGTCATACTGTGAGTTTATCTTGTGCATCCCTTAGTGGCCCTATCCCTATCCTGATTTTTCATTTGTTATTTATTTATTCTGTAGAATATTTTACTTTTTCTTTTTATATTCCATAATTTAATTTTGTAGTTCTTCTTTGCTTTCCTAATTGTTTATTTGACTGCTTTCCTAACCTCTTCGTATTCCCTTTTGTTTTCCTCTCCTTTATTGCCTAAGTACTTAGAGTATGCCTTTTTTTTTAGTTTCAATTTTACCCTTAGCTCTTTAGCCAATAATGAAACACCATGGATGAATAGTTTATTCTTGCTTTTTAGAGGAATACATTTCTCCTGAACTCTATTAATCACCGTTTTGAATATTATCCACTGCTGTTTTATTTCTTTGTCTGTCAAATTTTTTTTCCAGTTTATCTTCCCTAGTTCCATTCTTATCCCCTCAAAAGTAACTTTTTTCCAATCTACTACTTTGGTCTTTTGTCTTACTTATGTCTTTCTCAATCATTATTTTAAACCTTATTATGTTATTATTGCTATTGCCTACATGTTCCCCTCTGCTTACTTCTCTTATCTGCTCTGGTTCATTTGTCATTACCAGATCCAGCAGTGATTCCTCTCTTGTTGATCTTCTCAGATGCTGGGTAAGAAAGGAGTCAAGTACACACTGTAAAAATTCCATTCCCATTCCTCTTTCCCTATTTCTTCTTGCCAGTTTATTTGGGGGCAATTGAAATATCCCATGATTGTTATTCGATATTTTTTACTCATTTTATAAATTTGTCTACATATTTCATCCTCTACTTCCCTTCTGCCATTAGGTTGTCTGTAGAATATACCTATCAACGTGATCAATCCCTTCTTATCCTTTCTCTCATTCCATATGGATTCTGTTTCTATCTTAATGTTACTTATGTCCCTTTTTTCTATTGCCATTATGTTGTTCTAATTAGTACAGCTACCCCTCCCCCTCCTTCCCTATCCTTTCTAAATACATTATGTCCTGCAAGGAAGTAGATGAGCACATTGCAGATGCCCTAACTATAATCTTTCAAAGTTCTCTAGATTCAGGAACTGTCCCTCTAGATTGGAAAATTGCACATGTCACTCCGCTTTTTAAGAAAGGAGAGAGAGGGAAACCAGGGAATTATAGACCAGTTAGCCTAACATCTGTTGTGGGGAAAATGCTGGAGTCTATAATTAAGGATAGGGTGACTGAACACCTCGAGAATTTTCAGTTAATCAGAGAGAGCCAGCATGGATTTTTGAAAGGTAGGTCGTGCCTGACAAACCTGATTGAATTTTTTGAAGAGGTGACTAAAGTAGTGGACAGGGGAATGTCAATGGATGTTATTTATATGGACTTCCAGAAGGCATTTGATAAGGTCCCACATAAGAGACTGTTAGCTAAGATAGAAGCCCATGGAATCGAGGGAAAAGTACGGACTTGGTTAGGAAGTTGGCTGAGCGAAAGGCGACAGAGAGTAGGGATAATGGGTAGGTACTCACATTGGCAGGATGTGACTAGTGGAGTCCCGCAGGGATCTGTCTTGGGGCCTCAATTATTCACAATATTTATTAATGACTTAGATGAAAGCATAGAAAGTCTCATATCTAAGTTTGCCGATGACACAAAGATTGATGGCATTGTAAGCAGTGTAGATGGAAATATAAAATTACAAAGCGATATTGATAGATTAGGTGAATGGGCAAAACTGTGGCAAATGGAATTCAATGTAGACAAATGTGAGGTCATCCACTTTGGATCAAAAAAGGATAGAACAGGGTACTTTCTAAATGGTAAAAAGTTAAAAACAGTGGATGTCCAAAGGGACTTAGGGGTTCAGGTACATAGATCATTGAAGTGTCACGAACAGGTGCAGAAAATAATCAAGAAGGCTAATGGAATGCTGGCCTTTATATCTAGAGGACTGGAGTACAAGGGGGCAGAAGTTATGCTGCAGCTATACAAAACCCTGGTTAGACCGCACCTGGAGTACTGTGAGCAGTTCTGGGCACTGCACCTTCGGAAGGACATATTGGCTTTGGAGGGAGTGCAGCGTAGGTTTACTAGAATGATACCCGAACTTCAAGGGTTAAGTTACGAGGAGAGATTACACAAATTGGGGTTGTATTCTCTGGAGTTTCGAAGGTTAAGGGGTGATCTGATCGAAGTTTATAAGATATTAAGGGGAACAGATAGGGTGGATAGAGAGAAACTATTTCAGCTGGTTGGGGATTCTAGGAGTAGGGGGCACAGTCTAAAAATTAGAGCCAGACCTTTCAGGAGCGAGATTAGAAAACATTTCTACACACAAAGGGTGGTAGAAGTTTGGAACTCTCTTCCGCAAACGGCAATTGATACGAGCTCAATTGCTAAATTTAAATCTGAGATTTAAAGGTATTAAGGGATATGGGCCAAAGGTGGGTATATGGAGTTAGATCACAGATCAGCCATGATCTTATCAAATTGCGGAGCAGGCACGAGGGGCTGAATGGCCTACTCCTGTTCCTATGTTCCTAATATTTAACTGCTAGTCCTGTTCCTTTTGTAGTCATGATTCAGTTATCCCTACCACATCTGGCTCCTCGCTATGAATTATTGCCTCCAGTTCCCCCATTTTGTTTTGGATGCTATGCACATTGCTGTACAGCAATTTAATTTGTTTTTAGTAATTCTTCCCCTCCCTTTTTTTATAACAGTCATTTTGTACTTATGTTCTATAACTGTATTTGTTCCCTGACCATTTATGTTACCCATATTCCTTAACTTGGTCTGACCTTTACCCTCAAAGGTAGTAATCTCCAGATTACTCCCGTGCCACACGCTAGTTAGTGCAGAAATAGGAGGATAGAGCAGATGACTGCTTGGCTGGAGAGATGGTGCAGGAGGGAGGGGTTTAGATTCCTGAGGCATTGGGACCAGTTCTGGGGAACCTGTACAAGACAGAAGGGTTGCACCTCAACAGAGCTAGGACCAATATCATTGCGGGAGGTTTGCTTGTGCTATTGGGTAGAGTTTAAACTAGCTTGGCAAGTGGATGGGAATCTAAGCGTAGATTCAGAAGGGAGAGAAGCAGAGTTGGAAATGGAAGGCAGAAAATTAGGAAGTGAGTTTGGAAGGCAGAGGAAACAAAGGCTAGAAAATAGACAACAAAGGAGTTTGGCAATACTTAATGGTATATACTTCAATGCAAGTAGTCTCGTGAATAAGGCAGATGAGCTAAGGGCACAGAAAGACACGTGGAAGTATGATATCATAGCTATTACTAAAACATGGCTTAAAGAGGGGCAAGAATGGCAGCTCAACATTCCTGGTTACAGGGTTTTCAGACGAGATAGAGAGGGGGGTAAAAAAGGAGTGGGGGTCACAATATTGGTTAAAGAAACAATTACAGCTGTGAGGAGGGATGATGTGTTGGAAGGATCATCAAATCAGGCCATGTGGGTTGAACTGAAGAACAAAAAAAGGGGCAATCACATTGCTGGGAGTGTACTATAGACCCCCAAACAGTCAGAGGGAGATAGAAGAGCAAATATGCAGGCAAATTTCTGAGAAGTGCAAAAACAATAAAGCAGTAATAGTAGGGGATTTCAACTACCCTAATGTTAACTGGGATAGAATCAGTGTAAAAGGTAAAAGGGCACAGAATTCTTAAAATGCATTCAGGAGAACTTTTTTAGCCATTTCGTAGCAAGCCCAACAAGAGGGGGGAAGTTCTGGACCTAGTTTTAGGGAATGAAGCTGGGCAGGTGGAAGAGGTATCAGTGGGAGAGCATTTTAGTGGTAGTGATCATAATTCAGTTAGCTATAGCGTAGTTACTGAAAAAATCAAAGATAGAACAGGAGTAAAAGTTCTCAATTGGGGAAAGGCCAATTTTACTAAGCTGAAATGTGATTTAGCAAAAGTGGACTGGAAATAGCTACTTGAAGGTAAAACCACATCAGGGCAGTGGGAGGCATTCAAGGAGGAGGTAGTGAAAGTTCAGAGCAAATATGTTCCCACAAAGAAAAAGGGTGGGACTCCCAAATCTACAGCCTCCTGGATGTCAAGGAACATACAGGGTAGGATAAGGCAAAAAAGGGAAGCTTATGTCAGATACCGAGAGCTCAATGCTGCAGAAAGCCGAGAGGAGTGTAGAAAGTGAAGGGGTGAAATTAAATAGAAAGCAAAGAGTGGACATGAAAAAGTAAAATTAAGGAAAACCCAAAGATGCTTTATAAATACATGAAGAGCAAGAGGATAACTAAGGAAAGTGTAGGGCCTATTAGAGACCAAAAAGGTAAACTATGTGCGGAGGAGGAAGACGAGGGTATGGTTCTTAATGAATACTTTGCGTCTGTCTTCTCAAAAGTGGGGGACGATGCAGACATTGAACTTAGGGAGGAGGAGTGTAAAATATTGGATGGGATAAACATAGTGAGAGAGGAAATATTAAGGGGTTTAGCATCTTTGAAAGTAGTGTGTGGCCATTACAGAAACATGGCTGCAGGGTGACAACGACTGGGAATTAAATATGCCAGGTCATTTAACAATCAGGAAGGACAGGCAGGAAGGAAGGGGAGGTGGGGTGGCTATGTTAGTAAAGGAAGGAATCACTGTAATACAGAGAAATGATATTGGGACAAAGGATCAGGATAATGAAACAGTTTGGGTAGAGATAAGGAATAATAAGGGGAAAAAAACACTAGTGGGCGTAGTATATAGGCTTCCTAATAGTTGCAACTCTGCTGGAAGAAGTATTAATCAGGAAATAGTCAGGGCATGTAATAAGGGAACAACTATAATTATGGGGGATTTTAACTATCATATTAACTGGACAAATCAAATTGGGCAGGGCAGCCTTGAGGAAGAGTTTATTGAGTGTATTAGGGATGGATTTCTTGAGCAGTACATAACTGATCCCACAAGGGGGAAAGCAACCTTGGACCTGGTCCTGGATTAATTAATAATGTCCTAGTTAAGGATCCCCTTGGAATGAGTGACCATAACATGGTTACATTCCATATCCAATTAGAGGGTGAGAAGGTTGGTTCTCAAACAAGCGTACTGAGCTTGAATAAAGGAGACTATGATGGTATGAGAGCGGAATTGATTAAAGTGGACTGGGAAAATAGATTAAAGGGTGAGACGGTACATGAGCATGGTGTTCATCCAAGGAGTTATATTACAACTTTCAAAAAATATATATTCCACTGAGGAAAAAAGGGTGTAAAAGAAATGATAGCCATCCGTGGCTAAGTAAAGAAATTAAGGATAGTATCCGACTAAAAACAAGGACATATAAGGCAGCCAAACTTAGTGGGAGGATAGAAGATTGGGAAGCCTTCAAAAGACAGCAAAAAGTAACTAAAGGATTGATTAAGAAAGGGAAGATAGATTATGAAAATAAATTAGCAAAAAATATAAAAACAGATAGCAAGAGTTTCTATAGTTATATAAAAAGAAAAAGGGTGGCTAAGGCAAACGTAGGTCCCTTAGAGGATGAGATCGGGAAATTAATGGTGGGAAACATGGAAATGGCGAAAATGCTGAACAAATATTTTGTTTCAGTCTTTACGGTAGCGGACACTAAGAATATCCCAACACTGGACAAACAGGGGGCTCGAGGGGGGGAGGAGCTAAATACGATTAAAATCACTAAGGAATTGGTACTCAGTAAAATAATGGGACTCAAGGCGGATAAATCCCCTGGACCTGATGGCTTACATCCGAGGGTCTTGAGGGAAGTGGCAGTAGGGATTGTGGATGCTTTGGTAATAATTTTCCAAAATTCTCTGGACTTGGCAAAGGTCCCGGCAGATTGGAAAACTGCTAATGTAACACCCTTATTTAAAAAGGGTAGTAGGCAGAAGGCTGGAAATTATAGACCAGTTAGCGTAACATCTGTGGTGGGTAAAATTTTAGAATCTATTATCAAGGAGACAGTAGCGGAACATTTGGATAAACATAATTTAATAGGACAAAGTCAGCATGGCTTTACGAAGGGGAAGTCATGTCTGACAAATTTGCTTGAGTTCTTTGAGGACATAACGTGCAGGGTGGATAAAGGGGAACCAGTGGACCTAGTGTATTTAGACTTCCAGAAGGCATTCGACAAGGTGCCACATAAAAGATTATTGCTCAAGATAAAGAATCACTGGATTGGGGGTAATATTCTGGCATGGGTGGAGGATTGGTTATCTAACAGGAAGCAGAGAGTTGGGATAAACGGTTCATTCTCGGACTGGCAACCAGTAGCCAGTGGTGTTCCGCAGGGGTCGGTGCTGGGTCCCCAACTCTTTACAATCTATATTAATGATTTGGAGGAGGGGACCAAGTGTAACATATCAAAGTTTGCAGATGATACAAAGATGGGAGGGAAAGTGGAGAGTGAGGAGGACATAAAAAACCTACAGGGGGATATAGACAGGCTTGGTGAGTGGGCGGAGATTTGGCAGATGCAATACAATATTGGAAAATGTGAGGTTATGCACTTTGGCAGGAAAAATCAGAGAGCAAGTTATTATCTTAATGGCAAGAAACTGGAAAGTACTGCAGTACAAAGGGATCTGGGGGTCCTAGTGCAAGAAGATCAAATGGTTAGTATGCAGGTGCAGCAGGTGATCAAGAAGGCCAACGGAATGTTGGCTTTTATTGCACGGGGGATAGAATATAAAAACAGGGAGGTATTGCTGCAGTTATATAAGGTATTGGTGAGACCGCACCTGGAATACTGCATACAGTTTTGGTCTCCATACTTAAGAAAAGACATACTTGCTCTCGAGGCAGTACAAAGAAGGTTCACTCGGTTAATCCCGGGGATGAGGGGGCGGACATATGAGGAGAGGTTGAGTAGATTGGGACTCTACTCATTGGAGTTCAGAAGAATGAGAGGCGATCTTATTGAAACATATAAGATTGTGAAGGGGCTTGATCGGGTGGATGCGGTAAGGATGTTCCCAAGGATGGGTGAAACTAGAACTAGGGGGCATAATCTTAGAATAAGGGGCTGCTCTTTCAAAACTGAGATGAGGAGAAACTTCTTCACTCAGAGGGTAGTAGGTCTGTGGAATTTGCTGCCCCAGGAAGCTGTGGAAGCTACATCATTAAATAAATTTAAAACAGAAATAGACAGTTTCCTAGAAGTAAAGGGAATTAGGGGTTACGGGGAGCGGGCAGGAAATTGGACATGAATTTAGATTTGAGGTTAGGATCAGATCAGCCATGATCTTATTGAATGGCGGAGCAGGCTCGAGGGGCCGATTGGCCTACTCCTGCTCCTATTTCTTATGTTCTTATGTTCTTACCTGGTCCAGATGAAATGTATCCCAGGCTGTTAAGAGAAGCAAGGGAGGATATAGCAGAGGCTCTGACCATCATTTTCCAATCCTGTCTGGCTACAGGCATGGTGCTGGAGGAATGGAAGAATGGGAGAAAGAGATAGACCGAGTAATTACAGGCTAGTCATCCTAACCTCGGTGGTGGGAAAATTATTGGAAAAAATTCTGAGTGATAGTCTTAATCGTCATTTAGAAAGGCAGGGGTTAATCAAGGACAGTCAGCGTGGATTTGTTGAGGGAAAGTCGTGTCTGACTAAACTGATTGAACTTTTTG
The DNA here is from genome assembly GCF_035084215.1 of Heptranchias perlo. Lineage (NCBI taxonomy): Eukaryota > Metazoa > Chordata > Chondrichthyes > Hexanchiformes > Hexanchidae > Heptranchias > Heptranchias perlo. Next base: position 56,125,158 of record NC_090334.1, read on the forward strand.
AGGAGGCAACAAGGAGGGTCAATGAGAGTAACACGTTTGATGTAGTCTACATGGATTTTAGCAAAGCTTTTGACAAGGTCCCACATGGCAGACTGGTCAGAAAAGTAAAAGCCCATGGGATCCAAGGGAAAGCGGCAGGAAGCAAAGGGTAATGGTTGATGGGTGTTTTTGTGACTGGAAGATGTTTCCAGTGGGGTTCTGCAGGGCTCGGTACTAGGTCCCTTGCTTTTTGTTGTATATAACAATGATTTAGATTTAAATGTAGGGGGCATGATTAAGAAGTTTGCAGATGATACAAAAATTGGCCATGTCGTTGATGGTGAGGAGGAAAACTGTAGACTGTGGGAAGATATCAATGGACTGGTCAGGTGGGCAGAAACGTGGCAAATGGAATTCAATTCAGAGAAGTGTGAGGTAATGCATTTGTGGAGGCAAACAAGGCAAGGGAGTATACAATAAATGGGAGGATACTGAGAAGTGTAGAGGAACATAGTGCATGTGTAGAGTGTAGAGGAACATAGTGCATGTCCACAGATTCCTGAAGGTATACGGGATACTTTCCTTTATTAGCCGAGGCATAGAATATAAGAGCAGGAAGGTTATGCTAGAACTAGTTAGGCCACAGCTGGAGTACTGTATACAGTTTTGGTCACCACATTACAGGAAAGATGTGATTGCACTAGAGAGGGTACAGAGGAGATTTATGAAGATGTTGCCAAGACTGGAGAATTCTGGCCATGAGGAAAGATTGGATATGCTGGGGTTGTTTTCTTTGGAACAGAGGAGGCTGAGGGGCGATTTAATTGAGGTATATAAAATTGTAAGGGGCCTAGATAGAGTTTATAGGAAGGATCTATTTCCCTTAGCAGAGAGATCAATAACCAGGGGGCATAGATTTAAAATAATTGGTAGAAGGATTAGAGGGGAGCTGAGGATAATTTTTTTTCACCCACAGGGTGGTGGGGAACTGGAACTCATTGCCTGAAAGGGTGGTAAAGGCAGAAACCCTCATCGCATTTAAAATGTACTTCGATTTGCACTTGAAGTGTCGCAACGTACAAGGCTATGGACCAAGAGCTGGAAAGTGGGATTCGGCTGGATAGCTCTTTTTCAGCCGGCGGAGACATGATGGGCCAAATGGCCTCCTTCTGTGCTGTAAATTTCTATGATTCTATGATCCATTTCCTTCTCCTTTCTTCTTCAGACTTATGTTATCGTCCCCAGATCCCTCCCCCGGTCTTACTAGTTTAAAGTCCCATTGACAGTCCTATTTATTCTTTCTCCTATGACACTCGTCCCATTCCGGTTCAGGTGGAGCCCGTCCCAATGGTACAGCTCCTTCCTGTCCTAGTACTAGTGACAGTGTCCCATGGAATGGAACCCCTCCTTCCCACACTGCTCTTTCAGCCATGTAATCACCTTCCTGATCTGTCTATCCCTTTGCCAATTAGCACGTGGCTCAGGTAGTAATCCCGAGATTCTCTCTCTCTCTCTCTCTGCAGTCCCTTAGGGTCGAGGATGACTTGGTGGAAAATGCCTGTGCATGGACTCTTTTATTGTGGAGTGGTCATTGCACACCAACCACCACGCGGTCCCAGCAGAGCAAAGTCTTGGCTCAATGGCAGGGAAATCCGAGATGATTGGAGACCAGGCTCTGCTGTAGGACGGGGACAGTGCAGCACTTCACTGGAGTGTCAGCCTAGATTTTCATGCTCAAGTCTCTGGAGTGGGACTTGAACCCACAACCTTCTGCCTCAGAAGCGAGAGTGCTAACCATTGAGCCATGGCTGACACAATCCTGAGATTACCACCTGTGAGGTTCTGCTTTTTAATTTTATCCTGCTTTAAAACAACTCTGCTTTTGCTACAAGCCTCTCTAATCTCTGAATTAATACATTTTGCCACTTCATTGCTGGTATCAAGAGGCCTGTGGACACTCCCATCACAGTTTTAAGTCCTCTCTTTTTCCTCAATTCTAACTATAGATTCTCCGCTGATTGCTTTCCCTTACCTATATCCTTTCTTACTAATGTTGTAATCGTATCTTTCATCAATAAGGCTACCCTTCCTCCTCTTCCACTTTCCCTATCCTTTCCAAAGACCTTATAACCTGGAATATTTCACTTCCAAACCTGACCAGCTTGCAGTCGTGTCTCAGTAATGGCCACCAAGTCATACCCTCTAAGCTGCATTTGAGCCTCTAATTCACTCAATTTATTTCTTATACTCTGTGCACTAGTATATAAAGATCTTATTTGGGCAAGAGACCCTAACCTGTCCTTCTGCCCTGATGCTGTCTTTTTCACACCGTTTAACTTAACACGTTTCTTATTTGTCACTCCTGCTGTAACTACTTTGGTTATTTTAGTATTCCCTTCGCCTGGAGTATCAATATCACTGTCTGTGACCTGAACTCTGCTCTTATCCCTTTTTTAAATCTTTAAACTATTGCTTCTGGCTGAGACCTCCCCCAATTTATTTGTTTAAAGTTCTTTTTACCACCCTATTTATCTTTTCCGCTTGGACCTTGTTCCCAGCGTGGTTCAGATGCAGACCGTCCCAATGGTACAGCTCCCTCTTGTCTCAGTACAGATGCAGACCGTCCCAATGGTACAGCTCCCTCTTGTCTCAGTACAGATGCAGACCGTCCCAATGGTACAGCTCCCTCTTGTCTCAGTACAGATGCAGACCGTCCCAATGGTACAGCTCCCTCTTGTCTCAGTACAGATGCAGACCGTCCCAATGGTACAGCTCCCTCTTGTCTCAGTACAGATGCAGACCGTCCCAATGGTACAGCTCCCTCTTGTCTCAGTACAGATGCAGACCGTCCCAATGGTACAGCTCCCTCTTGTCTCAGTACAGATGCAGACCGTCCCAATGGTACAGCTCCCTCTTGTCTCAGTACAGATGCAGACCGTCCCAATGGTACAGCTCCCTCTTGTCTCAGTACAGATGCAGACCGTCCCAATGGTACAGCTCCCTCTTGTCTCAGTACAGATGCAGACCGTCCCAATGGTACAGCTCCCTCTTGTCTCAGTACAGATGCAGACCGTCCCAATGGTACAGCTCCCTCTTGTCTCAGTACAGATGCAGACCGTCCCAATGGTACAGCTCCCTCTTGTCTCAGTACAGATGCAGACCGTCCCAATGGTACAGCTCCCTCTTGTCTCAGTACAGATGCAGACCGTCCCAATGGTACAGCTCCCTCTTGTCTCAGTACAGATGCAGACCGTCCCAATGGTACAGCTCCCTCTTGTCTCAGTACAGATGCAGACCGTCCCAATGGTACAGCTCCCTCTTGTCTCAGTACAGATGCAGACCGTCCCAATGGTACAGCTCCCTCTTGTCTCAGTACAGATGCAGACCGTCCCAATGGTACAGCTCCCTCTTGTCTCAGTACAGATGCAGACCGTCCCAATGGTACAGCTCCCTCTTGTCTCAGTACAGATGCCAGTGTCCCATGAAATGGAACCCCTCCTTCCTGCATCATTCTTTTAGCCATTTGTTCTCCTTCCTCATCTGTTTGTCCCTATGCTAATTAGTACATGGCTCGGCTAATAATCCTGAGATTACCACCCTTGAGGTCCTGCTTTTTAATTTAGCTCCTAACTCTTGATACTCACTCAGCAGCACCGCCTCCCTTTCTTCCCCATGTCACTAGTCCTGACATGGACCACAACAACTGGATCTTCCCCCTCCCTTTCCAAATTCCTTTCCAGCCACATCGAAATATCCCTTACTCTGGGGTGCCAAGTGAGCAACACACCCTTCGCAACTCTTGATCGTGGCTGCAGAGGATGTTATCTATCCCCCTAGTTATTGAATCCCCTATAACTACTACATTTCTATTCTGCTCCTCATCGCTTTGGACAGCCTCCTGCTCCACGATGCCTGGGTCAGCATTGTGGCTGTCCTCCCGCAGTCTTTTTCCTTATCCTCACAGGTATCAAGTACATTGTACCTGTTCATAGAATCATAGAATCATAGAATGGTTATAGCATGGAAGGCTCCATGCAAGAGCAATCCAGCTAGTCCCACTCCCCCGCCCTATCCCCATAGCCCTGCAACTGTTTTCCCTTTGAGTACTTATGCAATTCCCTTTGAAAGCCACAATTGAATCTGCCTCCACCATCCCCTCAGACAGTGCAATCCAGATCATAATCACTCGCTGTGTAAAAAATGTTTTCCTCATGTCGCCTTTGGTTCTTTTACCAATCACCTTAAATCTATATCATCTGCTTCTTGACCCTTCTGCCAATGGGAACAGTTTCTCTCTATCGACTCTGTCTAGACCTTTCATGATTTTGAACACGTCTATCAAATCTCCTCGCAATTGTCTCTGCTCTAAGGAGAACCCCAGCTTCTCCAGTCTATCCACGTAACTGAAGGTGAGTGCCAGCATATAAGGACAAATATTTACTTCAGCTTGATCAAGCTTCAAAATCAATTTCACTTATTTGTGAGCCTTGACCAAGGCTGGATATGGGGGAAAGGAAGGGGAGAAGTGTCAAGTGTAAAGTGAAAGGAAACCTGATGTGAAGGCCCAATACTGATTCTGTGGGAAAATGAATGACTGGTACATCAGCCACTCCTCTCTTTCAGGGATGGTTAAATGGACACGTAGCTGCAGGATTGGGTCCAGGTCATGCTCCTAGGAGGATACCTAGGCACCATTATTGGCAGTAAGTGGTAAGCAGATTCAATGTTATGCATACTACCTGTAGGACCTTGGACCAGACGGAAAAGAAGCCAGCACACAAAGGAATCTGCCAAGGAAATAGTACCCAAATAAACCATCATGTCTTACACACTACATACAAACTATTGGATAGGACAAGTGTCTGCAGGACCTCCTCCTCTATTTCCCCTACCCTGCTGACTGACAGACGTACAAGGGATACGGGGATAGGGTGGGAAAGTGGAGTTGTGGTAGAAGATCAGTCATGATCTTATTAAATGGCGGAGCAGGCTTGAGGGGCCGTATGGCCTGCTCCTGCTACCCCTGCCTTCTAGTGTCTGTGCGCCTAAGAAAACTAGCCTAATTTCAAGACCCTTCTCGAACGGCCGCAGGAGGGCACTTGCATGGGATGGTGCTATGGGAAGGGGAACATGTGCTAAGGGTGATAGAAGAGTGGACAAGGGGTCGCGGAGGGAGCGGTCCCTCCAGAATGCTGAAAGGGGAAGGGAGGGAAAGATGTGTTTGGTTGTGGCATCGGGCTGGAGGTGGCAGAAATGGCGGAGAAATAATTTGGAAGACCTTGGTTGGCCTATTTTGCAGTACACCACCTGCACTGTCTAGGCATCTGAATCATTATTTGAGGTTGCCAACGATGTGCTTGACCAAGATCCCGGTGGAAGCATGCACTGCATTGTAGCTCTTCTCAGGACTTCTGCTTGGGTCTCACAGTGGTGTGATCAGCCACAGCTGCAGTGCATATCTTTGGTCTCCCAGCAGCCATCCCTGCAGTCTTTGTGGCCCATCAAATAATGGTGACACTATGGAATTTAAAATTCTCATACTTGTTTTCAAATCCCTCCCTATTTCTGTAACTTCCTTCATCCTTACCACTCTCCAAGATCTCTGCGCTCCTCCAATTCTTGCCTCTTGTGCATCCCCGATTTTCATCACTTCACCATTGGCAGCCTTGCTTTCAGCTGCTTTAAACTCTGGAATTCCCTCCTTAAACCTCTCCGCCTCTCACCTCTCTCCTCCGTTAAGATGCTCTTTAAAAACTTTCTCTTTAACCAAGCATTTGGTCACCTGTCCTAATATCTCTTTATGTGGCTCGGTATCAAATTTTGTTTAATAACGGTCCTGTGAAGCGTCTTGGGACATTTTACAACATTAAAGGTACTATGTAAATGCAAGTTGTTGTTGTTGTTGTTGGAATGCAGTAGGATGAAGTAATCGAGCATCCACCATCAGGTTATGGATCCTCATAAGTCGCAGTAATTTTTTTTTTATTTGTTCATGGGATGTGGGCGTCGTTGGCATTTATTGCCCATCCCTAATTGCCCTTGAGAAGGTGGTGGTGAGCTGCCTTCTTGAACCGCTGCAGTCCGTGTGGTGAAGGTTCTCCCACAGTGCTGTTAGGAAGGGAGTTCCAGGATTTTGACCCAGCGACGATGAAGGAACGGCGATATATTTCTAAGTCGGGATGGTGTGTGACATGGAGGGGAACGTGCAGGTGGTGTTGTTCCCATGTGCCTGCTGCTCTTGTCCTTCTAGGTGGTAGAGGTCGCGGGTTTGGGAGGTGCTGTCGAAGAAGATGGTACACACTGCAGCCACGGTTTGCCGGTGGTGAAGGGAGTGAACGTTTAGGGTGGTGGATGGGGTGCCAATCAAGTGGGCTGCTTTGTCCTGGATGGTGTCGAGCATCTTGTGTGTTGTTAGAGCTGCACTCATCCAGGCAAGTGGAGAGTATTCCATCGCACTCCTGACTTGTGCCTTGTAGATGGTGGAAAGGCTTTGGGGAGTCAGGAGGTGAGTCACTCGCCGCAGAATACCCAGCCTCTGACCTGCTCTTGTAGCCACGGTATTTATATGGCTGGTCCAGTTAAGTTTCTGGTCAATGGTGACCCCCAGGATGTTGATGGTGGGGGATTCGGCGATGGTAATGCCGTTGAATGTCAAGGGGAGGTGGTTAGACTCTCTCTTGTTGGAGATGGTCATTGCCTAGCACTTGTCTGGCACGAATGTCACTTGCTATGATCTTATTGAATGGCGGAGCAGGCTTGAGGAGCCGTATGGCCACTCCTGCTATCCCTGCCTTCTAATGTCTGTGCGCCTAAGAAAACTAGCCTAATTTCAAGACCCTTCTCGAACGGCCGCAGGAGGGCGCAATTGGCGGAAACTCACTATCCTCATTGTTTCAAACGGGGGGGCGTGGCCAGTTTTGTGGGCGGGGCCAGCTTCAGCAAGATTTTTTTGAGCCAGCGCAAAACATTGCAGAAACTCCAATTAGGCTGGGCCTAAATTATGCCCTGTGTAAACCGGATTCCCACGATGTTTTGCTCTGATTGAGCCAGATTGCACAGAAAAAGCCGGCGCAATCTAGCAGAAACTCAGGGCCTAAGTTTCTTTTGGGAATGCTCTTCATGCAGGATTGACACGGTTAGATGCAAAATATGGTCCTTTTAAAAAGCCAACGCAATCCAGCGGAATCTTGTTGGAGATGGTCATTGCCTGACGCGAATGTTACTTGTCACTTATCAGCCCAAGCCTGGATGTTGTCCAGGTCTTGCTGCACGCGGGCTCGGACTGCTTCATTATTTGAGGGGTTGCGAATGGAACGGAACACTGTGCAATCATCAGCAAACATCCCCATTTCTGACCTTATGATGAGGGAAGGTCATTGATGAAGCAGCTGAAGATGGTTGGGCCTAGGACACTGCCCTGAGGAATTCCTGCAGCAATGCCCTGAGGCTAAGATGATTGGCCTCCAACAACCACAACCATCTTCCTTTGTGCTAGGTATGACTCCAGCCACTGGAGAGTTTTCCCCCTGATTCCCATGGACTTCAATTTTACCAGGGCTCCTTGGTGCCACACTCGGTCAAATGCTGCCTTGATGTCAAGGGCAGTCACTCTCACCTCACCTCTGGAATTCAGCTCTTTTGTCCATGTTTGGACCAAGGCTGTAATGAGGTCTGGAGCCGAGTGGTCCTGGCGGAACCCAAACTGAGCATTGGTGAGCAGGTTATTGGTGAGTAAGTGCCGCTTGATAGCACTGTCAACGACACCTTCCATCACTGTGCTGATGATTGAAAGTAGACTGATGGGGCGGTAATTGGCCGGATTGGATTTGTCCTGCTTTTTGTGGACAGGACATACATGGGCAATTTTCCACATTGTCGGGTAGATGCCAGTGTTGTCGCTGTACTGGAACAGTTTGGCTAGGGGCGCAGCTAGTTCTGGAGCACAAGTCTTCAGCACTACAACTGGGATGTTATCGGGGCCCATAGCCTTTGCTGTATCCAGTGCACTCAGCTGTTTAAGAACGTAAGAACATAAGAAATAGGAGCAGGAGTAGGCCAATCGGCCCCTCGAGCCTGCTCCGCCATTCAATAAGATCATGGCTGATCTGATCCTAACCTCAAATTTAAATTCATGTCCAATTTCCTGCCTGCACCCCGTTTCTTGATATCACATGGAGTGAATCGAATTGGCTGAAGACTGGCTTCTGTGATGGTGGGGATATCGGGAGGAGGCCGAAATGGATCATCCACTCGGCACTTCTGGCTGAAGATGGTTGCAAACGCTTCAGACTTATCTTTTGCACTCACGTGCCGGACTCCGCCATCATTGAGGATGGGGATGTTTGCAGAGCCTCCTCCTCCCGTTAGTTGTTTAATTGTCCACCACCATTCACGACTGGATGCGGCAGGACTGCAGAGCTTTGATCTGATCCGTTGGTTGTGGAATCGCTTAGCTCTGTCCATAGCATGTTGCTTCCACTGTTTAGCATGCATGTAGTCCTGAGTTGTAGCTTCACCAGATTGGCACCTCATTTTTAAGTACACCTGGTACTGCTCCTGGCATGCTCTTCTACACTCCTCATTGAACCAGGGTTGATCCCCTGACTTGTTGGTAATGGTAGAGTGAGGTATATGCCAGGCGATGAGGTTACAGATTGTGCTGGAATACAATTCTGCCGCTGCTGATGGCCCACAGCGCCTCATGGATGCCCAGTTCTGAGCTGCTAGATCTGTTCTGAATCTATCCCATTTAGCATGGTGATAGTGCCACACAACACATTGGATGGTGTTCTCAGTGCGAAGATGGGACTTCGTCTCCACAAGCACTGTGCGGTGGTCACTCCTAGATTTGTGCATTTAGAACAGTGACCTTAAAGAAACAGGCCAGGTTAAAGGCTAAACATCACAAACTGTGCTTCAGACCGCAATCTGCCATTGAGCAATAGCAAAGGAGATTCACTGGGATATGCAGACATTTCAACCAAACATAGTGAAATCCTGCAGAGTTAGATCACCATCGAATATTAGTAAGTGCTGATATGTTCATTATATGTCATTAAAATATAAATCCTGAAGAAGAAAACAATTACCTTGACAAGCACGCAAACAAGTTCCAAAGCTTGGGGTGAATGCTTCAGTTTTATACAGGAACTCACAGCCAAGTCTTTTCCAATTATTTATTAAAAAGTTTATCGTTTTCAATTGTGCAAAATAACAAATGAACGAATTCTGTGGAATTCTTGGGAAATCCATATTGCCATTTGATTACTCCTTTCATTAACTTTTATTGTGATGGTAATGAAAATTGGACTGAAAAAGTGAGGAAAAAATGTTTAGGATGACATTGAATCAAGAAATTTCTAATTCCATTAATTTCTGGGTGATAGTAAAGCAACTTAAAGGGAAAAATCATAAATGTGTATTTCACTTAGCATTCCAAAGAATGAATGAAGGTGTTTCCACAGAACAGTGTTCATTTCCACGCTCAAATCAAATGCTCAAGTTACCCTCACAGATCTCCGGACACCATCCCTCTGCTCCGTCACACAGAGGTGACAGCTGAAGAGACATTTCTCCCCCTTCGCTTTGGTCTCCAGAAACCTTTCCAAGCCAAACTGGCCTCTGAGATTCCACCTTTGGTGACAAGTTCATAACTAAAATGCTAAAAATTAGCAGATGCTCCTTGGGCCATTCATACAAACCACAATATTACAAGGGTAATAATAATCTGTAATAAACAGCACTGACACAATGGGCCGAAGTGCTGTAAATTTTCCATGATTCCATGATATCAGTATTCCTGTCACAGACATTTCTAATGTCATTTCTTTAATACTCTAACCTTTGCAGTTTGCCTGTGCATTGAAAAATAACACAAAAGAAAAATGTTGGAAGAATTTGTTTTTCAGTTAATGCATATTTCATAAGGTAAGCCTTTCTTTCTCTTCAAAGGTAAAAATGTTTACCTCCTCCTCGCAAGAAGAACATAAGCTTCAATCATGTCATTGGAATTCTGAAATTTTACCATGATAGTTCAGAATAAAATATTGCGATTGGAAGATTTCATGTTAAAATTCCAGATAGTTTTGTGATCTAAAGTGGTCAGTGTTTCAGTCAAGTTCCTGGCACCACTACTATGGAGAGATGTTAGGTTAAGCGTGTACTTAAATGTAACCATTTCTAAGGAAGCCACAAAATGGTTCCAGGCAAACTTAATGGCTTGGAGCACTTAGAAACCTTGAAGTTTGACCCTGTAAATGGGCCAATTTCAAGTTTTATCAGAAGTTTCCAGCCAGACCTGCTGGCTTTGCACAAAAGTGGCTGGACGTCACTGCATTTTAGTCACTCTCCCAAGTAGCGAGCAAAGGACATAAAAGAAGCATGATACAAGTCCTCAGCTAGGGAGCCCCCAGCTTCACAGTACACCAATACTGGCACAGATGCCCACCAAGAAGACATCCATGCTGCGGTCCTCCTGGCTACTACGTGGATACACACTATACTCCATGGAGTGATGGTTCCACCAGTTAGAGGTGCAGAGCTTCAGCAGCAGCTACTCACCTCTCTCCAGCTCAATTATGGTAAGCACCAATTCTGGCAATATACGAATGTGCGCTTATCTACGACTTCTAGAAGTTGTTGCTCCATGTTGCAGAGTAATCATTAGTTATATGATGGACATCTGCCTTCAGCATGGTGGAAGGACCCACGCAGCTTGAGTCACGTCAACCACCTTGATGTTTTAGAAGTATAATGCCATGTACTGGGCTTACTCACCACTGCTAAAACTAGATTATCTGGTCAATTATTCCATTACCATTTGTGGGACTATGCTGTGTGCAAATTGACTGTGCATCAGCCTACCAAAAAACAGTGCCCACAGTTCAACATTAATTAACTGGCTGTGAAATGCTTTGGGATGTCCTGAGGATGTGAAAGGTGTTATATGAATGCAAATCTTTCTTTCTTATTATGTGAAAGTCTTTGGCAATGAGGCATGCCCACTACAAGAATGATTCTCTCTCCACAGTACTCAATGACAGCCCAGTATAGGCTGGAGCCCACGCTCCCTACAGTCCTTTCCCCTTTTTGCCACAAATCTACCTCACAGCTTGGTCCCAGATCTCACACATGGGCCAGAGGAAGTCCTTTGTTACATGAATAAGACTTCTGAACTGTTAAAATATGGTTTAAAACAAGCATAGAAAATAGGAGGGAAAAAGTTCAGCATCTCTGTGAGAACAAGGACAGCTCACACAGCAGAACATCAGGGAGGCCACAGAATAGATAACATTAACATCAGAAGGGGGTTTACACCAAATCAAGAGATGAGGTTACTAAGAAACCAATGGGGGCGTGCAAGGCCGAATAAGGGGGGCTGTGCTCAGATAAGAAGGACTTACGCATTCAGAGAAACGTAACAGCCTGTAAACAGAGATGGAGGTTGAGGTCATTAGTAATGTTACGTAAAACAGCTTACGTGGCGTCAGTATAATGGGAGGACTTACAACCATGCGATAAGACCAGTGGTGCTTACGTACAGAACAACGCAGCTGAACAGTATAACGATAGGGCATGCCACCTCCCAAAAGTTAGATCTCTCAAGAGGGGACGGTTGGAAGTTCATCAGGTTGTATTGATTGCTTGTCATTTCATGTAATCTGTAGACAGTTGTATTATAACTGGAATACTGTTGAATACAATGTTGAAGACAGCTGTAGTGCCACTCTGTTCTAAGTCAGTCTATTAAACTTGCTATTTTATAACCACTCAGGCTAGAATCAGTGGAAGTTATTGTTGATGGATTAACAACCCATAGTTGTGACAGTAATGGAGAAATCCTCTAACATGAACCACTGTAAGACTACAGATATGGAAAATACTGTAAAAACACTGTAAAACTGCAAGACATGAAACAGGCTGTGAGAAATGAAACAGTTAACCCCAAGTGACAGTCAAAGAGACTCCAGCCCATGATCTCATTTACATCAAACAATGAGGCCCTGGCGAAGGCACATTATCATCGAGACAATGTATAATCAAACTGAGCCTCTGAGCCATGCTCAGTCTCGGACAAGAACGGAAGGCCTTTCATACCTAAACAATGCTGTGAGCCAAGGGCCCATCACAGTGAGGAATACCGCATTGTCCTGATGCTGTGCAGGTAGCGGGAAGGAGATAAGGAGTTGTCTCTCAACCTCACAGCTCTGCACAACTAAGGAGTTTTGAATCACCGAGATGCCCAGATGAAGAGGTGTGAATGTCAAGCAGTCCAACAGATTGATAGCTGGAACCACAGATGAGGCCCAGGTTGGGGTTTGCATGACTGGAACACTATAAGAAGGTACAACAGCAGCACGTAGAGGCTGCAGTCAGGTGAAGACGGACGGAGACCAGTCACCTCCAGATCCAGGCCTACAATCAACATCGGTAACGACCAGCCATGTGGGTGATTGTAAGTTCCAGGCAAGCCACTAAGGGGTTTGCACTGCGGAGGCCGCAGTCAAGGGAAAACGGACGGAAACTGGTCACTTCCAGGTCCAGGCCTAAGATCAGCATCGGTAATGACTAGCCTCATGGGTGATTGTAAGTTTCAGTCATATCATAGAAGGGTTTGTACTGGGGTTTTGTTGGTCTAATAAACTAACAAGTTTGGGTTGAGCCAAAGCCTGTTTATCGCGTGCAATTTTGTTCTTGTAATTCCGAGGTCCAAGAAGCAGTGTAAGGCGGAAGGGAACGGAACACCTTACACCATGAAGGAGAATTGTTTAGAAAATGTCTTGTGTACCACAAGCTTCTCTAATGCAGCTTCTTTATGATAAAATAGCACTTACTAAATTTTGTTTCAACATTTTTCTTTATTCTTCTGCTGATTTGCTGATAGATAAAAGTCATACTGAAACATCTGCAGCAATAATATTATTTCACAAGTTAAATGCATTCTCTGATTATGTTATAGAGAACCGTGGAAAATCAGTTCAATACTACCATGTGATACATTCAGGATTGAATTTTCTTCATCAAACAAAACATAAACATTTTCAAACTGCTAGTGACTCCAAAGAGAAGACTATGTAAAAATATAAATTTAATAAGAGAGATGTAAAGTTAAACAAGCAACACAAAGTAGCAATTTTTAATTCATTCTCAGGGTGTGGGCATTACTGGCAAGGCCAACATTTATTGTCTATCCTTACTGATACAACTAAGTGGCTTGCTGGGCCACTTCAGAGGGCCGTTAAGAGTCAACTACGTTGGTGTGGGACTGGAGTCACATGTAGACCAGACGAGGTAAGAACAGAAGGTTCCTTTCCCCAAAGAGCATGGGCTCGATTTTAAAAGGAAAAAACAGGTGGGTGAGGCGAGGGGGCATTGAAAATTGCCACCATTTCAGTCCCATCCCAACCCACCTCCAATCTGCCCATTTCCAGTTTTAACGGGGGTTGGACAAGGGGCGGGCGGCCAACTCGCTCCCAAGAGGTGGGTCGGGCCTTAAAACCTTTCAAGGAGGTTTCAGGCCTCCATTTTTAAACTAATTCTCGATTTCAACCCCAGGGGGCCGGGATTCCCAGGCCTTCCGTTTTATGTCTCATGAAAGGAGGCGAGAAGGCCTGAGACTGCAGGTAAGTGCCTAGAAAGGCACAGCTAGTGGGCCCGGAGGACCAGGAGTGCTTCCCCCAGGCCCAACAAGCCTACCTGCACGACCACCCCCCCTCAACCGATTGCACACCTCCCCCCCGATTGCGAACCCCCAAACCCCCAATCGTGGACCCCCAACCCCGACCCCCCTGACCACGGACCCCCAACCCCGAACCCTGACTCCGATCATCCGACCCCAATCCTCCCCCTCTGACCCCGACCCCGATTCTCCGACCCCGATCCCCCGACCCCAGAACCCTCCCGCTCAACGATCACGGACCCCTGCGATGACCCTTGATCCCATCCCCCATGACTCGCGACTCCCGTGGCCACCTATGCACACCCGTGCCCACCTATGCCCCTTGCCCACCCATGTCCCCCATCACCAGACATCCTCTCCCTGGCTGGTCTCCTGTCTGACTGAGACCAGCCTGTCAATCAGCCGGTCAGTCGGATGGGAAACTGACAAAAAAAATAAAAGACGTCCTTACGTCAAAATCGTAAGGACGTCCGGGAAACCAATACTAATGGGTTTCCCGACCTCAAATTGACCCCCACCCCTTCCCGACTCCATTTTAAAATTGAGCCCCATCAGTGAACCAGTTTGGTTTTCATGACAATCCGATAGCTTCATAATCACTTTTACAGATACCTGCTTTTCTTTCCATCTTATTTTTTTTGATCTAATTTAAATTATCAAACTATTATGATGGAGATTTGAACTCACACTCTCTGTGGATTATTAGTTCAAGTCTCTGGATTACTAGTCCAGTAGCATAACCATTACACCACCATACCCAGTATAGCTGCTAAGTTGCCTTGACCAAAACTATTAAAATAATCTATTGAGTGTAGAATCCATCAAAAGCAGCCCCCAATAATTATTTTCTTGTTGTTATTACTGATTATCAACTATTATAATTTCCAATGACAGCTGTATATTCATATGATACTTAAATTGAGTTTGACAGTACAACTCAAAAGAAATGGAGCATTGCAGCTGCCAGATTCTGAGATACAGTATTAGAGACTCTACTGCATGATATGTGTTTCAGGAATGCTATGTGCAGTACCTGAGAGGAGTCGATGGTAGTCATGATGTGGAGATACCGGTGATGGACTGGGGTTGACAATTGTAAACAATTTTACAACACCAAGTTATAGTCCAACAATTTTTATTTGAAATCTACAAGCTTTCGGAGGCTTCCTCCTTCCTCAGGTAAATGTTCAGGAGCTCCTCGAAGCCTACGCATTTATACATATAGAACAATACATGGTGTTTACAGACTGCCCCTGCAACTGCCCGTTGCCAAGGCAATCACCGTGTTCAGACAGAGAGGTGTCACCTACAGAACCCCCGAATACACATTCAACAAAAAAACAAACAGGAAAAAAAACAGAGAGAGGCAGAAACATCCGGAAGGCAGAGAAAGCCAGCAAATGACCCATTATATTAAAAACAGATAGCTTTTGTTCGCTGGTGGGGTAACGTGTAGCGTGACATGAACCCAAGATCCCGGTTGAGGCCGTCCTCATGGGTGCGGAACTTGGCTATCAATTTCTGCTCAATGATTTTGCGTTGTCGTGTGTCTCGAAGGCCGCCTTGGAGAACGCTTACCCGAAGATCGGTGGCTGAATGTCCCTGACTGCTGAAGTGTTCCCCGACTGGGAGGGAACCCTCCTGTCTGGCGATTGTTGCGCGGTGTCCGTTCATCCATTGTCGCAGTGTCTGCATGGTCTCGCCAATGTACCATGCTCCGGGGCATCCTTTCCTGCAACGTATGAGGTAGACAACGTTGGCCGAGTCACAGGAGTATGAACCATGCACCTGGTGGGTGGTGTCCTCTCGTGTGATGGTGGTATCTGTGTCGATGATCTGGCATGTCTTGCAGCGGTTACCATGGCAGGGTTGTGTGGTGTCGTGGACGCTGTTCTCCTGAAAGCTGGGTAATTTGCTGCGAACGATAGTCTGTTTGAGGTTGGGTGGCTGTTTAAAGGCGAGTAGTGGAGGTGTGGGGAAGGCCATAGCGAGGTGTTCGTCGTCATTGATGACATGTTGAAGGCTGCGGAGAACATGGCGTAGTTTCTCCGCTCCGGGGAAGTACTGGACGACGAAGGGTACTCTGTTGGTTGCGTCCCGTGTTAGTCTTCTGAGGAGGCCTATGCGATTTTTCGCTGTGGCCCGTCGGAACTGTCGATCGATGAGTCGACCGTCATATCCCGTTCTTACCAGGGCGTCTTTCAGAGTCTGTAGGTGTCCATCCCGTTCCTCCTCGTCTGAGCAGACCCTGTGTATTCGCAGGGCCTGTCCATAGGGGATGGCCTCTTTGACGTGGTTAGGGTGAAAGCTGGAAAAGTGGAGCATTGTGAGATTGAGGTGCTGAGGTGCCCGTCTTTGATGGAGATTCGTGTGTCCAAGAAAGAAACTGATTCTGAGGAGTAGTCCATGGTGAGCTTGATGGTGCGATGGAACTTGTTGATGTTATCGTGTAGTCTCTTTAGTGATTCTTCGCCGTGGGTCCATAGAAAGAAAATGTCGTCGATGTATCTGGTGTATAGTGTTGGTTGGAGGTCCTGTGCAGTGAAGAAGTCCTGCTCGAACTTGTGCATGAAAATGTTGGCGTATTGTGATGCAAATTTGGTCCCCATGGCTGTTCCGTGTGGTTAGGGTGAAAGCTGGAAAAGTGGAGCATTGTGAGATTGAGGTGCTGAGGTGCCCGTCTTTGATGGAGATTCGTGTGTCCAAGAAAGAAACTGATTCTGAGGAGTAGTCCATGGTGAGCTTGATGGTGCGATGGAACTTGTTGATGTTATCGTGTAGTCTCTTTAGTGATTCTTCGCCGTGGGTCCATAGAAAGAAAATGTCGTCGATGTATCTGGTGTATAGTGTTGGTTGGAGGTCCTGTGCAGTGAAGAAGTCCTGCTCGAACTTGTGCATGAAAATGTTGGCGTATTGTGATGCAAATTTGGTCCCCATGGCTGTTCCGTGTGGGCGTGGTCTTTCATTTCACAGACTGTCCCATGCGTTGCTGAGAGGAAGAATTGACAGCGAACAACCTCACGAAACTTCAAAATCTAGCAAGTGGATGCCACGCAGCCCGCAGTAAGTCCTTTCATTCTTTTAATTCACAGGAGCTGCAGAGAGCTATGCCACACCGCTCTGTGCGATTTCCAGCCCATTACGTTCTTTGCTCCCCACTCACTCACTTACTGTTATACAAGGCAGCATTTGACCGAGTGTGGCACCAAGGAGCCCTAATAAAATTGAAGTCAATGGGGGAAAACTCTCCAGTGGCTGGAGTCATATCTAGCACAAAGGAAGATGGTAGTGGTTGTTGGAGGCCAATCATCTTAGCCTCAGGGCATTGCTGCAGGAGTTCCTCAAGGCAGTGTCCTAGGCCCAACCATCTTCAGTTGCTTCATCAACGACCTTCCCTCCATCATAAGGTCAGAAGTGGGGATGTTTGCTGATGATAGCACAGTGTTCAGTTCCTTTCGCAATTCCTCAGATAATGAAGCAGTCCATGCCCGCATGCAGCAAGACCTGGACAACATCCAGGCTTGGGCTGATAAGTGGCAAGCAACATTCGCACCAGACAAGTGCCAGGCAATGACCATCTCCAACAAGAGAGAGTCTAACCACCTCCCCTTGACATTCAACGGCATTACCATCGCCAAATCCGCCACCATCAACATCTTGGGGGTCACCATTGATCAGAAACTTAACTGAACCAGCCATATAAATACTGTGGCTACAAGAGCAGGTCAGAGGCTGGGTATTCTGTGGCAAGTGACTCACCTCCTGACTCCCCAAAGCCTTTCCACCATCTACAAGGCACAAATCAGGAGTGTGATGGAATACTCTCCACTTGCCTGGATGAGTGCAGTTCCAACAACGCTCAAGAAGCTGGACACCATCCAGGACAAAGCAGCCCGCTTGATTGGTACCCCATCCACCACCCTAAACATTCACTCCCTTCACCACTGGTACACCGTGGCTGCAGTGTGTACCGTCTACAGGATGCATTGCAGCAACTCGCCAAGGCTTCTTCGACAGCACCTCCCAAACCCGCGACCTCTACCACCTAGAAGGACAAGAGCAGCAGGCACATGGGAACAACACCACTTTCACATTCCCCTCCAAGTCACACACCATCCCGACTTGGAAATATATCGCCATTCCTTCATCGTTGCTGGGTCAAAATCCTGGAACTCCCTACCTAACAGCACTGTGGGAGAACCTTCACCACATGGACTGCAGCGGTTCAAGAAGGCGGCTCATCACCACCTTCTCAAGAGCAATTAGGGATGGGCAATAAATGCTGGCCTTGCCAGCAACGCCCACATCCCATGAACGAATAAAAAAAAAGCATGCACTTAAGCACAATAGTTTGCCACACAGCACCTTGCCATTTAAGCACCATTTGAAGTTTTTTTTTTGCAAGCAGCATTCTAATATTTTTTTCTGTTCCGTTTTTCAAGGTAAGCAGCAAGAAACAAATGCAGCTTCCAGGACTGTCCAAGAAGTCAGCATGTCCCAGTGTCATGCTTCACTTGCTCCACCGGTTGCAAGCACTGTCTAGTTCCGTTCATCCCAGAGGATTTAGATTGTGAGGTTGAGGAGGATACACCTCCTCAAGGTGAAGCATTGAGTAAGAGTGAGGAGAAGCAAGTGGAGGTGAAAGTGAAGCAGCAGGAACCTGTTGTCAGGGGATATTTCAGACCATGTAACAAAATTGGAAACTGTCAAATAAATTGTTATTGAGATTTTAAGGTAATTAATGTATCTCGCTACTGGTCAGCAAATAGACAAATAAATGAAAGGAGAAGGAGGCTCACCTGCCTGATATGTTACATACTGCTTTGAAAACCAAGTTGATATTGGAAGCGTTGAAAATAATGTATAGGATTTCAATCTTCAGCAAAGGACAGAGTGACCCTAAGAATTATAGGACAGTTGGCGTCACATCAATAATGGAAAAAGATGCAGGAGTATGTTACAATAGAAGCAATTCAGGATCATCTATCAACACTGAAGGTAATAAACAAAAGTTAAACTGGGTTCTTGAAGGTAAAGTCATGTCTAACAAATTAATTGAAATTTCTGAAAAAGTAATGGAGTTGCTGGATGAAGGAAATGCAGTGAAAGACAAAGTCCCTCACAAGAGACTTAGAACTAAAGTGAAGGCTTATTGGATTGTGGAAGAACTTACAAGTTGAATAGAAATAGATGCAACCAGAGAGGGGTTGAAGCAAAAAAAAGATGTATAATAGATAAATACAAAAGTAGTGATTCAAGTTTGGGTGTGATGACTGCGGTCTTTCATAGAGTCCAGAGTTGCAACATATACTATGCCTAATGATCAATAATAGCTTTGAGGAGGCTGATTGGGAGCAGAATTTCTAAGTGCGCCAGTGATACGAAATTGTATGAATAGGTTGAACGTCCTGAAATTTCCTTGATGATTCTGTTAGACTCCCGCCATAATTCCGGCAGAACCCACTAGAAAATGGCAGAATTGTGCTGGGATTTCAATAATTCTGTTGCACTGAGAGTTCTTGCTTCCCCAACTTAATAGGGACCCGGTGTATTACTGGGTGCTTGTATGATGAGTGAAGGGATGCACACCAGTCTCCAGATAGGCACAAGGGGCGGGGGGCGGTGGAGGGGTGTCCAGATCAGGGAGTGGCATAGACTCCTGAAGAAAAGATTAAAAAGAAAAATTGGATTAATCCCCTTGCACAGGGAGCTGGGGGGGCACTAAGGAGTCCCAAATGGTAGCGGGACTGGGAAACTCCTCAATGGTAGGCAGCAGTCAGGTTTTCTGGCTTCATGGGGCAGGCGGGTGCTAGAGAGGCACCTGTAGTGGCATGGCATCGTTTCGCCCCTTGTAAATTAGGTGCCCTCCTGCTTTCCCTGGGAAATATGGCGGGGTCAGCACTTGACCACAACTATCAGCATCACAGTCCATGAATTTTCAGGGTCAAACATCATTAAATGGGTTTATGTAGACACTTAATACCTGGTTAAATTAATTTAAAAATTCTATTTACTGTTAGTAAGTATGAGGTAACAAATACATGTTCTGAAATATTGGTTCTAATGACACAGCAAGGGACATAATCCTGCAGAATGTACACCAACAGAAAAACTTAAGTATGTTAGTTTGATAGACATTGAAAACCTATTCTCAGTACAAGAATGTTTTTGCAAAGGGAAACAGAATGTTTTAGTCTTTAGCCAGATAAAAAGATTGACATCTTAGTACATCATTGAGAAATTATTATAAACAGAGCTTAACATATTAGTGAGTAGCCTTACTTCCTCAGTACCGATCTGTGTGATGGCCAGCAGCTTGTATGCTTAGGGAATTCGCCTGATGCGTAGGCTCAATTTTCTCCACTCTTACACACTTACTCAACTTGTCTCCCATCTCTTCCAGCTGCTTGATCTTTATCAACGTCTTACTCTTGTTTGCTCAATGTGTCTCTGTGAAGAAGATCTGCTCCTTCCAGGTATCACCCTTCTAGTGAGAGAGACAGATTCAGGGAATGTTATGGGGGGTGATGTCATAGACTCTCTCATGCTCTAGAAACAGTTCGTTACTGCAATGAGGAAGTGGAAAACAGGACAGTCAAGGATTTGGAATACAAAGATACCACTGCCTTAGTTTAGGATCAGTCTCAATGACTGACTTAAAGTCTGAAGTAGAAGTAATACCAACTATATTGATAACAAGTTGGTTAACACCAACAGAGACATCGTACAGAACAAAAGAGGTTGAATGATGCCAAAGCTAAATACTTAAAGACAAAAGGGAGGGGGAAAGGACTGTTGTCATGTGTTTCTGGGAGATATGGAGAAATGAAGAGTTGTACTCACCCTTAATACTCTTGTGAGGTCATTGAAGTTCTTCCTGCACTGGATCCAGGTCATGGGAGTGATGCTCCTGGAGCTGACAATCTGTGCAATGTCTCTCCATGCCTGGCAGACTTGGTGTTTCGGGATCCTCCTGCCACTTGCTGGAAAGAGAACTGTCCTCTTCACCCTGACTTCTTCCAGTAGGACGTCCAGAGAATCTTCAGAGAACATGGGGCATTGTTTCCTCAGCATCTCTGATGTTTCCCTTCTCTGTGCAGCAAAGTTTCCCAGGAGCCAGAAGAGGTGCATTACCACTTTAAACAGGCCTCTGGCTGACCCGCAGGAAACTGCGCTCGGGAAGTGGGTGGGTTTTCCGGGGAATCATGGAATCGGTTGAGAAACCCGCCCATGAGATTCTAATGAGGCCCGGGCCTGTTTCTAGGGGCGGTGGGTGAGTTTCAAACTCACCCGTTACCCACTCACCCGGAGCTAAAATTGGGGACATGTATTTTATTGTGACAATGTAAACTTAAACCAATGGATCATAGAAACACCTCAAAGTATGAAATTACATGCAATGCAAGATGAGAATATGGGTGTCAAAATGATTTAAACTGCCTCAAGATGAAGTTGTGCCAGTAAGAGAAAGAAACTGTGATTAATATCTCTAAATATCTGAAATGGCAAAAAGAGCCAAAGCAAATTTAATGAAAATACAAATTATTTTACAGTATCAAATATCTATTGAAATCATCAGTCTGAAAATTCATAATGTATTCATTGTTATTCATATGGTTATTTGTTGGGGATACAGAAAATAATCAATACTAAAACACAGAAAACTGCAAAATTCAGTTTCTGAGGAAAATGTCGCCACCATCAATGAAGGATTAAATAGTAGAAAGAAATAGAAGAGATCCCTCCTTAATAAGCATAACATCAGAAAGAAGCAGATCTTTTGATTTCAGACAGAGAGATGAAAGCAAAAAACACAAGGCAACTAAAAGAAAAAGTAACCATAAAAATTGAGTTCAGAAATCAAAACAGAATAAGCTGTAAAATCATTTCAACTAGAAGTTCTGATATAAGAATGGAATGCAAATGAAGTACCCTGCCAGAAGAAATTTAATATCGCTAAAAAGAGCGAAGGTAGGTAATAGAAAAGGGAATTGGGAAATCAGCTGAATGGCGTTATACATTCACAAAGATCAAATAAACTGATGAGTCAGTATTTGGCAGAGATAACAGAATGAATTTAGGAATGTGCTGAAGAGGATCACTAATTGGAAGCCTCCTAGCAGATGACATCCAAAACTTCTTTGCAAATTCCCAGCAAATCAAAAAGTTCTACAGTATAATCTTATACTATATTCATCAGCACTGGAATGGTCTTTAAAGGGTAGTGGATATTTGTTATAAAAATGATGGCACTAGAAACTCAAAACCATGTGGTTACAGTGCACGGGAATCTAGAGTTGCTGTTGGTGTGCCAATTCAGGGGCAAACTGTGGGTTACTAAAAGTCTCTGAAAAAATTTACTCTGGCTTTACTGTTTTGAATGTGTGAGCTTTCTCTCCCACTCAGTAAGCCAATCATTTCAAAGGGAGCAGTATTAGTCCCCTAAATCAGCTGTGAACTATAATTAGGGCTGAGGTGAGCACTGCAAGACCAGCTAATTAATCAAAAATTTGCTGTAGAAGTGGCTGTTACTGAGTGAGGAAATCTAGTTAGACAGAGCAGCTGCTACATACCATTCTGCAAGAACTCAGAGAGAGAGAGAGAAAGAGTGAGAGTCATCCCTCCTCCTGTCCCAGAAGCACCTATTGCACCCAGCGTGATGGCATGGTGGCTTGGGTGAAGGTAGCTTAAAGCAAGCAACACCAGGCAGGAGCCACAGTTTCAGATGTGCTTGACTTGTGGGGTACCTCTGGGGTGTGGTTGATATTGTGGTGTGGGGTAAATGTGGCAGCCACTTTGCGTGCAGCAAGGAAGGCTCCACGGACAGCGGTGGGAAAAGTGACGAGATAATCTGCTCTGGTGGTGTTGGTTGAGGGATAAATATTGGCCAGGACACATCAGAAATAGCAGGATATGCTGCTATTCCTGATGAAGTAGGGTGGGAGGAGGCTCGTGTGGAGCATAAACACCGGCATATACCAGTTGGGCTGAATGGCCTGTTTCTGTGCTGTGAATTCTATATCAAAAAATTCTATATAAGACACGTAAGGCCCTTGCAGTAGAAAATCTAGGGAAGTTTAGGGTCACCAGAATCCTAGCAGACTGTCAGGGAAAACCTGGAGCCAGCCAACACTTGTACTTTTTGCATAAGGGAAACACTTAGAAGGTATGGTAGGTGTAGGTGTCACTCATCTGAAACAAAGCACAAGCACCAAGAGGTAGCACCATGCTGACTCAAGCTGCCAACAGTCACACACTACATAATAAAGGAAATAGTGCCCTGTACTTGATTTATACATTATGCTGAGTATTTATTTGCCATTTAGGAGGAGTTAGTATAAGATGACAAGGCATGGTATTTGAAGAATTGACTATGAAAGGATAGGAAAAGATGGTTTGGGCTGTCATTTCGAAGCTGTGGTTTGCTCTTTTAAGAAATGGTGTACTCCTTGGAAGGCATCTGGAATTAATGCCTGGTGCACCACTCTTCCTGACTGCGTAACTGGTACCACTGCTAGCTCCCTATATGTGTCAGCAATTTCATGACACACAACTGATTTCAACAGGGAGGCTTTTGGCGAGGTTGCAATTTTTTGGCTTTTGTTGGAGCTAATGGCGGAGCGGCGCAAATCGTCCAACAATGTGTGGAGAATCAGAACTCATGACGTATCTCTTCTTCACCACAAATTGGTGGATTTTTTACAAACCAATAATGGCGAGCGCCGTTAATTGGCCATTATTTTTCCAGCAATTTCTGGGTCATTGTCTAGGTTAAAACTTTGTACAGTAGCGAAGAAGTGCTGCACTCTAGGAGGTGTCATTTCAAATGTAATGTTAAACCAAGATCTCGTTTGGTACAATTTCTAGAAAAGGAAGGCGGTGTCCTGGCCAACATGCTTCCTTCAACCACCACACCAAAAAATAAAATAGATTTATTAATAATTCATCTTATTTGTAGTTTGTGGAATCTTACTGCATTTGCCTACATAACATTGACTGCATCTTATTCATTGATTGTGAAGCACTTGGGATATCCTGAGAATGTGACATGGTGATTGTATGTATACTATAAGGATGCCCTGCGGTTAATCCAGACATGTGAAATATTGCTTTGAAATACCAATGGTATGTTTGATAGTAATTCTGGTTACAGTATGGCCTCCTTTACTCTGTTTCTGTCTGTGATTGGTGAATGATTGCCATGAGCCACGGTTGCAAAGAGTAGCCTTGGTCTCTCTCCGTCTGCTCTTCATTCCCCTTCAAATAATGGTGATATAATTGATTACCTTAAAATGAAGGCTTCATAAGAACTTTCAGCAAATAGGCATTGATGTGCATGCTCTTGCATTGGTGGCCACATACCAGGCCAGATTTTTCTGTGAATTATCATCTATTTTATTGCGGATTTGGGGCTTAAAATGTAGTAAAATGGGGCAGTATTGCATTCTGCCTCAAAAACACCAGTCTAATGTAGCACCAGAATGTTCCTCCAAAAAAATTGCCAGTCCCTTATAAGGCCCACCGAGAGCCAATTTTGCCGCCTTTGATTAGGGTCAAGTGCGTGCAGCTAACCTCTCTGACCCATTATCCCTAACTTCTGCCCAAATAATTACCGCCACTGTATAAGTGGAGGTAGGAGCACCAGTAAAGTATCCCTGAGGCAGATACTACTTGGAGGAAGTCATTTTGATTTTTGCAACTGAAGGCTGGTGTTATTTTGTCTGAATATCGATCTGTTAGGTACTTTGGAGGTTGTCACAGGATCAGTCAGGACTTTTGTTACTACTTTTAGTCAGCACTGTAGAAAGTACAGCTTTGGACTGGGGACATGGTTATGGGCGAGTTTTTATTTTGGAAGGAGAGAACAGAATGTTCAAGGCATGTGTAGTTCCCCCATATGGAACGTATGTATTCCCTGACAATGAGTGGTGGAGGTGTGTTGTCCCTTCAAATTCCCCTCTCAATTCCCCCCCCCCCCTCACCTCCCCCCCCACAAAAGCTGCTGCTCCTTGAGACATCTGACACTCTTTGCTGAAAATGGATGACCCCCTTGAACTGGCTGCAAACTTTTAAAGGCTGCACGAGTACTGATCTTCACCCCTCCCAGGAGCAGTAACCCTATCAGGAACAGCATTACCACTCTAAACCTGCCCTGCATAGCAACCGAGGGCCCTGGGAGCTAATAACAAAAACAGAAAAAGCTGGAAATACTCAGCATGTCAGGCAGCATCTGTGAAAAATCAGAAGTCAGTCAGTCAGCGTTTCAGGTCTAAGATCCTACTTCAGGACTGCTAATTGCAGGTTAATGGGGTGGGGAGGGGGGCACTGGCATGGACACTGGTATTCCCACCCTTCTATTAAGCCACTAATAAAAGAAGGATCCAGCCCACCATGTCAAAGTTACAGAAAACACATGCTAGAGATAATTGCCTTTAAACTGGGAATATATTTCTCACACATCATAGAGTTATACATAACATAAATTGTAATTGCTTGCATGGTCAGAAAATATGATGCTGAGTAAGGACACAACTGGAAAAGGCAGCAAAGGAAAATTCAATAAAGGGAGATACACATTTTACATCGTTTGAAGGGGGATTTTGGTTTTACCATTTTTGAAAGCTTCCTAGCCCTTTTCACTCTGGGTGCCCCTATGGGAATCTCTCTTTATTTGGCTTATTTCGAGGAAGAAAAGGAGGAAAAATGCAAGGATGCTGGTGAAGGAACTAGACATTGAAAGAGTGCTTGTACCCATCCTTACCCTCCCAATCAAGTATACAGACCAAGGCAAATATTTCTGGACTTATCAGAAACTTGTGGAGGATACGCTTCACCAGGAAAGCAATAACAGAGTTGTGTCACCTGGTGCAAAATGACCTGCAGCCAACAGTCAGGGCAAGCACTGTTGTAATAAAGCCACTGCCGTCCTGAATTTTTTTCCTCTAGCTCCTTCCGGGCTGTCACGGGGATAATCAATAATATCAGCCAATCTGCAGTCTACACAAGTATAAAGCATGTGACTGACATTTTGTTTACCAGATAAAACAACTTTATCACTTTCCCAATGAACAACCAGAACCAGTAGACAAGAAGGCTCTGTGTTTTGACCAGATTTCAGGATTTTTCGAAGTCCAGGGTGTCATGGATCGCAAACATGTGGCTCTATGTGCTCCTCTCCACAATAGTTGGATGAACTCTTCATGAACTACAAGGATCAACATACAGCTAGTCTGCAACCATCAGCACAGGATCATGGAGGTCAACACCACTTCCCCGACAGCTGTCCTGATGCCCACATTTTACCGCAGTATTCCATTCCCCCGTTGTTTGACCGTGGACACAGAATGTGAGGTTGGCTACCCACTACAGGTCAAGCTTATAAAGAAATCAAATGCATATCATGCAAAAGGATTCTCAGCAACTGGGGGATAGATTAAAGAGCAGGACTCCAAGATAGTAAACTCAAGCTTGCTCCCAGTGTCACATTAGTTAGTATAGGAATAATAACACAAGGGATTTAAATGTGCGGCTGGAAAGATGCTGGAGGAGGGGTGGGTTCAGATTTCTGGGACTTTGGTCAGCTTATGGTGGTTTTCTAGGGGGATTTTGGTTTTGCCATTTTTGAAAGCGTCCTAGCCCTTTCCACTCTGGGTGCCCATGTGGGAATCTCTCTTTATTTGGCTTATTTCGAGGAAGAAAAGGAGGAAGTATGCAAGGATGTTGGTTAAGGAACAAGAAGTGGAAAGAGCTCGTAACCATCCTTACCCTCCCAACCAAGCATACAGCCCAAGACAAATATTCCTGAGGGGCTTCTAGGTTGCTTTATTTTGCACTGTGCACATCAGGCACACTGTAAGCAACAGCACCGCATATAACAGGAGCCAGCACCTGATGCCAAAGATCGCATTACCAGCCCCAAAAATCGGACAGTGGAAACGTGCGAATCAGTAACAATCCAAAGTACTGATTCTAGAGTTGCAACATTTGAGAAATATTCCAGTTTACAGTGGGCAAAAAATTTAGAAACCTCACAAGTTGTTGTTAAGGGTGGCATCCATCAAATACTGAAGCATAATGCTTTAAATTTGAATTTTCTACATCCCAGAATCAGAGAACCCAACTTTATTTTATATCTTTTCCGTCAGTGAAACTTAACTCGGCTGAGAGTGTAAATTTCTGCTGGCCTAGCAAAGCATGAAATATATATGTCAAATCATATAATTGAAAATATGTAAAGCCTATGATGTATTTGGAATATTGTGCTTTATGTCTTTTATACACAAAGCATAAGGCAAGCTGCTGAAAAAACAATTCAAATATGTGAACTAAATATTGTGCCTTTATTAATATATATTTAAATTGTCATTAGCTGTCTAAAGAATGCCGGAATTTTTAAAAGTATTGAACAAAAAATTGCAGGATAATGATCCAGAATTGATAATGATCCAAAATTAATTGAATGTTAAATAAGAATATTGTTCTTGGAATTAATCAAGGCTCCAGAAGTGTAACTCCAACCGTGAGAAGTACAAGTTCACGTGCACCTCTCTTTCCCTGATTTGATTGCATTTTTGGTCTGAATTCCTCTCGTATTGGTAGGTTTGTTGCAGGGTGGTCCGAAGACCGGCCAATATAAAACCACTGCTAACCAGCTGCTATTTCCTCCCAAAACCCTGATTACCCATTCAGAGCGGTTTGGAAGCCTGAAAACTGCCCTTCATTGTCTTACCACTAGGAGGAAGGGTCCTTGTATTTGCAGCAACAGACACTGCAAGGTGGCTGAAGGAGCAGCAACCTCGGGTGTGGCAGCAGCAACAAGGGCTCCAAGGTTGTAAAATGCATCTGTGGAGCTGCTGCTGGCAGCACGGAAAGATTGTCTCATGGGCACTGATGGCAGGAAGCCCTATGGAGGGTGGTACTGCTGTCTGGAGGGAGGTGGCAGAGGCAGTCAGTGCAACATCCACCACCCCAAGAATTGCAACACAGTGTAGAAAGAATTTCAATGACCTCAGAAGTGTGGCCAAGGTCAGTCAAGACATTCATGTCAACACACATCCTCTGCCACTATATAGCCTTCATTCACCTCTTGACCCCTCATACTCTTTATCTCTGAGCACCTGGGTGTCAGGGCAACTTTCTAATGCAAAGCAAATCATCTCCAAACTCTCAACCACCATCTACACTCACCAGCCACTCTATCAGCTCACTTTGCCTGCTACAAGGGTTACTGCTCATCTTCAAGGACACTTCATTTAAAGGGACAATGCACCTCCATTTCAGATTTTGAATTCTGATGTGTCTAATCTAACGCCAATGCAGAAGACAGAGAATAATCACTGAAATTACTTCTTGGGCACAAAGGAGATAAAACAAGGGGCATTGTTATCCACCTCAAAATCCAGGGTGAAGAAAATGGGATGTGATCAGCACAATGACAGCTATGTAATTGCTGCCACAAAACTGTTTAAAATGCATTTAAATTCAACAGTCCAAAAATTCCCTCCATTTGGATTATAGAATTTAAAATAATTCTAGACAATTAAAAAACTGGATGGATACCCTGTTTAGATAATCGCTCTATGTTTTTCATCATGTCACAAAGGTTGTGTACAAGTTGCAGAATTCACTGTAACTGTGTCAACACAATTTAACTATCTCTTTTAACAGCCACTCTTTTCATTAATAGAATCTGTAAACTGAGAGAGTGGAGATGAAAACTGGATTCTGTGTTTTTAGAGAATGAAGCTATGAGCTGAGGTGATTTGAAACAATCATAGAATCATAGATAGGTTACAGCATGGAAGGAGACCATTCGGCCCATTGAGTCCGTGCCGGCTCTATGCAAGAGCAATCCAGCTCGTTCCACTCCCTCGACCTATCCCTGTAGTCCTGCACATTTTTTCCTTTCAAGTACTTATCCAGTTTCCTTTTGAAGGCCATGATTGAATCTGCCTCCACCACCCCCTCGGGCAGTGCATTCCAGATCCTAACCACTCGCTGTGTAAAAAAGTTTTCCCTCATGTCACTTTTGATTCTTTTGCCAATCACCTTAAATCTATATCCTCTGGTTCTTGACCCTTCCACCAATGGGAACAGTTTCTATCCATCTATTCTGTCTAGACCCTTCATGATTTTGAATACCTCTATCAAATCTCCTCGCAACCGTCTCTGTTCCAAGGAGAACAACCTCAGTTTCTCCAGTCTATCCATGTAACTAAAGTCCGTCATCCCTGGAATCATTCTAGTAAATCTCTTCTGCACCCTCTCTAAGGCTTTCACATCTTTCCTAAAGTGCGGTACCCAGAACCGGACACAACACTCCAGTTGTGAACGAACCAATGTTTTATAAAGGCTTATCATGACATCCATACTTTTGTACTCTGCCTCTATTTATAAAGCCCAGGATCCTGTATGCTTTTTTAACTGCTTTCTCAACCTGCCCTGCCACCTTCAACGATTTGTGCACATATACCCCCAGATCTCTCTGTTCCTGTACCCATTTTAGAGTTGTGCCCTCTAGTTAATATTGCCTCTCCTCGCTCTTCCTACCAAAATGTATCACTTCGCATTTTTCTGCGTTAAATTTCATCTGCTATGTGTCCGCCCATGCCACTAGCCTGTCTATATCCTCATGAAGTCTACCACTGTCCTCCTCATTGTTTACTACCCTTTCAAGTTTTGTGTCATCTGCAAATTTTGAAATCGTACCCTGTACACCCAAGTCCATGTCATTAATATATGTCAAGAAAAGCAGTGGTCCCAGCACCGACCCCAAGGGAACACCACTGTATACCTCCCTCCAGTCCAAAAAACAATCATTCACCACTACTCTTTGTTTCCTGTCACTTAGTCAATTCTGTATCCATGTTGCTACTGCCCCCTTTATTTCATGGGCCGCAATCTTGATGATAAGCCTACCATGCGCCACTTTATCAAATGCCTTTTGAAAGTCCATATACACCACAAAACTGCATTGCCCTCATCTACCCTCTCTGTTACCTCATCAAAAATCTCTATGAGGTTAGTTAAACACGATTTGCCTTTAACAAATCCATGCTGGCTTTCCCTAATCAATCCACCCTCGTTTAAGTGACTGTTAATTCTGTCCCGGATTATCGTTTCTAAAAGTTTCCCCACCACTGAGGTTAAACTGACCGGCCTATAGTTGCTGGGTTTATCCTTACACCCTTTTTGAACAAGAGTGTTACATTTGCAATTCTCCAATCCTCTGGCATCACCCCCATATCTACGGATGTTTGGAAGGTCATGGCCAGTACCTCCACAATTTCCACCCTTACTTCCCTCAGCAACCGATGACGCATCCCACCTGGACCGAGTGACTTATCTACTTTAAGTACAGCTAGCCTTTCTAGTACCTCTTCTTTATCAATTTTTAGCCCATCCAGTATCTCAACTGTATCTTCCTTTACTGAGACTCTGGCAACATCTTCTTCCTTGGTAAAGACAGATACAAAGTACTCATTTAGTACCTCGGCCATCCCCTCTGCCTCCATGAGTAGATCTCCTTACGGTCCCTAATCGGCCCCACCCCTCCTCTTACTACCCATTTACTGTTTACATGCCTGTAGAAGACTTTTGGATTCCCTTTTTTTGATGGCCGCCAGTCTATTCTCATACTCTCTCTTTGCCCCTCTTATTTCCTTTTTCATTTCCCCTCTGAACTGTCTATATTCTGCCTGGTTCACACTTGTGTTATCAACTTGATATCTGTCATACGCCTCTTTTTCCCCTTTCATCTTACTCACTATCTCTTTTGTCATCCAGGGAGCTCTAGCTTTAGTTGCCCTACCTTTCTGCCTCGTGGGAATGTGCCTAGACTGTACCCGAACCATCTCCTCTTTAAAGGCCGCCCACTGCTCAATTACAGTTCTGCCAATCTTTGATTCCAATTTACTCGGGCCAGATCTGTTCTCATCCCATTGAAATTGATCCTCCTCCAATTGAGTATTTTTACTTTAGAGTGGTCCGTGTTCGTTTCCGTAGCTATTCTAAACCTTATGGTACTGTGATCGCTGCTCCCTAAATGCTCCCCCACTGACACTTGCTCCACTTGGCCCGCCTCTTTCCCTAGAACCAAGTCCAGCAATGCCTCCTTCCTTGTTGGGCTGGAAACGTACTGGTCAAGAAAGTTATCCTGAACACATTTCAAAAGTTCCTCCCCCTCTTTGCCCTTTATATTATTATTGTTATCCCAGGATATATTAGGATATTTGAAGTCCCCAGTTATCACTACTCTATGGCTCTTGCACCTCTCTGTAATTTCTCTGCAAATTTGCACCTCTATATCCTTCCCACTAGTTAGTGGCCTATAGAATACCCCCAGTAGTGTAATGGTACCTCTATTGTTTCTTAACTGTAACCAAATAGATTCTGTCCTTGACCCCTCCAGGACATCGTCTCTCTCTAGTACTGCAATATTCTCCTTAATCAATACTGCCACCCCTCCTCCTTTCTTTCCTTCCCTATCTTTCCTGAACACCTTGTATCCAGGAATATTTAGTACCCAATCCTGCCCTTTTTTGAGCCAGGACTCCATTATTGCCACAACATCGTATTCCCATGTGGCTATTTGCGCCTGCAGCTCACCAACCTTGTTTACCACGCTTCATGCGTTTACACACATGCACTGCCAACCAGTCCTAGACTTTCTTGTACTCTCTCTTAGTCTGATCCTACCTAATACTGTACTATTACTTGCTTTAGTGCTATCTTTCTCTCCCGATCATTTGTACCCCTTGTTTCTCCTTTCCAATGCTACATCCTGGTGCCCATCCCCCCGCCAAATTAGTTTAAACCCCACCCCCCAAAGCACTAGCGAATCTCTCATTACAAATGATGAAATTATAATTTGGGACAATACAATAATATGATTCTGTTCTCCATATAATACTTGTTATTTTGACTATAGCAGTAACCTCATGGTTTGGTATAATGTTTATCTTTGTAATTTAATCTACAAAATATATCTATCCACTCATTTAAAAAATCTGAGCAGCTGGGCTACTGATAGTCAACACAGAAGGAAACTTGGCATTATACTTGATGCCCTAGCAATAAGGGTTGTAAGCATACAGGGGGGAGATTTCTAATGTGGAACACAGTCTGGCATTATAGAATTGCTATGTCCAGACAGTCCATTCTGAATGGGATTGGCCTCTAATCAGCTGTCTCACTTCAAATCTGCATTCAAATTAGAGTTGGCTGAAAGACCTCAGTAAGACCATGTGCATCAGCAGCAGTAAATAACCAACAACACTGTGGACTTCAACAAATACATGTTCATCAATGACATTGTAATGCCAATGTCATTTTCTTTCTGGAACATCAACTCCAGTCAATCCAGCTTAGTACTCTGCCAAGCTTAACACTGCCAAACTGCCCCAGAGCAATCTTCCAAAGAAATCTGGTTATTTTTAGAAGCCATGTTGAATAAAGCATATCTTTTCAGCAGCTGATGTAATTCTTAATTGATATTATATCTGATAGGGACCCTTCAAATTTCAGTTCATTCATTCATGACTGGATACAAATCTTGACTCTGCAAACTCACTGGGTGTGTTTTGCTGGTGGATTATGGTGCAAAATGATGTCCCCCAACTGCTGGGGCACAATTCTTTTTATATACATGTCTCATTGGGGTTATACCACATAGTGTCAATGAATGCCCTATTCTATCTGCACAGGAAAGAAAGCTTGCTCCCTGTACTGTGGAAATGTAATGCCAAGATCCATATAAACTTTGCACTTCACAGCTTGTGATATGCAGTTTTAGGAGATAAACACAATTGAACCTCATTCCTCACTTTGGGAATTGTGTTCTTGTGATTCCACTACCCTGTTCTTTTTTTATATTTCACCCAATACTTGAATATCTGAAATTTGGGGGAGGGAAGGAGCTAATCTGAATCTGAATGAAAAGTCCAAATGCTAATTTTTAATCCCTGATCAGAAGAGTTGCATTGCTTGTTAAATAAATTATATATGTTGCTGCCATTTCTTGTACTTTAATGTAGGTTCTATTCCAATGTCCACGTTCAACATACCTGTTGACCTCTATACAGTACTCAACAATAAGGTTGCAAAGTGGCCTAATCCTAGAACACTCATTATAAAATGTTTCCATATTTCTTCAATATTTTGCTTATTTTATACACTGAAAATAAACTGAAGCATGCATTGATGAAATTTTGGAATTTTTGAACACAGTGATATGAACAGTGAACTGGTCCAGCTCACCTTTTGAACGCTTATGTGAATCCACACTCCCTACATGAACTGGCAACTTGTTCCAAAGGTTGATGACCCTCTGTGAAAAAAAAAATCTAAGTTCCATAAGCATAGAATTAGGTTAGATGTTAGGAGGTATTTCTTTTCACAGAGAGCCGCCGACCTATGAAACAAATTGCTGGCTCGTACTGTGAGTTTAGATTTGCTGCGAGCATTCAAATGGGAGCTGGACGAGTTCCTGAGTGTGGCCAACATAATTACATATAGAAGGTATGTGGGTATTGGGAGGATGTCTCTCAGTCACTGGGGTCTCCTGGAACTTATCTGATTGTCTTTGGGAGTCAGAGAGGGATTTCCCAGAGTTTTTTCCCTAGGTATTTTTCTTTGTTTCTTTTTTGCCCTTCCCAGGAGATCACATGGCTGGTAGGTTGGGGGTTTATAATGCATCACAACAGTACAGGATATGCTCGCTGGACTAGTTGATTTTTTCCTGCCCTTCCTTCTCATAAGTTCGTGTGCTCGTAAACCCATGAAAAAGCCAAAAGCAACTTTTTGAAAGAAAGTTCATCTATTTCATTTCTAGTTCTCCTTTTAATACCATCACATTGTCCATTATTTTGGTCTGTTATAATGGTTTTCCTCATAGTGTACAAAATATATGCCAGATAACTAAATGCTGCAACAAACACAATTCTACAGCGTAATATTGGGAACCTTAAATAAAATAAAATGAAATCAAATAGGTAGATTTGTAGAAAATTTGATCCAATGTACAGAATCACTGCCATTCCCTGACTCCAAGGAAACCATTCTATATTTAGCATTGCTGATTAAGGACCATCAAATGGTTTTAAACAGTCCATCCACTCATTTATTTTCTCAAGTTACTGAATACATTATCATTATATTTAGAATAATCTTTAATATTTGCCTTGCATTTTCTTCTCATAAATAATGTACAGAAATCAAAAAACAAAGAGCCCTTTTAGGCAGAACAACAGAATGTCCTTTCTCGAATCAAAATAACTTTGTTTACCAGACAGAAGCACATGGAGGTAACAAAATGGAGGGAGAAGAAATAAGTTCAAGTGTAAAGTTATCCCCAGTAAACTATATAATTGTCCGTGTATCCGACCAGTTATCACATGTTTTGGTTACTATGAATTGATTAGTTGTTATCAAAATTGTTGCTCAGTTGTTATCAAAGTTGTTGCTCAGAAAAATATTGCCCAGAATCTAGAAGGGTGAAACACCTATGACTGGCTTAACTGAAAGTTCACTTATTTTCTTTTCTTTTAATCTAGTTATACTACACAGTTGGTGTTGATACCGCTGTTTTGACTTCACATTAATGCAAACAGTGCAGTGTAATTTGGGTGTAAAGTTATCTGAAGCACAGTTGGGGCAAAAGCTGTGAAACCTCCTTCAGGAACTGGTCTCACACCACTTGATTTCACACCTACTGCAATGTCACTGAAAACAATGCAAAATAAAACTAGTAAACACCCAGGCACATTTGTAAGGCTCCTCTTTCCCTGGCCAAAGAGCAACAAACAATACAAGTTAGGTCTGCCAGCCCCATTTCCCTCTTAGTAAGTCTCTAGTATAACTGTGCTTTTATTTTTACTGACTCAAAAGGACTTCGCAACGATAAGTTGGGAAGTAAGCATTTGTGCTGACTAAGCATGTTTCAGTATTCCTGGCTCTAGGACTTGACATTCACCTTTATAATCAAGTTTGCCAGTTGGGCAGCAAGTTCTTCTAATTGTTTACCCCCAAAATAGAAAACAATTTTACAACACCAAGTTATAGTCCAGCAATTTTATTTTAAATTCACAAGCTTTCGGAGGCTACCTCCTTCCTCAGGTGAACGATGTATCGTTCACCTGAGGAAGGAGGTAGCCTCCGAAAGCTTGTGAATTTAAAATAAAATTGCTGGACTATAACTTGGTGTTGTAAAATTGTTTACAATTGTCAACCCCAGTCCATCACTGGCATCTCCACATCACGACCCCAAAATAGAATACAAGTCTTTCATGATTACCACACACCGTGTCACATCCCACTCTTTGGATACACAAAATCAGAAGCAAAACAAACTAATTTTCTACTTGATCAGTCATTTGAAGCACTCACCCAACCATTAACACTATCAGTGTGAAAATGGAAGTGGCTTTATTTAGCTTTGGGACATGTAATTGAAATAATACATCTGATTGGTAAGAAACAGGGATTCAATTTATCAGTGCCACACACCTTAAACTTTTCCTTTAGCTCTGCTGGCAGAGAGGGGATCTGAGAACTGATAATAGCTTTGATAAAGTATTTGGAAGAGGATGTTCAGTATTTCATATTTGTAAAGGTTAATCGTTTCAACAAGGAAATATCCTGAGACAAAATAAAGGTTCTGTAACTTAATTTAACAGACTTTTATGCTTTATATCTGTTTTAAGTAATAAACCTAGTGACAATTTGATTCCCCATCCAAGTTAGAGCTAGTCAGAGCTGGTTGTCTGGGAATACCCTTAGATTACAACACTTTCAGTGTATCCAATTTAATTTAACTTTTATCAGTTGTTCCAAGCTCAGCTTAGTAAATGATAATACACATTCTCATCTTTTCCACAAACTTTTTATTCAGCATTTTGTCCTCTATCTATCCCGTAATGTATATGGTCAGAGTACACATCTAAGTTCAGTAAATACAGTAAGCCAATCCCTAGTGTAATCACCACTCAGTTAATTATACGATCATCCATTAATAAAGTCTTCAGAACCCACTGGAGACATGGCTTGATGTTTTTACTGTATCAGAATTGAAGCATGATCACAGTCTTATGCCCTTGCCTAGTAGAGGTCATATTACTTTCTAGCACCCAAAATCAAGTACAACTTGTCTAAAAAAATCCGCAATGGATGTCAGGCCTTGTGTATAACTAGTCAATTTCTTAACACAAAAATAATTTCATCTAATGACAATATTTCTAGTGTAATATTAATCCATGAGTATATGTGTGTGTGTAATGGTAACAGGGGGAAGGGGGGGTTAGAGATGATATGGATTCTTCAGTTAGAGAAAGATATTCATGGGCTCCACTAGTTCTCTGTCTGAGGGGGAGAAATTGGAATGACCCAAAGGAAGCATTTCTAGGTTTGAATCTCACTAAATGCGTGTAATATTTTGTATTATTGCTTTGTTGCTATCCCCCAAAAGAATCTAGCACATGCCCAAAGCACATACTCTTCATTTACTCACAGTGGGGATTGTCAGTTAAACATGGAATGAAAATTTTAATCAAAATCAGTGATGTCAAATAGAATCTGTTTATTAATTTACTTTATTTGATTTGATTACAGCATGATATATTCTGGGTGCGAAGCCAACTATCCTCCAAATGACCTCAGGGACGAGTGTGTAGGTGAACTCATGAGCACGTATCAGTTTTCCAAACGTATCAGCCCTTTCCACATTCTTACTTATAGTAGTTAAAACAATTTGTCGTTTGCTTGTAAGCAGTGCTTTAAGTGACAGTGTTGATTTTCGCTGTGTAACTAGAGAGGTTAATGCAGAAATGTTTGGCAGGAATACAATTATATGGTTACTACACAGTTAGATCAAATGTTGTGTTTTGAAGTGTATAGGATTTCATCATATAATATGAGATGAAGCATCAAATTTCTAATTATATTTCTAGACCACTTCAGCTTCTTTTAAACCTTGAATTCATTTAAATTATGATTGAGGAGCATAGAAGAAAGGCAAAGCATATAATTACCATTTTAATTAAATTTTAGATTTTTATCCCAGAAAGAGACAAATATGAAAAGACATTAAAAGCACATCAGGATTAACCACAGTGCACGGGATGTATTATTTCAAAAAAAAGTTTCACTAAGTAGAAAAATAAATGTAATGTCTTGTGAGATCAATTCCATTGGTCCAGTGAGTAAAACCTAAAACTGGAACACTTGTGTTTGTGTTTTAATCCTGTCACTTATTTTAAGGAAAAAGTTGATGTGAATAAAGAGGTGAGCAAGAACGGCAGAAAGTGGTAATGCACTTTATTGTCCTTTATTACCATTACTCTCAGTTGTATTCCCATTCTAAAATGAGTGAAGAGAAATTAGTAAAAAAATTATGTGTTGAGGGTTGTTAAGGCCTTGTTAAGGATTGTAAAAGCCTTGTTACTGGCCTATCCAAAATTATACAGAATGGTTTGAGGTGGGGATAATGCAAAGTGAAGTGAATTCTGAACTCACACTCAGGATTGGCATTGTTCATATGGAGGCGGGGCAAACTTTGAAAGTGCATACAAGACAACCTACAAAATGCAGAAAAGCTGCCAAACAGCTTAAAAATGCCTCATTTTTCTTTTGAGAGAGATAGTTTGAGTGAATGTTATGTTTAGGGTCTTGCCTCATATATTTTCTCAGGTACAAAGGTGCGAATCACTCCAATAAGCAATCTCAGCATCTTACATTTAGGGGTGTGCCTATACTATCCAATAACTAACTACACAATAGCAGAACCCAATGGTATAACATTAGTATTCCTTTGTGATCTAAACCAGATATTCATATCTTTCACAAGTACCTCTCTTGTCTTTTCAAGAGTGGACCAAGACAATACTTCAAAAGACGAAGCCAGATATGAATCGTTAAGCTAATTTATTTCACAGTAAGTGAACCTACAGAGCAACAGTCATGATCAGACTCACTTAATTCAATCAGTAAAACTTGTCTTTGTGTAATAATACAAAATTATGAACGTGCTATGCTTCTCCATATCAGTGTTTGACTTAAACATAATTGGGCATAAATTCAACATAATTGCACCATTTTACAGGCTGGAGTACACCTCTCAGATATAATCCAAGGTTTGGCAATGTATCCTCATAGAACCATAGAATTTTACAGGACAGAAGGAGGCCATTGAGTATACTGTGTCCGTGTTGGCTCTTCACTAGAGTGATCAAAACTATTCCCACTGCCCTGCACTCTCCCCACAGCTGTGCATCTTCCTCTGCTTCAAATATTTATCCAAGTTCAGAACTCACACTCAGGATTGGCATTGTTCATATGGAGGAGGGGCAAACTTTGAAAGTGCAGAAATGCCAACCTACAAAACTCAGTAAAGCTGAGTCCAGTTGGGATGCATCCTGGGTTACTGAGGGAAGTAAGGGTGGAAATTGCAGAGGCTCTGGCCACAATCTTCCAATTCTCCTTAGATATGGGGATGGGGCTGGAGAACTGGAGGATTACAAATGTTACACCCCTGTTCAAAAAAGGGGAGAGGGATAAACCTGGCAATTACAGGCCAGGCAGCCGAATGTCGGTGGTGGGGAAACTTTTAGAGACAATAATCCAGGACAAAAAAAATTGACACTTGAAAAGTACGTGCTAATAAATGAAAGTCAGCATGGATTTGTTAAAGGAAAATTGTGTTTGACTAACTTGATTGAGTTCTTTGATGATGTAACGGAGAGGGTCGATGAGGGTAGTGCGGTTGATGTTGTGTATATGGACTTTCAAAAGGCATTTGATAAAGTACCACATGATAGACTTGTTAGCAAAATTAAAGCCCTTGGGATTAAAGTGACAGCGGCAGCGTGGATACAAAATTGGCTCAGGGACAGAAAGCAGAGATTAGTGGTGAACGGTTGTTTTTCAGACTGGAAGGAAGCATACAGTGGTGTTCCCCAGCGGTCAGTATTAGGATCACTGCTCTTTTTGATGTATATTAATGACCTGGACTTGGGTATAGAGGGTATAATTTCAAAGTTTGCAGATGACACAAAACTCAGAAATGTAGTAAACAATGTGGAGGATAGTAACAGACTTTAGGAGGACATAGTCAGACTGGTGAAATGGGCAGACATATGGCAGGTGAAATTTAACGCAGAGAAGTGTGAAATGATGCATTTTGGTAGGAAGAATGAGGAGAAGCAATATAAACTAAATGTTACAATTTTAAAGGGGGTGCAGGAACAGAGAGACCTGAGGGTGCAAATACTCAAATCTTTGAAGGCGACAGGACAAGTTGAGAAGGGTGTTAAAAAAGCATATGGGATTCAGGGCCTTATTAATAGAGGCATAGAGTACAAAAGCAAGGAAGTTATGCTAAATCTTTGCAAAATACTGGTTAAGCCTCAGTTGGAGTATTGTGTTCAATTCTGGGCACCACACTTTAGGAAGGATGTCAAGGCCTTAAAGGGGTTTACTGGAATGGTACCAGGGTTGAGGGACTTCAGTTATGTGGAGAGACTGGAGAAGCTGGGGTTGTTCTCTTTAGAACAGAGAAGGTTAAGGGAGATTTGATAGAAGTGTTCAAAATCATGAACGGTTTTGACAGAGTAAATAAGGAGAAACTGTTTCAAGTGGCAGAAGGGTCGGTAACCAGAGGACACAGATTTAAGGTGATCAGCAAAAGAGCCAGAGGCGACATGAGGAAACATTTTTTACGCAGCGAGTTGTTATGATCTGGAATGCACTGCCTGAAAGGGTGGTTAAAGCAGATTCAATAGTAACTTTCAAAAGGGAATTGGATAAATACTTGAAGGGAAAAAATTTATAGGGTTTATGGGGAAAGAGCAGGGGAATGGGACTAATTGAATAACTCTTTCAAAGAGCTGGCACAGGGCCGAATGGCCTCCTCCTGTGCTATACCTACTATGATACTGTGATAAGTTACCAAGTCTCTGCCTCAACCACTCCCTGTGGCAAAGCTGTTCATGCTTTGACAAACCTCTACATAAAGAAATTTCCCCTAACCTCCCTCCCCACTCTCTCAGTGATAATCTTAAGTTAACGACTCCCTGTCATTGACTCGCCAACGAGAGGAACTAACCTTTCCCCATTCACTTTATCAAGCCTTCTCATAATTTTAACACCCTCTATTAAATCTCCTCTTGTTCTTCTCTGCTCCAGTGTAAATAGTCTTAGTAATCGACATATCTACTAATAACTATAGTAGAGGAGGTGCTCTTCCCGACCCCATATTAAAACCATGCGCAGTTGCAGGCCACAGCTCAACCCCCACCTGATTGTCATCTCACCCCCTCTTCCAAATCGTTGCCGTGACCCCCTCCCGATCACTGCCTCGACCTCCATCTTGATGTCCCGATCACCTGCCTTTCCGATCGACCCCCATCCCAGTCATCCAATCAGCACCCTCTCAGTTGCTCTCCCTTTCCCAGTTGACCCCCTCCCAATTGCCCTCCCTTTCCCAGCCGCCCCCCTCCCAATTGCCCTCCCTTTCCCAGTTGCTCCCCTCCCAATTGCCCTCCCTTTCCCAGTTGCTCCTCTATGCAAAACTATTTTTGTTCACTGCAATATAATTCACTTGAGGTATTGCACCACAAGTGAAGATTTCCCCTGTGCACTACATGCAGCAGAATTGTAACCCGTTCTTTAATTATAAATGGGTTTACAATTTTTCTACACCTAGCACACAAAGAAAATCTTCCCCGATTTATTTTTCACACTCATGGTATCAAATATCTCTGGCTGGGGACACAGAAGAAAAACAGAATTTATTTTCAATAGATTTTACTAATAAATGCAAGCAAAGAATGCCCTTGGTTTTCCTCTCACTTCATCCTTGGGTAAATGTACCACTTTTATACCTACCACATTTCTGATGATTGCTGTGTCCTTGGCAATAAAGTTTCAGCTGTTGAAGGCCAATTTCCTTGTCCATATTTGAGCAGCAATCTTCTGTGTCTAACAGATGTTGCTTGTATGGAGATCAGCAAATATTATGCTGGTAAACAATTTAAACAGAAGAGGGAAGATTATAAATGGAAAATTCTTAATAAGGCCACGGATTCCATTTATTGCAGACTATTCTATGAAACTGTCGTACACGATTATTATCATGCTTGAGGGCTCATATCTTGAAGCTATTCCCATTGGTTATTTTGTCCAGTTGTTCACAAGTGTCTAACTTA
Organism: Heptranchias perlo; assembly: GCF_035084215.1. Taxonomy (NCBI): domain Eukaryota; kingdom Metazoa; phylum Chordata; class Chondrichthyes; order Hexanchiformes; family Hexanchidae; genus Heptranchias; species Heptranchias perlo. Next base: position 56,166,012 of record NC_090334.1, read on the forward strand.
GATTCAATTTTTCAAGCAAATTGTTACATGATTGGGCATTTAAACTAAGGAAGAGATTTGACACCAGGAATTTCAACCAATGATTAGAATGCAGGAAAGGCTCTGATGCATCAGATTTTTTTCTGAATGAGTTCTGAAATGAAGCGGTGCTGCAAAAACCATTAAGTGGTTGGTTGTCCATTGGGATGACAAAGACATCTTGATCAGATCACTGGGGGATAATTTTCATCTTCAGCACTCGGGCGGTAAACTGACCGAAGTGATCTACCACCCGTTATTGAACCTGCCCAATTTTTATTTCCATTGAAAAGCTGAAACTATTTAGAAAAGGTAAATCCAGAGGCCTACTTCAAGGTAAGCTATTACAGTAGGACAACAGGGCATTGGTTAAACTGGGGAAAGGGAAGTAGGGCTCCTGTCAGGAAGAAGCTCCTCACAAAAGGAGTAATCAACACTTAGATAGATCTCTGGATAGAACAGTGGAAGGCAGAGCCTTAAAGTCACTCAGGACCCCATTGAATGCTTTAATGGAGGCTCTGTTGTTTTTTTCCTTCTGGATAGATAAGCTAACATGGACTGAATAGCTTTCCTCATCTATATGTATCTCATTGCATAATGACAGTGTGAACTGCTGAGAGTTTGGTACGTGTGGGAGTTTGGTGAAGTGGGGGGAGGAGGTGCTGCTTTGCCTTGCTTTTCCTAACTTTTTCCCCAGAGCGGCAGTGGACCTGAGAGTAGAAGACTGAGATTTGGGAATAAAAGTAGCAGCAGACCTGCAAAAAGAGACAATGACTGTGAGACGTCACAGGTGAGGCAGGAGAGTTCGAGAAGTGAGCACAGTATAAAAGGAGAGACCTAGAGTGGGAGGAGAGTCTGAGAGTCTAAGGCAAGTCATGGCAGCACAGCTCGCACCCGTGATATGCTCCTCCTGCACTATGTGGGAAGTCATGGACACTACCAGTGTCCCTGGCGACCATGTGTGCAGGAAGTGTGTCCAGCTGCAGCTACTGGCTAACCGTATTTCGGAGCTGGAGCTGCGGGTGGATTCGCTGTGGAGCATCCGCGATGCTGAGACTATCGTGGATAGCACGTTCAGTGAGGTGGTCACACCGCAGGTAAAGATTACGCAGGCAGAAAGGAAATGGGTGACCGCCAGGCAGAGTAAAAGGACAAGGCAGGTAGAGCAGGAGTCCCCTGGGGCCATCTCCCTCTCAAACAGATATTCTGCTTTAGATACTGTTGGGGGAGATGGTTTATCAGGGGAAAGCAGCAAGAGCCAGGTTCCAGGCACCATGGGTGGCTCTGCTGCACAGGAGGGGAGGAAGAAGAGTGGCAGGGCTATAGTGATAGGGGATTCGATTGTAAGGGTAACAGATAGGCATTTCTGCGGCTGAAAACGTGACTCCAGGATGGTATGTTGCCCCCTGGTGCTAGGGTCAAGGATGTCACAGAGCGGCTGCAGGGCATTCTGGAGGGGGAGGGTGAACAGCCAGTAGTTGTGGTCCATATTGGTACCAACGACATAGGTAAAAAAAGGGATGAGGTCCTGCAAGGTGAATTTAAGTAGTTAGGAGATAAATTAAAAAGCAGGACTTCAAAGGTAGTGATCTCAGGATTACTACCGGTGCCACGTGCTAGTGAGTATAGGAACAGGAGAATAGACAGGATGAATGCATGGCTGCAGGGATGGTGTAGGAGGGAGGGATTTAGATTCCTGGGACATTGGGACCGGTTCTGGGGAAGGTGGGACCTGTACAAGCGTGACGGGTTACACCCGAGCAGGACCAATGTCCTCGTGGGGGTGTTTGCTAGTGCTGTTGGGGAAGGTTTAAACTAGAGTGGCAGGGGGATGGGAACCTGAGCGGAGAGTCAGAAGAGAATAAAGTTGAGAGCAGCAAGAGAGGGGAAGACCCAGGGGAAATCTACAATGCAAATAGTACAAACAGTTGTTCAAGAACAAGTGAAAGAGAAAAGCGTAGAGCAGCGGAAAGAAAGTGTACTTTAGGCATGACGGATAAAATAAAAACTAGAAGGCGTAAGGCGATTAACCCAGCGTCAAAGCTGTGGCAGGGGGTTGGGAACCTGAGCAGGGAGACAGAGGAAAGTGTGTCAGGAAGGGACAGAAGGTATGGAGTAAAAGATAAAGTGTTAAAAAAGGAAAAAGCAGGAACCAAGTGTCACAAAACATATTTGAAAGTTCTTTATCTGAATGCACGTAGCATTCGTAACAAAATGGACGAGTTAATGGCACAAATAACTACGTATGGGTATGATCTTGTGGCCATTACAGAAACATGGCTGCAGGGTGACAACAACTGGGAATTAAATATGCCAGGGTATTTAACAAACAGGAAGGACAGGCAGGAAGGAAGGGGAGGTGGGGTGGCTATGTTAATAAAGGAAGGAATCACTGTAATACAGAGAAATGATATTGGGACAAAGGATCAGGACAATGAAACAGTTTGGGTAGAGATAAGGAATAATAAGGGGAAAAAAACACTAGTGGGCGTAGTATATGGGCCTCTTAATAGTTGCAACTCTGCTGGAAGAAGTATTAATCAGGAAATAGTCGGGGCATGTAATAAGGGAACAGCTATAATTATGGGGGATTTTAACTATCATATTAACTGGACAAATCAAATTGGGCAGGGCAGCCTTGAGAAAGAATTTATTGAGTGTATTAGGGATGGATTTCTTGAGCAGTATGTAACTGATCCTACAAGGGGGCAGGCAACCTTGGACCTGGTCCTGTGTAATGAGCCAGGATTAATTAATAATGTCCTAGTTAAGGATCCCCTTGGAATGAGTGACCATAACATGGTTACATTCCATATCCAATTAGAGGGTGAGAAGGTTGGTTCTCAAACAAGCGTACTGAGCTTGAATAAAGGAGACTATGATGGTATGAGAGCGGAATTGATTAAAGTGGACTGGGAAAATAGATTAAAGGGTAAGACGGTACATGAGCAGTGGTGTTCATTTAAGGAGTTATTTTACAACTTTCAAAAAATATATATTCCACTGAGGGAAAAAGGGTGTAAAAGAAATGATAGCCATCCGTGGCTAAGTAAAGAAATTAAGGATAGTATCCGACTAAAAACAAGGACATATAAGGTAGCCAAACCTAGTGGGAGGATAGAAGATTGGGAAGTCTTCAAAAGACAGCAAAAAGTAACTAAAGGATTGATTAAGAAAGGGAAGATAGATTATTAAAATAAATTAGCAAAAAATATAAAAACAGATAGCAAGAGTTTCTACAGTTATATAAAAAGAAAAAGGGTGGCGAAGGCAAACATCGGTCCTTTAGAGGATGAGACCGGGAAATTAATGGTGGGAAACATGGAGATGGCAAAAATGCTGAACAAATATTTTGTTTCAGTCTTTACGGTAGAGGACACTAAGAATATCCCAACACTGGACAAACAGGGGGCTCGAGGGGGGGAGGAGCTAAATACGATTAAAATCACTAAGGAATTGGTACTCAGTAAATTAATGGGACTCAAGGCGGATAAATCCCCTGGACCTGATGGCTTACATCCGAGGGTCTTGAGGGAAGTGGCAGCAGGGATTGTGGATGCTTTGGTAATAATTTTCCAAAATTCTCTGGACTCGGCAAATGTCCCGGCAGATTGGAAAACTGCTAATGTAACACCCTTATTTAAAAAGGGTAGTAGGCAGAAGGCTGGAAATTATAGACCAGTTAGCCTAACATCTGTGGTGAGTAAAATTTTGGAGTCTATTATTAAGGAGACAGTAGCGGAACATTTGGATAAACATAATTTAATAGGACAAAGTCAGCATGGCTTTACGAAGGGGAAGTCATGTAAGAACATAAGAACATAAGAAATAGGAGCAGGAGTAGGTCAATCGGCCCCTCGAGCCTGCTCCGCCATTCAATAAGATCATGGCTGATCTGATCCTAACCTCAAATCTAAATTCATGTCCAATTTCCTGCCCGCTCCCTGTAACCCCTAATTCCCTTTACTTCTAGGAAACTGTCTATTTCTGTTTAAAATTTATATAATGATGTAGCTTCCACAGCTTCCTGGAGCAGCAAATTCCACAGACCTACTATCCTCTGAGTGAAGAAGTTTCTCCTCATCTCAGTTTTGAAAGAGCAGCCCCTTATTCTAAGATTATGCCCCCTAGTTCTAGTCTCCCCATCCTTGGGAACATCCTTACCGCATCCACCCGATCAAGCCCCTTCACAATCTTATATGTTTCAATAAGATCGCCTCTCATTCTTCTGAACTCCAATGAGTAGAGTCCCAATCTACTCAACCTCTCCTCATACGTCCGCCCCCTCATCCCCGGGATTAACCGAGTGAACCTTCTTTGTACTGCCTCGAGAGCAAGTATGTATTTTCTTAAGTATGGAGACCAAAACTGTATGCAGTATTCCAGGTGCGGTCTCACCAATACCTTATGTAACTGCAGCAATACCTCCCTGTTTTTATATTCTATCCCCCTAGCAATAAAAGCCAACATTCCGTTGGCCTTCTTGATCACCTGCTGCACCTGCAAACTAACTTTTTGATTTTCTTGCACTGGGACCCCCAGATCCCTTTGTACTGCAGTACTTTCCAGTTGCTCGCCATTAAGATAATAACTTGCTCTCCGATTTTTCCTGCCATAGTGCATAACCTCACATTTTCCAATATTGTATTGCATCTGCCAAATCTCCGCCCACTCACCCAGCCTGCCTATATCCCCTTGTAGGTTTTTTATGTCCTCCTGACTCTCTACTTTCCCTCCCAGCTTTGTATCATCTGCAAACTTTGATATGTTACACTCGGTCCCCTCCTCCAAATCGTTAATATAGATTGTAAAGTGTTGGGGACCCAGCACCGACCCCTGCGGAACACCACTGGCTACAGGTTGCCAGTCCGAGAATGTACCATTTATCCCAACTCTCTGCTTCCTGTTAGATAACCAATCCTCCATGCATGCCAGAATATTACCCCCAATCCAGTGATTCGTTATCTTGAGCAATAATCTTTTATGTGGCACCTTGTCGAATGCCTTCTGGAAGTCCAAATACATTACGTCCACTGGTTCCCCTTTATCCACCCTGTACGTTATATCCTCAAAGAACTCAAGCAAATTTGTCAGACATGACTTCCCCTTTGTAAAGCCATGCTGACTTTGTCCTATTAAATTATGTTTATCCAAATGTTCTGCTACTGTCTCCTTAATAATAGACTCCAAAATTTTACCCACCACAGATGTTAGGCTAACTGGTCTATAACTTCCAGCCTTCTGCCTACTACCCTTTTTAAATAAGGGTGTTACATTGGCAGTTTTCCAATCTGCCGGGACCTTTGCTGAGTCCAGAGAATTTTGGAAAATTATTACCAAAGCATCCACAATCCCTACTGCCACTTCCCTCAAGACCCTAGGATATAAGCCATCAGGTCCAGGGGATTTATCCGCCTTGAGTCCCATTAATTTACTGAGTACCAATTCCTTAGTGATTTTAATCGTATTTAGCTCCTCCCCCCCCCCAGAGCCCCCTGTTTGTCCAGTGTTGGGATATTCTTAGTGTCCTCTACCGTAAAGACTGAAACAAAATATTTGTTCAGCATTTTTGCCATCTCCATGTTTCCCACCATTAATTTCCCAGTCTCATCCTCTAAGGGACCTACGTTTGCCTTAGCCACCCTTTTTCTTTTTATGTAACTGTAGAAACTCTTGCTATCTGTTTTTATATTTTTTGCTAATTTATTTTAATAATCTATCTTCCCTTTCTTAATCAATCCTTTAGTTACTTTTTGCTGTCTTTTGAAGACTTCCCAATCTTCTATCCTCCCACTAAGTTTGGCTACCTTATATGTCCTTGTTTTTAGTCGGATACTATCCTTAATTTCGTTACTTAGCCACGGATGGCTGTCATTTCTTTTACACCCTTTTTTCCTCAGTGGAATATATATTTTTTGACAGTTGTAAAATAACTCCTTTAATGAACACCACTGCTCATGTACCGTCTTACCCTTTAATCTATTTTCCCAGTCCACTTTAATCAATTCCGCTCTCATACCATCATAGTCTCCTTTATTCAAGCTCAGTACGCTTGTTTGAGAACCAACCTTCTCACCCTCTAATTGGATATGGAATGTAACCATGTTATGGTCACTCATTCCAAGGGGATCCTTAACTAGGACATTATTAATTAATCCTGGCTCATTACACAGGACCAGGTCCAAGGTTGCTTGCCCCCTTGTAGGATCAGTTACATACTGCTCAAGAAATCCATCCCTAATACACTCAAAAAACTCTTCCTCAAGGCTACCCTGCCCAATTTGATTTGTCCAGTTCATATGATAGTTAAAATCCCCCATAATTATAGCTGTTCCCTTATTACATGCCCCGACTATTTCCTGATTAATACTTCTTCCAGCAGAGTTGCAACTATTAGGAGGCCTATATACTACGCCCACGAGTGTTTTTTTCCCCTTATTATTCCTTATCTCTACCCAAACTGTTTCATTATCCTGATCCTTTGTCCCAATATCTTTTCTCTGTATTACAGTGATTCCTTCCTTTATTAACATAGCCACCCCACCTCCCCTTCCTTCCTGCCTGTCCTTCCTGATTGTTAAATACCCTGGCATATTTAATTCCCAGTTGTTGTCACCCTGCAGCCATGTTTCTGTAATGGCCACAAGATCATACCCATACGTCGTTATTTGTGCCGTTAACTCGTCCATTTTGTTACGAATGCTACGTGCATTCAGATAAAGTACTTTCAAATATGTTTTGTGACACTTAGTTCCTGCTTTTTCCTTTTTTAACACTTTATCTTTTACTCCATACCTTCTGTCCCTTCCTGATATGTTTTCCTCTGTCTCCCTGCTCAGGTTCCCAACCCCCTGCCACAGCTTTGATGCTGGGTTAATCGCCTTACACCTTCTAGTTTTCATTTTATCTGTCGTGTCTGACAAATTTGCTTGAGTTCTTTGAGGACATAACGTACAGGGTGGATAAAGGGGAACCAGTGGACGTAGTGTATTTAGACTTCCAGAAGGCATTCGACAAGGTGCCACATAAAAGATTATTGCTCAAGATAACGAATCACTGGATTGGGGGTAATATTCTGGCATGGGTGGAGGATTGGTTATCTGACAGGAAGCAGAGAGTTGGGATAAATGGTTCATTCTTGGACTGGCAACCAGTAGCCAGTGGTGTTCCGCAGGGGTCGGTGCTGGGTCCCCAACTCTTTACAATCTATATTAACGATTTGGAAGAGGGGACCGAGTGTAACGTATCAAAGTTTGCAGATGATACAAAGATGGGAGGGAAAGTAGAGAGTCAGGAGGACATAAAAAACCTACAGGGGGATATAGACAGGCTGGGTGAGTGGGCGGAGATTTGGCAGATGCAATACAATATTGGAAAATGTGAGGTTATGCACTTTGGCAGGAAAAATCAGAGAGCAAGTTATTATCTTAATGGCGAGAAACTGGAAAGTACTGCAGTACAAAGGAATCTGGGGGTCCTAGTGCAAGAAAATCAAATGGTTAGTATGCAGGTGCAGCAGGTGATCAAGAAGGCCAACGGAATGTTGGCTTTTATTGCTCGGGGGATAGAATATAAAAACAGGGAGGTATTGCTGCAGTTATATAAGGTATTGGTGAGACCGCACCTGGAATACTGCATACAGTTTTGGTCTCCATACTTAAGAAAAGACATACTTGCTCTCGAGGCAGTACAAAGAAGGTTCACTCGGTTAATCCCGGGGATGAGGGGGCGGACATATGAGGAGAGGCTGAGTAGATTGGGACCCTACTCATTGGAGTTCAGAAGAATGAGAAGCGATCTTATTGAAACATATAAGATTGTGAAGGGGTTTGATCGGGTGGATGCGGTAAGGATGTTCCCAAGGATGGGTGAAACTAGAACTAGGGGGCATAATCTTAGAATAAGGGGCTGCTCTTTCAAAACTGAGATGAGGAGAAACTTCTTCACTCAGAGGATAGTAGGTCTGTGGAATTTGCTGCTCCAGGAAGCTGTGGAAGCTACATCATTAAATAAATTTAAAACAGAAATAGACAGTTTCCTAGAAGTAAAGGGAATTAGGGGTTACGGGGAGCGGGCAGGAAATTGGACATGAATTTAGATTTGAGGTTAGGATCAGATCAGCCATGATCTTATTGAATGGCGGAGCAGGCTCGAGGGGCCGATTGGCCTACTCCTGCTCCTCTTTCTTATGATCTCGTGAGTGTACAGTCTCCATTCATCATGGAAAGATGTCACTTAAATGAAACTGTCTCAAAATGAACTGGTGATATCTTTAGTCCACGCTATTAAATATCTTGCCACACCAAAAGAAGCAGCCATTACAGAAACATCACTCTTCTTGTATAGCACAAGCAGATAAAAGTAACAGCATAATTTTGCAACAAAGCTCGACTCTTAATGATGCCAACTTTATCTAAGTGAAGATACTTTCCATTCTGTTAATGAACTATTTTGTCAAAATGTTGACATCTATGTGGATGAGATAGATTGCTGGGCAATTTCTATTCTCTGCCTGATCTTCCAAATTTGGAAGCATTATTATTTCAGGTTCCTCAGGGTGTCTGAGAGAAAACTTGTTCCCTTGGTGTCTTTGCACGCTTTTTTAAATATGCAAAGCACTATAGGTTTAATTTTTTTTGTAAAGGCAGTTTAAAATTCATGAAGCCATGGCCCTATAGTTACAGGATTCTGCCTTATAACTCTTCTGATCTTGGACCCTAAAAGCAGCCTCATTATCAAAAATAATTTCTATTTCTTTCACCAAACAGGAAACCTGAAATGCATGAAGATTTAAATTAATGGCATAAATCATATTTTTTGATGTTGGATTCCATGTTATCTTAAAGAGTTATATTTCTTTCAACTTATAAGCTGGTAATTGGTCAAACTATCTGTCTTATCACATTTTTCAATGAGTCAATATCCTAGAATTTCCTACCCAACACCATTGTGGGTGCACCATCACCACAAGAACTACAGCAGTTCAAGGAGAAAGCCCATCACTACCTTTTCAGAACAAGTAGAGTTGGGCAATTAATGCAGTCTTGTCAGCATCAGCCACGTCCCAAGGACAAATAAATAATACTGCCTCTTCATCTACGACATTTAGATATTATTCTCAGTGATATTAAAACATTTAAATCCTTTTCTTCACTTTTGTTAAAGTGTGTAGTTTTGGAAATACTTGGGGGATCTCCCAAGCTGTAGCTCACAGGCACTGTCCAGGAGTGGAGCAAAAGATTTCAGGGCAAATCTGCCTGGGTGGGCAGAGGAGGTGGATGACTTGTGCCAAGCCTGCCTGGGACTTGAGTACAGATAGAAGACTCGGGGTGAATTGATCTGGATTCTTATTAACCATTGAGAAATAATTATTTTATTTTTAAAGATAAAGAAACCTTATAATCCACAGTGGTCTCTCTCGTGGCCTTCTATTTCATCTAACCTTTCCAAGTAGTGTGGAATAGGAATTCTTTCAGCCATTGATGTGGTAAAGCACCATTCGAGATTGTGTTACTAAAAATCTGCAAGGATTTCGGACTTAGTCTTTCCTTTATTTAAAAACAGACAGGTGTGGTCTTCTATTGTGTAAATACTGTTACTTTTAGTAACACAGGGATCGATTTTAGTACTCATCACCTGGGTGCTAATCTGGCGGAGCGGATCGCCTGCTCTTCATAGAACTTACCTGATTTTCATTCTTTTGATTTCAATGCAATGCAAATCAAGCAGGTTCTATAAATGGTGGGTAGTCTATTGTTTGAGGTGCCATTCTCAGCATAAGATGCTAAATAGTGCCATGGGATCTTTTATATCTACTCAATTGGCTGTAAATGGTCGTATGGTACTACTTGAAGAAGAGCAAGGAGTTCTCCTGGTGTCCTGGCAACATTCTTATTCATGTAACATCTGCAAGAACAGATTAACTGGTCATTCATTCATTTGCTTTTTTGGGGGGATTTTGCTGTGTGCAAATTGGCTACTGTATTTGCTTACAAACAGTGACGTCAAAACTATTCCACTGGTTGTAAAGTGCTTTGGGATATCTTGAGTACATGATAAGGTGTTGTATTAATGCCAGCTCTTTCTTTGTGTTATTCCAGCTCTAAGTCAATCTGACCAAGTAATTTTATATGCATTGGTTTGGTGGTATGTTGTTTTATGCCTTCTATGGGGACAGGAGAATGTGGCAGACATCCTACATATTCTCTTGTGAGTCATTTACTGCAACCAAGGTTAATTGATATACCTGGGCAAGCTAACCTGTGTACAGTGAGGGAAAAAGATGCAGGTTTAGGTTCATAAAGGATTTAGTCTACTTATGGAAACTATAGTCTAGCACTATGACTCTATGACTCTATGTTTATCCTCTTACTTATCAAGTTCTTCACAGTTTAGAATAATCTGGTTCATCTGGACTCTAGAGTACCACTGTATCACATACTTTACGAGAAAACACCTACCATTACTGTTACTGCCACCAGCAAAGAGACAGCACCACCTGCATCTCCACAAAATCATCCCCACAGGACCATTCACTGAACTTGGAGGAGATGGCGTCACTCACTGAAGGTGATTTGGAGACACCAATGAGGGATCACAGACACCCTAGACATAAGGCCCAAATAATGGATGGTTTGGTAAACTACTGGGGGTGCAACAGTGTGACTTTTAAAACAAAACACTGACGGTGGCACTTGTTTAGTAAAGTTCAAAATTCTACAATTGATATAAATTGCTCCCCATAAAGCACATATTGGGGTAAATATTGACTTTGTGCGATAGTGTAAAACGGGTGATAGCGAATCGACAGACTGTTTTACATCTCTCCCAAATTTTATTTCCACTGACGTTAATCAGTTATAGCTTTCTCCTTGTAGGGTGTTCGATATTTAAGGTTGGGGATGCCCCCTCTAGTTACCTGCCTCTTGCGGGCATTGTGCACAATTTTCTCCTGGAGTAAGAATGGGTAAATTAGATGAAAGCTATCAATTGTGAACTGTGTGCCAAGTGGCATAGGAGAGTTGAAGTAAAGGATATGGTAGTATCACCCTGCTAAATTGGAGGATTCTATGGTTGTGTATGCAAGTAATTGTTGTTAAGGGAGATGGGCAGTCATACTGTAAGACCCCAAATTAATGCCACATTAACCAGAGTGCATTGTGAAGGGTTAGTTGTATAGCTATTACTTTTAGAGGGTGAAGAGTGTGTTGCTGCCTTGGGTGCCCAAGGAAGGAATGGGAGAGTTGATGGTGTAGTACCTTGCCTGCCCTGGTCAGGTCATTGAACTTTTTGCAGCACTGGTCTGCAGTCTTGGAGGTGAGTGAGTTAGCGCTCAGTGCCAGTGCTACCACCATCCACATGGCACAAGTTACATTTCTGGTGGGATTGCTGCTAAGGACTACCAGCAGTCTGTGTCTCTTGAGCCCAGTTTCATCCAGGGGCGTTTGCAGGCCAGCAGCAGTGAAATTGTGGCATCTTCTTCTCTTGCTCTGCTCTGCCCTGCTCCCTTGTTTTGCTGCCTGTACCAGCTGTTCCAGTGTTGAGACAAAAGTGGCACGAAAAATAGTAATGAGACATTCAGCCAAGCTAGTTGACAGTCAACTGAGTAAGTCGAGCACTGTACCTTATTTATCCGCTGCTCCCCAGTCTGCTGCTGCAAGCTTCAGCCAGAACTGGCTTTTTAAAGGCTACACTCTAATTCTCAAGCACCACAGCATATTACTCCCTTTTCACACAGGCTTTATACCAATCACTACTCCAATGGATATGCAAATGAACTGACCCAATAAATTCTCATGTGAATACCTCTCCAGAGCAAGAGGAATGCAATTCACTGCATAGAAACTCAGGGTGTTTGCATCTTTATCGTTCTAAATTAAAATAGCTTGGTCATTTTGCATTGCACCATTTCTTGTCTCGAAACAGTCCAAGTGAACAATTTTACATTGAGCTGGCAAACCATATTGTGCGTAAAACCTTGTGATAAAGGTTCATAGTCCTCCACTTCAATTCCTATAATTATGTCTTCACGTTCTTTTTTTTGTTGCTTAAAAGCTATAATAAATCATCTCCAGGCCACTTGTAGGCTTATCTTGAAAATGACAATAATTTAAAAGAATGTTGCCATTTACTTGAATTACTGTAATTGCTTATTTGAACCATCCCTATTACTGTGCTCCTACTGCTAAAATGGAGGGACATGAAGATCAAGTTTGCGTGAGTGTGTGCTTGTTCGACTCTCCTGTTACAGTGCGGATTTCCCTGCATGGTGCAACATCCTGCTGGAAACTTGTTTGGCATCTACTAAGTGTGCACCACCGACGAACATTCATATTTTTTATAAAGAAACAAAGAGAGTTTTAACCTAACCATGGTAAAATCGGGTGAGGTGTAAAACGCTGCTCTGATCCCGTCAATTTCCTGCCAGGTGGGTTACGTTAAAATTACCCCCAAATGTGAAAATCTGAAATATGAACAGAAAATACTGGGGCATGATTTTGACCCCGAGCCGGGAAGGGGCGGGGGGTCAAATTGCCGGTGGGAAACCCAGAAGTAGGGTTTTCCTGGACCTCCTTACGATTTTGAAGTGTATTGTATGGATGGGGGGGGGTGGGTAGGCATTTTTTTTTATTCGTTCATGGGATGTGGGCGTCGCTGGCGAGGCCGGCATTTATTGCCCATCCCTAATTGCCCTCGAGAAGGTGGTGGTGAGCCGCCTTCTTGAACTACTGCAGTCCGTGTGGTGAAAGTTCTCCCACAGTGCTGTTAGGTAGGGGGTTCCAGGATTTTGACCCAGCGACGATGAAGGAACGGCAATATATTTCCAAGTCGGGATGGTGTGTGACTTGGAGGGGAACGTGCAGGTGGTGTTGTTCCAATGGCATGGGGGGCATGGGTAGGCACGAGGGCATTGGTGGGCATGGGGACACCGGTGGTCATCGGGGTTCACGGGTTGACAGGAATCAGTCATTGGGGGAGGGATTGGAGGTCAGTCACAGGGTGGGGGTGTCGGGATCGGGGGTCATTGCGGGGGTCTGTGATCATTGGGGGGGGGGTCAGAGGCATCGCAGGGGTCCGCGATCGTTGTGGGGGTTGGGGATCGGGGGGTTCCACGATCGTTGGGGGGGTCATTGCAAGTAAACTTGTTGGGCATGGAGGAAGCACTCCTGTTGCTCCAGGCCCACAAGCTATGCCAGAAAGGCACTTACCTGTAGTTTCAGGTCTTCTTGCCTCCTTTCATGTGGCGTGAAGGAAACGGCCGGGGAATCCCGGCCCCCAGGGGTTCAAATTGCAAATTCTGCAAAAATGGAAGCCAGCAGCCTCCTTGAAAAGTTTTAGTCACCAACCCGCCTCCTGGGGGCGGGTTGGTCACCCGCTCCTCGTCCTGCCCCGGTAAAAACCAGAAATGGACGGGTTGGGGGCAAGCTGGGGGCAGATCTGAAATGGTTGCGATTTTGAATGGCCCCCCACCCCCAACCCACCCGTTTTTCAATGTTAAAATCATGCCCCTGGACTTGGACAGCAGGTCAGACAGCATCTGAAAGAGGAAAGACAAACTTAAAGGGGTAGAGATTGGTAATGATGCTTAACCAATTGGCACGCACCCCAATGGGGAGACCTGAAGCTCACCGAAAATTGGGTCTTGGCCGAGCTGCCAGGGCCTTTCGTGCCTCGAGAGGCAGCTCACCCATTTCAACACGATCAATTTTGGAACGCCTGCCTCGCTGGCAGCGCCCCTTCAGGTGTGTTCCGGGGGGAGGAGGGAAGGATAATGGGAGGGGAGCCAATCGCAGGCTGGCAGCAGACCCCGGAAGTGCTCCATATCAAGCTGTTAAAAAAAATAACATATTTGATGGCGGCCACATGCTTGGCCGCATCCACGACAGGACAACCTGAGCTGTCCTGAGCAGAGCAGGCCTAACACCTGCTCTGCTCAGGACAGCTCAATTTGGCAGAGGGATCCTGAAACAGGTGTAAGGCCCTCATTAATATATGCAAAGTTCCTAATGCCTGTTTTAGGTGGTTGCCCGGGACAACTGCAAAGCCGCCTTTAACAATCTGGCAGCACCTGTGACGCAGGCGCAGAATGCATTGCGCCAGATGTGTTAAGTTAAAATCATTGGCCAGCCATAAGTACAATTTTACAACAGTGCGAATACAGTTCATCTGAGAAATATTGGGGGGAATCTTGTTTTCAGGATGGAGTTTCAGCAGAGCCTCCCACACCACCATATCTATCCCAGCCCCAATCCATTTTCCTGGGTCTGGGCTGATTAAATATGCATGGAATCCCGACATCAAGAGGGAACCCACCAGCGCAAAAGAGAAGAATCCTAACAGTGCTGTAGTAAGAACGGCACCAGAAGACCTGGCGAGAGACCTTAAAGGGGCAGAAAGGATCCTGAAGATCAGAATCAATGTGCCTCTGAAGGCCTCAGCTGAGACCAGGGCCTTCCACAGGGGCCAGAATAAAGAGAGAGGAAGCCATGACAAGGCATTATCCCCTCTTGGGGGCATCTCAGGTTTGTTACCATAGCCTCCCAAGGCAACTGTACCTATGATGATCCCTTAAGTAGGCCTCACCTCCCCATTTCCCATTCCCCCCTCCCCATTCTGTCAGAATTATTGCTGCATAACATTAGAATCTAGAACCTACATCCATGACATTGCCCTTTATGCCACTGCCTTGAATCAGACAACACTGGGGAAAATTTCTTGTGTGTAGATGCTGCAGTAAAATCAGAAACCTGTGTATATAAAGAATGCTTTTGTTCTGACATACAGAGGAAATCTGCTCTCATTATTTGCTAGCAGGACCTGAAGTGTGAACAGTCAGACAGTCACAAGGGCATAAAGGGTATAAAATCTGAGCTGGAACAGTCAACTGTAGCTGTCAGTGATTCTTTCAAAAGCACCATTATCTCCATAGTCTCAAACAGTAAAGATAGTTTAGCACACTGAATATCAGTTTCATTCCATATACAGTGTAGAATAAAAAAGAGTGAATTAAGCAGAATGTGCCATAATAGAGTTTACAAAGATGACTATTTGAAATATAATTCAGATGTGCATTAATCATCAGTTAATGTTCATCATCACTACAGTTATCATTAGAGAATCTGGGAGCAGCCATTTTCAATTTAAAAAGTAAAATTTGTTCTGACAAGATGTGACCATTAAAACTGTTGCCTTCAAGCAACCACATTTCAAAACACCCCCAACAACAACAATTTGCATTTATATTAGTGCCTTTAATGTAGTAAAACGTCCCAAGGCGCTTCAGAGGAACTTTATCAGACAAAATTTGATACTGAGTCATGTAAGGAGATTAGGACAGGTGACCAAAAGCTTGGTCAAAGAATTAGGTTTTAAGGAGAATCCTTAGTGCTGTATATAATAATAGAACCTGTGTTAAGAACACTACATAGCGAAAATTAAGAGGACACAAAAGTTAGAGTTGATTTAAATGGACGACTTCATATTCTGCTTGTAACAGCTCCCAGGAATATAAATTTATTTTTTTCCCACAGGATATTCAGTAGGCTGCCCATAGCATACCTCCCTTCCTGCCTGCAGAAGAGTCCTAAAGGCTTATCCCTTTGATCACGCCTTTGTGCTCCATTCTTAAATTCCTTTATTTTTTACTTGGCATCTACTTATCGCCCTTGTAGTTACCTGAAGAGTGCTAAATAAATGTACGTATATTAAAAAAAATACAGGTGATTATTCAGAAACGAGGATGTCAACTTTAAAATGAGGCTAAATTGTATGATCAGTTTCTCTGCTGTACACTTAACCTGACCTAGAGGTAAGAATTACGGCAATTGCATCTCACAAAGAATTTACAGCACAGAAACAGGCCATTCGGCCCATCCGATCCATGCCGGTGTTTATGCTCCACACAGGCCTCCTCCCTCCTTACTTCATCTGACCCCATCAGCATATCCTCTATTCCTTTCTCCCTCGTGTGCTTATCTATCCTCCCCTTCAATGTATCTATGCTATTTACTTCAACTACTCCTCGTGGTAGCGAGTTCCACATTCTTACCACTCTTTGGGTACAGACGTTTCTCCTGAATTCCCTATTAGATTTATTGGTGACTATCTTATATTTATGGTCCCTAGTTGTGGTCTATGGTGTTTAGATGGAAACCTGCCCCCCTTCCATGGATGCAGGCAATCTTCCCTTCACATAAAGTATTGTTTTAAAATTATATAATAATATAAGAATTTAAGACATTTGCTCCCAGATCCAACAGTAACTGATCTCTCTTTCAAAGATCACCAAAAATTGAAAATGAGATAAGCAGACTAGAATTAATCAGTCTAAATATTTTTTGTAAACATTTATCTGCTCATCAAATGGAACTTTCCATTTCAGGTACACAAGCCTAGATTTCTTTTTTTTTGGGAATGTTATTTCCAGAATACCATTGGCAGATTTTAAACAGACTCAAATGGAAGTGTAAGTAGCTTTCAACTTTCTTAGATCAGCTCATTAGCAGAACTTTGGGTACAGATTTAGATGGAATCATACCACAGACAAGTGGTCAGGGTGAAAAGTTGTGTGTAAATTAAATTTAAAATATCAGGGACAATTGAAGTATCACAATGGAGAGACAAACATTCTGAAAGCATTTGGTGAGCCTCAGAGAGCAGTTCAACCTATTCTCAGTCTCTGCCAAGGCTAAGGGGGCAGGTGACTAGGACAGACCAGCAAAAATGAGGGGTAATGAAGTGCAAGGTACAGGCATGAGTTCACAGGCAAGTGATGGAGCAGCCTGGATGTTGTTAGATTGCAGCTGGAGTAGAGGTTGTGCTGCATGAGATGGGTGCAAGGAAGGTTGCCCTCTGTGCCACTCCACAATACCATCCCCGTAGATCAGCACTGAAGCATGCCTGGCCAAGTTCCAGACCACAGATGCCTGTTACTGTCACTTCACATGAGATAGATGCTTCTACCACTGCTGCTTCCACCCATGAGAAAATGCTTTGGGATGCAAACCTGGCTCATTTCCAGAAGTTGGGACTTCTGCCATGTTTTTGGATCCAGCCGCCACAATACACCCCAGAAAATTGGGCAGTACAGGTGAAGAAAATCTAGGCTGCAGTATCAACATCAAGCTCTCCCAAATCAGGTATAACACAGCCAGATGCAAAGCAGAAGATCACTCCACTCTACCCCAACGTTGTGCTTCAAACACAACGTCAGAAGACCACCCCAACTGCACCAGTGTGAGAGTTATTCCCATTCCCAACACCAACCATCCCTTCAGCCTATCTGAGGGATCTTGTCCATTAGGGGCAATTTTGTGCTTTAAGCCCATGCCCACGAGGAACTGGATTGAAAATGTATAAACTCCTTTCACATAGGTCTTTTACAGCCAGCAGTCAGAGGAGAATGCTGCCACATCAGTCTGGGTTGGATTTGAACCAGATCTCAGTGGTGAAAGGCTAACAGCTAACCCACTGCACTACCCAGTTCTCCTTAAGTGCTTCTGACAGTGTGCACATGACCTTCAGAGATTATGGGGCATGATTTTAACATTGAAAAACGGGTGGGTAGTGGGTTGGGGGCATTCAAATTCGCAACCATTTCAGACCCGCCCCCAACCCGCCTCCAACCCGCCCATTTCCGGTTTTCACCGGGGTGGCATGAGAGGCGGGTGACCAACCCACTCCCAGGAGGTGGATTGGTGACTATAACCTTTCAAGGAGGCTGCCGGCCTCCATTTTTGCAGAATTTGCAATTTGAACCCCTGGGGGCCGGGATTCCCGGGCCTTCTCCTTCTGCCACATGAAACGAGGCAAGAAGGCCCGAAAATGCAGGTTAGTGCCTTTCTGGCACAGCTTGTGGGCCCGGAGGAGAAGGTGTGCTTTCCCCAGGCACAACAAGCCTATCTGCAAGGACCCTCCAACGATCGCGGAACCCCCCCTCAATATCTGCACCCCCCCACAATCTCCGACCGCCCCAACTATCCCTGACCCCCCCCCAACGATTGCAGACCCCCCACAATGACCCTTGACCCCTCCAACAAGCGCAGACCCTGCGATGACCCCTGATCCCAACACCCCCCCCATGACTGACCTCCAATCCCTCCCCCATGATCCCCATGCCTACCAGTGCCCCCATGCCCACCCATACCCATCAGTGCCCCCATGCCCACCCATACCCATCAGTGCCCCATGCTCACCCATTCCCATCAGTGCCCCATGCCCACCATACCCATCAGTGCCCCATGCCCACCCGTGTCCATCAGTGCCCTATGCCCACCCATGGCCCCTGCCCACCCATGCCCCCCCCATCCGTACACTCAAAGACTTACCTGAACACGTCCTCTTCCAGGCTGCTCTCCCATCCGACTGAGACCAGCCCGTCAATCAGGCCGGTCAGTCAGAAGGCAAACTGACAAAAAAAATATAAGACATCCTTACGTCAAAATCGTACGGACGTCCGGGAAACCCGTACTTCTGGGTTTGCAGTTTGCAATTTGACCCTCCTGCCCCCTTCCCAGCTCGGGGTCAAAATCATGCCCATGATGTATTAGAAGTGTTTGAAACATGTCTCAGAAATGTTGGCAGTAATACTCGTCTAAGGTTTGATTCCAGTTCTGATAAAAAGCAGAAATTTTTCAAAAAAGGAAACCACTCAATTTAGTGAGGTTCTTAACATGAATATTTGCTCCACGATGGTTTAAACAGTTCCATTATCTGGCTCTTGCAAGGGTTTTATATTTAATCTCACTGTGAATCCAAATGCACAGCATGCAATGTTTACAGAACGATTTAATCTCCCTATTTACAGTTTGAACTAATCCATCACCCAAATAGAAAGGTCAGCTACATCTGAAGGCACAGGGCCTAGACTTAATTGCCATGCCTAATAGTTTCAGCTTCATTTGATAGAAGTCTTCCACAGACTAACCATGGCATTTATTTATCAAGCCTTCATTGAGGCCCATATAGATGTGAACTTCTTCATATGACTGTTAATTCATTGCTCTAGCTTAACGGCATCGAATGAGTGAAATATTTAGGTCACATTCTATATGGATTTGATTGACTCTTGATCGAATGTCAGCACTATGGCTTAATACTGTCATTTTGTGTTGCAGCAGTTCTGAAGGTCATGGTCAAACTCCCTACTATTTACCCATAATCCTGCCACTGTTGGGCAATGGATGTCATCTGGATAACATACTTACTGTTTTTCCTGAACTGTTGCCTGCTACAGCCTTTTATCCTGGGGTTAGGGGAGGATTGATGCACAGGCATTACGCTGACGCATCAGAGTCCTCTATGCTTAGAAATACAATATTTAGTTAAGTATATAATTATGCTTCAAAAGAAAAAAAACTGAAGTTTCTTTTCTGAATTTGTTAACTAGGCAAGTAGCATTTTAAGGCCACCAGCGACCAATCATGTCTATAGTACAAATCTTCAAATCTGCCATCTAATCTATAGTTACAAATCTCTTCATGAATTTAAACTCCATAATTATACTTCTTGTGGCTGCTTTATATACACAGCTACTATCTAATTAGGACATGTCCATAGAGCCTTAACTCCAGGCGATCTTTCCTCGGTACTGTAGGGTAAAACTCTTACAGAACTTAGCTCAATGAGGAAGTACTGCTATAATTAATTATGGTGCAGCCAATAAAAAAAACTCAACTGACCTTTTGTTATCCCATCTGGAGCTTCTAAAACCCAATTTTGGTTGGAGCAGTCCTTTCATCCAATTATTTTGATTCAAACAAAATTAGGAATATGGGAGCGAAATTTGACCTCAGCAACAGCGCAAAATGAGCTCCAGCGAATCAGGGGCTTGTTTCAATGGAAAAGAAAATCAGGCGGGCGTGAAACAAGCTGCCGATTTGCTATCGCCTATTTTAGACTGCTGCTGAAGTCGAATTTTATCCCCTATGTATGCAGATCCTGATTAGCAAAAAAAGGTGCTGGGAGTGCTTGAGAACTAAAAGCATCAACCTATCTCTACCAATAGGCTTTTTATTAACTGCTGAGTGCATGAACAGGCACATTAACCTGCTTAGGATTGAGCCTGTTACAAGAAAATGGCTCAGTTGTACAAAATCTCAGCTCTTAACTTGAACTATCGGTTCTTAATTTGTGAAAAATCTTACTTGCTTAACTGGGTCCAAATAAATTCAGACTATTGCTTTAGTATAACATAATTTTATTTACTAGTATAATTAATAGATCAGTTCCAACAGTGGCTGAGAATTATGCCTGTGAAATGAAGGCCCATTATAGGCTATTACTACAAAACAACAATTTGGTTTATGAGGATATATGAGAACTTGAATTGGAGCATTAACAAATATTCCATCTGAGCATTCACATTAACAGAATAATTGAAGTTATAATTATAGCTTCTACTGATTATGATGCTGGAAAAGAGTCCAGCATCATTGCTTCTGATTTGATGTGTCCTGGTTGTGTCTAAAACATAATCGCTCAGTATTTGCTTTAGTGGCTTCCAATTGGCTGGAAAATAGCCTTTGTAGTTGGTTTACAGCCAATCAAAAATCAATTTTCTGAAAATCCAGAATGGAGGTGGAACTGAGAGGGAGAAGACAACAGGTGAGGAAGATACTTTAACTTTTTAAACAAAAAAGGTATGGAATAGATAGACTAATTTAAACTAGACAGAATAAATTATAATTAAAGTTAAAGCAATAAAAATAAGTAAGGGGGTGGGGGAAGGGGAGCAGGCTGAACAGGAGTATTTTTTTGAAAATTTTCATTTCAGGAGTGTTTACTTTTGTAGTGTATGATTAATATTATAACAATGAATGTATTCTGACATTTCATTTAGTTTATTGCTGTAGTACCAGTTTTCCTTCAATGTTAGCGAAAAACTTAAAAATTAAAGGCTAGCCCAGGGAGACAGGTATTTCCTGGCCCTGCCAGGAGTTTAAGGGTTAAGCGGTTTATGTATTGGGATGTTGTGTTTTGTAGTTTAATTTATATTTTAGTTAGTTTTTCATTGAATTGCATCTATAGAGGAGAGTGACAGGATCAATGTGAAACCTTCTCACGTGGTGCAGCTGTCAAGGCTAGTTTGTGAAAAATTGATATTACACTTTTGTTATTGCACTGCAGGAAAGGCCACAGCCATTGTATAATAATCAATGAAGCAGTCAATAAATAAACAAGAGCTTGTAACATGAATTGTTCTGTGATAACATGTGGCCATATATATTTACTGACTCACTGCAGATATTCTATACAGTAGCTTTTAAATTTTCAATCCTTTTCAGGTACAAATCAAATACTCCTTGATTATTGACCCAATGAGGACAATTGTAGTTGTACACAATAATTTAACCCAAGTCAGTTCTGATGAAGGGTCTCTACTAAAATGATAGCTTATCTTTTCCCTTTTAAGATGCTGATAGACTAGCTGTACAATTCCAACATTTTCTGTTTTTACTTCCAATGCAGTTAAGTAGTGCCTGTCACATCTGAAATATTTTATAAGCTTGGGGCCATATTTACAATGTGGTAGAATTTCCGTGGGGATTCTTCTGATTTCCCGCCATAACTTCGCTCTACGATTGGCGGAAACCCTGGAGAAATGGCTGTTGTAACCTTGTTCCTATTTTTCACTGTAAGCAAAGGAAAAATGACAAAGCACGGAAATCTTTGTGAACTTCCAGTATGATAGAATCACAGAATGATACAGCACAGAATCAGACCATTTGATCCGTCAAGTTTGTGCTGGTGCTTTCTCCACATGGGCCACTCAGTCTAACCCCACTCTCCTGCTTGGTCTCCGTACCTTTAGCAACCATCTAATTTCCTTTAAAAGAATTTATGGTCTGTGCTTCCACAATAACTGTCAGGAGACCAGTAGAATTTCCAGAGAAATGGCTTAGATGCCCTGTGGATCCTCAGGGACATTCAGCATAGAATGAATTCTATTTGCATGTCGAGAAAAAAATTCCACATGGTTACACATACGGTAGATGATGTGAACTGGTTGGCAAGTCAACCTAAACCTGACCAGGTGGAGAATTTACTGACAGGTAGAACAATCTTAGGAGCAACTGTTTTGATGTACATTCAAAGCAAAGTTGTCATTGAAAATCTTCCACAGTTCAGATTAATTTCTTTAAATGTACTTTATATTGTTAAGCAATAAAAAAGAGAACATTTGTAAGGCTGATGCAACATTACAGAAATAAGTGATAGATGCAAAGAAAATATTGCACGTAAGTGTTTGTGTTGTGAATGGAATCAAGTTTCTGTTACTTTGTCTCAGTTTGTTGTCCCTTGTGTGTCAGGTAGAAATTAAACAGTGTTTCATAAACTAAGCAGTTTATGAAAAACGAACTGCTTCTAAAATTGATCCTGTGACTTTCTGAACTATTTGCTGTTAACATATAAGGATAGCTGAACAAACTCTGCAATCCTGACTGTAAAATTGCCTAATTCAAACCTGAGCTTACTATATTTAATGTTCTGTCCGTTTCCATGGCGAAAAATAATCCCTTTCCAGAAAATGTAGGGAATAATTATTGAACTTGCTGTTTATCCCTCATATAAAACCTCCAGGTCTCTAATATATTCAGAGGAGCGCACCTACAGCGAATGTCAGCAACAGTGAATTTTAAATTTAATTTAAAAGGAGATACGACGTGCCCTATAAAGTACTTTATAAAAGTGTATGGGAAAATAAACTCACAAAATAAGTACCTATCTGTTCTCTGTCATTAATGTTTGATGTTACTGATCTAAATAGGACCTGGAAGAATTTAGATCGAACTGTATTAAGTCAAATTTACACTCAGGGTTACATCTTTCTTTTAAAACTCCTAGCCATATCTAGAATTTACTATTGGGGGGGAGGTGAGGTGGGGTGGGGGGAGTGGGAGGGGGGGGGTGAATTGGCCCTGATTTGGATTCTCTGTTCATTTTGAGTTGAATTGAATTGACATGGATGAAATTAACCTGGAGTCACAATTGAGTTTTTAAAAAAAAAACTCAGTTCTTTCCTAAAGATCTTCTAACATCACTATCTCTACCTGTAGTAACACTACACAGGGCAACATAACACTACTACATCTACCAGTAACTCATCGATCTTTGATCTAGTATCTGCTGTAAAGGATTCCAGGTTCTACCTTCTCTTGTTGCTGTATTATGATGCCTCCTATGCCAATGCCCAAGATGTATAGCCCATTTTAAAAGCATGGCCGAGAAATTAGATCATGCCCAAAAACAGGCGTGCAGGGACGAGGTACACTGCAAACGCCCATTCATGTGGGCGCAGGGGCCACGTAAAATTGGTGCTGGCAGCTCATTCAGCTGCAGGTCAGATGTGCAGCCAGCGCTGTCGGTGCTGCTTATTGGCTGTGACCTGTTTGGGTGGGTCGGGGAATTAAGCTTCCCTGATACAACTTAAAGGCAGCCTGCAGCTCTTAAAGGGAAGGTGGACTCTGGCTGAGTACAGGAGGGAATGTTTGTGAACAGAAAATGGCTCCAAGACCTATAGATCGGGCCCCCGGGGTCCCTGATGCCACTTTGAAGGCCCTGGTCCTGGCGGTGGACATGCTGAGAGAGATCCTGCTTCCCTGGGGGGCAGAAGCCCTCCAGGCATCACCTCCATCATCAGTAGGAAGAGGTGGCTCAGGAGCTAAGCTCCCAGGCTACGATGCCAAAAGAAGTTTCATGACCTCAGCAGATTTGTCAAGGTAGGAATCCTACCTCTCACCTCAACATCTCTCTCCTCATCTCTGCACCACCTGCAGCCCCACCACTCAAAGCACTCCCCTCCCTTGCTTCCCTCCACTCTCCTACAATCATTGCACCTCTTTTTACTCCATCTCCTCCTCCTAGTCACATATTCTGCCCCTCCTACTCTCAACACTATTGGAACCCTCACTTCTCCACAACTCACACCTTGCACACATCTGTTCTATTTGACCATGACCGAAAGCAGCTTGCTTTGCTATGCTCAAAGCAGCTCACAAGACTATCACTAACACACTCCCTTCTTTCCTGCAGAAGGCTGCTTACAACATCAGACAGCAGACAGTGACCGGAGAAACCAGAGACCACCAGCACTCTCTCTCCCCATTACAGGAGCATGCGCTGGACATCACGGGCAAGGGACGAGTCACGGCCTTGACAAGTGGAGATGCCGTGACTCGTCACTTCACACCTCTTTTTCCCTTCTCACTATCTCACCTGACACATTCTGCACGACAAACAGCAGCTGCTTTCAGCAGCCACTCATCTCTGTCTGCTCTCCCTTCACACTAAAAGATAACCCTCGTCCCTCTCTTTCATTTCAGGTGCCGAAAGTTGTCAAAGTCCATGTGCCGCTTCAGGAAGAGGAGGGCAGCTGTCCTGAAGATGCTGCATCTCTCATTCTGGCCTTAGCAAGCACCAGCTCAAGACCGGCACCATGTGTACTTCAGAGGGTAGGCTAAAGGATGGGTCTTTACATGGTGAATCATCGGGCACAAGTGTGCAGGAGCTAGGGCAGGGGAATAGGATGCCACAGGTGCCAACTCACTAGAGCTGCTCAGCTGCAGAGGACTCAGATGCTGACGTCGAGGGACCAGAATACCGAAGAAGTCTGATGCTCATCCTTCCACCGAGCTAGTGCAGAATGGCTGAGAGCATGGAGGTGTCATGCAAAGAAATTGGGCGCTGGGCTACATTGTAATAACAGTGGGAGTGGTTGGTGTCTGTGGCACCTTCAGAGGCATCTTGCCTGTTTATTGGGATCCAATTTGAGCTGGCTGCATTGCTGGCACTGACCTGCAGGTTAGTCCGGGATTGGGGGAAGAAGACAGGAGTGGGGGCCGCGCGTGGTCCGGTAGTGGCCCGCAATAGTGCTGTACAGCCAGGAGGAACACTCTTGCTAATGAGTGTGGAGCAGCACATTCCAATGCTCTTCTGAGCTGAATCCACCACAATCTCCTGGGTCAGCTCATTTGACTATTCACTGGATGGTCTCCAGCGCGCATCCTATGTGAAATTGGACTAACATGCAGGGTGTGCTTGGGAATTAGAGTGCAGCTTTTAAAAAGCCAAGTCTGACTAAAGATTGCCGCAGCAGGTAAGTAGGAAAATGTTTGGATCACTCAGTTCACTGTCAAGTAGCAGCACTCGATGACCCAGCTGTGTTTTTTATCTAAAATGTCTACCACTGCAAAATCTGGCACAGACAGCCAAATAAAGATAAGGGTATTGGAAGGAGGAATAAAAGAGTGCACAATTTCACTGACACTGACCTGCAAACTCCGCTTGAGCAGAGACAACAGAGAAGGGTCGAATTGTTGAGAAAACCTCCAAAAAATATCTCTTAGGCCATGTGGAGGGAGGTGGCCACTGTGTGGTAGAATGATGTTCCAAGGCTGTAAATCCCCAAAATGGTGAGCCGTCGATCATAGCTATGCTGTAGGAGATGTGCTGAGTGGAGGCCAGACATTTCCCCACAGGATTAAAGTTTCCAAGGATCATTTTATGCATTTCCTCATTGCAGCCCTAAGGGCAGTATTAGAGGACAATATCATATTTTGTTTAAATAAAAGGCTTTGAAATGACCTCATATTTGTTGGTGGTTTTAATTACAATGCCATCCACAGTGTGGACATATAAACAATTCAGATACAAGGGTATTGCCACCAAATTCCAAACTTTTAGTGACATAAATTTTCAAAGCCTTTGCTAATCTAGTTTTATTTTATATATTCATGCAATAATTCAGCAAATGTCTGTAAACTACATTGCAGCAGATCAGACAAAAAATCTGCCTTAAATAACAGGAATGCTGACATCTATACTTAATATAGCTTCCACTTGCATGTTTTGTGTTTATCCTGAGGATTTCACTAACTGTGATTGCTGAAGTACTGGTCAATTGATATATATGTACGGACAGTTTTCTACATCGGTGTTACTTGATACCCTTATTAAATTTCAGAAATACATAGAGAAGCTTTGGAAAAGAAAGCATTTTATTCAGTACAGTACTTGCAGTACAAGGCCTTATGTGAACCATGAAATAGTTTGAATGTCCAGTGATTTTGATGGATTTTTCTCTCCACCATATTCACTTCCTGCACTTCATTTCTTTGTGTTCAGCACTTCCTCTATTCCCCTTAGAATTCACTAGAGCGTATCATCAACTACAGAATCTCTCTTCTCTTGTATTCTTTTTGACACTCTTGAGTAATTTTTCTGATGGTATTCATCAATGGCAGTTGTGTGAGTTCAGCACAGGGAGATTGAAAAATTTGGAGGAGGAAGAGGCGAGGAAACAAAGGTACAACTAGTGGACTCCTCCAACTGAGCCAACATGTGCTTTGAACGATCTCAAATAACTCCATGAATTGATGATACTCAGAAAGCAGCATTTGATTAATACAGGTTCTGGATAGTGCTATTCATGGAAGAGCTAAGGCTGGCCCTGAGCTGTCTCACCTGCATTTGCTTTTCCTCATTTGTGCTTTAAAATGCACCTGCTTGAAATCTAAATTGAAATCCTGGAGTGGATTTTCCTGTGCTAATGCTCGTGACAGGTTGATTGAGTGCCACTGTGTGCTGTGAGGCGATAGGCTCAGTATCCCTTTAGCCTACAGGTTGATTGAGTGCCAAACCCCTAGTCTGCAGGTGGCAGGTCCTTGAGGACACCTGTGGAAACACAAAAGGAACAAAGAGATGAGTCTTTTTTTGTTCCTTAGTAAACAGAATGGAGGTTTGAGGCAGATCCTTCAGTTAGAGTATTACGTGGAACTACCGAAGTCCCAAATGTTCATGGAGTTCTGTGCTTCCAAATAGATATCCAAAGACATATCAGCTGCTATCCCTCAGCTTACCTGAACACTGAAACTTGTTTGTGTCTAATACCCTTTGAATTAGGGCTGTCAATAAAGGCACAATACTGAAAATACTTGCAATATTTAAATCACAGTATCATGAGGAAGTGTCAGAGATTGCTAATAAGATGCACATGGCCAGGGTTCTCAACTATTTCCATATGCCAATTAATAAACTTATAAACTATCCTCAGGGCACACCAAACTTTTTGCTGGGGCTGCATTCAAAATTTTGATGATGACAATTTATTCCCTTCAAAGAGAGTTAACTAATTATACTAATTTAGTTATAGTGGTTAGGCCCCTTTGAGGTAAGGAAAAAAGTCTGGATGAATGATGCTACTGATTTTTTAAAACTATTTAAATAAACCAGTACACATTTTACAATGTGTGACACTACTAGATAAATGCAAGTATTGTTAACATAGTAAAAGCTGAAATTAGCACAATGTTGATTTTGCTACTTAATTCTCACGTGGACATACAAGCCAGTGAACAACAGCTAATTCTTTTACCTGGCGAGCACCGGTGAAAAATCACAGCACTTGTGGTGGTGAAGCACTATGGACTATGTACATTACATACTGGAGCAGGATCATGTCACACTGCCAACTTTCCCACATGTTGTAACTTAAATTTCAGCCCTGGCAGTCTCACCTCACACTACTACCCACAAATGATGTTCAACTCACCCAGGTACACAAGATGAATGCAGGTTAGATAGGCCTTTTGTCTCCCCATGCCCCATGCCTTTCACCGGTATTATAAACAGTAATAGGCTTTTAAACTTTGCACAGGAAGCAGGGCTCCCTTACGCTGGAAGGCACATTCATGTCGAGTTTCACTTTACTCCAATAAAAATGCTCATCTGCTGCTCACACAAGTCCCTGACCTTTTATCCATTGATAACACTGGTGAACTGTTTTCAGACTATCTATGGGGCTCATGTTTTTTTTTCCAGCCTGAGGCAAGGTCTTCTGGGCATATTAGTGTGCCAGTAGGGATTTATTAGCTAGAGTTACTGATGGAAACTACTCCGATAAATTTGTTTTTCAAACTATGTTTTCAAATAATCAAGTTCAAGGATATTATCTATGTGTCTCTTGCCCTTAAACTGTGAGAGATATGGATAGATAAGATATATATATCTGTGAAATTATCCAATTGGTTATCTGTCCAACTCTTTCTATTTATCTATAATTGATTTGTATGACTGTATTGCAACATTGGTTTAAACACTGTTAAAGTAAATCAAACTTAATGTATACTATTTTATTCTGTTGTGGCACCAAGAGTTAGATTCTCAGGTGAATGCTGAGCAGAAGAGAAATATCTTAATACGATTTGAGTCCTGGAGCAAGATGGTTACAGTGTCAGGTATTATTGAATAGGAAAGGAATGCTCCATGCATAAATCAAATATCAAATGGTTTCACATATTCATTCTACCTGCCAAGGACCAGATGGCAACATCAAACTTTTAACATGCATAATATATTTAACAGAAAAAATAAATGGAAAACATATTTGGACCAAGGACTGTTCTTTACATTGTAAAAAAATTAATGAACAGCTTATGACCCTTGCTGCTGGCTCTGGGCTTCCACTTCACCTTGAGCCATATTAATATTGTTCAATCAGTGCACTGCAGCCCTGTCTGTGAACTGATTTGGGCTCTCCAGTTCTTGACCATTATGAAGTTAGCTTCCCATCTGTATTCAAATCGTGTGATTTACAAAAATATAAATGAACAGAAAGGAAAATAAAATATAAAACACAGTGATTCCCAAATAACTTTTTATTAAAACTTCATTCCTGGCCTTGCACATTTATTGACATACATTAATGATTAATGTTCAGATACACAGCTTTCATTTCCAACAGCAAATCTTAGTCACATCTTAAAATTTGTTCCACATTTAGGATTATTCTCCTTAAAGCAGAGAAGGTTAAGGGGAGATTTAATAGAGGCGTTCAAAATCATGAAGGATTTTGATAGATTAAATAAGGAGAAACTGTTTCCACTGGCAGGTTAGTAATCAGAGGGGACAGATTTACGGTAATTGGAAAAAGAGCCAGAGGTAAACAGCGGAAGCAGCTATAGACAGAGCTAAGCGATCCCACAACCAACAGATCAGATCAAAGCTCTGCAGTCCTGCCACATCCAGTCGTGAATGGTGAAGGACAATTAA
This sequence comes from Heptranchias perlo, assembly GCF_035084215.1. Lineage (NCBI taxonomy): Eukaryota > Metazoa > Chordata > Chondrichthyes > Hexanchiformes > Hexanchidae > Heptranchias > Heptranchias perlo. The sequence goes on from NC_090334.1 coordinate 56,195,079, forward strand.
ACAACTAATGGGAGCAGGAGGCTCTGTGAACATCCCCATCCCCAGTGATGGCAGAGCCCAGCATGTGAATGCCCAGTGATGGCAGAGCCCAGCATGTGAGTACAAAAGACATGGCTGAAGCATTTGGAATCATTTTCAGCCAGAAGTGCCGAGTGGATGATCCATCTCGGCCTCCTCCCGAGATCCCCACTATCACAGAAGCCAGTCTTCAGCAAATTCGATTCACGCCACTTGATATCAAGAAATGGCTGAGTGCACTGGATGCAGCAAAGGCTATGGGCTCCAACAACATCCCGGCTGTAGAGCTGAAGACTTGTGCTCCAGAACTAGTCGCACCTCTAGCCAAGCTGTTCTAGTACAGCCACAACACTGGCATCTGCCCGACAAAGTGGAAAATTGCCCAGGTATATCCTGTCCACAAAAAGCAGGACAAATGCAATCCGGCTAATTACCGCCCGATTAGTCAACTCTCAATCACCAGCAAAGTGATGGAAGGTGTCGTCGACAGTGCTACTAAGCGGCACTTACTCATCAATATTCTGCTCACCGATGCTCAGTTTGGGTTCCGCCAGGACCACTCCGCTCCAGACCTCATTACAGCCTTGGTCCTAACATGGACAAAAGAGCTGAATTCCAGAGGTGAGGTAAGAGTGACTGCCCTTGACATCAAGGCAGCATTTGACCGGGTGTGGCATCAAGGAGCCCTGGTAAAATTGAAGTCAGTGGGAATCAGGGGGAAAACTCCAGCAGCTGGAGTCATACCCAGCACAAAGGAAGATGGTAGTGGTTGATGGAGGCCAATCATCTCAGCCCCAGGACATCACTGCAGGAGTTCCTCAGCTCAGCTTCCTAGGTCCAACCATCTTCAGCTGCTTTATCATTGACCTTCCCTCCATCATAAGATCAGAAGTGGAGATGTTCGCTGACGATTGCACAATGTTCGATTCCATTCGCAACCCCTCAGATAATGAAACAGTCTGTGCCCGCATGCAACAACATCCAGGCTTGGACTGATAAGTGGCAAGTAACATTCGCGCCAGACAAGTGCCAGGCAATGACCATCTCCAACAAGAGAGAGTCTAACCACCTCCCCTTCACATTCAACGGCATTACCGAATGGTCATCGCCGAATCCCCCACCATCAACATCCTGGAGGTCACCATTGACCAGAAACTTAACTGGACCAGCCACATAAATACTGTGGCTGCAAGAGCAGGTCAGAGGCTGGGTATTCTCTGGCGAGTGACTCACCTCCTGACTCCCCAAAGTCTTTCCAACATCTACAAGGGATAAGTCAGGAGTGTGATGGAATACTCTCCACTTGCCTGTTTAGTATAGCTCCAACAACACTCAAGAAGCTCGACACCATCCAGGACAAAGCAGCCCGCTTGATTGGCATCCCATCCACCACCTTAAACATTCACTCCCTCCACCACCGGCACACCGTGGCTGCAGTGTGTACCATCCACAGGATGCACTGCAGCAACTCGCCAAGGCTTCTTCGACATCTACCATCTAGAAGGACAAGGGCAGCAGGCACACGGGAACAACACCATCTGCACATCCCCCTCCAAGTCACACACCATCCTCACTTGGAAATATATCGCTGTTCCTTCATTGTCGTTGGGTCAAAATCCTGGGACTCCCTTCTTAACAGCACTGTGGGAGAACCTTCACCACACAGATTGAAGCAGTTCAAGAAGGCGGCTTACCACCACCTTCTCAAGAGCAATTAGGGATGGGCAATAAATTCTGACCTTGCCAGTGACGCCCACATCCCATGGATGAATTAAAAAAAAGGTTTGATGAGGAGAATTTTTTTTCTGCAGCGAGTTATTATGATCTGGAATGCACTGCCTGAAAGGGTGGTGGAAGCAGATTCAATAGTAACATTCAAAAAGGAATTGGATAAATACTCGAAGGGCTGAAAATTGCAGGGTTATGGGGAAAGAGCAGGGGAGTGGGACTAATTGGATAGCGCTTTCAAAGAGCTGGCACAGGCATGATGGGCCAAATGGCCTGCTTCTGTGCTGTGCAATTCTATGATTCTATAATTTTGAAAAAAATAAGTAATCTAAGTAATGCAGACTATAAGTAGAAATGCCGGGTGGAAGCTGTGAATGCAGACTGTCCACAGAGTCCACCACTCCTAATCTCTCCGGCTCGACGTCCAGTCAGCTCAATAAATTGAGCACTTAAGAATGTTCTTCTACCATCAAGCAAACAATCTCACCAGGACACACTTGGTCCAACAAATGGGCTTGAGGAGGTTTTTCAAGAAAGAGGGGGAGGTGGAAAGAGAGAGAGGTTTAAGGAGAGAATTCCATGGCATCTGCTCTCAAAGGGAAAGGGAGGAGAGTATGCATAAGATATTAGACTGAGAGAAACGGAATGTTCAGGAGCGGATTTGGGCTGGAGGACGTTGCAGAGACAGGGTGGGATGAGGCTGTGGAGAATTCTGTGTGTTTACAAGGCTTCTGTTAACTTTATCAAAATCCATAGGGGGCATAGATTTAAGGTGAGATACAAAAGGGTCCAGAGGGGCAATTTTTTCACTCAAAGGGTGGTGAGTGTCTGGAACGAGCTGCCAGAGGCAGTAGTAGAGGCGGGTACAATTTTGTCTTTTAAAAAGCATTTGGACAGTTACATGGGTAAGATGGGTATAGAGGGATATGGGCCAAGTGCAGGCAATTGGGACTAGCTTAGTGGTATAAACTGGGTGACATGGATATGTTGGGCCGAAGGGCCTGTTTCCATGTTGTAAACTTCTATGATTCTAAGTTTAAAAGGAAATATCTGAACTATTCCTTGGCCATTCCTTTCCAGGGCAGAAATGCTGGAGTTGGTGTGTGTTAATATTGAAAGTCATAGTCTGACCAAACGATACACCGCGGGAATAAACAGAATATTAGATTTACTATCACGAGTGAATTATAGTCTGGATTATGAATGGAAATAAATTTCATATTTTTCCATCCTTCAGAGCGATTACAGATTCTATTGTGATGATTTTTTTTTGGTGACAGGTACTGTTTTGTGCATTTTTACGATTTTACTTTTCATTTTATGGGAGTTACTTGGTATGGAGGAGTAAATCTAAGTGTGTCCTGGTGAGATTGTTTGCTTGGTGGTGGAAGAACATTCTTAACTACTCAATGTATTGAGTTGACTGGAGCAGTTCTGATTGCTTGTACTACAACAACTTGTACTTATATATTGCACATATTGTAAAGAACGTCTTAGGGTGCTTCACATATCGGCCTTTGGAAAATCGATGTCGCGCCAGGGAAGGAGAGATTAAGAGTGGTGGCTCCTTAAAAGTTTGATCCAACAAATGGGTTTGAGGAAGTTTTTCAAGGAAGAGAAGGAGGTAGAAAGAGAGAGGGGTTTAAGGAGAGAATTCCATGGCATCTGCTCTCAAAGGGAAAAGGAGGAGAGGATGCATAAGATATTAGAGTGAGAGAAACAGAATGTTCAGGAGTAGATTTGGGCTGGAGGAGGTTGCAGCGACAGGGTGAGGTTAAGCCGTGGAGAAATTTAAAGCGAGGAGGAGGATTTTAAATTTAATGCATTGAGCGACAGGGTGCCAATAGAGGTCAGTAAGGACAAATGTTACATCGAGTGTACAACAGAGAAACAGACCATTCGGCCCAACTGGCGATTATGCTCCACACAAGCCTCCTCCCACCCCTCTTCATCTAACCTATCAGCAACCTTTCTATTCCTTTCTCCCTTGTGTGCTTATCTTAAATGCATCTATTCTATTTGCCTCAACTACTCCTTGTGGTAGCGCATTCCACATTCTTACCACTCTTTGGGTAAAGATGTTTATCTTGAATTCCCTATTGAATTTATTAGTTGTAAACAATTTTACAACACCAAGTTATAGTCCAGCAATTTTATTTTAAATTCACAAGCTTTCGGAGGCTTCCTCCTTCGTCAGGTGAACGATGTGAAAATGAAATCCTCGAAATGAAATCGCATTTATAATTCACAGAACAATGCTTGGTGAGTACAGACAGTTTTTTCAACTGCCCGTTGCCAAGGCAATCAGTGTGCAGACAGACAGGTGTTACCTGCCAGGTCTCACAGAATATACAAATCACCAAAAAAAAACAACAAACAAAAAAAAACAGAGATAGAGAGGTAGAAACATAGAAAAGACAGCAACTGACCCGTTATATTAAAAACAGATAACATTTGTTCGCTGGTGGGGTAACGTGAACCCAAGATCCCGGTTGAGGCCGTCCTCATGGGTGCGGAACTTGGCTATCAATTTCTGCTCGACGATTTTGCGTTGTCGTGTGTCTCGAAGGCCGCCTTGGAGTACGCTTACCCGAAGGTCGGTGTTTATTAGTGACTATCTTATATTTATGACCCCTAGTTTTGGACTTCCCCACAGGTAGAAAGATATTCTGTACATCTAAAATATCAAAGCTGCCTTCTCCTTTCTAGAGAAAAGAGCCCCAGCCTGTTCAGCCTTCCCTGATAAGTATATCCTCTCAGTTCTGGTATCATCCTTGTGAATATTTTTTGCACCTTCTCCAATGCCTCCATATTCTTTATATAATATGAAGACTTGAACTGTGCACAATACACCAAGTGTGGCCTAACCAAAGTTCTATACAAGTTTAACATAACTTCTATGTTTTTCAATTTATCCCTCTAGAAATGAACCTCAGTGCATAGTTTGCATTTTTTAATGGCCTTATTAACCTGCATTGCTACTTTTAGTGATTTGTGATGGGTGAGCATGACCTAGATTGGGACAGGTTACACGTGGCAAAGTTTTTTGACAAACTGGAATTTATAACAATGGAAAATGGGAAGCTCATCAGGCCATTTGAGTAGTTGCATCCGGAGGTGACAAAGGCACGTATAAATGTTTCAGCAACAAAAATGGTAGGGGCAGAGATGGGCAATGTTGTGTGGTGGAAGTATGCAGTCCATAGAGTGTTAGATTTAGGGTTTTTTAAATGGCTTCTCCATGACTGAGGTGGAAACAAGAAAATCCTGTTATATCAAAGGACATGGTGTAGAGTAGATGACTTGTGATCTGCATAAATCCTTCAACTCTCTGAAAATAGCTAAAGTGAGTGAAAAACATTGCAGAATGGTGCTCCAATACTTAGCAAAATCAGAGTTTTGCCAATTCTAAGCAATTAAGCCACTTTTGCTAAAAAGGTTTATTGTCATTCCAAAGCATTCCAGCCCATTTTGCTCCCAAAGAAAGCAATAATGATTGATGGCCTGAAAATAGCAAACATGGTTGTATCATGGTTAATTCCCCAACTTTGAGTATTTTGTTCTTATCGCTGATACTGCTGCTGAAAATGTAGCATTTATACTACTTAAAATAGACTCTGCAGATCAGTGTTTCAAAAGCTTCTGATCTTGGACTCAGTAATGCACCCAACAACAATATGTTTTTTTGTAATAAGTTCATCTTAAAAAGCCAAAGGCATGAATGAAGATTTCAGGAATTTCCAAGAAAGTCAAATGCATCAGTTTTTCCCAAAGGAAGTGGATAAGGAAGCCTTGGGAATCGTTGCTTGTAAAGCATATGGCACAGAGTTGAAATTAACAGTGCATGCCGTACACATTAGCCGACGTACAAAGGACTAGCATTCCTGTATTAATTTGATTGATACTGGCTATTTTTCACAAACACTGCCCTCTTGGTAGAATAATGTGGCCATTTTAGAAGTGCTTGTCTGAAGTATAGGAGAATACAGTTGTTGTGCTTTATAACTCGGTCCAGTAGATGACCAAATTGTCCAGTGATTTGAAGTATGTACGCAGTTCTAAATTCTTACACATAAAAGAAAGCATCCTCTCTTCTGTTTTAAAGTCAGTAAATAAAACAAACAATGACAAATGTGCATTATGGCAATCACTTCAAATCATGGGGAAAAAAATTCATAAACGATCTGATAATAAAATGTGCATTTGTGCATGCATGTGGCTGAGTAATTTAGTCTGTCAGTTATCATATTTATTACAAATAAATAGAAAGGTCTAGGTTGGGAGAACATGACAAGTCCTGCCTCTCGTTAATTTGATTGCTTGCATATTAGCATAAATAGCTCATGAATGGCTGTTTAGGTTGCTAATCGTAGGCAAGTGTGTTTCTTCAAAATGTTTTAGCATCTGGCTCATAACTTTTGTTTAATTTAAATATGTGTATATTTTTAAGTAAGGCTAAACAAATAAATTTGTCCCAAAAACAATGAATTTTTAGTCACTGGGTCTAAGAGTGAGATTTAACTCATACACGACTTAAAGGTCTCATTTGACATCATTCTTGGTGCAGTCCAAGCCCTCAGTAAACATTGAACGGCAATATTATTGCAGTTGTATACAGTGGATATGAGATGTACCAAAGTAACGTCACTATACCAGTGTGCAGTGCACAAACTAATCAGCTCCTAATGGATTATTATTGCCAGTTACCCAGCCCAGTAAGGCCTTCAAATAACATGTCTCTTCTGTATAACACCTGTTAAAATTTTAAAGATCAAGTACTAATCTTGATACTGAGCAATGGAACAAACCTCATAACTGCAAATAACTGACAAAGTTAGGCGTTCGTGATAAAAGACTGTCTTGCCTAATTTAATCATTTGATTGAAACGATATTGAATTGATAGATTTAAAAAGAGCAAAGCAGAAAGATTCTTAATTTCTGGCACTTTCTTTACATTATATCGAAAACTGACAGGCCAGCTTTATTTTATGTTTTGCTGACATTTTGAAAGGGTTAACTAGTTACAATTTCTTTTGGATGGACTTTTCCTTAAAATCCACGAATGAACCAAAAATAAATTAGTAATTAAACAGACTTTTGTTTTGATTTCAGTACTTATTTAGCAAATACCTTGCTAAAAAAAGTTGGAGGGAAGAAAAAAATTCATTACAATATATTGATAAGCAGCACGAGTCACTTCCCACTTTGAAAAAACTGCTGTCATCCAGCATTGTGCTGTTTGTTAATGCAACATTCTCCAGAAACATCTATCAGAAGCAAGCAAAATAGAACAAAATTCATGAATTTAATGACATTGTCACCCGACTTTATGAAACCATAGCACCATAAGAAATGACATCTGGTAAACGCATAGTCCATGTAATATATGCACAGCATCACTGATTTCTGGTACATCCATTCAGATAATGCATGCATGGCACTAAGCCATTGAAAGTAACTGGTACAATTCAGCTGCCTTGAATGTAAAATGAATGACTCAAAACAGAATGCTTCACTGAACAGACTAACTGCCATCAATAATTTTTATTTGAGGTACTGTATAGAATCATAAATGACAAATGGCACTACTTCATGGACTGTGAAAATTCAATCAGGTTGCATTACTGTGTGTAGAACTATTAAGTTACTTCAACAGTACCTGTTTACACAAATAATTTATAAACATTGTTTAACAATAATTGAAAATCAGCAAGAGATTTAGACAGGTATTCTTGACAGCAGCTCAAATTAATTACATTTCTATGCCTAGGTATAATTCTCAGTGGGACTCTAAGTGAATCTGCACCCTTAATGCTGAATTAAAGGGTTTGGAATTCCAGCTTTCCAGACTTCATGGAAGGGTTTGAACACATAGGTTGAGCACCACAAGAGGGTGAAGCTTCTATTAACTCCCTTCACCATTTTGCCTGGATTCACATCACTACCTACGAGAACATAAAGAACAAAAGGAAAGGAGGGAAAGAAATGTGAAAGGAAAAACATAAACATACACATGACAAGGAAAAGCAAAATGAAGGTGGCAAGAACAGAGAAATAGGAAAAGGAAAAATACAAAGAAAAATATGTTAAAAAGAAATAAAATGAAGAGGTAAATAAAGGAAAAATGACAGATATTGAAAAAATGGGGAAAAATTATAAGGCAATGCTGTGTAAACTATAATGTGGAGATGCCGGTGATGGACTGGGGTGGACAAATGTAAGGAATCTTACAACACCAGGTTATAGTCCAACAAATTTATTTTAAAATCACAAGCTTTCGGAGATTATCTCCTTCGTCAGATGAATGAATGAAAAGGTTCTCAAATCGCATATCTTATACTATGTTGGGACAGGCCTGTGTAATAGACACAATGTATATCGAGTGTACTGGGACGTGCTGTTCTCCGTGACTGGCCTGTTTGAATAACAACAACACCTTTTGATTGGTGTGATGCTGTCCCAACATAGTATAAGATATGCGATTTGAGAACCTTTTCATTCATTCATCTGACGAAGGAGATAATCTCCGAAAGCTTGTGATTTTAAAATAAATTTGTTGGACTATAACCTGGTGTTGTAAGATTCCTTACATGTGTAAACTATAAGGCAGCACTTTCATAAAATGAACCACCCTTTTAGAAAGTGCACTGTTTCTAAAATTCACTGATTCAAAATAAAACAACACAAACAGCCCTGGCTGTCGCTCTTTAGGGGTGATTTAACATTTTAGAAGTACACAACACACTATCTCATTTAGGCTGTGTTTATATTGGATGTTGGTCTAAAACGGGTAGTTCCAGATCAGTAGCAGCATAGTTTTATTGGAATTTTTATACCACCGTATAAATGAAAGTTTTCTGACTTTCAAAACATTTTAAACAACCCTGAGCACTTTTTAAATCAAGTTTCACACCACTGGAGTTATATTCCATCTGGTGTCAAACTGAAGCAACATGAGACAAAACTCCTACTCCAGGTTATACCGTCACTTATGCAGAAATATAACTGCACCCTAATTTTAAAATCAATACTTCAGACCCTTTATATATGGAGTTTCTGTTATTTAGCTAGCAATTCTATATAAATTTTACTTTGCACTATCCCTTCTTAAAGAGTATTCTTCCAGTTAGCACAAGTTTAATTGTACTTATTGATAAGAATCCATCACAACCTTCTTATGGAGACGATGGGCTCGATTTTACCACCCACTATCGGGTGCGTTCTCGGCGGGGTGGCCCCGAAAATCGGAAAATCCAGGAGCGGGACTGGATCCCGCCTCGATCCCGCCCACTTCCGGGTTCCCCGCTGACGCGCCGGCGTGCGCGCGCAGCCCCCGCTGGTGGGAATCCCGCAGGCAATTAAAGCCAGCGGGATGCCACTTGACGACAATATTTAGTTCGGTATTTCAGGTCATTAACTGACCTGATTAAGGGACTATGTGTGATTTTTGAACAACATGGGACTGTTTCCCACGCTGGGGGAAACACTCCCAGCTTGAATGGACGTGTTGCAGCTGTCAGCCTGTGGCAGCCGCAAAGGTCCATTTGACAGGTGTGGGGGGGGGACCCTCACCCATTGCAGGAAGCCACTCTGTCACGGGACAAAGTTTGGCCTCCACCACCCTCCTCCTGACGGTCAAAGTCACCAACCTGCACACTTACCCCGGGGTCCGGAGACATGTACCTACCTTGCGGACCCCCTCCGATGTACATCTTGCGGATGGGGGCCGCCGTAGCTGCAGTCGTGACCTCCTCGGAGGGCGAACAGCATCACCAGCCTCACCAGCCTCGCCATCCACGCCGTCCACCTCTGACACGTGGAGCTCCACAACACAGTGCTGTGACACATCCACCTGTACAGCATGAGGGAGGGCTAACGCAGAGAGAGATGCGTCGCAGAGGGCACTACCCTCGCCACAGGTTCCACAAACCAAGGCTCAGCCTCCTGGACCTCTCTGAGCAGCAGTGCACACGGAGGCTCAGAGTCACTCGACATGTAGTCGTGGACATCTGCAGCCTCTTTCATGCCGAGCTGCTCCTGGCTGGCCCGAGCACCATCTTCCTACCTGTCGCTGTCAAAGTCACCACTGCCCTCCCGAACTTCTCCTCCGCAGCCTTCCAGGGTGCAACCGGGGACATCGCCGATGTCTCTCAATCGTCTGCGCAGAAGAGCCCTGCAAATACACCTACACCCACTCTGCAGTGACACAATGGGTGGCATCAGTGGTGGGTCTTCATAGTGATCCTCAGGAAAGGGCATTATTGCACAAACCGGACAGGATTCGCGAAGACATGGTAGTAGTGGTGCCAATATAATGTGTGATGTGAGTTGTTCTGAAATTCAATATAAGTAACAACCATGACAAACCCTCAAACACCCTTGTGCATCCCCTTCATGCTCACGACACGTTTGCCTACTGCACATATGTGATGCATGCCCTGTGGCTGCAGCACAGGTAGTGGCAGGTTGAGTGAGGCTGGCCGTGAGAGAGATGCACGAGAGGGTGAGTATGGGATAGAGCCATGAGATTGTATGAGGATTGGGTTGAGTGGTAGTGGCAGCGTGAGTACTGGCGAGGTGAGTAGGTGCAGGTAAGATGAGGATGAGCTTTGAGTGGGTATGAGGGGTGATGTGACAGAGTAGTGTTGGCAGTGCCAAAGGAGATGTGGGGTGGGGGCAGTGATGTGGCAGACGGAGTGTAGGGGAAGGACTACGTGTACTCACTGTGGCTGACCTACTGAGGTCATTGGACCGCCTCCTGCACTGTATGCAGGTGGGCGATATGTTGGTGGCGCAGGTGACCCCCTCTGCCACCTCGAGCCAGGCCTTCCTGGTGGCGGAGGCGGGCCGCTTCCTCCCGCCCGCCGGGTGGAAGATCTCTGTCCTCCCCCTCCTCCTCACCCCATGTATTGATACCTGGGGTGAGGCATCATTAAACTGGGAGCAGCCTTCCCCCTGGGCTGCTCCATGCTGTAAGTGTTGCTATTTGTTGCAGCATCTGTCAGTGGAGGACTGCCCCTTTAAATAGAGCGCCTCCAGCTGACAGATCTTACTGCGCATGTGCAGCCCGCCCGACGCGCAGATCAGCAGTGGGGAACCCGGAGGAGCAGGTAAGTGAATCCAATTAGTGGTTTGCCTGCTACGATCACGCGGGAAACCCACTAATTTCACCGGGCGCGTTACCCACGCGCCCGCTAGCCCATCCACCGAGAACCCGCAGCCCTGCTAAAATCGGGACCTATCAGTTTGTTTCACCAATTATAACACTATTCACCTACTATGTATCAGGTGAGAGAACCTTTAGAACACATTTTATTTATTAATTAAGGATCTACAGCAATCAATTCTTCATGGTATAATATTATTAAATATTTTCCAATCCAATATTTGCAATGCCCTATCCCTAAAAATACATGTATCCACTACTCACACTTATTCTTTTCTTTTCTAAAAAGTAAGTTGGTAAATAATAATAGAAGTCAAAATACAACAGGGGTAACTTTAACCCCCAAGAACGGGTGGGTTGGGGATGGGTGGGCAGTAAAAATAGTGGATTTTTGGAACGGGACCGCATCCCGGTTTCAAAGAGCCCACTTCTGGGTTTGACCGAGGCGCGTTTGGATGCACGCGCACAACAAACAACCAGAAGTCCTGCCCCCACTTAAAGCTGGGGGACCGATACTTAAAGGGGCAATGTATCTCATTGAAATCGTTGAGGTACTTAATTTTTTGTGTATTACAAAAGTAAAACAACTTTAACCTTACCTGTTCGGGTTTCCCATTGCTTCACATTCACATCAGGTGAAAGCAGGTGGGAAGGGCCGGATCCATGAGGTGAGTGCCTTTATTGCACTGCTGGTGAGCCCAGAGGATCTGGAGTGCTTCTTCCAGGCCCAACAAGCTCACCTGGCACGACAGGGCTCCCGTGATCGGCCGATCCCACCCCCCTCAATGCTGGGCCCCCTCCCGATTCTGGGCCTCCCCCTCGATACTGGGCCCCCCTCCCGCTGCTGGATCCCTGAGGTAAGTGCCTTTATTGCACTGCTTATGGGCCAGGAGGAGTGGGAGTACTTCCCCCTGGCCCACCAAGTTTACCTTTTTAAGACCCTGTGATCAGCCGACACCCCTCCTCCCCCGCGATCGGCCATCCACCACTCCACCACCACCGCAATGTCCGATTCCCCCACCCTGCGATGTTGGATTTACCTACAGTCCGCTCCCCGGCTGTCTTCCAGCTCGACAGACAGCCAGCCTGTGAATCTTGCTGGCTGTCGGGCAGGAAACCTGTTGAGATAATTTAAAACAGGCCCTGCAGTTAAATCCGGCAGGACCTGTGGGAATCACTTACTTCCAGCTTGCCCTCATGCTCTCTTACAGGCTCCAACTTATTATTGGGCCCATAAGGATAAACTCACCAATATTACCTGGAAACTCACTTGCATTTCAGCTTGTAAAATCTAAAAAGCAACTGTTGAAGAGTAAGGTTTTCTGCCCTGTTTAGAATGTTGTGTAAGTATTTCACAATATTCTGAATGGTAATTCTTCATATTGTCTGCAATTAATTAAAAAGCTCAGTAGTACCAGTGGATGTATTCCAAAACAGAAGTTGAAAAAAAAGCTTGTAAGTCGGGTTTAGTGAGTATTTATAAGTAATAAGTAATATTTATAAGTAATGCTGGACATTAATACTTTGCAGCAAAGCAATCTACCAATTTCTTTGCTAATAATGGTACTTTGTTGATATTGGGGCCACATCTCTTCCAATTACTGCATGTATAAATCAGAGAAACCATCTAAGAGCATTCACTTCTCGAAGACTTGGAATCATCTCTTACACATTCTTAGAATGCCAATATGATCCTTTCTTAGGAACATAGGAATAGGAGTAGGCCATTCAGCCCCTCGAGCCTGCTCCGTCATTCAATAAGATCATGGTTGATCTTTGACCTCAACTCCAATTTCCCGTCCAATTCCCATATCCTTTGATTCCCTTACAGTCCAAAAATCTATTGATCTCAGCCTTGGTTCCATATCTCTTAATACCCTTGCCTAACAAAAATCTATCAATCTCAGTTTTGAAATTTTCAATTGATCTAGCCTCAACAGCTTTTTTGGGATAGAGTTCCAGATTTCCACTATCCTTTGTGTGAAGATGTGCTTCCTGACATCACCCCTGCATGGCCTAGCTCTAATTTTAAGGTTATGTCCCCTTGTTATAGAGTCATAGAGAGTCATACAGCACGGATAGAGGCCCTTCGGCCCATCGTGTCCGCGCCGGCCATCAGCCCTGTCTACTCTAATCCCATATTCCAGCATTTGGTCCGTAGCCTTGTATGCTATGGCATTTCAAGTGCTCATCCAAATGCTTCTTGAATGTTGTGAGGGTTCCTGCCTCCACAACCCTTTCAGGCAGTGAGTTCCAGACTCCAACCACCCTCTGGGTGAAAAAGTTCTTTCTCAAATCCCCTCTAAACCTCCCGCCTTTTACCTTGAATCTATGTCCCCTTGTTATAGAACCCTCGACGAAGGGAAAAAGCTTCTTAGTATCCATCCTATCTGTGCCCCTCATAATTTTGTACACCTCAATCATGTCCCCCCTCAGCCTCCTCTGCTCCAAGGAAAACAGACCCAATCTTCCCAGTCTCTCTTCATAGCTGAAGCGCTCCAGCCCTGGTAACATCCTGGTGAATCTCCTCTGCACCCTCTCCAAAGCGATCACATCCTTCCTGTAGTGTGGCGACCAGAACTGCACACAGTACTCCAGCTGTGGCCTAACCAGTGTTTTATACAGCTCCATCATAAGCTCCTTGCTCTTATATTCTATGCCTCGGCTAATAAAGGCAAGTATCCCATATGCCTTCTTTACCACCTTATCTACCTGTTCCGCCGCCTTCAGGGATCTGTGAACTTGCACACCAAGATCCCTCTGACCCCCTGTCTTGCCTAGGGTCCTCCCATTCATTGTGTATTCCCTTGCCTTGTTAGTCCCTCCAAAGTGCATCACCTCGCACTTTTCTGGGTTGAATTCCATTTGCCACTGTTCCGCCCATCTGACCAACCCATCTATATCGTCCTGCAGACTGAGGCTATCCTCCTCACTATTTACCACCCTACCAATCTTTGTATCATCAGCGAACTTACTGATCATACCTTTTACATTCATATCCAAGTCATTAATGTAGACCACAAACAGCAAGGGACCCAGCACCGATCCCTGTGGTACCCCACTGGCCACAGGCTTCCAGTCACAAAAACAACCTTCGACCATCACCCTCTGCCTTCTGCCACTAAGCCAGTTTTGTATCCAAAGTGCCAAGGCACCCTGGATTCCATGGGCTCGTACCTTCTTGACCAGTCTCCTGTGGGGGACTTTATCGAAGGCCTTACTGAAATCCATGTATACCACATCCACTGCGTTACCCTCATCCACACGCCTCGTCACCCCCTCAAAAAATTCAATCAAATTAGTCAGACATGATCTTCCCTTGACAAAGCCATGTTGACTATCCCTGATTAATCCTTGCTTCTCCAAGTGGAGACTAATTTTGTCCTTCAGAATTTTTTCCAATAATTTTCCTACCACTGATGTTAGGCTCACTGGCCTGTAGTTCCCCGGTTTTTCCCTACTCCCCTTCTTGAATAATGGTATTATTCAAGGTAATAATGGTAGGGGAGTCCAGAACTATTTGTTCTGGACTCCCCTACCAGAAGAAATAGTTTTTCTCCATCTATCAGCTTCTCTCCACATTGCACAAAGGACTTGCAAGTATGACTTTCCAGGAACTCAATGGCCTTTTGCTTTGCAATTACTTAATTAACCTTAAGACTTACTAGTTCTTTGCTTGCTTTGATCATCACATTTTTTGAGTGTGTTTCAACGGTGCTCACAGACTCCAATGCGATTCAGTCAGCATGTAATAGTCATGGGTGAAATTTTCCTGTCTGCTGTAATCTTGCCACTTGTTTGCTATATAACAAAATGGTTATTTTGGCAGTAACTTTACTTTGCCATAATTACCTGATACTTCCATTTTCCACAGCTAATTAAACACAGCTGTAATGCATTAGTACACAATGACGAAAATACCAATTAGACTGATCATTAAGGATTAGACCTGACAAAAAGAAACCAAATAGCAATTTTCCACATCACATATCCATGTTATTGTCTTGCATTATAAGTCGCATTGGAAATAGGGTTAAATACTGTTTATACAGAGAGATCCTTTAGCTAAGTTAATGTGTAGCAGCAATGACTCATGCAAATGGAGTGTTCATTTTGGTAGCTGCTGCTTCGCAATAGTAGGGAAGGAAAAGGAGAATCTGAAGGATCATTAAGACTCTTTCAGCTAACTTACCAACAAAGAATCAACTAATCTGACATAAACCGAACAGCAGCATCTGCATAATTTTTACCATCACAGAACCGAGCTATGGCATATGGCATCAGCTGCATATGTACATTTACAATCATCCTCTTTGATTGTTGACACATTACCTATAGCTGTGAAGATCACAGGTGCACTGCTATTGAGGGCTTTTGAATAGATCCCATTATATAAAGCTGTGGAGCAGCAGGTAGCCACTACAATAAAGGCGTTCTGTGGAGAAAAAGTATTGCTACCCTGCCACTATAGGGTTAATTTCTCTCTAAAAAAAATTGTTTTCCAATGTTAACTCTGGAAAGACCATGGTGAGCAAGAGTTCATCAGACAAGAACCTTTCTTTCTGTAGCCTTGGAGCTGAGCTTACTGACAATAATGGTGTTAAGTGTTAAAGTATCAGTTAAGAATTCTTGTATAGTCTTGCAAAAAAATATAATGGGTGAAATTGCCTCAAGTAATGGTTTTAATCTTGATAAGCTAAAAGGGGGAACTTCTTCCCTAAATTTTACCTTTAATTTTAGTTCTCAATAAGTTTAATTCAGAAGTAAGGAGAATTTTGGAGAAGGAAAATACCCGCATATAGAAATAGTAGGTTATGTTCACAACTCAATTCAGAGAGAAGTTCTGACAGTTTAATGAAGAATATTACAACACTATAAGTATGTTTAAGGAATTAGCTGAAGTCATATGAGGAGATAGATGAACTAACAAAAAAGGACTATGAACAACTTAGAATCATAGAAATTTATGGCACCGAAGGAGGTCATTCAGCCCATCGTGTCTGTGCCGGCTGAAAAAGAGCTATCCAGCCTAATCCCACTTTCCAGCTCTTGGTCCATAGCCTTGTAGGTTACGGCACTTCAAGTGACTATCCAAGTATTTTTAAATGTGATGATCGTTTATGCCTTTACCACCCTTTCAGGCAGTGAGTTCCAGACCCCCACCACCCTCTGGGTGAAAAAAATTCTCCTCAGCTCCCCTCTAATCCTTCTACCAATTACTTTAAATCTATGCCCCCTGATTATTGACCTCTCTGCTAAGGGAAATAGGTCCTCCCTATCCACTCTATCTAGGCCCCTCATTATTTTATACACCTCAATTAAATTTCCTTTCAGCCTCCTGTGTTCCAAACAAAACAACCCAGCCTATCCAATCTTTCCTCACAGCTAAAATTCTCCAGTTCTGGCAACATCCTCGTAAATCTCCTCTATACCCCGAGTGCAATCACATCTTTCCTGTAATGTGGTAACCAGAACTGTATGCAGTACTCTTGCTGTGGTCTAACTGGTGTTTTATACAGTTCTAGCATAACCTCCCTGCTCTTATATTCTATGCCTCGGTTAATAAAGGAAAGTATCCCGCATGCCTTCTTAACCACGTTATTTACCTGTCCTGCTACCTTCAGGGATCTGTGGACATGCATTACAAGGTGCCACTGTTCCTCTACACCTCTCAGTATCCTCCCATTTATTGTGTACTCCCTTGCCTTGTTTGTTCTCCCCAAATGTATTACCTCACACTTCTCCGGATTGAATTCCATTTGCCACTTTTCTGCACATCCGATCAGTCCATTGATATTTTCCTGCAGTCTACAGCTTTCATCCTCACTATCAACCATATGGCTAATTTTTGTATCATCTGGAACTTCTTAATCATGCCCCCTACATTTAAGTCTAAATCATTTATAAATACCACAAAAAGCAAGGTACCTAGTACTGAGCCCTGTGGAACCCCACTGAAAACAGCCTTCCAGTCACAAAAACACTCGTCGACCATTACACTTTGCTTCCTGCCACTGAGCCAATTTTGGATCCAATTTGCCACTTTCTCTTAGATCCCATGGGCTTTTACTTTCCTGACTAGACTTCCATGTGGGACCTTGTCAAAAGCCTTGCTAAAATCCATATAGACTACATCAAACACACTATCCTCATCAACCCTCCTTGTTACCTCCTCAAAAAATTCAATCAAGTTAGTCAGTCATGAATTTCCCTTAACAAATCCATGCTGACTGTCCTTGATTAATCCATGCCTTTCTAAATGACAATTAATGTACTGTCCCTCAGAATTGTTTCCAACAATTTGCCCACCATCGAGGTTAGGCTGACTGGTCTGTAATTATTCAGTCTATCCCTTTCTCCCTTTTTAAACAACGGTACAATGTTAGAAGTCCTCCAGTCCTCCGGCACCACACCTGTAGCCAGAGAGGATTGGAAAATGATGGTCAGACCCTCCGTTATTTCCTCCCTTGATTCTCTTAACAGCCTAGGATACATTTCATCCGGGCCTGGTGATTTATCTACTTTCAAAAATGCTAATCCCCTTAATACTTTCTCCCTCACTATGTTTATCCCATCCAATATTTCACACTCCTCCTTAACTACAATGTCTGTAACGTCCCCCCTCTTTTGTGAAGACAGACGCAAAGTATTCATTAAGAACCATACCCACGTCTTCCGCCTCCACACACAGGTTACTTTTTTGGTCTCTAATAGGCCCTACTCTTTCCTTAGTTACCCTCCTGCTCTTTATGTACTTATAAAACATTTTTGGGTTTTCCTTGATTTTACTTGTGAATATTTTTTCATGCCCTCTCTTTGCGTTCCTAATTTCCTTTATAATTTCACCCTGCACTTTCCGAAGACAAGAATTGGAACCAATACTACATTGAAGATCGATTTCCATATAATAGTTGAACTGGAAGCCAAGAAAAGGTTATATGTTTTATAACATCATCCAAGCTATAGATCTAAACAGTAGTAGCATGACTGTTCTCTTTATCAATTGAAAAGGACTAACTTTTGGCACGCCCGAATTTCGAGGCCAAAAGGTTTTAACTCTGTTTTATTTTGTCCCCATCCACATTGTTCAGATTATTTAACGGGGATGACAGATTACATCAGCTCCTATGAGATGATGAACATGCCACAATGCCATGGTTAATGACATCATTAAACAATCCTCAAACTTCTGCAGAGCGCAAATGCACTGAGGCTCCTAGGGCAATGAGCTCAGTGTTACAAAGAATACTTCACAAACTTGAAATGCACTTTCACTGCCTTAATTGATTGGCAGCTGCCCTGCAGTATGCCCCACAAAAATTATGTAAGATATTCATGGATATTTGACTGTCTCTTCCATAATTGACAATACAGTGTGGCATCGCCCTGGATTTTCAGAAAAAGAATGCACTCTTTAACAATGGTGCTGAATGAGCATTCTGAAATATAACAATCTGGTCATGGAAAATTCATCTTCACAGAGACCAGGAAAATAAGGGCAAACTTCATCCAGTCAGCTGTGGAAAAAAGAAATGCATCTGCTGCAGAAAAAACAGCAAAACACATCTCTGGAAATGTGCAAAGAGACATAGGGGATGAATTTCCATGGGGGTTCTCCCACTCATCCGCTGTAACTTCAGTGGAAGAGCAAGCGGAAACCCTAGGAAAATGGCATAATTGGCATTTACACCATTCTTCTATGATTTCCACAGCAGGTGATAGGGAGAGCCCTGTGGAAATTCACCCCCGGCAATCGTGGCAATGCATTTCCAATAGATATGACAATATAATTCTCACATCAGTGCCACATGTAAACATGTCACATTGACTTTTCTCAGTGAAAGTTCAGAGCATGAAAACACTGCAATCTATTTTGTCAGTTGATTTAAGGCTGAAGTGATCTATAAAAATATTTATGCTCGGTGGAAACTGCAGAGCTAAAGCAGCTCACACCATGAAGACTCGTGCTCCTAACAATTCATTTTAAAGATATTTGCTTTGGAAGGGGACATTGGTAAAAAAAAATGGAGGTTTTGTGTAGTTATAGACAGGCCGTTGATCCTCATTCGGATTCTTAGCAACCACTTGTCTGCAGTGCAATAAGTAAAAAAAACTCATGCCCCTGGGTCTGAATCTCACCGAACAAAAAGCAAATCTTTTCAGAACTAGCCATGGGTATTCCAGAGGTAGGGTGATTAGCTGTAATCTAATCACAGAATAGTTTTGATTGCGGGAACACCTTAAGCGGCACTTAATAAATAATTTGACGTGCAGTGAAGCCAACTTCGAAGTGATGCTAATGCAGAATGTATTGGATTCTGAGGCCAAGACCCGGTATTAGCGCAAATGCAGGTTCTGAGTGAGGAGGTGGGCGGTGGGGGGCGGGGTGGGGGTGGAATTGCATGCATGAACCCCGAAAGAAAATTTAGCCAATTTTAACTTGATTGCCAAATAAAAGTTTTCCTTCCTGGTTTCGCGTCTCCAAGCTGCGAGAGCAAGCGTGATGCGCACCCACGTGCCGCAATCTCAAATCGAATATTTAATGACCCAATGCAAAAATGGAATTTGGAGGAGTTAGGAGGTTTTGGATGGAGACAGTGAGAGTTAGTGAACATGGATTCAGGACGATCAAGGCCAGCGCACAGATTTAATGATGCTTCCCTTGACTTACTGCTGGGTGCAGTCGGGAGCTGAACCATAGAACCATAGAAACGATACAGCACAGAAGGGGGCCATTCGGCCCATCGTGTCCACGCCGGCTCGAAGAACAACCAGGTGCCCAATCCCACCTTCCAGCACCCAGTCCGTAGCCCTGCAGCTTCATTATCTGAGGGGTTGCGAATGGAACTGAACACTGTGCAATCATCAGCGAACATCCCCATTTCTGACCTTGTGATGGAGGGAAGGTCATTGATGAAGCAGCTGAAGATGGTTGGGCCTAGGACACTGCCCTGAGGAACTCCTGCAGCAATGTCCTGGGGCTGAGATGATTGGCCTCCAACAACCACTACCATCTTCCTTTGTGCTAGGTATGACTCCAGCCACTGGAGAGTTTTCCCCCGATTCCCATTGACTTCAATTTTACTAGGGCTCCTTGGTGCCACACTCGGTCAACTGCTGCCTTGATGTCAACGGCAGTCACTCTCACCTCACCTCTGGAACTCAGATCTTTTGTCCATGTTTGCACCAAGGCTGTAACGGGGTCTGGAGCCGAGTGGTCCTGGCCGAGCCCAAACTGAGCATCAGTGAGCAGGTTATTGGTAAGTAAGTGCTGCTTGATAGCACTGTTGACGACACCTTCCATCACTTCGCTGATAATCGAGAGCAGACTGATGGGGCTGTAATTGGCTGGATTGGATTTGTCCTGCTTTTTGTGGACAGGACATACATGGGCAATTTTCCACATTGTCGGGTAGATGCCAGTGTTGTAGCTGTACTGGAACAGCTTGGCTAGAGACGCAGCTAGTTCTGGAGGACAAGTCTTCAGCACTACAGCTGGGATGTTGTCGGGGCCCATAGCCTTTGCTGTATCCAGTGCACTCAGCCGTTTCTTAATATCACGTGGAGTGAATCAAATTGGCTGAAGACTGGCTTCTGTGATGGTGGGGATATCGGGAGGAGGCCGAGATGGATCATCCACTTGGCACTTCTGGCTGAAGATGGTTGCAAATGCTTCAGCTTTGTCTTTTGCACTCACGTGCTGGACTCCGCCATCATTGAGGATGGGGATGTTTACAGAGCCTCCTCCTCCCGTTAGTTGTTTAATTGTCCACCACCATTCACGATTGGATGTGGCAGGACTGCAGAGCTTTGATCTGATCCGTTGGTTGTGGAATCGCTTAGCTGTCTATAGCATGTTGCTTCCGCAGGATACAGCACCTCACAATTATTCTGGACACCCTCACTGGCGAGTACTGAAGGGCACCTTCCAGACCTATCCAGGCACCTGAAGCGCATCTTCAACATGCCGGTGGCTTGCTCAATGACACACCTGGTGGTCATGTGGCTCTCACTGTAGCGCTCTCGCGCCTCATTGGTGGGGTTCCTCTCAGGTATCATGAGCCATGTTTGAAAGGATATCCCTTGTCTCCTAAGAGCCAGCCCTTAAGTCTGTTTCCTGGTAGAAAGAGGTCTGGAATATTAGACTGCCATAGTATAAAAGCATCATGACAGCTACCAGGGAATCTGGCGCTCATCTGCATGAATCTCTTCTTGTGGTTGCACACCGGCTGTGAATTGATGGAGTGAAATCTCTTGCAGTTGATAAATACTCCTGGTTCATGTGGTGGTCATTGGATTGCCACGTGTGTGCAATCGATGGCACCCTTTACCTGTGGGAAGGCAGCTAGAGATGCGAATCCGACTGCCCGCTCATTCTGGCTATTGTCACTGTAGGGGAAGTTGACATAAGTTGAATCCCTGGCAAACAACCCATTCATTACCTGCTTTATACATTTATGTGCAGCTGACTGAGAGACCCTGGAGATGTCTCCAGTGGTGCAATGGAAGGAGCCAGAGGCAAAGGCAAAGAAATTGAGGGCAGTGGTGACTTTGATGGGCAATACGTGGTCACCTGGCCCAGCAGGGAGCTCCTCTTCTCACGGTTGCAACCACAGGGAAGTCTATCGTCAATTTGTCCGACCACACCCTTCAACCAGACGAAATCGAAGTTCTTAGCCGAGGGCTCAATTTCTGCCCCACTACCAAAATGGACCCCACTAGTCTCGCGGCAGACACAGAGGAATTCATCAGGAGAATGAGGCTCCGGGAATTCTACCACAAACCACAAAATTTCAGCAGCGAACCCAATGAGACAATCAACAATCCGGAACAGCAGACAGAGGGATCCGCGATACAGCAACCGAAGAGGAAAGAGTCTCACTGGACACCTCCAGAGGGTCGCTGCCCTCAGCTTGACATGTATGCTCAAGCTGTCAGGAAATGCGTCTATGCCAGATTCATCAGCCGCACTCGGAAGACAGTCCAGAATGTCACCCGAGCACAACGCAACGCCATCAAAGCTCTCAAGACCAACCGCAACATCGTCATCAAACCAGCGGACAAAGGAGGAGCCATCGTCATACAGAACAGAACGGACTATTGCAAAGAAGCATACCGACAACTGGACAACCAGGAACACTACAGACGGTTACCCGCAGACCCGACCAAAGAACACACCCATCAGCTCAACAAACTGATCAAGACCTTCGATCCAGACCTTCAAAACATCCTACGCACTCTCATCCCACGTACTCCCCGCGTGGGAGACTTCTACTGCCTCCCAAAGATACACAAAGCCAACACACCCGGACGTCCTATCGTATCAGGCAATGGAACCCTGTGTGAGAACCTCTCTGGATACATCGAGGGCATCCTGAAACCCATCGTGCAGGGAACCCCCAGCTTCTGTCGCGACACTACAGACTTCCTACAAAAACTCAGTACCCACGGACCTGTTGAACCAGGAACACTTCTCACCACGATGGACATCTCGGCACAATACACCAGTATCCCCCACGATGACGGCATCGCTGCGACAGCATCAATACTCAACACCAACAACAGCCAATCTCCAGACGCCATCCTACAACTCATCCGCTTCATCCTGGATCACAATGTCTTCACCTTCAATAACCAGTTCTTTACCCAAACACACGGAACAGCCATGGGGACCAAATTCTCACCCCAATACGCCAACATTTTCATGCACAAGTTCGAGCAGGACTTCTTCACTGCACAGGACCTCCAACCAACACTATACACCAGATACATCGACGACATTTTCTTTCTATGGACCCACGGTGAGGAATCACTAAAGAGACGACACGATAACATCAACAACTTCCATCCCACCATCAAGCTCACCATGGACTACTCCTCAGAATCAGTTTCTTTCTTGGACACACGAATCTCCATCAAAGACGGGCACCTCAGCACCTCACTCTACCGCAAGCCCATGGACAATCTCACAATGCTCCACTTTTCCAGCTTCCACCCTAACCACGTCAAAGAGGCCATCCCCTATGGACAGGCCCTGCGAATACACAGGGTCTGCTCAGACGAGGAGGAACGCGATGGACACCTACAGACGCTGCAAGACGCCCTAGTAAGAACGGGATATGATGCTCGACTCATCGATCGACGGGCCACAGCGAAAAATCGCGTAGACCTCCTCAGAAGACTAACACGGGACGCAACCAACAGAGTACCCTTCGTCGTCCAGTACTTCCCCGGAGCGGAGAAACTACGCCATGTTCTCCGCAGCCTTCAACATGTCATCAATGATGACGAACACCTCGCTATGGCCATCCCCACACCTCCACTACTCGCCTTTAAACAGCCACCCAACCTCAATCAGACCATCGTTCGCAGCAAATTACCTAGCTTTCAGGAGAACAGCGTCCACGACACCACACAACCCTGCCACGGTAACCTCTGCAAGACATGCCAGATCATCGACACAGATACCACCATCACACGAGAGGACA
The DNA here is from genome assembly GCF_035084215.1 of Heptranchias perlo. Taxonomy (NCBI): domain Eukaryota; kingdom Metazoa; phylum Chordata; class Chondrichthyes; order Hexanchiformes; family Hexanchidae; genus Heptranchias; species Heptranchias perlo. Next base: position 56,218,480 of record NC_090334.1, read on the forward strand.
CCACCCACCAGGTGCACGGTTCATACTCCTGTGACTCGGCCAACGTTGTCTACCTCATACGTTGCAGGAAAGGATGCCCCAGAGCATGGTACATTGGCGAGACCATGCAGACGCTGCGGCAACGGATGAACGGACACCGCGCAACAATCACCAAACTTGAGGGTTCTCTCCCTGTCGGGGAACACTTCAGCAGTCATGGACATTCAGCCACCGACCTTCGGGTAAACATACTCCAAGGCGGCCTTCGAGACACACGACAACGCAAAATCGTCGAGCAGAAATTAATAGCCAAGTTCCGCACCCATGAGGACGGCCTCAACCGGGATCTTGGGTTCATGTCACACTACACGTAACCCCGCCAGCGAACAAATGTTATCTGTTTTTAATATAACGGGTCATTGACTGTCTTCGTTCTGTCTCTCTCTCTTTTTTTTTGGGGGGGGTTGTATATTCAGTGGCCTTTTAGATGACACCTTTCTTTCTGCTCACTGTGATTGCCTTGGCAACGGGCAGTAATCACCAGGCTTTGTTATGTGATCTTAAAATGCGAAGGATTCGAAATTGTCATTTCCACACCGCCTGAGGAAGGGGAAAGCCCCCGAAAGCTTGTGGGATTAAAAATAAAATCGTTGGACTCTAACTTGGTGTTGTAAAATTGTTTACAATACTTCTTGAAGGAGGCTGCAGATGTCTGCGACCACCTGCTGAGCCTGCGTAGGCGCTGCTCTTCAGATAGGTCAAGGAAGCTGAGCCTCTGTCTGTGTTATCCAGAACTGTTTTGCGCACCTCTCTCTTGTGCATCTCCCTCTTGTGCACCTGCAGATCCCACCACAGCACAACATTGCTGCCGTGGATAGTGAATGTCTTCCTCGTCCAATGTCCTATTGAAAGCATGCATGGTGCCCCTGATGTTGTCTCTTTGAAAGCCTCCAATCTTCTGAAACACGTCTATGATCACAAGAACTCTCTATAAAATGTTTGCCAGAGGGAACTGAGAAAGCACTGGGCCTTTATTCATATCGGGGAATCAGAACTTTAAACACCCCAGGATGCACTGCAGCAACTCGCCAAGGCTTCTTCAACAACACCTCCCAAACCCGCGACCTCTACCACCTAGAAGGACAAGAGCAGCAGGTACATGGGAACAACATCACTTGCACGTTCCCCTCCAAGTCACATACCATCCCGACTTGGAAATATATCGCTGTTCCTTCATTGTCGCTGGGTCAAAATCCTGGAACTCCCTTCCTAACAGCACTGTGGGAGAACCTTCACCACACGGACTGCAGTGGTTCAAGAAGGTGGCTCACCACCACCTTCTCAAGGGCAATTAGGGATGGGCAATAAATGCCGGCCTCGCCAGCGACGCCCACATCCCATGAACGAATTTTAAAAAAGTGCTGCTCAATCTTGCCCCCATTTCACTGGCGAGTTTCCCGAGCCCAGGAAACCCATGTTGGAGGCGTTAAATTCAAATCCCTGTTGAAATCTCTTCAAATGCATCTCATTAGCATATGATAATCATCAACCCACCTCCGGCGAGCAGGTTACTCGCACGCAGCCAAATGCGCCTCCGCTATAAACATTGGAGGCTGGTGGCCGTCGGATTTGAGAATTTTACAATTTTAACCTTCCCACCCTCTCCCAACCCACCCGTCCTTGGGGGTTAAAATTCCCCCATTGTGTCAATGACAACAGTTAAAATGGAGGTAATTGCTGGATGACCACCTTGGGCTAATACAATTGGAGCCATTTTTTAAACAAAACCTGGATTTTCACGATACATTTTTGTAGCCACCATCCCAAGAACTGATACACAGAGCAGAAAGAGGTTCAATGACAATCACAAGGGTGGTGAAGGTAAATAAAAACTCTGGTGCCAATACACATCTTCTACCACTCATCTAGTTTCACTCATCTCTGTACCTATTATACTCTGTCTCAGCACCTGGATGACATAAAAACTCACTTGTGCTAAGAGAAACATCTCCAAATACTCAAGCACCTTCTTTACTCAAAACCATTCTATCAACTCACATTACCTGCCAAAAGGGCTTCTGCTGGTCTTCAAGGACATTTCTTCTAAAGGATCAAGGCTCTTTCATCTCTCTTCATTATGGCATGCACAACGTCATATGGAGCAAGTCTCTATAACCCTCACAGGCCTGTAATATAATCTTCTGTCCCTCCAAAGGAAAGAAAAACACATACAACCAGTGCAACTGGGAGAGGACCACCATCACAGAATACCCTGAGTCCACAGGAAGAGGACACATTAGATTTAATAGGCAGACGGACAGGAAAGCCTGTAGGAGAGGATGAGGTTGGAGGCGATCTTGCAAGAGAAGGTTGGTAAAGGCTGGGCAAGGCTCATAGATGTAGTTTCAGTTTCTTGTGCTTTCCTAAAATATTGCAATACCCTTTTACTCACCCATTATTTCTTCAAGGGCAAATGTCAGTGGGTACAGAGCTAAATATGCTCTTCTGTCTTTCCATATCATAACGAGGGTTTTTGAGGAAGAGGCCAGCCAGTCCGATACCCAACTGGGCACTTCCAGAACAAAAGCTGCTGTCACATTCCCTCAACAACTTCATCCTGTGATCTTACCTAGGCAAGCATCAACACAGAAATACTCATTTGCGAGGAATTAGTTAGACAGTTGTCTGTGGGTGAGTCACTCAGCACCAGTATGAATGAGGACCTGGAAGTAGAAAAGAGGGAGAATACTGTTCGTACATGGAGGGGGGCTGAAATGACCACCCTTGGTTGAGAAGCCCAAGGATCCAGATCCAAGGGGCCTAGTCTTCAAAATAGCAATGACTCAGGAGCATCAATCAAATGTAGAAGCAGGTGGTGAGCAGATGGATACGTGAGAGGAGTCCATATCTGGAACACATTCTAGGACGTTTCTCATGACCTGCAGAACCCCCTGGAGAGTCTGACAGCCCAGGAAAATTGCTGCAGCATCAAGATGCCAGAAAGAGCTTCTAAGGAAATTGGATGCTTTCAGAATGGCAGCAACCAATGCTTAAATAGATGCTTTGAACAGAACACTTTCACAGGGTTTCCACAACCTCACTGGGACTATCCTGTAATGACTGACCAGTAGCACCTCTGAGCTTTTGCCCAACACATACGGGCAGCAAGGAGTGGGTGCAGATGTCACCGTCTCTCAAGACAGTGAGAGTGAGTCTTCTTCCTTAAATCTCCTTCCAATGACTACATATGACGGAGCTTCAGGCATGGGCTCACCACCCCTTGATACTTCAAGCACCAGGTTTGTGGAAGCTGGTCTCTCTGGGACAGCAGCTACCATGAGACAAGAGTCACTTCCGGTCTCTACGGCTCCAGCGGAACCATCTCAGCCATCCACTGCTCAACCTCATGCCTTTCAAGGAGCACTTCATAGGAGTAGGAGATTAGGAACTAGAGTAAATAAGTTACCGGGCACAAAGAGTAGTCACAGTGTTAAAAATGTGGAACGATTTCTGTGGTACTGCCCGGTGAATGTTATTGTTAATCGCATAGTGTTGTGAATTCAAATCTGCATCTGTTTTCAGCTTTTGGGAGTTGGATGATAGCAGGGGAAGTGTAGACTTCTGTCTTATGAAGTAACTTTGCATAGGCGTCATAGTCTCCCATTCAAACCTGGCGAGAAGCAGTAGCTGGCTGGCAAGCATGAGTGGGATATTGGGTAGCAGGAAGGAACGGGCCCCAGCATTAAGGTAAGTGGCCTGGGCGGGGGTGGGGGGGTGGGGGGGGGGTCGGGAGTACCCCGGGATTGGAAGAGGGTGAAGGTAAGGCGTGGCAGGAAAGGCCTATGGTTTCCTCCTGCTCCTTTTGGCCCCACAAGGAAACTAAATAAACCACTTACGTGTGACAGGGAAGCCGCGACATCCTCCCCGTACAGGCCTCCAGTTAAAATGGCAGTCGAGCCCCAATTATGTCATCGGAATCTGATCTGCATATTTAAAGAAGGACCCCACTGGCTTCCGGCAGGTGTCCCTCTCACCTGCTCAAAAGAGTAGGTTAAGATCGCAACCCATGGGAAGGCAGCGTGATCAGAGCGGTTAAGTCCCATGGGCCATTTTAACTGCCTACCGTGGGGTAGGCAGGATTAAAATTGGCTGTTGAGTTTCTGAATCCAGATTGTTTATAGTAACAGTTCAGGCCTCAGTACCTGCCCCTGGAGCACTGCACTCAGTACATCTTCCCATCTCGACATGACTTCCTCATGGCTCCCACCATGACAAACACAAAAAAGCATCCCTTTGTAATGTGAAGAGCAAAGAAAATTTGGGTGATGTATCTCAATGTAAAGAGGCTGTGTGATTATTAGGTGGAGATTCTAGTAGTGAAAAGGAGATTGATTTATGATCAGTAAACTAGGCTCTTCAAGGACTGTCAGCCAATTATTCTCCCACCCACCTTCCCTTTGCTGTAGTTTGCCCTCATTTGCTATGGCATGAGAACCAGATGTTTGTTTATCTTTTGTAAGTACTTATCAATGTCAATATTGTGCTGTCTAGATTATAACTGCGCGGGTACGGTTACTAATGCCTCTGTTGTTTGTCTTGTGGTGGAGACAGAAGCAACACATTCCAGGTCAAAGGCCAAAAGTAGTTGGAACACAAAACTACCCAAGTGAATTCAAGGCAACCACACTACAACTCTTCAAGAATATCAATCCAAACTATTTTGCTGTTACCAATTGTTATAGTTACAATAAAACAAAGCATCCTGGTTTCCTTCAATGACATTAATCTTTTGTTTCCACTTGGGAATCTTCTGTTTATGTTCATAACAGGAATTGTCTGACAAAATTTGATAGTGTTCTCGATGCAACGATGCTGGAAAGGATTCCACCTTGACGAAGAGACCCTGAAATATGCATTGAGTATTGTGAAAGGGCAGTCCTGTGATTCATCACAAACTCCTCTGAGGCACTGGATTACATAGCTATATCTTCCTGATTTGTTTGTCTCGCCGTGCTGCAGACACTGGTTGATTGAAACCAAACTGGAAGCTTCATAACACTTGTCTCAACTGAACAGAGTTTTGACACATATTGATAAAAATGGCAATTACTTTTTAGGCTCACATACAACATAGGAGGGATTACAATTCAATTGATGTTTCAAATATATTTTACAAGAAATAGGTAATTTATTATGTTGTATTAAAGGGTTGTGTTAAAGTAAAAGTTAATGTAAAAGCATTGCTCTTACTTGCAGCTTATTTTGCCTTTCAAATCCAATTAGCTATTTCTACTCGCACTTCGCTTTTAGATATCTCATTACTTCTAAGCTAATCTCACTTCATTTCCAGTAAATTGGATCAAACGATATTCTTATGCTGAAATATTGATCACAAAGTTATAAAAGAAAAATGTTGAATTACTCTCTCTTTTTTCTGTTTTTCTTAAGATTTCTATTTTTATTGATCTTCCAGAGTTGCAATCGCCAGCAGATGATGATGGGGCAAGACTTCTGCCAGGCTAAACCCATTATAATTTCTGGGGTCAGTGTGATGTGCACATGTAGGAAAGCTCCAAGTGCTGTAAACGCCTCTGACTGAGAGCTTCCTGATTGGGGCTGGGAGAGGACATGCTGCTGCAGGCCTTTAAATACCTGTAGCGGCTCGAAGGGCAACCATCCTCAGAAGAATTTTTCATACCGGCCCCAAAGATCTGCCACAGGGCACAGAGTCCCTGGATTTGATGAAGCTGATGTGAAAAATGTTCCTACAGGAGGTTAGTGACAAGAGGGGGGCTGTATTTGGAATGGCCCCAACGACTGCAACTCAGGATTGATGGAGGGAGGTGGCCGGGCCTTGAATTACCTGTCAGTGCTGAAAGACATTTAATAACTTTACCAAGTCAGGCAAGGTAAGGGAAGTCAATGTACCAAGAATAAGGAGGCCATATACAGCTTGGATAATAAGAGTGACACAGGTTAAAAAGGCCATTAAAAAAAAGGCAAATCAAGCACTAGGATTCATTTCTAGAGGGATAGAATTGAAAAGCAAAGAAGTTATGTTAAACTTGTATCGAACCTTGGTTAGACCACACTTGGAGTATTGTGCAGATTTCTGGTCTTCAAACCAGCGACCTCCACCACCTAGAAGGACAAGTGTAAACAATTTTACAACACCAAGTTATAGTCCAGCAATTTTATTTTAAATTCACAAGCTTTCGGAGGCTTCCTCCTTCCTCAGGTGAACAAAATGAAATCCTCGAAATGAAATCGCATTTATAATTCACAGAACAATGCTTGATGATTACAGACAGTTTTTTCAACTGCCCGTTGCCAAGGCAATCAGTGTGCAGACAGACAGGTGTTACCTGCAAGCTCTCAGAATATACAAATCACCAAAAAAAAACAAACAAAAAAAAACAGAGATAGAGAGGTAGAAACATAGAAAAGACAGCAACTGACCCGTTATATTAAAAACAGATAACATTTGTTCGCTGGTGGGGTAACGTGTAGCGTGACATGAACCCAAGATCCCGGTTGAGGCCGTCCTCATGGGTGCGGAACTTGGCTATCAATTTCTGCTCGACGATTTTGCGTTGTCGTGTGTCTCGAAGGCCGCCTTGGAGAACGCTTACCCGAAGGTCGGTGGATGAATGTCCATGACTGCTGAAGTGTTCCCCGACTGGGAGGGAACCCTCCTGTTTGGCGATTGTTGCGCGGTGTCCGTTCATCCGTTGTCGCAGTGTCTGCATGGTCTCGCCAATGTACCATGCTCTGGGGCATCCTTTCCTGCAACGTATGAGGTAGACAACGTTGGCCGAGTCACAGGAGTATGAACCATGCACCTGGTGGGTGGTGTCCTCTCGTGTGATGGTGGTATCTGTGTCGATGATCTGGCATGTCTTGCAGAGGTTACCGTGGCAGGGTTGTGTGGTGTCGTGGACGCTGTTCTCTTGAAAGCTAGGTAATTTGCTGCGAACGATGGTCTGTTTGAGGTTGGGTGGCTGTTTAAAGGCGAGTAGTGGAGGTGTGGGGATGGCCATAGCGAGGTGTTCGTCATCATTGATGACATGTTGAAGGCTGCGGAGAACATGGCGTAGTTTCTCCGCTCCGGGGAAGTACTGGACGACAAAGGGTACTCTGTTGGTTGCGTCCCATGTTAGTCTCCTGAGGAGGTCTATGCGATTTTTTGCTGTGGCCCGTCGGAACTGTCGATCGATGAGTCGAGCGTCATATCCCGTTCTTAGGGCGTCTTTCAGCGTCTGTAGGTGTCCATCGCGTTCCTCCTCGTCTGAGCAGACCCTGTGTATTCGCAGGGCCTGTCCATAGGGGATGGCCTCTTTGACGTGGTTAGGGTGGAAGCTGGAAAAGTGGAGCATCGTGAGGTTGTCTGTGGGCTTGCGGTAGAGTGAGGTGCTGAGGTGCCCGTCTTTGATGGAGATTCGTGTGTCCAAGAAAGAAACTGATTCTGAGGAGTAGTCCATGGTGAGCTTGATGGTGGGATGGAACTTGTTGATGTTATCGTGTAGTCTCTTTAGTGATTCCTTGCCGTGGGTCCATAGAAAGAAAATGTCGTCGATGTATCTGGTGTATAGTGTTGGTTGGAGGTCTTGTGCAGTGAAGAAGTCCTGCTCGAACTTGTGCATGAAAATGTTGGCGTATTGGGGTGCGAATTTGGTCCCCATGGCTGTTCCGTGTGTTTGGGTAAAGAACTGGTTATCGAAGGTGAAGACATTGTGATCCAGGATGAAGCGGATGAGTTGTACGATGGCGTCCGGAGATTGGCTGTTGTTGGTGTTGAGTATTGATGCTGTCGCAGCGATGCCGTCATCGTGGGGGATACTGGTGTATAGTGCCGAGACGTCCATCGTGGTGAGAAGTGTTCCTGGTTCAACTGGTCCGTGGGTACTGAGTTTTTGTAGGAAGTCTGTAGTGTCGCGACAGAAGCTGGGGGTTCCCTGTACGATGGGTTTCAGGATGCCCTCGATGTATCCGGAGAGGTTCTCACACAGGGTTCCGTTGCCTGATACGATAGGACGTCCGGGTGTGTCGGCTTTGTGTATCTTTGGGAGGCAGTAGAAGTCTCCCACGCGGGGAGTACGTGGGATGAGAGTGCGTAGGATGCTTTGAAGGTCTGGATCGAAGGTCTTGATCAGTTTGTTGAGCTGGTGGGTGTGTTCTTTGGTCGGATCTGCGGGTAACCGTCTGTACTGTTCCTGGTTGTCCAGTTGTCGGTATGCTTCTTTGCAATAGTCCGTTCTGTTCTGTATGACTATGGCTCCTCCTTTGTCCGCTGGTTTGATGACGATGTTTCGGTTGGTCTTGAGAGCGTCGATGACGTTGCGTTGTGCTCGGGTGACATTCTGGACTGTCTTCTGAGTGCAGCTGATGAATCTGGCATTGACGCATTTCCTGACAGCTTGAGCATACATGTCAAACTGAGGGCAGCGTACATTGAGAGCATGGTACATTGGCGAGACAATGCAGACACTGCGACAACGGATGAACGGACACCGCGCAACAATCGCCAAACAGGAGGGTTCCCTCCCAGTCGGGGAACACTTCAGCAGTCATGGACATTCATCCACCGACCTTCGGGTAAGCGTTCTCCAAGGGGGCCTTCGAGACACACGACAACGCAAAATCGCCGAGCAGAAATTGATAGCCAAGTTCCGCACCCATGAGGATGGCCTCAACCGGGATCTTGGGCTTATGTCACGCTACACGTTACCCCACCAGCGAACAAATGTTATCTGTTTTTAATATAACGGGTCAGTTGCTGTCTTTTCTATGTTTCTACCTCTCTATCTCTGTTTTTTTTTGTTTGTTGTTTTTTTTTGGTGATTTGTATATTCTGAGAGCTTGCAGGTAACACCTGTCTGTCTGCACACTGATTGCCTTGGCAACGGGCAGTTGAAAAAACTGTCTGTAATCACCAAGCATTGTTCTGTGAATTATAAATGCGATTTCATTTCGAGGATTTCATTTTGTTCACCTGAGGAAGGAGGAAGCCTCCGAAAGCTTGTGAATTTAAAATAAAATTGCTGGACTATAACTTGGTGTTGTAAAATTGTTTACAATTGTCAACCCCAGTCCATCACCGGCATCTCCACATCATAGAAGGACAAGAGGAGCAGGCACATGGGAACAACACCACCTGCACGTTCCCCTCCAAGTCACACACCATCCCGACTTGGAAATATATCGCCGTTCCTTCATCGTCGCTGGGTCAAAATCCTGGAACTCCCTTCCTAACAGCACTGTGGGAGAACCGTCACCACACGGACTGCAGCGGTTCAAGAAGGCGGCTCACCACCACCTTCTCAAGGGCAATTAGGGATGGGCAATAAATGCTGGCCTCGCCAGCGACGCCCACATCCCGTGAACGAATTAAAAAAAAATATTATAGAAAGAATATAAAGGCATTGGAGAGGGTGCAAAAAAGATTTACACATTCAGAACTGAGAGAATATACTTAACAGGAAAGCCTGAACAGGCTGGGACTCTTTTCTCTAGAAAAGAGAAGGCTGAGGGGTGACCTGATAGAGGTCTTTAGATAATGATAGGGTTTGATGGGGTAGACGTAGAGAAAATATTTCCACTTGTGGGGGGAGTCCAAAAATGGAGGTCACAAATATAAAATAGTCACTAATAAATCCAATAGGGAATTCAGGAGAAACTTCTTTATCCAAAGAGTGGTAAGAATGTGGAATGCACTACCACAAAGAATAGTTGAAGCAAATAGCATTGATGCATTTAAGGGGAAGCTGGATAAGCACACGAGGAAGAAAGGAATAGACGGGTACCCTGATAGGGTTAGACGAAGTAGGGAGAGAGGAGGCTCGTATGGAGCATAAATGCCGGCACAGACCAGTTGGGCCGAATGGCCTGTTTCTGTGCTATAGTTTTGATGTAACTCGATGTAACTGCGTTAAAAAAGCAGGATCTTTCACTTGAGTTGTACCAGTTTTCTGGCCTTCCTGCCATGGATCCCCATCTATTTCTGCCTCCACACCTATCTTCTTGTGTTACTTCTGTCTGATGGTGTGACATCTAACATCACATTTTCTACCATGATCACCTTAATGCTGGACCCCAGTCTTGTCAGCATTTTATTGGCATCCAGTATTTCTATGGCTGATAGAGGTTGTTTGAAATTTAAACGGCCCACCCCAGTCAGCACAATCAATCATGGACGATCGATAGACTGTCCCCCCACCATCAGGTTCTGCCAAGAAACAAAGAGTCCCCAATCCCCAGTGTGTACTAGGTGACACACACTGCGCAAGTCAGCAGTAGCAGCCGGTGGTGGCACATGAGGCAGAAGGTACTTCTAATCAGAAGGTCAGAAGGCATCACCTCTCAGATAAAAAGCTGCAGATCGCAAGAACATTTCCAGCATTGGTAGAAGCATTGCTGCAGGCACTGGAGGCCATAATATACAGTACGCTGTAGATAATAAGCTTGGGTGGAGGAGTGGGTGTCCACGAGCAGCATTCTCAGTACAATGGAGGACTATTTAGCGGCACTGCAGTCTGCCATGGAGCTCAATGAAGCTCCAGCAACATCTACAGCAGAAGCTCCACCTTGGAGTTCCTAAGGCCAGTCTTTGCTTCCAACATAGATACACAGACTGCTGCCATAGAGGCCTCAGGCAGCAGATTGAAGAGGGACATCTCTTATATTGTGGACAGACTTAGCTACTATTTCCAAAGAAGCACACCTAATGATCTCATTGGGATCATTACGTGCGCTTTCCTGCAGATCAGTGATCACGTGGAGTCAGAGCTCAGTTCTAATGCCATGCCAGGAAGGAAACATGGATGATGGTGCTGTCTCCTGGGCTTGCAACACGTGTATACCATCCTGCTAGAATCTGTGGCTGAAAGGGTGTAGGGTCAAGCTTCCCATGCAACAGGACAAGAGGTGAAGCCTGTAGCAGGTCTCAGGACTTAGTTTCTATGTGCTAGCAAACTCACAGACCCCTGCCATTCAGGAATTAAATTGAGGTTATGAGTGCATAGTTCACACATTGTCACCAAGGGGAAGCACAATATCAAGAAGTATTAGGCACATACACACACACTGTGGGTTTCGAATCAAATTAGGTTTGGACTAAAGTTGTGCATGCAGACCATTGGCCTGGAATTTCCTTGGAGCTGCTCTTGCTTCTCTGCCATAACTTTGCCAGGGGTATGGTGGAAACCCCGATTACCCACTTCCAGCAAAGTTATGGCGGCGGAGTGGGAGAAGCTCCAAGGAAATTCCGGGTTATTATTTCTGGCAAGGTTTGGAAATGACTTTAGTGAGGTGGTATGAATGGGAGCTGTGTGATTAGATGCACACAGAGAAAGGTGAGTACATGATGGCATATTTGTGGGTTAGAAGGGGGTGTGGATGTAGATGTAGACAGGGCTATAGATAAGGTCACACCACCCTATCTAAGCAATTTTCTCCACACAAAAACTCCTTCCCACGCATTTGCTCTTCCAACTCTGATTTAACAGATTTCCTGTTTCCTTTGCTCCACCACTAGAGACTATTATGTTGATTACTACATCTATGCTCTTTAGAACTCAGCTCAGCTCAGTTGGATACATTAAGTCAGAGGCTGTAGGTTCAAGCCCTGCTCCAGGACTTGTGCACACAATGAAGGATAACACTTCAGCGCGGTACTGAGGGAAAGCTGCTTTGTTGAAGGTGCTGTCTTTTAGATCAGACATTAAACCTTCTGTTGCTCCAGTGGTTCAGATGACTATAAAAGATCCCATGGCAGTATTTGAAGAAGAGCAGGGAGCTCTTCTGGCGTCCTGGTCAACTTTCCTCTCTCAATCAACACCATTGAAAACAGATTCACTCGATCTTGATGTTTGCAAATTGGCTATTGTGTTTGCCTATATACCAACAGTGACTGTAGTTAAAGAGTAATTTATTGGCTGTGAAGAGCTTTGGGATGTCCTGGGGGTATGATCAGGTGATATATAAACAAAAGTTGTTTTCCTTTTCTTTCCATTACTCCCCCTAAACCATTTTACCCTTTCGTCCAAAGCCTCTTAAAAAACAATTTCTTCAACAGGCATTTGGTTCCCCTTCTTAACCTTTCCCATCTCCAGTCGGCATCTACCTGTTCCCTTTGTAAAGCCCATTGGAACATTCCCATATGTGACAGGCACTGTATAAGTTCAGGTTGTTGTGAGGTTGAGAGAAGTTTTGGGGCTATGTATGTCTTGTCTAAAGCAGAAAGCCAAGTTCAGTTATCCTTATGCTTGCATTGAATACACAAGAGGTAAGTGTCTTAATTGTCCAGCCAACCATTTATTTTCCTCTTCTGATGTTTTCTTATTTTAATCTGAATAAATTACTTCAAAATAAGATGCTGAATTTTTAGTTATTTTGACTTAAGACATTCTAACAATATAGGAATGTCCATGTTCTCCTGGACAATGGGGAATCATTGGACATATGACAGCAAATGTTTTTGTATGTGGTGAGCATAAGACCACTAACTGCTGTTTGGATATTGATATATCACTACAAAGTGGTGACATTTTTGTGTCCTTGTCAGCCCCAACAGACTTCAAACTACATGAAGTAAGGAATCAGTTTACTCCTGTTAATTACAATCACATAATCCCAGCATGAAAAAAAACTGCAATTAATCACAAATGCAATTATCGGGGGAGCAATTGTATCTGTTGTGTAGGAAATGACTTTCACAGTCCTTTCTCATACCCTCAAGTTTGAAAAGAAATATATCATATTATAATTGGGACTGTACTTTTCCTGGAATGTACTCTTTCACACAGTTCTGAGAAGTCGGGTGGGAGGAGGCCCCGATATATTTAATATTAAGTAGCAGTCTCTCATCTGAGTCAAAAGGTGGTAGGTTCAAGCCTCACTGGAGGGGAGAATTTTAATTCCCTTTGCTAGGTGGCAACCAGGCAGAACGGCAGTTTAATACCGAGTGGCTGTATTTGCTGCACCATTTCCACCCTGCAGCAGGTTTAACCCTGTTTTTACCTGCGCCTGAAATGCCTGCCAGACTCAGGCGAAAGCCTCGATAATATACACTAATGGGGTTCCGATGACATACATACGACCCCGATGGCATTTTAAAATGCCAGGAAATAAAACTCACACTCAGGACTTGAATACATAATCCAGGCTGACACTTCATTACAGCCCTGAGGGAGAGCTGCATTGTCAGAGGTGCCATCATTCAGATTAGATATTAAACCATTGGCCCCATTTGATCAGGTGAATGTAAAAGATCCCATAGCACTAATCAAAGAAGTAATGTTATTTTAAATTCACAAGCTTTCGGAGGCTTCCTCCTTCCTCAGGTGAATGTTATGGAAATGAAATCCTCGAAATAAAATCGCATTTATAAATCACAGAACAATGCTTGGTGATTACAGACAGTTTTTTCAACTGCCCGTTGCCAAGGCAATCAGTGTGCAGACAGACAGGTGTTACCTACAAGGTCTCCGAATATACAAATCACCAAAAAAAAACAGAGATAGAGAGGTAGAAACATAGAAAAGACAGCAACTGACCCGTTATATTAAAAACAGATAACATTTGTTCGCTGGTGGGGTAACGTGCAGCGTGACATGAACCCAAGATCCCGGTTGAGGCCGTCCTCATGGGTGCGGAACTTGGCTATCAATTTCTGCTCGACGATTTTGCGTTGTCGTGTGTCTCGAAGGCCGCCTTGGAGTACGCTTACCCGAAGGTCGGTGGCTGAATGTCCTTGACTGCTGAAGTGTTCCCCGACTGGGAGGGAACCCTCCTGTTTGGTGATTGTTGCGCGGTGTCCATTCATCCGTTGTCGCAGCGTCTGCATGGTCTCGCCAATGTACCATGCTCTGGGGCATCCTTTCCTGCAACGTATGAGGTAGCCAACGTTGGCCAAGTCGCAGGAGTATGAACCATGCACCTGGTGGGTGGTGTCCTCTCGTGTGATGGTGGTATCTGTGTCGATGATCTGGCATGTCTTGCAGAGGTTACCGTGGCAGGGTTGTGTGGTGTCATGGACGCTGTTCTCCTGAAAGCTGGGTAATTTGCTGCGAACGATGGTCTGTTTGAGGTTGGGTGGCTGTTTAAAGGCGAGTAGTGGAGGTGTGGGGATGGCCATAGCGAGGTGTTCGTCGTCATTGATGACATGTTGAAGGCTGCGGAGAACATGGCGTAGTTTCTCCGCTCCGGGGAAGTACTGGACGACAAAGGGTACTCTGTTGGTTGCGTCCCGTGTTAGTCTCCTGAGGAGGTCTATGTGATTTTTCGCTGTGGCCCGTCAGAACTGTCGATCGATGAGTCGAGCGTCATATCCCGTTCTTACTAGGGCGTCTTTCAGCGTCTGTAGGTGTCCATCGCGTTACTCCTCGTCTGAGCAGACCCTGTGTATTCGCAGGGCCTGTCCATAGGGGATGGCCTCTTTGACGTGGTTAGGGTGGAAGCTGGAAAAGTGGAGCATCGTGAGGTTGTCCGTGGTCTTGCGGTAGAGTGAGGTGCTGAGGTGCCCGTCTTTGATGGAGATTCGTGTGTCCAAGAAAGAAACTGATTCTGAGGAGTAGTCCTCGCTGGAGAGGCATCGCTGCGACAGCATCAATACTCAACACCAACAACAGCCAATCTCCAGACGCCATCCTACAACTCATCCGCTTCATCCTGGATCACAATGTCTTCACCTTCGATAACCAGTTCTTTACCCAAACACACGGAACAGCCATGGGGACCAAATTCGCACCCCAATACGCCAACATTTTCATGCACAAGTTCAAGCGGGACTTCTTCACTGCACAGGACCTCCAACCAACACTATACACCAGATACATCGACGACATTTTCTTTCTATGGACCCACGGCAAGGAATCACTAAAGAGACTACACGATAACATCAACAAGTTCCATCCCACCATCAAGCTCACCATGGACTACTCCTCAGAATCAGTTTCTTTCTTGGACACACGAATCTCCATCAAAGACGGGCACCTCAGCACCTCACTCTACCGCAAGCCCACGGACAACCTCACGATGCTCCACTTTTCCAGCTTTCACCCTAACCACGTCAAAGAGGCCATCCCCTATGGACAGGCCCTGCGAATACACAGGGTCTGCTCAGACGAGGAGGAACGCGATGGACACCTACAGACGCTGAAAGACGCCCTAGTAAGAACGGGATATGACGCTCGACTCATCGATCGACAGTTCCGACGGGCCACAGCGAAAAATCGCATAGACCTCCTCAGGAGACTAACACGGGACGCAACCAACAGAGTACCCTTTGTCGTCCAGTACTTCCCCGGAGCGGAGAAACTACGCCATGTTCTCCGCAGCCTTCAACATGTCATCAATGACGACGAACACCTCGCTATGGCCATCCGCACACCTCCACTACTCGCCTTTAAACAGCCACCCAACCTCAAACAGACCATCGCTCGCAGCAAATTACCTAGCTTTCAGGAGAACAGCGTCCACGACACCACACAACCCTGCCACGGTAACCTCTGCAAGACATGCCAGATCATCGACACAGATACCACCATCACACGAGAGGACACCACCCACCAGGTGCATGGTTCATACTCCTGCGACTTGGCCAACGTTGTCTACCTCATACGTTGCAGGAAAGGATGCCCCAGAGCATGGTACATTGGCGAGACCATGCAGACGCTGCGACAACGGATGAACGGACACCGCGCAACAATCACCAAACAGGAGGGTTCCCTCCCAGTCGGGGAACACTTCAGCAGTCAAGGACATTCAGCCACCGACCTTCGGGTAAGCGTACTTCAAGGCGGCCTTCGAGACACACGACAACGCAAAATCGTCGAGCAGAAATTGATAGCCAAGTTCCGCACCCATGAGGACGGCCTCAACCGGGATCTTGGGTTCATGTCACGCTGCACGTTACCCCACCAGCGAACAAATGTTATCTGTTTTTAATATAACGGGTCAGTTGCTGTCTTTTCTATGTTTCTACCTCTCTATCTCTGTGTTTTTTTTTGGTGATTTGTATATTCGGAGACCTTGTCGGTAACACCTGTCTGTCTGCACACTGATTGCCTTGGCAACGGGCAGTTGAAAAAACTGTCTGTAATCACCATGCATTGTTCTGTGATTTATAAATGCGATTTCATTTCGAGGATTTCATTTCCACAACATTCACCTGAGGAAGGAGGAAGCCTCCGAAAGCTTGTGAATTTAAAATAAAATTGCTGGACTATAACTTGGTGTTGTAAAATTGTTTACAATTGTCAACCCCAGTCCATCACCGGCATCTCCACATCATAATCAAAGAAGAACAAGGGGAGATCGCTCAGTGTATTGGCCATCATTTATCCCTCAACCAACACCACCAAATCAAATAATCTGGTCATTTATGTCATTGCTCTTTGTGGGACCTTGCTGTATGCAAATTGGCTCCTGTCTTTCTCTACATTACAACAGTGACTACCAATGAAGCATTTTGAGGTGTCCTGAGGGCACGAAAGGTGCTTTGTAAATGCAAGCTCTTTCTTTCAATAATCTATGTAGAATATTTCTATGAATTGGTTTTTTTTGACTTTGCAGAGCATCGGGGACCCTGTGAAAACAATGCACTCTTTGCACAATGTACAGCTCTAATTATAATATTCACTAGATGGGTTATTCTGTTATCTACAAC
Source organism: Heptranchias perlo (assembly GCF_035084215.1). Taxonomy (NCBI): domain Eukaryota; kingdom Metazoa; phylum Chordata; class Chondrichthyes; order Hexanchiformes; family Hexanchidae; genus Heptranchias; species Heptranchias perlo. The sequence continues at coordinate 56,235,125 of NC_090334.1, forward strand.
CCAGTACACTGCAAGTTCAATCACATGTTACAACAGCATATCAGTTCAAGTTCTGTAATTTGATTGTAAAAGGCTGCCGCCCTTTACTGCCTGACATGAAACCCACCTGCAGGGAAAAAAGTATATTTGCCAAATAATGTTCTTGAGCTGCTTACGTAAGCTCCACTTGTATGAATCACTGGAAATAAAAACCGGGAAAGCTATAAAACGGGCTGCTGATTAGCTACCACCCGTTTTACACCATCGCGCAAAGTCAAAATTACTCCCAATTAATTATTTAGAAGTGCAGCGATATAGGTTACATGGCAGTGATATAAAAATACTTTCCTCCAAAATTTATCCCTTCTTTGCAACCTTCTTGAAAGGGGGTGGTTACAAGTTTGGGTCCTGCCTTGGATATTCTCACAGAAACAACAATGCTCCCATAAGCAGCCTGAGCATCTTAAGTTTAGGGTGTACCCATACTGTCCAATATCTAACTACACAATAGCATAAACAAGTGCTGTAACGATAGTACCTCCTGATCAGAACTGGATATTCATATTTCTTATACGTGCCCCATGTATACCTCTCAATTCTTTTCAAAGGCGGACTGAGAAAATACTTGGTAAAATAAGAGCAGATACAAATCAATAAGCTGCTTTATCTCACAGCAAGTTAACATACAAAGCAACATTTATGATCAGACTCATATAACTCAATCATTAACATTCATCTTTCCATAATAATACAAAATAATGAACATGCTACGTTTTCCCATATCAGTAGATCACCTTGCTGGACTTAAACAGAATCTGTTGGAATTTCCGCAGGGGTTCCCTGGCAGGAGATCAGTAGAACTGCTGGGGAAATGGTGTGAAATACTAAAACCAGCCATTTATCGGGGTTCTACTGATCTGCCACAGAAGTTATGGCAGCAGATCATAAGGACCCTACGAAAAATCAAGGCAAATATCGTCTAACTACGTTCCTGCTTTCTAACCTTTTGAGCCTGTTGATACCTTATCTTCACAGTTTTCTGTTTAAAAACCTAATAGCCAATAAGTGTTTCTGTCTCTGTTTTGTATCGCCCTGTGTTCACAATCCGAGGGAACAACACTTGTGGTGTGACCGGGACCAGGGTCCTCCCAACACAGTGGATGTGAGGTGTTTATTTGTTATTGTGACAGGCTAATGAATTGCTTATTGTTTATAGTCTTTGGAGAAACAATTTCAATGCCTAGCTAATTCACATTTTAAATTGCTTCTTTTTTACACACTTGCGTGAATGCATTTTGCTTTAAAACTCCAAAATTTAAATATAACTCTTTTCAAAATCCTTACTGTGGAAAAATAGTCAAAAGTCCTAAAACATAACAGGGAAAATGTCACTGTGCAATCACCCATAGTAGTTAGCCACAACGAGGATATTTCATGCATTCTGGCATCATAAACCTAGTTGCAATTCCAGTGAATCACAACTTCCTCATCCCCTTGACAAAACCCTTCAACACCTTTATTATACTGCATTTTATCAGGAGGGAAAGGACTGTTTGGATAAGAGGGATAATATGTTTGACTGTACTGTTAGCTGCTTGCAAGGTGTTAAAGGATCATTAATGCAAGTGAGTTGCTTTTTTTCAACTGATATTGAAATCATATTCTCAGCAATTGCACATTTTGCTAATAAGGCATAGGTGAGATGTAAAATGATTATGTCATCCATTTTTCAATTAAAGAGGATAATCATTTATGTTAAAATAAACCTAGCACTTTAATATCTCCACAGCAATCACAACTTTCCATTGAAGAAAAAACAGGAAATACTGGAACCGCACAGTGGATCAATTAGCATCTGAAAGTGAATGGTAGAAAAGAAAGAAAGAACTTGCATTGATGTAGCACCTTTCATGACCTCAGGATGTCCCAAAGCACTTTACAGCCAAGTACCTCTTGAATGTTCAATGGAAGCATAAGAGGGATTAAATAGGGATAAATGAACTTGGCTTTCTGCTTTAGTATATGTTTATACAAGACATACATAGCCCCAAAACTTCTCTCAAACTACACCTCGCAACAACCTGAACTTATACAGTGCCTGTCACTTATGGGAATGTTCCAATGGGCTTTACAAAGGGAACAGCTAGATGCCAACTGGAGATGGGAAAGGTTAAGAAGGGGAACCAAAAGCCTGTTCAAGAAATAGGTTTTTCACAAGCTTTGGAAGGAAGGGTAAAATGATTTAGGAGAAGAAATGGAAAGAAAAGGAAAATAACTTGCACTTATATATCACCTAACCATGTCTTCAGGGCATCCCAAAGTTCATCTCAGCCAACAAACTACTTTTGAACTACAGTCACTGTTGTAATGTAGGGAAACATGACAGCCAATTTGCGCACAGCAAGGTCCCAAAAACAGCAATGACCAGATGATCTGTTTTTTCAGTGATGTTGGTTGAGGGATAATTGTTGGCTAGGACACGGAGAAAATTGCCATGGGATTTTTACATCTACATGAAAGGACAGTTAGGTTTAACATCTGAAAGATGGCATCTCCAAGTATGCAGCACTCCCTCAGTACTGCACTGAAGTGTCAGCTGAGAATATATGGCGTGGGGCTTGAACCCATAACCTTCTGACTGAGAGGCAAGAGTGCTATCACTGAGCTACGGCTGACACCTAAAAAATCCACTTGACTGCTAGCAGAGAATGGTTTTGATCCATTGACCTCTGGGTTATGGGCCCAGCACACCTCCACTACACCAGTCTGCTCAGATTGGATAACACTTCAAGTGTAGCCTGCAATGGAAGGCTACAATGGAAGGATTGAGTTCTGAATAAACTCACAAAATTAAGCTGTCTTTTTCTCGCACTGATTGAACAGCTCTGCATTTCCTGTTTTCAGTTCTGATTCGTAGCAATCACAGTGTTTATCTCAACATTCCATTGATCCAATCATTAATGTTAAATAAGCGTCATTAAATATATGCCCAGTCCCAATTGGCATTAATGTACTCTGTAGCTATTAGTTTAAATCATTAATCTATATCTAACCGAAAGCAAACATAGGGTGTAGGCCGGACCCAATGTTATCCTTAGGTCACTTTGGCTGATTGTCAAGCAGTTATGGAAATTCTAATCTTCAACCAGTGTGACATTATGTTGTCAATTACATACTGGTGAAACTCTGTGTATGGCTTTTGTCTAATATACGTGAATCCAATTGTAAATCACTGACTGAATTCTTTCAATGAAGCAGGGGTGTAAATCTGCTATTGTATTGCTACTAAAATGTATAGGGAATAAAGTGATACTTGTTCCCATTAAATAAATATGCCCATTTGCAGCCATTTACAGCATTTCTATTGATTATTTAAACAAAAAAATGTTCTAATTATAAACAACAACATAAATAAACCTATTTTTATTCTGCTGATTGGAACACATCCAGAAAGTAGCTGCCATCTGCTGACAGCATTAGCATACTACAGCTTACAAGAGTCTGCTTCCCATTCTTTTTAATATGACCTGATCGATTGTATTTTTAGCCTCTGTACGTTGTAAATGATTTCATTAGATTGTAAAAGCACTGCTTTTCTGGAATTTAAATATATGTTAAAAAGAAGACAAAGTTAAAAGTTTAAAAATATACCTTTTGACAAAGGATTACAACTGAATGAGAGGAGCACCTGTTTGGTTTTGATTTACCACTATTATCATAATTGTACAGCAGCTTTATTGTTATAAGGAGCTGAGTGGTTCAATTTTACTAACCAAGAGATGCCTATTTAAATGAAACATAAAGGCAGTACTACCAATTGGAATATCATTATTTCAGAGATAATACTTTGGTTGAAGGGAGTCCTTTAATCTACAATGACCTGTGTTAATGTAAATCATTAAGCTTTTTTTTCATACTGTCCAATACTAAGAAGATTTTCTAACAAAATGTCTTGTTTAAATTTTGTGTTGAGTGGGTCATGCATTATCAGAAATAATACCTTCATTTGAACACACATTTCTTTTTAATGACAGGATTTACTTGAAGACTGAGCTGAAGGTTAGGGCACAACTTGTAGATCCAGAGAGAGAAGAGACATCAGCATCTCTTAGCCAGATGATTTTTCTACTGATCCTTAATATGACCAATAGATGAATATTGAAAATTGCTTCTTTCATTCATAATTGGCTCCATATACTTATTAATATTGTGCAAGAGCTAGTTTATCACAGTTAGTTTCAAGAAGCCAATAATTGCAACCTGCATTGCCCATAATCCATGTTTCTAAATACTATAAGAGGTTGCCCCACAGTGCTTATTTGAAAGGCTTTTCACCTTCAGTTCAAGAGCATTAGATTAAACATCAGCACAAACTTCAAGATGGAGTTCTTAAACATACTCCGTTGCTAAATTTAATCTTCTTAGGGACTCTGTTCGCAATTCAGATCAGGGATAAAATAAAAATAGCTGACTGCAAAATAACACAAAAATCTCTTTGCCATTGCACCAGCATGCTAAAAAATAAATCCTGATCTATAAACCAAACCATTTCATGTTAAATTGACTGACGTTGCATCAAAGTCTGTGAATAAGCGATCCCAGAAAATTTCATACAAATTAATTTATGCTGCTGCAGACTTTCACTGTTAGCCACAATCAGCGTCGCGAACAGCAGAGGCACCTCATTTCATCAAGAAATGCTACTTAATCTAATTCTTCACTCAGCATCCTCGTTTGCTATTTATCAGCACCATTTATTAATGGAGTGGAAAGACGGCCAAACTTTAAAATTGAAACATTCTGCTATAACCTAAAGATGGAGGATCAATTATGAATGAAAGAAGCAATTTTCAATATTCATCTATTGGTCATATTAAGGATCAGTAGAAAAATCATCTGGCTAAGAGATGCTGATGTCTCTTCTCTCTCTGGATCTACAAGTACCCATTTAGCAATCTTAGAGTAGAAATTATTCATTTTACGATCCACTTCTATATTCTTATTTACTTAGATTTTTGTTTAAGCAGCGAGTGAGGTGGTTTAGCTGGTTATGGTAGTGAGTACATAGGAACACAGGAGTAGGAGTAGGCAATTCAGCCTCTCAAGCCTGTTCTGCCATTCAATGAGATCATGGCTGACCTGTACCCTAACTCCATCCATCCGCCTTTGCTCCATAACCCTTAATACCCTTGACTAGCGAAAATCTACCAATCTCGGATTTAAAATTATTAATTAAGCATCTACTGCTTTTTGTGGGACAGCGGTCCACACTTCTGCCATCCATCGCGTGAAGAAGTATTTCCTAACTTCTCTCCTGAATGGCCTGACTCTGATTTTAAGTTTGTGTCCCCTTTACCTAGACTCCCCCACCAGCAAAAAAAGTTTCTCTCTATCTACCCTATCAATTCCTTTCAAAATCCTAAAAGCCTCCAAGGAATATAAGCCTAGTTTATGTAATCTCTCCTCATAATCTAACCCTTGGAGCCCTGGTAATATTCTGGTGAATCTGCGCTGCACTCCTTCCAAGGCCCATATATCCTTTCTAAGGTGCGGTGCCTGGAACTTTACACAGTATTCCAGATGTGGTCTAACCAGGGCTTTGTATAGCTGTAGCAAAACTTGCTCCCCATTACATTCTGGCCTTCTAGTTATAAAGGCTAACATTCCATTAGCCTTTTTGATTATTTTTTGTACCTCACCACTACATTTTAGTGATCGATGTACATGGACTTCTAAATCTCTTTGGAATTTCACTGTTCCTAGCATTTCACCATTTAAAAAAGTAGCTGAGTCAAATAGGCCAGCAAGGTCTCAGGTTTGATGCTTGATTTTTGCTGAGTTATCGATCTAGTCTGGGTGATGCCAGAATTGGCCTCAGCACCCCTGGTTTAGAAAAGGGAAAATTGGCCAGCATTTCCACTCGATTGCTACCCAGCCATTTCTGCTGCAAGTGTGTGCATGCAGGCATTGAGTGAGGGCCTGGCATCAATGAGGGTAATGAAAGAGAAGAGACAAGAGAATAGCAGGAAAGTAATGAGAAACAAATTAGTTTCAGGGTTTTCTGATCCAGACCATGAACATGGGGGCCATATTAGGCATATCTTAGTGAAAGAAGAGGAGAGGGAGATTCAGGAGTGCAGAAAGCATTGGAGACCCATCAGATCCAGCAAATAATACCCAAACAACGAGTCTACCCCAATGGAGTCAACTATTTGGACAGAACAGATGAGAGTTCTTCCAATGAGCTCTACATACTGAATACTATTGTTCTCTTATGAACCATTAACACATCCAACAAAAGTCATAGGGGCATATGGTTGCCCAGAGGCCCCCAGGCAGAGGGAAACAACTGGGCAATGTGAAAGGGACTACCCTGAGAAAATGTAAGATGGTTAAATTCCACGGAAGAGAGAGTGAGAAGAAGAAAAATATTGAAGAAAGAAAAAAGGGAGAATGTAAGAAAATTAAATTCCATGAAAGTTAGATAAATAAATATAAATACACTGGGGGCATAAAAGAGAAACAACCTGTTGGGGTGGTGTGTGAGAGACAGCCAGACAGAAGGAGACGCGTTTGGGGGAGGAAGAGTGACGGAGTAGGGAGACATTTTCTGTGGTGGTGGTTGAGGAAGAGAGTCTTTTGTGGGGAAGACTCATTGAAATTGTGGGGAAAAAGAGGGAGAGAAATCTTGTTGTAGAATGGAGGCTTTTGCCGGTGTTGAAGTTACGGTTGCCTTTTGGGTTTAGCAGGCCCACCTTATAAAACACCATATCCTTTGGGTCCCTGTAAGCAACACTATCGGCATATCCACTAATATTGATTAAACATTTCAAAAAAGGCTCAGAATTGGCGTTTTGGTTTAGTTTATTGTTCACGGTGTTGCAATTCTACTCAAAGACCAGTTGAAGTCAAGAGAAGGGAACCAATATCAATGGATTATTGATATGTGGGATGATGACTATAATTTTCCACATGATGAGTTATGATTTCAGCCAAAGCGGGTGACAAGGAGAAATAGGCACTTTCAACCCAGAGCTGAGCTTCAAATCCCATCTACCATCAGAACTGCTTACTTCCACCTCCACAGCATTGTGCATCTCTGCCCCTCCCTCAGTACATCCACCGCCTCTTACTCATGTATTTGTCATGTCTAGACTCAGTGGCCTAAACATTCATTGATACCGTGCCAGTTTACCGGCATAAAACGGGCACCTAACCATCCAAGATGGTGGGCGTGTGTGCAACACATTCTACCCCGGAAGTGTACCACCCACCATAGTGTAAAGGCTGAAGTATTGGTGTCCAAGGCCCACGCTTGAAACAGGTGCCGGGCCCTTTGCCTCTGGAGTGCTCCTCCTGGCTCCATAGCAGTCCCCCTCGATCGCCCCCATCCCTTTCAATCGCCCCTCCCTCCATCCTCTCCCCCCTTCCGATCACCCCCCCTCCTGATTTCCTGATTGCCTGCCTCCTTCTCTGTTGCCTCTCTCCCAAGGCCTACCTGAGGCTTGCTAGTGGTGATGGAGAGGCCCTAAATTTACATCTGTTTCACCAGAAAGCTGCCTGGATATACACAACAGCTCAATGGTTTAATTTAATTTGGTTTGAGGCCCAATTTCAATCAGGCCTTCCCATTACAGCACATGGATCATTCAGTTCGCATCAGTTGGCCGCCGCTATCCAATTTCACCCCCAATTTCTCCAATGTCCTTCTTGCTGGCTTCTCATGTTCCACCCTCCAAAAGCTCCTACTTGTCCAAATGCAGTCACCTGTTTTAGTGCCATGTTAAGTCGAGCTCACCCATCCACCCACCATCCTTGCTGAATTACACAAGTTCTGCTTGCCCATCACCACCAATCTTCCTGATCTACCTGTAACTCAATGTATTAAATTAAAATCCACTGCCTCGTCTTCAAATCCCTCCATGCCTTTCTAGGTCCGCAAGCTTCTAGAGTTTTATAACCCCTTCCCATACATGCCCTTCCGTCTTCTGACTTTGTGCATCTTCCCCTCTCTTTCCCCCTCCTTTGACAGCAGAGCCTTTAGTTGCCTTTGACCCTAAAATCTTGCATCTCTCCTTTAAAAGCCTTTTCAAACCCCACTTTTTGGTCACCCATCCTAATCATTTCCTCCAATGGCTTGGTGTGTATTCCTCTACCTTTTTCCATTTGTGGAGCGCCTTGGGATACTTTAAGATAATTGGCAAAAGAACCAAAGGGGAAGATGAGGAGATATTTTTTACACAGCGAGTTGTTATGATCTGGAATGCACTGTCTGAAAGGGTGGCGAAGGCAGATTCAATAGTTACTTTCAAATGGAAATTGCATATATACTTGAAAAGGAAAAATTTGCAGGGCTATCGGGAAAGAGCAGGGGAGTGGGACTAATGGATAGCTCTTTAAAAGAGCAGGCACAGGTACGATGGGTTGAATGGCCTCCTTCTGTGCTATATGATTCTATGATCTTTTATGTTAGAGGGAGTGCAACGAAGGTTCACTAGATTGATTCCTGGGATGGGAGGGTTGTCCTATGAGGAAAGATGGAGTAGAATGGGCTTATATTCTCTGGAGATTAGAAGAATGAGAGGTGATCTCATTGAATGTATAAAATTCTTAGAGGGCTTGACAGGGTACATGCTGAGAGTCTGTTTCCCCTGGCTGGAGGGTCTAGAACTAGGGGTCATAGTCTTAAGATAAGGGGTCGGCCATTTAGGACCGAGATCAGGAAAAATATCTTCACTCAGAGGGTTGTGAATCTTTGGAATTCTCTACTCGAGAGGATTGTGGATGCTTAGTCATTGAGTATATTCAAGACAGAGATCGATGGATATTTGGACACTAAGGGAATCAAGGGATATGGGGATAGGGTGGGAAAGTGGAGTTGAGGTAGAAGATCAGCCATGATCTTATTGAATGGCGGAGCAGGCTCGAGAGGCTATATGGCCTACTCCTCCTCCTATTTCTCTTGTTCTTATGTTAACCTGGGTCGCTTTGGTTCACCTCCTAGTGGTCAATTACAAAGCTGCATTGGCAGAAGTCTAGAAGTAGGTTGTGTAGGCGATCTGACATTTTCACAATTTGTACATGTATGAGAATGTCAAAGAAAGGTAGCAAAAAATTACTGGTAAAAGAAAAGTTGGAAGAAATTGTTTATATCTAACATTTTTTAAAATTACAGACTCATAGAAATAAAACTCCACAATCAGCTTAGATGCCAAACTTACAAAGACAAGTATACATTTAATACAATAGTCCTCCTGGATGTTCCTAATGGTTGCGCAGTGATGATTGTACATGGACTCCTTGCCGCCAAAAATTGCGTCCGAGATGCGCACGCACACTTCGGGCGTGATGTTCGCAGGACGCCACATTGGTAAAGGCGTTTGCGCATGCGCACTTTACGAACACCGGCAGCCTGTAAAGTAGGGAGATTATGCAGTAGATCAGTGTGCAATGCTGATTTAAAGGGACAGATGCGATTTTGGAACTCCACGCTCCAGCCAATGCACTGTCTTAACCTCACACAGCTGAACAGGTCTTAAGTGACATGGTGGAACCCCCACCAGCACTATTTAAAGGGATCATGCAGGAGTTACAGGTTCATTGCTGGATTATTGCTTTTGGCTGCTGATGCATTCGTACCTGAACTTTCAGGACTTTCGGAACGAAGTTAGGAAACGCTTCTACAAGCAAAGGATGGTAGAAGTTTGGAACTCTCTTCCGCAAATGGCAGTTGATGCTAGCTCAATTGTTAATTTTAAATCTGAGATTGATAGATTTTTGTTAACCAAAGGTATTAGGGATATGGGGCCAAGGCGGGCATATGGAGTTAGATCACAGATCAGCCATGATCTCATTGAATGGCGGAACAGGTTCAAGGGGCGAAATGGCCTACTCCTGTTCCTTTGATAAAGTTTCAGGGAGTTGGCTGGCTAGCTGACAGACAACAGCAAAGGCACTGGCAGTGTGGCAGGGGTGGGACAGGAATGCTGTCACTCTGAGACAATTGTAAACAATTTTACAACACCAAGTTATAGTCCAACAAATTTATTCTATAACTTGGTGTTGTAAAATTGTTTACAATTGTCAACCCCAGTCCATCACCGGCATCTCCACATCATGGCTACTCTGAGACAAGACAGCAGATTCATGTTCCATGGAGCTACTGCTACTTGCTACTGATTGAAAGAGTTTGTTGGTAGGTGGGTGTTGGAGGGTGTAGTGTGTGGAGCAATGGATGCGGCTAGTGGATAAGGCTAGTGATGCAGTTGGTAGGATATGCCACTTGACAGTTGACCTCTCTCACCTTGACCACTCGTGTCAAATCATTGCACTTCCTCCAGCATTGCATCCATGTTTGTGGTGCTATGCTCCTGGCATTGACCTCATCCCCTACTGCCTTCCACTGCCTTGGGAGCATATGTCTGGAGGGCCTCCTGCCCCCCTGTGGATATAGGATGCCTTGGTGCACGATCTCTCGCAGGCCTGCAAACTCAGATTGGCAGATTGGCGAAGTCTGACGTGCAGATTGAAGAATGTGAGATGTAGGTGTGAGCAACCTTTATTCAATGTTTTGAAAGAACTCAACAGTTTGTAAACATAAGGACAGGACCTGCATCTGTGTGTTACGTGTGATTTCTGATCTCCGTTCAGACTCCGCTCAGACCCGTATCTTATGTTTTGAAAATATAGGAGTCCTGCAAACTTTGAGCAACTAACTTGTTGCTCATTAAAAATTCCAGAGTTCCCATCATCACCATGCTTCACTATATTGCAGCGCAATTCACTTCACCATTGACTTCCACCACTTCCTGCAGCCACAGTGCACCTCCCCTTTAAGAGGTGCAGGCTGCCTTTAAGTGGTGCTAGACACTTGCGATATCTGGGACCCCTGCTGGGGAGCAGCCACTCAACAGCGCAAGTGCTGCTGGCTGCACGCAGCAATCATGTAAAGCGGCAGGCTACATGAATGTTACATGCTGCCTGCGTCTCAACAAGTGGGCTCGAGTTAATCGCGCACCGCGATCCCCGCACCCGTTTGAGGGTTAACCAATTTAACCCCCAGAGTGTTTTATTTCTTTCTCTGAGATGGCATGATGCATTTTATATTGAGAAATCGGCATGGATGTCAGCATCAGCCAGAGGTCAGAGATGTGAATTGCCACCTTTGTCATTACACACAAGAGAGACATGCTGTCTGACAACTTTTCCTAAATTATTACAATTAAATGTATTTACAATGAATAATAAAGAAATGCATTACAGCAACAAGTACAACAAAAAGATTTTTTTTTAAACTCCCACACAGAAGATTTCAACCAGCAATTAGTACACACTTTTGCTTTATTTACGTGACAGTTGAAATCAATTCCTTAGCTAATCTTGCCTTGTAATGTCTTGAAGTTTCTGCCTACTGTGCTTCTTTATAATAATTGTACATCATGTTTAAGACAGGCAAAAAAGCACTTTGTTACAAAATACAAAATTAGATAGGACATTGCATCCTTCAAAATCGTCTGTAATTGGTATTGAACTCACAAAGTTAAAAGGATGGAGGTGTTTGTTCGAAATCCAAAGAGTTCAAAGCTTTGTCTTCTATTTCTTGCTTTTTACTTTTTGTAAGGAAGGAAATCTCTTCAAGAAATCATCCCCAAACTTTCAATTTCGTGTCAAGCTAAGACCTGTCACAGAGGATGAAGATTTCTTCTGTGCATTATGTGTAGCGAAATCATGAATCCGTTATTTATAAAATGCGTTTATGGTTTCACTGCACAGAGAGTAAGGCTTTCCTTAGAGTTTTCTGTGGTGATAGGTCCAGATTGCTTTTCTTCTCTCTCCTTCTTCCAACAATTTTCTCCCCACCCCTCCAGTACTGAAGGCGATTTCCCTCTTTCTGGTTTGTCCTCCAGTACCTTGCCCAAGTGACCATTCATCATACACAAGCCTAGCCGGTGAGTTTCAGCAAGCTATTTGATCACATCAGGGTACCACGGCTGAGCAAGCAAATCCTGTCCTCATCCGACATCCACAGATTCGCACTTTTATAACAGTGATCAGGAGCAGGAAGATAAAAACAGGATCAAGCCATTCAGCCCATCAAGCCTGCTCAACCATTTTGTTAGCTATGGCTGCTCCATCTTTTTAATCCCAAATCTCTGCTCTTTCTCCATATCCCTTACTTCCCAAATAAATTTCTACCTCTCTAATAAATACCTCAAATGATTCAGAGTCTATGACTTTCTGGAGCAGAACATTCCACATTCTCACAACCCAAAGTGTGAAGACTATGGCCAATTTCTCTTCCCTAATCTCATTTGGTGAGGCCATTTGTAGCACTCCTATCACTCCTACCAGCTGAGATCAGCGAATTCAGAACATACCAGGGACTTAACGTCAGAACTTCCTGGTCTTCATGTCGCAGCTGCTGACTGACTTAGCCAGCAGAGCCATTGAGGGAGGTATTCCGAATTGTTAACAGTAGAAGGCAGCATGGATTTCCAAATTCTCTCTTGGTTAGTGTTTGTATCATTCATGGGCTGCAGTCTGTTGTGACTTGCGTTTTTGTACAATAAAGCTATTTTTCATTTCAGTGCCACACACTGAATTATTAATGTGCAAGCAATGTTTTAATCAGAATCTGGCACTTTTGCCTGCCTAGCCACCATTTTATCTATTGGCACAAGTGGCGTAGATCTGGGGTGCTTTCTGACATTCATTGTACCTTTCACCCCTCCACCCGCTCCCACCCCTGCCCACAGAAATGTCACGTTCGTGACTGGCCCATATTTTGGCACAACCACAGATAAAGTTATTTTATACTGGTGCTAGTAACATTAATGCCAATACATCAGGGAACTTTTTTTCTTCATATTTGTATCTGTAAGTGATTCCATACTGAAATATTATACGTGGCACCCGTACAAATTTTACAGCACATATAAAAAGCATCACATCTATAAAGTTATTTCTGAAAATTTTCATATGCTATAAGCTGTTCTATAATTTTAAAGATGTGCTGATTTCATATTTTTCCCAGTTTTGCATATTTATTGGAGACTGCTCCAATCAAATTGTAGCTGGGCAATGGGGAAGTATTGCCTCATTTGCAAATGTTACAAATCACTGCTCCCTCTACCTATCTGCATTTTCATCAGTTCTGGTAAATTTGTAATTTACTTTTTGCCTGCTTACTACTTCTGATCCAGCTTCAATATGCCATGAAAATAAAATGTGTCGTAGATGGTTTGAATAGTCAATAATATGCCATGTTGTTAAAGGCAGTGCACTTTTTACAGTTAATGGCACTACTGGTTCAGTGGGGGGAAATGTAACAATTACATTAAGGATACTTCAAGAGACAACTCAGAGTATGATAAATTGTTTGCAATAAAACCCTTGCTCAGGATTCTTAAATGTCCCAATCTTAAATAATGAAGTAAAATAATGGACATCTGTTGTTATCCAGGTTTAGATCCACTTTTAAAACAGAAAGAAAATCAGGTGGATTCCTTTACAGGTTTGTGCTCTGACCCACCCAATTCACTGTGCCCAGGTGACCTCAGTGCAGTACTAGGAAAGTCTCCCCTAAAAAGCTCAGTGAGGACAATATTATTTAGACACAGTGTTGGATGTTCACTCAGTTTAGATAATATAAATGAATGAACATTGCTATTCTTCTTTCTGGCACTATCCCATGCTACAATTTGAAGAAGAACAGGGAATATCTCCTGGTGCCCTGGCCAACATTCCACCCTCAATCAACGAACACAGATTCATTGATCATTCAGCTGTTAGTAGTATATTGCTGTGCACAAAAATGATTACTTTTCATAACAGTCTCTTCACCTAAAAAAAAGTAATCCAATGTTTTGGGACATTACTAAGATATATGAATGAGGTACTATATAAGTATGAGTATTTCTTTCTGTAATAACAGAACAGCAGTTTGGTATTTTAAGGACTAGATTTTTGGGTAGGATTTGCTTGTAATTGATAAGTAACAAGCAGAGAATGTTACAATTTCCCATATATGATGAATAATCTCAGATTGTGCGTAATAATTTCTTATCCAGACCTTCCGGCTAGAATTCCATACTAGTTGGTGGGATGGATCTGGTTGATTGATTCGTGACGGGGATGAGGGGGCGGACATATGAGGAGAGGTTGAGTAGATTGGGACTCTACTCATTGGAGTTCAGAAGAATGAGAGGCGATCTTATTGAAACATATAAGATTGTGAAGGGTCTTGATCGGGTGGATGCAGTAAGGATGTTCCCAAAGATGGGTGAAACTAGAACTAGGGGGCATAATCTTAGAATAAGGGGCTGCTCTTTCAAAACTGAGATGAGGAGAAACTTCTTCACTCAGAGGGTGGTAGGTCTGTGGAATTTGCTGCCCCAGGAAGCTGTGGAAGCTACATCATTAGATAAATTTAAAACAGAAATAGACAGTTTCCTAGAAGTAAAGGGAATTAGGGGTTATGGGGAGCGGGCAGGAAATTGGACATGAAGCTGAGTTCGGATCGGTCAATGCCCTGTGGGTGGCGGAGAGGGCCCAGGGGCTATGTGGCCGGGTCCTGCTCCGACTTCTTGTGTTCTTTAGATTTGTGGTTGGGATCAGATCAGCCATGATCTTATTGAATGGCGGAGCAGGCTCGAGGGGCCGATTGGCCTACTCCTGCTCCAATTTCTTATGTTCTTATGTTCTTATGTGACAATGTCAGAACTGGTTATGATGCAATTATGTTAAATGAAACAATTGTACATTCAAGATATAACTTATTGTTAAACTTCAGGAACTTTGTAATATCACTGTGTCAGCAATATTAGAGCTACACAAGTTAAATTTTAACGTAATAATTGTTCAATTAACAGATGGTGTCAGACAAACAATACTGTAGTATCTTTATTTGCATTCCTTCATTTCTCTCACTGAATATTGGCTCCTGTCCCATATTAAAAATTGTTCCAAAATGCAATTACTCAGCATTTAAAAAAATTAAACAGGTTGTCACCTTTGTTAAAATGTGGACAAAGAAATTTCATCTGAATGAATTTGTTAATAATATTACAGTGAAATTTCATAAAGTGTTTTTTCTAAGGAGCCCGAGTAGAAGTAATGTCATGTTGACCTTTGTACCACAGGGTCCTCAGGTGAAACTGGTGTATAGGTCATGTGGCACGATTTGTTGTATGCTAAAAACTGGGTATCAACCGCCAACATTTTTACTTACACAGCACAACAAGGACCATCAATTGATGCAGAATGGAACTGGTGCCAAAAACATTTTCAATGTCAAACATAATAAGGATCATCAACTATTATTGTAAAGCCTCCGATGGTTTTGATCATGTACATGTGGAATGGTGAACCTGGACATGCTCAAACATATCTACTAATATTACATTAAATGTTTACTAACTTTGTTTTTTGTTGGTGTGTGTGTATTATGTACTTACATCAGAAGATAATTATTACAATGGCAATTACTGACAAATAACCCAATGGAAAGGCAGAAAATAAGATAGACGGATAGGTACACGAACAGGTGCCAGAAGATTACAATGTCACAATTTTTTAATTATTACACAAAACTCAACAATTTGACTCGAATTATATCGCATATAAGAATGCACCAGAAATTGCTGGGAAAATAATGATGCATTAACGGTAGTCGCCATAACTGCTTCGTTAAAAAATCCAGCAATTTGTGGCTTGAAAGAGTTACGCACGAGTTCCGATGCTCCACAAATTGTTGGATGATTTGCGGCGCTCCACTGTTAGCCTCACCAAAACCAATAAAATTACCATCTCCCCATTGAAATTTATTGCGCTCATGAAATTGCTGGATTTATGATGTTAATATGAATTATTCCCGGCGCAACCATTTAGGGCTGGTAATTCATGTCATAAGGATCATGTCAATGGTGTGAATTATGGGCCTGACATGACATTCAACCTTGGAGGCCCATTAAGGGGCCAGTGAAGCTGTGGAATCTCACTCCAGAGGCAGTGAATTGTTCCTAGACGTTTTTTATTCTATCTATCTTGGCAGTCTTTTGTGCCAGTCCTGCTATCCACATTCCTGTTAGTGTCGGAAGGCAATAATTTTCAGGATGCAAAGCTGTTTTGACACCCAAAAATGCAAATTAGATAGGTTCCTTTCAGAAAATAACCTTTTGGGATACAGTATATGAGTAATTTGAGACAAGACATGGTAAGTGTAGCGTGCTTGGGAGCAAAAGGTGACTTAAGACCTATGGTTCCCAAAGCTCTTCACCACAGGTTTTCCTCGTGACATTTCTGGATCTGTTGTAGACTAATTGAGAGAGATTGATTGCTATGATTAGTCAACAACTCCATTATCATGTGCAACTACCAGGATGGTAGAAGACCAACTAGGTGGACCTTGGTCTTTTTTTGTCTAGCAATTCCTATGTTCCTATGAAAGCAGTACAATGGCTTACCCACTGGGTGTTCCACTGTTCTTGATCATGATGGGGCAGGACTGCTGGTTCTATATTTCATGGGTCAAGAACGTATGTACATTTTGCACACCTACCCTGCCATTCACTCGTTATCTTCTCAAGGGCCAATGCAACAAGTCCCAAAGACAACTGGGTTACAATCACCTCTACTTCGGCTCATTCTTTTACATTTTTTTCTTACTTTTCCTTTTTGTCACTTTTGTCTCTGTCTTTCCCTCTCTTTATTTCTCTTTCTGTCTCTAACTTGACTCTAATTCACCCTATGTCTTTTGTCGTCATTTGCTCTTTTTCTTTCTCTATCCTTTGCTTTCATTGGTTAAGGAGATAGACCTTTGGGCACGAGGTCCCAGATGTGACATTGACATCGCAGCGCTATTATCAATTCGCATTTCCAACAATTTGTGGCGCAAACATAGTGCGATCTGAACGGTGAGGTAAAAAGTCCAATTAACGTCACTCACCGCGGAAAGCACCATTACAGCAATTTCTGGACCAATATAATAAAGAGTTTAAGATTGTAGCCCAAACTGAAAACCTGACACTTCAACCAAGGAACCAATCAAAGCACACATTATATTCATAGTACCGTATCTCTGCTGGTCTTCTGAATTCAGAATCCATCAGCAAAATTGTATTTCTTCTTTATTCTAAGAACAAAAAATCGATTGTCTAGTTACCTGGAAGAACATCAAAGATCAACTGTTTATTGAAAAGCAACTGTGGAATACACATGAAAACAAATGGGATGAAGCAAGTCAACTCAATCTGTTTATTGTATTTAAATTTCTCACCATAATATTTATCTCTAAATATTCTGTAAATCTCTTGAAACTTGGCACTTGCCAATTCTAAATCAATGTCCTCGATAACTTATTTAGATCTATAGTTATGTAATTTAAGCTCTCTATTCAGTTTAGTATATGTGTTGTTTTTTGGATGTATCTTTTACTCAAGAAGGAACACTGCAAGGCCTTAAAGCAAGACATGCTATATAGATAAAAGGTTATACCTAAGGTTACTTCACAATTCACTCTGCTAGCACAATCAATACACTGCACAGCTTTCATTTTTACAAACCCAATAACTTCATTTAGGCTTACAAAGTAAAAGTGTTACTCTGCTGTCAAACCCAAGCCCTCTCAGTGATTAAGTCGCCAAAATGCAATTTAAAAACCCCTTCCTCTCATCTGCAATGCAGCATCAGCCTTATGTGACCAGTGTGAATATTCTGCGGAAGCTGCTATGCTAAAGATCAGAATTAACACAACAATTAATGTTCATAATGCAATTTGTACCTCAGATTTTCTAGGGTTTTTTTTGTTGTACGCCTGAGGACTGTAATGCACAGTTTATAAAGTGCTGTTTCACCAAAGTTCAGTAAATTGCATTCACTTTGGAACAATATCAGAATGATATTAAATTGCTATTCACAACTCGCTTAGTGTTTTATTTGCAAAATTGTAACTAACAATAAGAATTCAAATTATATGCAAATATAAAATGCAGAGATTTAAATCCATGAAAGCACAGAGTACTAGAGTTCATTTCAGCAAGTAGCGACTGCACTAGTCACGCTGCTGAGGGCAATTATGTACACCATGAGGCTAAACGTTAGCTTTATTCAGCAGAATTAAGTAGAAATTTGCACCAACATATTAATATTCAAAAATGATTTTGTTTCTAAAACGCTAGTAGGGAATGGCCACAGTTGGCAGGAGATGTTTAAAGGACTGTTTTCCCAGTGGGTCATTGCATAAGCTTTCACTTAAAAGCTGAGGGAAACACCACAGTTCCACAAGGGATGGGGATAAGTATTTTTGTTTTCTTGAAGATAAATAAAGTGTTGAGAATGGTGGTGCAGTATAACCATTAAATCACTTCCAATATGGCAATATCCACACCACCAGTCCAAGGCCTGCATATAACTAATAAAATAGATAAACAATATTGCTGGTGCTTGAGTTGATCTATTGATGATGATTTCCTTAGTTCTGCTCCTGGTCCTGTCTCAGCAGATAAAACTTCACTGGAAGCTGGAAGTTATTACTGAGATCATTGCTACTGAGACCCTCTCAAGATATCATTTTTCATAAGATGTACAGGATGTATGGTATCTCTTTACATATGGTATCTCTTTGCACATAGCAACATAAGTAGGCCATTCAGCCCCTCGAGCCTGTTCCGCCATTCAATTAGATCATGGCTGATCTGAAGCCTAATTCCATCCACCCGCCTTGGCGCCATATCTCTTAATACCCTTGACGAGCAAAGATCTAGCGATCTCAGATTTAAAATCATTAATTGAGCTAGTGTCTACTGCTTTCTGTGGGACAGCGCTCCACACTTCTACCACCCTTTGCATGAAGAAGTGTTTCCTAACTTCTCTCCTGAATGGCCTGACTCTGATTTTAAGGTTATATCCCCTTGTCCTAGACTCCCCCACCAGCAGAAAAAGTTTCTCTATCTACCCTATCAATTCCTTTCAAAATCCTAAAAGCCTTAATCAAATCTCTCCTTAATCTTTTATATTTTAATGAAATACAAGCCCAGTTTATGTAATCTCTCCTCATAATCTAACCCTTGGAGCCCTGGTAACATTCTGGTGAATCTGCACTGTACTCCTTCCAAGGCTGATATAGCCTTTCTAAGGTGCGGTGCTGAGAACTGTACTCAGTACTCCAGATGTGGTCTAACCAAGGCCTTGTATAGCTGTAGCAAAACTTCCTCCCCTTTATATTCTAGCCCTCTAGATATAAAGGCAAACATTCATTAGCCTTTCTGATTATTTTTTGTACATGACGACTACATTTTAGTGATCTGTGTACATGGACCCCCAAATCTCTTTGGACCGCCACTGTTCCTAACTTTTCACCATTTAAAAAATCCTCGGATCTATCCTTTATTGGTCCAAAATGGATGACCTCACACTTCCCTGCATTGAAATCCATCTGCCACAGTTTTGCCCACTCACTTAATCTATCAAGTCTCTAATTTTATGCTCCCATTTGCACTACTTACTATGCCACCAATCTTTGTGTCATCGGCAAACTTGGATATATGGCTCTCTATTGTGTTATCCAAGTCATTAATAAATATAGTGAATAGTTGAGGTCCCAGCACAGATTCTTGTGGGACAGCACTAGTCACTTCCTTCCAATTAGAGTACATACCCATTATCCCTATTCTCTTGTCTTCTACCATCTAACCAATCTCCTAACCAGGTTAATAATTTGTCTTCAATTCAATGAGCTTAATTTTAGCTGACAGTCTCGTATGTGGAGCCTTATCAAATGCCTTCTGGAAGGCCATATAAATTACATCCATAGACTGCTACTTTAGTTTCTGCCTACTACTTTAGTTACTTCCTCAAAAAAATTCAATTAGTTTTGTTAGACATGACCTGCCCTTTACAAATCCATGTTGGCTCAGTCTAATCAGCTCAAATTTCTCTAAGTGCTCAGTCACCCTGTCCTTAATTATAGATTCCAATAACTTCCCCACAACAGATGGTGGACTAACAGGTCTTAACATTTCCTGGTTTCTCTCTCTCACCTTTCTTAAATAATGGAGTTACATTTACAATTTTCCAATCTAAAGGGACAATTCCTGAATCGAGAGAGCTTTGGAAGATTATGACTAAAACATCTGCAATTTTCTTACCTACTTCCTTTAAAACCCTGGGGTTGAATCCATCAGGTTCTAGGGAATTGTCAGTCTTTAGTGCCATTATTTTTTCTAATACTGTTTTCTTGTTTACATTAACTTTAGTGAGTTCCAGTCCTTGATTAATTATTAGTTTCCCTGGACTGTCAGGTATATTATTATCTCCCTTTACTGTGATGACTGACACAAAGTAATTATTCAACAAGCCTGCCATTTCCTTATTTTCATTTGCAATATTATCCACATCTGTTTTTAAAGGGCCCACATTACCCTTGACTACCCTTTTTCTTCTAATATAATTGTGAAAACTTTTTGCGTTAATCTTGATATCCCTCGCAAGTTTCTTTTTGAGTTCCCTTTTTGCAGCTCTTACTATCTTTTTTGTCTTCCTTTGCTGTTCTTTATATCTCTCCCAGTCCCCTGGATCTACACTATTCTTTGCACTTTTGTATGCTCTTTCCTTTCATTTTATGTTATCTCTAACCTCCTTTGTCGATCATTGCTGTTTTATTTGGTAAACAGAGCTCCTGCCCCTTAGGGGTATATACTGGTCCTGTATTAAGCTAAGTTCTTTTTTGAACACCTCCCACTGTTCATCTGTAGTTTTACCCGATAGCCCACCGTTTTGACCAGTTTGCTGTCATCAGTCTCTGTCGCATCCCGTTACGTTAGCATAACCAAAATCTAGAATCTTAGTAGCTGTGTTAAGTTTCTCCTTTTCAAACCTAACATTGAATTCGATCATATTATGATCACTGTTAGATAAATGGTCCCTTACAGTTAGATTAGTAACTAAGTTTGGCTCATTACCCATTACTAAATCTAGTATGGCCTGCCCTCTTGTTGTTTCTAGAACATATTGTTCCAGAAAACTATCTTGAATGCACTCAAGAAATTCACTACCTTTCTGACTTGAGCTACTCTGCTCTTCCCAATCTATATGAAAATGGAAGTCTCCCATCAAAACAACTCTGCTTTTGCTCCAAGCTTCTCCAATCTCTGAATTAATACATTCTGCCACTTCATTGCTGCTAACAGGAGGCCTGTAGACAACTCCCATTAGTTTTAAGTCCACTCTTATTCTTCAATTCTATCCATAGATCTCTGCTGATTGCTTTCCCTTACCTATATCCTTTCTTACTAATGTTGTAATAGTATCTTTAATCAATAAGGCTACCCTTCCTCCTCTTCCAGTTTCCCTATCTTTTCTAAAGACCTTATAACCTGGAATATTTCACTTCCAAACCTGACCAGCTTGCAGCCGTGTCTCAGTAATGGTCACCATGTTATACCCTCTAAGCTGCATTTGAGCCTCTAGTTTACATAATTTATTTCTTATACTCCGTGCATTTGTATATAAAACTCTTATTTGGGCAAGAGACCCTAACCTGTCCTTCTGCCCTGATGCTGTCTTTCTCACACCATTTAACTTAACACATAAGAACATAAGGAACAGGAGCAGGAGTAGGCCATACGGCCCCTTGAGCCTGCTCCACCATTCCATTCAATAAGATCATGGCTTATCTTTGGCCTCAACTACACTTTCCCACCCGATCCCCGTATCCCTTGATTCCCTCAGAGTGCAAAAATCTATCGATCTCAGTCTTGAATATACTCAACGAATGAGCATCAACAGTCCTCTAGGGTAGAGAATTCCAGAGATTCACGACCCTCTGAGTGAAGAAATTCCTCCTCATCTCACTCCTAAATGTCCAACCCCTTATCCTGAGACTATGTTCCCTATTTCTAGACTCCTTAGCCAGGGGAAACGTCCTCTTAACATCTACGCTGTCAAGCCCTCTTATAATCTTACGTTTCAATGAGATCACCTCTCATTCTTCTAAACTCCAGAGAGTATGGGCCCATTCTACTCAATCTTTCCTCATAGGACAACTCTCTCATCCCAGGAATCAATCTAGTGAACCTTCGTTTCACCGCCTCTAAGTATATCCTTCCTTAGGTAAGGAGACCAAAACTGCACGTAGTACCCCAGATGAGGTCTCACCAAAGCCCCGTACAATTGCATCAAGACTTACTTTTGTGTTCCAATCTTGCAATAAAGGCCAACATACCATTTGCCTTACTAATTGCTTGCTGTACCTTTTTTTCTTATTCGTTCATGGGATGTGGGTCTCGCTGGCGAATCCACCATCTATTGCCCATCCCTAATAGCCCTTGAGAAGGTGGTGGTGAGTCGCCTTCTCGAACCGCTGCAGTCCATGGGGTGAAGGTTCTCCCACAGTGCTGTTTGGAAGAGAGTTCCAGAATTTTGACCCAGCGACGATGAAGGAACGGTGATATATTTCCAAGTCTGCATGTTAACTTTCTGTGTTTCGTGTTCAAGGACAGCCAAATCCCTCTGAACACCAACATTTAATAGTTTCTCACCATTTAAAAAATATTCAGTTTTTCTATTTTTCTTACCAAAGTGAATAACCTCACATTGTACTCCATCTGCCACCTTCTTGCTCACTCACTTAACCTGTTGATATCCTTTTGCATCCTCCTCCAGCTTACTTTCCCACCCAGCTTTGCATCGTCAGCAAACTTGGATACATTACACTCGGTCCCTTCATCTAAGTCATTAATATAGATTGTAAATAGCTGAGGCCCAAGCACCAATCTCTGCGGCACCCACTAGTTACAGCCTGCCAACCTGAAAATGACCCATTTATTCCTACTCTCTGATTTCTGTCCGTTAGCCAATCCTCAATCCATGCTAATATATTACCCCCAATCCCACATCTTGTGTAACAACCTCTTTTGTGGCACCTTATCAAATGCCTTTTGAAAATCCAAATATACTAAGTCCACTGGTTCCCCCTTATCTACCCCGCTAGTTACACCCTCAAAAAACTCCAGTAGATTTGTCAAACATGATTTCCCCTTCATAAAACCATGCTGGCTCCGCCTAATCATATTATGATTTTCTAAGTGTCCTGTTACTACGTCCTTAATAATAGATTCTAGCATTTTCCCTACTACTGATGTCAGGCTAACTGGCCCATAGTTCTCTCTCCCTCCTTATAGCGGGGTTATATTTGCTACCTTCCAATCCACGGGGACCGTTCTCGAATCTAGGGAATTCTGGAAGAACAAAACCAATGCATCCACTATCTCTACAGCCACCTCTTTTAAAACTCTAGGATGTAGGTCATGGGAATTTTAGGGCTTTTAGCCCCATTAATTTTTCTCAAACTTTTTCTTTACTAATCTTAATTACTTTAAGTTCCTCCCTTTCATTTGACGAATGATTCCCCACTATTTTGTTTTTTGTGCCTTCCACTGTGAATACATAACACGTTTCTTACTTGTCACTCCTGCTGTAACTACTTTAGTTATTTTAGTATTCCCATCACCTGGAGTATCTGTATCACAGTTTGTGACCTGAACTCTGCTCTTATCCCTTTTTTAAATCTTTAAACTTTCATTTTTATTATTGTTTCTGACTGAGACCTCCCCCCGATTTATTAGTTTAAAGTCCTTTTTACCACCCTATTTATCCTTTCCGGTAGGATCCTGGCCCCAGCACGGTTCAGATGCAGCCCGTCCCAACAGTACAGCTCCCTCCTGTCCCAGTACTGATGCCAGTGTCCCCTGAAATGGAACCCCTCCTTCCCACACCTCTCTTTTAGTCATATGTTCTCCTTCCTGATCTGTTTGTCCCTATGCCAATTAGCATGTGGCTCAGGTGATAATCCTGAGATTACCACCCTTGAGGTCCTGCTTTTTAATTTAGCTCCTAACTCTTGATACTCCCTCAGCAGCACCTCCTCCTTTTCCTTCCCTAGGTCATTGGCCCCGACATGGAATGCTACAACTGGATCTTCCCCCTCCCTTTCCAAATTCCTTTCTAGCCGCATCGAGATATCTCTTACCCTGGCGCCGGGTAGGCAATACACCCTTCAGGACTCTCGATCGTGGCTGCAGAGGATGCTATAAATCCCCCAAATTATTGAATCCCCTATAACTACTACATTTCTATTCTGCTCCTCCCCCTTTGGACAGCCCTCTGCTCCATGGTGCCTGGGTCAGCATTGTGGCTGTCCTCCCCACAATGTATGACATTGCAAAATTTTACTTCATTATCCACTTGCTAATTACACATCCCTATACTTTGAAGGATCTTATGTGACTACTTCTGTTGGCTACAAGTTAAAATTACATTTGATATGTTCAATGACAATTAATCCTGGTGAAGCAACTCTTGTTTAACATGAGCATGAGATGTGGACATATCAGTGAAAATATTCACCAACACGACTAACCCTGGAACATTTCAAGTCCGAGAACATGGGCAGATACTTAATGCACAGTTTAATTTAAATCATGATCTGGAAATGTTAGTTAAACTATTTTATATTGTTTAGGCTCAGTAACTTTTCAAAATTCAATTTTCAACGTCACAGAAAGAAAGAACTTGCATTTATATAGCGCCTTTCATGACCTCAAGACGTCCCAAAGCTCTTTACAGCTCTTTACTTTTGAAGTGTAGTCACTGTTGTTATGTCATTGGCAAAATGACCTAACAAAACAAAAGAAGACAGTGCTACCGTAAGGGTAATAACCCAAAGCAAGAAATATTTTAAAATGATGGTACAGGATTACTTGGCAGGATTTTCCTCTAATTCTTAGCCTGTTTTTGACCAGTTCTCGGGTGAGTGAGAGTCAAAAAAAAGACAGGTATCCATTACAGATGCCTGTCCATTTTTTTTACCTGATGTATTTTCTGGCTTTGCATATGCCGGGCTCAAGAAGCTCCTGCCAATTCTGGATGAGTGTATTTAAGTGAGGCGGTAATGATGATGTGACAGCATACGTTGTACTTCCTGTCATTACCATTTAGTAATGCTCGACTTAACTCACGTATGTATACAACATTGCCAGCATTGCTAGGTAATAGGCAACATGGAGCTTTAATGAGAAAAAACTTGCATTTATATGGTGCCTTTCACATTTTCAGGCTATCACAGCCCATGAATTATTTTGGAGTGCAATCACTGTTGTTATGTAGGCAAACGTAGCAGCAAGGTCTCACAAATAATAATGAGGTACGTGACCAGATAAGCTGTATTGGTGGTGATGGTCTGTGCCTATGGAAATTGCCACTGCTGGTATCACACTCTGCACGAAACCTTGAGTATTATCACTGAAGGATCATCCTCCAATATAAACTACCTTCTTCTCACACAGAGGGGTAGATAATATCTTTACCAAAGGGAAGAGAAGAGAAAGGAGAGGAAGGGAAAAAAACTTGGAGAAAAATAAATAAAGTTAGAACCTACATTAATAAGAGTAATAATTCTTGAACTTTCACATTCCCTCATGATGGTGGATCTTAATAAGAGCAATGTATTCTATCACCGACAACTTATGTTCCAAAGCAACATAATTAAATTCTCTCTGCAGGATTGCGGATCACCAAGGTCACAGTTTTTTTATGAATCCATGCAACAAGCAATTTTTACTCATCGGTAACCTGCTCACTGACAAACAGTTTGGGTTTCACCATAACCACCCGGCTCCAGACTACATTACTGCCTTGATCCAAATATGGACACAAGAGCTGAATACCAGAGCAGAAGACTAGATGCCCTCGACATAATGGCAACAAAGAACTGAGTATAGCAAATCTGAGGTCAATAGTGGGTGGGGGGGCGGGTCAAAGGGAAAATCCACTAGTGGTTGGAGTCAAAGCTGACACAAGGGAAGATGGTTGTAGTTGTCATGGGCCAATCATCATTTTCTTAGGTCATCACTTTCAGAGTTCCTCAGCATCCTTGGCCCAAATACTTTCAGCTGCTTCATCAATGACCTTCCCTGTGTCATAAGGTCAGGAGTCAGGCTGTTTGCTCAAGATTCTACAGTGTTCAACTCCATTTGCAACTCCTCTGATAATGAAGTAGCCCATACCAACCTATCGCAGGACTTGGACCACATTCAGACTTGGGCTAACAACTGGTGGGTAACATTCACACTAAATAAGTGCCATGTAATGACCACCTCCAACAAAAAAAAGTCCAGCTGTCTCCCCATGACCTTTCAAGGCACCATCATTACCAAATCCCCACCAACAATTCAGGGTCGCCATTGACCAGAAGCTTAATGGACCAGCCATATCAGAGCAGGCAGAGGCTAGGTACTCTGCAGGGAGTGGTTCACCTCCTGATCCATCATCTACAAGTTAGGAGTCTGATATAATGGAATATTCACTAGTTACCTGGATGAGTGCAGCCACAACAACACTCAAGAAGCGCAACAACATCCAGGACAGAAGAGTTCACTTGATCAGTGGCCCTACCATTGGGCTCAGCATAGTTCTTTTCCACCACCACTGCACCGTGGTTGCATCACCTTTCATTCATCATCATTGCAACGTCAGAATCGTGGAATTTTGCCCACCTAACACCATTTTGAAAGCACCATCACCATAAGAACTGCAGCGGTTCAAGGAGAAGGCCCACCACAACTTCTCAGGGAAACTGGGGATGGGCAATAAATGTAGCTTTGCTGATATCGTCCACATCCCAAAACTACATGTTTTAAAAACCCATCCTCCGTATTCATCAGAACCAGAAGGCCTTGAGTCAAAGAAGGATCTGATTACTTTCTTAATCTCCTTTTTTATTGTCATAGGAATTGCAAAAATTCAAAATATGTATGAAATCATGGACTGGAAAAATGCTATTCTTTCCTTCAGGCCTATTTCTTCCACAATGTATAATCTACTTTATCATAGACTCTACCCAATCCATTTTGTCTCCTAAGAAAAAGTTCTGCAAAGTTTCTTTCTGCCCCCAGAGGTAAATGAATCAAAGCTCCAGAGTGCCCATCTGATCTTACATCCTACATTATTTATC
The DNA here is from genome assembly GCF_035084215.1 of Heptranchias perlo. NCBI lineage: Eukaryota > Metazoa > Chordata > Chondrichthyes > Hexanchiformes > Hexanchidae > Heptranchias > Heptranchias perlo. The sequence continues at coordinate 56,262,111 of NC_090334.1, forward strand.
CTTGAATGGTTGCCTTCATTAGCATGACACTCCCTAGGGGGAGTGTTTGCTAGTGCTGTTGGGGAGGGTTTAAACTAATGTGGCAGGGGGATGGGAACCGATGCAGGAAGTCAGTGGGAAGTAAAGTGGTGATAGAAACAAAAGGCAGTAAGGGAGAGTGTATAAAGCATGACCGGACAGATGGTCTGAGAAAGCAGGGCAAAGACCAAGGGAAGTCTAGAAGTCTGATGGGCAAGGCAGATGAACTCAGGGCATGGATGGGTACATGGGACTGGGATGTTATAGCTATTACTGAAACATGGCTAAGGGAGGGGCAGGACTGGCAGCTCAATGTTCCAGGGTACAGATGCTATAGGAAAGATAGAGCAGGAGGTAAGAGAGGAGGGGGAGTTGCGTTCTTGATTAGGGAGAACATCATGGCAGTAGTGAGAGGGGATATATCCGAGGGTTCGCCCACTGAGTCTATATGGGTAGAACTGAAAAATAAGAAGGGAGAGATCACTTTGATAGGATTGTACTACAGACCCCCAAATAGTCAACGGGAAATTGAGGAGCAAATATGTAAGGAGATTACAGACAGCTGCAAGAAAAATAGGGTGGTAATAGTAGGGGACTTTAACTTTCCCAACATTGACTGGGACAGCCATAGCATTAGGGGCTTGGATGGAGAAAAATTTGTTGAGTGTATTCAGGAGGAATTTCTCATTCAGTATGTGGATGGCCCGACTAGAGAGGGGGCAAAACTTGACCTCCTCTTGGGAAATAAGGAAGGGCAGGTAACAGAAGTGTTAGTGAGGGATCACTTTGGGACCAGTGATCATAATTCCATTAGTTTTAAGATAGCTATGGAGAATGATAGGTCTGGCCCAAAAGTTAAAATTCTAAATTGGGGAAAGGCCAATTTTGATGGTATTAGACAGGAACTTTCAGAAGTTGATTGGGAGAGTCTGTTGGCAGGCAAAGGGACATCTGGTAAGTGGGAGGCTTTCAAAAGTGTGCTAACCAGGGTTCAGGGTAAGCACATTCCTTATAAAGTGAAGGGCAAGGTTGGTAGAAGTAGGGAACCTTGGATGACTCGGGAGATTGAGGCCCTAGTCAAAAAGAAGAAGGAGGCATATGACATGCATAGACAGCTGGGATCAAGTGGATCCCTTGAAGAGTATAGAGATTGCCGGAGTAGAGTTAAGAGAGAAATCAGGAGGGCAAAAAGGGGACATGAGATTGCTTTGCAGATAAGGCAAAGGAGAATCCAAAGAGCTTCTACAAATACGTAAAGGGCAAAAGAGTAACTAAGGAGAGAGTAGGGCCTCTTAAGGATCAACAAGGTCATCTATGTGCGGAACCACAAGAGATGGGTGAGATCCTAAATGAATATTTCACATCGGTATTTACGGTTGAGAAAGGCATGGATGTTAGGGAACTTGGGGAAATAAATAGTGATGTCTTGAGGAGCGTACATATTACAGAGAGGGAGGTGCTGGAAGTCTTAACGCGCATCAAGGTAGATAAATCTCCGGGACCTGATGAAATGTATCCCAGGACGTTATGGGAGGTTAGGGAGGAAATTGCGGGTCCCCTAGCAGAGATATTTGAATCATCCACCGCTACAGGTGAGGTGCCTGAAGATTGGAGGGTAGCAAATGTTGTGCCTTTGTTTAAGAAGGGTGGCAGGGAAAAGCCTGGGAACTACAGACCGGTGAGCCTGACATCTGTAGTGGGTAAGTTGTTAGAGGGTATTCTGAGAGACAGGATCTACGGGCATTTGGAGAGGCAGGGACTGATTAGGAACAGTCAGCCTGGTCTTGTGAGAGGAAAATCATGTCTCACAAATTTGATTGAGTTTTTTGAAGGGGTAACCAAGAAGATAGATGAAGGCTGTGCAGTAGACGTGGTCTACATGGACTTTAGCAAAGCCTTTGACAAGGTACCGCATGGTAGGTTGTTACATAAGGTTAAATCTCACGGGATCCAAGGAGAGGTAGCCAATTGGATAAAAAATTGGATTGACGACAGAAGACAGAGGGTGGTTGTAGAGGGTTGTTTTTCAAACTGGAGGCCTGTGACCAGCGGTGTGCCTCAGGGATCGGTGCTGGGTCCGCTGTTATTTGTTATTTATATTAATGATTTGGATGAGAATTTAGGAGGCATGGTTAGTAAGTTTGCAGATGACACCAAGATTGGTGGCATTGTGGACAGTGAAGAAAGTTATCTAGGATTGCAACGGGATCTTGATAAATTGGGCCAGTGGGCCGATGAATGGCAGGTGGAGTTTAATTTAGATAAATGTGAGGTGATGCATTTTGGGAGATCGAATCGGGCCAGGACCTACTCCGTTAATGGTAGGGCGTTGGGGAGAGTTATAGAACAAAGAGATCTCGGAGTACATGTTCATAGCTCCTTGTAAGTGGAGTCACAGGTGGATAGGGTGGTGAAGAAGGCATTCAGCATGCTTGGTTTCATTGGTCAGAACATTGAATACAGGAGTTGGGATGTCTTGTTGAAGTTGTACAAGACATTAGTAAGGCCACACTTGGAATACTGTGTACAGTTCTGGTCACCCTATTATAGAAAGGATATTATTAAACTAGAAAGAGTGCAGAAAAGATTTACTAGGATGCTACCAGGACTTGATGGTTTGACTTATAGGGAGAGGTTGGATAGACTGGGACTTTTTTCCCTGGAGAGTAGGAGGTTAAGGGGTGATCTTATAGAAGTCTATAAAATAATGAGGGGCATAGATAAGGTAGATAGTCAAAATCTTTTCCCAAAGGTAGGGGAGTCTATAACGAGGGGGCATAGATTTAAGGTGAGAGGGGAGAGATACAAAAGGGTCCAGAGGGGCAATTTTTTCACTCAAAGGGTGGTGAGTGTCTGGAACGAGCTGCCAGAGGCAGTAGTAGAGGCGGGTACAATTTTGTCTTTTAAAAAGCATTTGGACAGTTACATGGGTAAGATGGGTATAGAGGGATATGGGCCAAGTGCAGGCAATTGGGACTAGCTTAGTGGTATAAACTGGGCGACATGGACATGTTGGGCCGAAGGGCCTGTTTCCATGTTGTAAACTTCTATGATTCTATGACATTTCTATGCCTCCTGCAGCTCAGGAAAAATCATGTTCCACACAACCTTTAATTTGAGAGCATTGCCATAAATATTTCAGGATCGTACCAAATCATCTTGTTAGTGATACACTGATTCAATGGATAACGTGATAAACGTTATAATTGATGATATACTCAGATTTTATTGCCTTGATCCATGCACTGTGACTCATGTACATTGTATTCCCTGGCCAACAGGGAAACCTCCTACTGGCCTCTGTCAACGCTGCTCTGTAACTGGCTGCAGTCCAGAGTAAATCACTCTCCAATTTCTCTCCTTCACACTGGGAAAGCACTTAACCTGTGTTTGGTGTGGCTCAATGGAGTGCATAAGGAGGTGAACAGTACAACTTCCGTGCAAATAAAATTGACACTGACTTATTCTTCTCTATTCACAGCTCCTGGCATTTGATCTGAAAATATGATGAATAGCAGTTGTGGATGCAGTTTTGGGCCAAACTGCCTTGCCTGCTGACTGTGGAAAGATGAATAAGAGGAGCCTATAACAGGTAGAAAAAAAGAAAACCAATAATTAAGAAAAGAAATAACATGCTTGTTTCAGCTTATAGAAAATTTCCCTATAATTGGATCATTTCACGACCGTACTTAAGTTTTTTTCTGCAAACGACAACTTATAGGTCTATAAATAAATCCTAATAAGCAGGTAATTTTAATCATCAAATTATCGTAATTAAGAATGAATGGACTCAGCTGCTTCCACTGGCTTGCCTGAATATTACTATTTATTTCCAAAGTGTGTACAGATAGTAATGTAAGTTTAGGAGATGCTGTGGGTGGGTTGGGCAATTTTCAACAGCTGACCACCTATTTTTCAGGTGAGAAATGAGCTGTCAGCAGTTGAAAATTTTGGGGGGACCTCAGCTGCACCATTAATGCCCAAGGCCCACGTGAAAATCACAATATAAATGGATGAGCAGCACGCCCATCTATTTAGGGCGGGGAGCTTCTTAAATCTGCAAATCGGGGTCCTATGCTGCTTGTTGGACCCCATCTTAAATTTTCAGGTACAAATGGGCAGAGCTTGTGTGGTGCCCGCTCCGCCCATTTTACCAGGTGGTGAGTGGCCTAACATAACGATCCTTCAAAAGAACATTGGCGACTACTTAAGAAAAGGCCCAGAATTTTTTTTTGGCGGGGCGGGGGAGAAAGAGTTTTTGTGGGGCCGGGAAGAACAGGAGTGCTTCTCCTGGCACCACAAAAATACTGCAGCCTGGTACCAGCCCGTGCTCGATCCCCTCCAGATTGGCCTGTTTGACATCCGCAACTCGCTGGTCACATTCAAATGAGGCCCAAACTCGAAGATGGTTTGGGCCTTCCAACACTTTCATCGGGTGAATCGCGCGGCCGTTTTGCCAACTTCAGGCCTTTCTCAGATGGAAGTCAAAATTTAGGTAAACCAGAAGTGTGAACGATTCTATTCCTTTTAGTCGACTAGAGTGATATTTCCAGTGGTCTTGAAGTAGGCAACTGCCTGGACTAGAAAATTGTGTGTGGTGTAGTGAGGCTTGAGAGAGGATAGCAGAAAAAAATATTTTTAAAACTGTAATGAATGGATAATGATATGAATCTAAATGCACTATTTGCGTGATTCTTTCTAATACACCTACCATTTGTACCATTCCACTAGCAATGCATACTATATGTATAATTCCCCATAACTGGCGAATAAGTAAATATGTTCTAAACCATAAAATCTGCAGCTTGAAAACCAGCAGGATTCTTCAGACTGATATCTGTGGGAAATAACAGTAACGTTATTTTGAAGATTAAAATGTGAACTTACAAATCAAAGATAATAAACTTACAGGATATATTAACAACTGAAACTGTTGGTTTAATGGATCTTGATCATTGTGAATATTTGTAAAAATCAGCCAACAAAAATGAGTAAGACTGCAGTTGCACAGAGAAAGAAAATACAGCTATCATTATTCGGTGTTTCAACGGCTGAGGATTATGGGCATCTTAAGCGGACAACTAAATGAAGAACAGCCCAGTACATGGAGGACATAAAACTACCAGGAAACAAAAAGGCCTGGCCAGTCAACAATAAAATGAAGGCATGTAGCAAAGAATGATCTACCTAATGCTGCTATTAGCTTTGAGAAGCCATCAAGGAAGATAGTCAAGCAAGAATGAGATACATGGTTACGTGAAAAACATTCAGATGCTTCTTCACTAGTTATTTACAAGAAAGCTATTTTATATATGTTATTGTCCATTTTTTCTCTTACTGGTGTCTCGTTCCTGAGGAGTCAGCAATATCCAGCGTTTAAACTTTCCTTGGCTGTCAGTAATCTTGAGTCAGATGCAAGAAATATGATTCAAAAGAAGATGGGTTCTATTAGTTTTTTTAGTTCCACGGGGAAATGCCTTGGTGCCACATAGTACCCGGGTAGAAACCCCCATCTGAGATCTGCCAATTCCGGATATGTGAAATTAAAACTGGAAAATATCATCTAAAAAGAGAAGAAACACGTTAATATTTCTGTTCAGACCCTTTGTGAGAACAGAACAGCTGTTCTAACACAGGATCTGCGCCTGAAATACTTGGGGGCAGAAATCGCTCACGAAATAACGGTGAGCTCAACAGCGCTCACCGTTATTTCGCGCTGCAATCAGAGAAATAACTGAAAAAATGCAAACTTGCTTATCTGCCCAGCTGGAAAATAATTAATTATGCCACAAAACAGGTACGCTTAAAAATACCAGGTCTAAACTAAGTAACAGTGCTGTAAGTCTTAATGACGGCCAAACAACTAAAAATTAACTTTTAAAAATGTGACATCTCATTACTCCTTATTTTAATCGTTTCTGGGAATTTTTTTTTTTGTTTACTTATCCCTTCTGTCTCTTTTATTTAATTCAATTATTTCTTACCCTCTCTTTTTTTTCGCTGTCTATAATTGTTTTTACATTGATATTAATGTTGTACCTTTCACTTCCCTGGTTTAACGTACCAAGCTTGCAGAGAGTTACACAGCTTGTCAAAAATGCTGCCATCTCAAGGGGAGAGATCAATCCTCTTGCTTCTCCCATGGTCTTAGCTTCGTCAGACTGACACTGGACTCTTCTCCGCTTCCTATTCGAGGACGTGCCCGAAGAAAAGACGACACTTGCCGCTCCGAGCGATTTCTAACTCATTAACTTATAGATTGATATAAGCTGATAAATCAGTTGTGTGCTTCACTTTTGTTTTGAAATCTCACCAAACCAAGACCACGCAATCTGAGTAGCAGAAAGACCTGGGGGGGAATTTTAACCCCAGGAACGGGTGGGTTGGGGGCAGGTGGGAAGTTAAAATAATGCAATTTTCAAGCGCGACCACAACCCGGCTCCAACAGGTCCACTTCCGGGTTTAACAGAGGTGCATTTGGTTGCTTGCGAGTAGCATGGGTTTCCTGGGGCTCGGGAAACTCAGTGTAACAGAGGCGACATTGAGTGCCAGTTCATGGGGGTCTTTAAAGTTCTGATTGCCCGATGTGAATAAAAGCTCAGGTGATTTCAGCTGGTGTCTCAGTTCCCTCTAGCAAACTTTTGTTTTTTCAGAACTATGGAGGCATTTAAACAGACAAGATCAATATGGGGTGCACCATAGGACATCGGATGAGGAAGACAATCGCCATCCATGGCAGCCGCGTTGTGCTGTGGTGGGATCTCCAGGTACACGAGAGATGCACAACACTGATCTGGAGAACATTAGAGAGAAGACCAGAGTGGAGTACAGCAGAGAGGAGAGCTGAGTGGAGAACACCAGAGAGGGGAGCAGAGTGGAGAACTGCAGGGAGGGGAGCAAGAGGGGCCAAGGTCGCAGGAGGCACTACCCACGTGAGAGGGTCTGTAGACAGAGGTTGAGCTTTCTTGACCTATCTGAACAGCAGTGCCTATGCAGGCTCAGATTGAACCGGCAGGTGGTCACAGACATCTGCAGGCTGCTTCCAGAAGAGCTGCTCCCTGCTGGATCTGGTGGCCACGCATTACCCATCGCTGTAAACGTAACGACTGCCCTCAATTTCTTTGCCTCTGGCTCCTTCCAGTGCTCGACTGGAGACATCTCCAGGGCCTCCCGGTTGGCTGCACATAAATGTATAAGACAGATAACGGATAGGGTGTTTTCCAGAGCGTCCACTTATGTGAAATTCCCCACGACGACAATAGCAAGAATGAGCGGGCAGTCAGTTTCACCCTTCTGGCTGGCTTCCCGCAGGTAAAGGGTGCCATCGATTGCACACACGTGGCAATCCGAGGACCACCACATGAACCAGGAGTATTTATCAACTGCAAGAGATTTCACTCCATCAATTCACAGCCGGTGTGCAACCACAAGAAGAGATTCATGCAGATGTGCGCCAGATTCCCTGGTAGCTGTCATGATGTTTTTATACTACGGCAGTCTAATATTCCAGACCTCTTCCGACCAAGAGACAGACTTAAGGGCTGGCTCTTAGGAGACAAGGGATATCCCTTCAAACATGGCTCATGACACCTGTGAGGAACTCCATCAATGAGGCGCAAGAGCACCACAACGAGAGCCACATGGCCACCAGGTGTGACACTGAGCAAGTCATCGGAATGTTGAAGATGCGCTTTGGATGCCTGGATAGGTCTGGAAGGTGCCCTTCAGTACTTGCCAGTGAGGGTGTCCAGCATAATATTGGTGTGCTGCGTCCTGTACAACATTGTACAGCAGAGAGGATTAGAGATGGAGGACGACTGAGGTGCTCGCCAATCATCTTCTGATGACTAGATCATTGCAGAAGAGGAGGAGGAGGAAAATGAGCAATATGAAGATGGGGCACCCATCGCCAGACCAGCTGCCGACATTGCTGCCCGGGACGCCCTTATATCACAATGGTTCACTTAGTTAGTCAGTGAGAAAAAGAAACATTGTAATACCCCAGCCCACTCCCACCACAAGCAACCATGCCCCCAACAATTGCACAAAAATAATCCTTCACCTGGCGAATTTAAATTCAATTAATTAAATTCAATTAATGAATTAAAAATCTGGAATTAAAATACCAGTATCAGTAATGGTGGCCATGAAACTACAGGATTGTTGTAAAAACCCATCTGGTTCACTAATGTCCCTCAGGGAAGGAAACCTGCCGTCCTTACCCGGTCTGGCCTATATGTGACTCCAGACCCACAGCAATTGTGGTTGATTCTTAATTGCCCTCTGAAATGGCCCAGCAAGCCACTCAGTTGTAAAATCTCGCTACGAAAAGTCATAATAAGAATAAAACCGGATGGACCACCCGGCATCGGACCACTAGGCACCGGACACGACAACGGCAAACCAAGCCCAGTCGACCCTGCAAGGTCCTCCTCACGAACATCTGGGGACTTGTGCCAAAATACAGTCAGGAGGGAGTGGCCCTGGGAGTCCTCAACATTGACTCTGGACCCCATGAAATTTCATGGCATCAGGTCAAACATGGGCAAGGAAACCTCCTGCTGATTACCACCTACCGCCCTCCCTCAGCTGATGAATCAGTCCTCCTCCATGTTGAGCACCACTTGGAGGAAGCACTGAGGGTAGCAAGGGCACAAAATGTACTCTGGGTGGGGGACTTCAATGTCCATCACCAAGAGTGGCTCGGTAGCACGACTACTGACCGAGCCCTGAAGGACATAGCTGCCAGACTGGGCCTGCGGCAGGTGGTGAGCGAACCAACACGAGGGAAAAACATACTGGACCTTGTCCTCACCAATCTACCTGTCGCAAATGCATCTGTCCATGACAGTATTGGTAGGAGTGACCACCACACAGTCCTTGTGGAGACCAAGTCCCTTCTTCGCACTGAGGACACCATCCAACGTGTTGTGTGGCACTACCTCCGTGCAAAATGGGATAGATTCAGAACAGATCTAGCAGCTCAAAACTGGGCATCCATGAGATGCTGTGGGCCATCAGCAGCAGCAGAATTGTATTCCAGCACAATCTGTAACCTCACGGCCCAACATATTCCTCACTCTACCATTACCAACAAGCCAGGGGATCAACCCTGGTTCAATGAGGAGTGTAGAAGAGCATGCCAGGAGCAGCACCAGGCGTACCTAAAAATGAAGTGCCAACCTGGTGAAGCTACAACTCAGGACTACATGCATGCTAAACAGCAGAAGCAACATGCTATAGACAGAGCTAAGTGATTCCACAACCAACGGATCAGATCAAAGCTCTGCAGTCCTGCCACATCCAATCGTGAATGGTGGTGGACAATTAAACAACTAACGGGAGGAGGAGGCTCTGCAAACATCCCCATCCTCAATGATGGCGGAGTCCAGCACGTGAGTGCAAAAGACAAGGCTGAAGCTTTTGCAACCATCTTCAGCCAGAAGTGCCGAGTGGATGATCCATCTCGGCCTCCTCCCGATATCCCCACCATCACAGAAGCCAGTCTTCAGCCATTCGATTCACTCCACGTGATATCAAGAAACGGCTGAGTGCACGGGACACAGCAAAGGCTATGGGCCCCGACAACATCCCAGCTGTCGTGCTGAAGACTTGTGCTCCAGAACTAGCTGTGCCTCTAGCCAAGCTGTTCCAGTACAGATACAACACTGGCATCTACTCGACAATGTGGAAAATTGCCCATGTATGTCCTGTCCACAAAAAGCAGGACAAATCCAATCCGGCCAATTACCGCCCCATCAGTCTACTCTCAATCATCAGCAAAGTGATGGAAGGTGTCGTCGACAGTGCTATCAAGTGGCACTTACTCACCAATAACCTGCTCACCGATGCTCAGTTTCGGTTCCACCAGGACCACTCGGCTCCAGACCTCATTACAGCTTTGGTCCAAACATGGACAAAAGAGCTGAATTCCAGAGGTGAGGTGAGAGTGAATGCCCTTGACATCAACGCAGCATTTGACCGAGTGTGGCACCAAGGAGCCCTAGTAAAATTGAAGTCAATGGGAATCAGGGGGAAAACTCTCCAGTGGCTGGAGTCATACCTAGCACAAAGGAAGATGGCAGTGGTTGTTGGAGGCCAATCATCTCAGCCCCAGGACATTGCTGCAGGAGTTCCTCAGGGCAGTGTCCTCGGCCCAACCATCTTTAGCTGCTTCATCAATGACCTTCCCGCCATCATAAGATCAGAAATGGGGATGTTCGCTGATGATTGCACAGTGTTCAGTTCTATTCGCAACCCCTCACATAATGAAGCAGTCCGAGCCCGCATGCAGCAAGAGCTGGACAACATCCAGGCTTGGGCTCATAAGTGGCAAGTAACATTCGCGCCAGATGAGTGCCAGGCAATGACCATCTCCAACAAGAGAGAGTCTAACCACCTCCCCATGACATTCAACGGCATTACCATCGTCGAATCACCCACCATCAACATCCTGGGGGTCACCATTGATCAGAAACTTAACTGGACCAGCCATATAAATACTGTGGCTACAAGAGCAGGTCAGAGGCTGGGTATTCTGTGGCGAGTGACTCACCTCCTGACTCCCCAAAGCCTTTCCACCATCTACAAGGCACAAGTCAGGAGTGTGATGGAATACTCTCCACTTGCTTGGATGAGTGCAGCTCCAACAACACTCAAGAAGCTCGACACCATCCAAGATAAAGCAGCCCGCTTGATTGGCACCCCATCCACCACCCTAAACATTCACTCCCTTCACCACCGGCGCACTGTGGCTGCAGTGTGTACCATCCACAGGATGCACTGCAGCAACTTGCCAAGGCTTCTTCGACAGCACCTCCCAAACCCGCGACCTCTACCACCTAGAAGGACAAGAGCAGCAGGCACATGGGAACAACACCACCTGCACGTTCCCCTCCAAGTCACACACCATCCCAACTTGGAAATATATCGCCGTTCCTTCATCGTCGCTGGGTCAAAATCCTGGAACTCCCTTCCTAACAGCACTGTGGGAGAACCGTCACCACATGGACTGCAGCGGTTCAAGAAGGCAGCTCTCCACCATCTTCTCAAGGGCAATTAGGGATGGGCAATAAATGCCAGCCTCGCCAGCGACGCCCACATCCCATGAACGAATAAAAAAAAAACATTTCTCATCCACCCAATGGGTCCCGTCATGTATTGACATTCATCATGAAGCAAACGAAAGGCCGACTTGGCACTCGGGACACAATAATGGGCAAGACGTGGAAGTAGTGCAAATCAATAAATGTGCCGAAATAAAAAAGGAAACTTCACAACATAACATCTCTTCAAACACCCTTGTGCATACCCTTGGTGAACTAAAATTCCTTTAACTTGCGCTTTCTACCGCTTCTACGTGGTGCATCTCCTGTGGCTGCAGCAGAGGTACAGGCAGGCTGCTCAGGTCCCTACCCTGACTGCTGAGATGCTCTTGGCCTATGACCTCTGGGTCTTGGAGCCCGTGAGGGCCTCGCCAAAGACTGCTCCACCTGCACAGGGGCTGATTCGGCCATTGGGAAACAAGGCAGCATGTCAGGTACTCGTTGAGGTGGGAGGCAACAGGTGAAAAGTGCGAGTGTTTTGAGTGAAGTTCCCACTTCCATATCCCCTTTCGCCATCATCCCTCTCCAAGGCCAGCACATCAATCCTACCACTCTGCTGGAGAGCAGCTTGGTGTAGATCAGTGACACATTGTAAGGCCACAGATAAGGTATCTGTCATCCTGTTTAAAGCAGCAGACATCTCCTGCACAGGTGTGGTCATGGCCTGCATAGATTCATTTGAGAGCTGTACTTGAAGCTCCACAGAGATGGCCACTCTCTCCATGGTAGACATTCTCGCAATTACCTGGGACATCAATCCGCTACTATTGTCGTTGGACTCCTCCATCCTCTCCGATATTGTGGAGAGTGTGTGTGGCATCTTTGCCAGTACCTCGCAAAGTTACAGCTATACCTCAAACATGCTCAACGATGGCCCCCAGGGTTCAGCATCTATGTCCAGCTGAGCAGAGCTTGGAGACGTGTGTGCCCCCTGACACAGACTCTCCACGGCTGCCCCTGCCACCAGCGTCTACTCGTGCTCACTTGTGAATTGTGAATCGCCAGGTGAAAACCCAACCACAGTGTAACAGGACCCACCAAACGGTGAGTATTTGTGTTCGTGCATGGCTGTATGTCCTGTGATGGTGCACCCTCAGAAAGAATGAGGTCCTCTGAGGAACCGTTGTCATGCATTTCCGCACTCTTGTTATTCGCGTGAAGGCCCTGGAAGACAAAAGAAAGCAAAATGATTTCGTCCTGGCAGAGTTACAATATTGCCAATCACCATACTCAGGCTGCTCATAGTTCAGTCATTGATGAAATAAAGTCAGCATGTGTGTGAAAGATATTTTTAATTCTGTCAGCAGACATCTGCCAGTTCCCAGCCTCTCCATCTCCAATTGACAGGGACACAGATGTGCCACTTATCTCCATGGCATCCTCCTCTGCATCTGAGAGCTGCACAATTTATGGCGGGCCACCTCCAGTCCTTTCCCTCTTCCTTGCGTTTTGCATTCTCTTCTCCTACAAGGGGCGAAAAAACTGACCTGTGAGTGACTGAAGGTCACCTATTCACCCGATGGATGCAGTGCATTGGGTGAGGCTATCAGACAGGTGCATCAGAGGGTGACTATCAGACAGAAGCATCACCTTGCATAAGAATTGGGGTGAGTGGCAACTGTACTAACTAAACCAGCAACTGTACTAACTTTTCCTGACCTGGTTAGGTCTTTTAAGCGCTTCCTGCAATGCAAGAATGGGCCACAATGTTCCTGCTGCTCACCTCTTCAGCCAGCTCCAGCCATACCTTCTTGGTAACAGAAGCAGATTTCTTCCTCCCATTGCTGGGAAAATTATGTCCTTCCTACTCCTCACTGCACCCAGCAGTACTTCAAGGGAAGCATCAGTGAATCTGGATGGTGGACTCGTTCTTTGTGAATCCTTGGTTAAATTCCTCCTGGCTCCTCTGGATTCCATTTTTCCTTTGGCCCTTTAAATAGCGGACTTGGAATCGCGTCATATGGGTGCATATTACGCCAGCTGTGCAGCTTGAAGATGTGAAACCCGGAAGAAAAAATGTAATCGTTCAATCGAGTTGAGATCACAGAATCCGACCCGCTGACTTCACTTCCAGGTTTCGCGTCTGAAAATCTTCCCCCCCACTTTTCCCGACTCCGAGTAAATATCGGGGCCCTGGAGTGGGAACAATGATTTTATGCTTCGGTTTTAATTGAAAGTGAAACTTTCGCTGCAATTACAATTGTTCTGAAACTTTAGTAACACGACCTACAAATGTGTAAGTGTCCGGTAGATAAGTACCGTTCTCAGCCTCTTTATAATCACGCCAGGGGTTTTACCAAGATTTATTAGCATGAATGTCTTTTGCTCATAGTACTAAGAATTTAATGTTTTAGTGCCCTAAAGCTGCCAGAGTATTAAATAATATTATATAGTGAAGAGTTGTTGCAACAGCAGGATTTGGTCTGTGTGTGAAAATGCAGATTAGTTAAAGTAGAATTGTCAGCATGTCTTTTTGAGATCTAATATATTTCTTGTTCAGTCTTGCTGTGCTCATTGGTATGGTCTCTTGAACTAATATATTCACTGTAAGAGAACATAATCATTTCTACTTAACTTACAGTAAGTTGTACACTGTAAAAATTGTATTATATAGATCAATCTATCAGCTTCCAAAAGTTAACAAAATTTGATTAAGAGAATTAAAATTACCTTGAAACCATAACACACTCATCTAGCTTTGACCACTTTGTACAATTTAACAACTATTAGTCACTTATCCAATGGGGTAAATTTTAACCCCGAAGAACAGGTGGGTTGGGGGTGAGTGGGCAGTGAAAATTCTCCAATTTCAGAGCGGGACCGCATCCCGGATCCAACATGCCGACTTCCGTGTTTGACCCAGAGGTGTCTGGGTGCATGCGCACTTCTGAAACCCATAAGTCCTGCCAGCACTTAAAGCCGGCAGGACGACCAACTGAGGTACTTAAAGTACTTAAAAGATGTTAAATTTTTGTGGTTTGACCTACGCAAGCCATTTTAACTATTTCTGAACGTGTCCTCGTGGCCTCTGAAATGGAAACGGAGGCGAGTTGCAGCTGGTACACATTTGGCCCTTTAAACCAGTGAGTGACACATCTGAAGAAAAGGTGAGTTTTTGTAACAGTTCTCTCAGACAAACCTTCGGCTGGGAGTTCTTTGTGTTTAGTCTGAGATTGCTTGGTTCACACTCAGAATGCTTGTGCTCAGATATATTTACCTACATTTTGGACCCCCTCAAACTGACAACATCACGATGGGGGGCACAATGGATTTATTTTATAGTACATCTAAGGAGGAGGCACATCACCATCCGCGGCAGGCATGGCATGCAGTTCCGGGAGTTGCAAGTCCACAAGACAAAGGTGTGCCACAAGAACCTGCAGAAGAGCAGAGAGCAGGGACCAACGGAGGGACCGACATCGCAGGAGACACTACCCTTGTGAGGGGGTCTACAGGCAGAGGCTGAGCTTCCTGGACTTGAGGAGCAGTGCCTACGAAGGCTCAGACTGAGTCGCCAGGTGGTCGCAGACATCTGCACACTCCTTCATACAGAACTGCTTCCAGTTGGGCCTGGTGGCCACGCATCGCCCATCGCAGTTAAAAGTCACCGCCCTCAATTTCTTTGCCTCCAAATCCTTCCAGGGTGCCACCGGTGACATTACCAGAATCTCTCAGTCGTCTGCACATAAGCGTATGCGACAGGTCACGGATGGCTTATTTGCCAGAGCATCCGACTACATCAACTTCCCCTGCGATGATATCAGCAATCTGAGGACGTGCACATGAGCCAGGACTGTTCATCAACCGAAAGGGGCATCACTCCTTCAATGCACAGCTGGTTTGCCACCACCAGGAGATTTCTGCAGGCGTGTGCTAAATTCCCTCGCAGCTGCCATGATACCTTCACTTTGCGCGAATCCAACATCCCGGCCCTCATCCACGCACAAGGCAGACTTGAGGGCTGGTTGCTTGGAGACAAGGGATGCCCCCTGCAGACGTGGCTCATGAAACCTCTGAGAAACCCCACCAACGAAGCACGGCAGCGGTACAACAAAAGTCACATCACCACCAGGTTTATTATTGAACAAGCCATTGGAATGCTCAAGATGCGCTTCAGGTGCCTGGATCGATCTGGAGGATCCCTTCAGTGCTGTGTGTTGCGTCCGGCACAACATCACTCAGCAGAGAGCATTACAGGTGGAGGAGCTCCCATGCTTTCAAGAAGCTTCTGCATCTGCCGGCAACATTAAAAAAGATGAAGAGAATGATAATGACAACGACGACGGGCAACCCATCTGATAGGTTCTCATAAGGAGATCTGCAAAGTGAAGATAGTGAAGTACTCAAACCACCTAGAACAATCACCAACACCAGCCACCCCCCTCCACCTCTGTTTGCACAAAACAGTCCTACAACCACACATACACCCATTGCAGACACCCAATGGGTGGCTTCAAGTCTTGCGCTTCATGAAGCAGCACATGCACGGGCGCTTTCACAAAAGGGACTCAAGAGTGGACAAGGCGTAGCAGTGGTGACAATTATTACATTTATTGTGAATGTAACAAAAAACATGACATTTAGTCAGACATCCTTGTGCATACCCTTGTGATCACAAAACCTATGCCTTCCTCTTCCTACTACTTCTAAGGGGTGCATCCCTTGTTGCTTCAGCAGAGGTAGTGGCAGGTTGCTCAGGTCCCTTCCCTGACTGCTGAGATGCCCTCTGGGCTCGCCAAAGACTGCTCCACCTGCACCTGTGCAGGGGCACACTCGGCCATCGGGAGAGGAGGCAGCATTGAGGGTACCGGTTGAGGGGGAGCAATGGGTGAGACGTGGGAGCGCTTTGAGTGGAGTCCCCAATTCCATGTCCCCTTTCACTGTCATCCCTCTCCTGGGCCATGGCCCGTCACTCCTAGCACTCTGCTTGGAGGATATCTGTGATGCTTTGTAAGGCCTCTGCTAAAGTATCTGTCTGCCTGTTTAAGGCGGCAGAATATTGGTCACCCTAAGTCCGCACAGCCAGTGTCAGGGCCTGAATGTACTCATTTGTGAGCTCAATGGAGACCGCCATTCTCACCATCGCAGACATTCCCGCACTTACCTGCACCACCATTCCACTAATGCTGGAGGCGGATTCCTCCATCCTCTCCGCTATTGTGGAGAGTGCACGTGGCATATCTTCCAGTACCTCGCAAAGGTGCATCTCTACCTCGATCTTTCTCCTTCTCAAGGCTGGCTTCCGGGGTTCAGCATCTGTGCCTAGCTGAGCAGAGCTTGGAGAGAAGTGCGCCCACTGATGCGTACTCTCCACAGCTGCCCCTACCACCATTGTCTGCTCGTGCTCACTTGTGGGTGGTGACAACCCAACTAAGTGTCTAATAGGACCCACCGAAGTGTGAGTATCTGCGTTGGTGCATGGCTCGATATGATGTGACAGTGTGCCCTCAAAGGCATGGAGCTCCTCTGAGGAATCGCCCTCATCCAGGACAGCTGCTGCTTCAGCAATCTTTGAAGACCCTTGAAGAAAACATACAGCAATATTAAGAATCATCGCAGAAATGGTGTTGCGATGAGCATCCTAAGGTGTGCAACAGGTCAATCATTGATAACATCAATTCATGCTGTGTGTAAGGGATGTTAAAGTTCTGTCACCAGACGTGTGCGGGGTGCCAGTCTCGGCATCTCCGACAGCCAGGCATTGGAGTGTTGGCTGAGCTCTAAGGCCTCCTCCTCCGCTTCTATCAGGGCCACTATTTGTGGTGGCCCCCCTCCAGTCCGACTCTTCTCCCTTGCATTTTGCAATCCCTTCTCCTACAGGTGGAGAAAGTACAGCCGTGTCAGTGAGTGAGGGTGACGGGGTCACCCGATGGATACATTGCTCTGTGCCCGGCTGACAATGAAACAGATGCATCAGAGGGCGAGTATCGGACAGATTCATCACATTACATCAGAATTGGGGTGAATGGGAGTGGTGGGTTCACAAGTGGGGAGGTGAGGAAGCGCACAGAAAGTTAAGGTAACTTGACATTGAGTGTTAAGTGGGTGTGAGGAGTGATGTCATAGAGTCATAGAGTTATACAGCACGGATAGAGGCCCTTCGGCCCATCGTGTCCGCACCGGCCATCAGCCCTGTCTACTCTAATCCCATATTCCAGCATTTGGTCCGTAGCCTTGTATGCTATGGCATTTCAAGTGCTAATCCAAATGCTTCTTGAATGTTGTGAGGGTTCCTGCCTCCACAATCCTTTCAGACAGTGAGTTCCAGACTCCAACCACCCTCTGGGTGAAAAAGTTCTTTCTCAAATCCCCTCTAAAACTCCCGCCTTTTACCTTGAATCTATGTCCCCTTGTTATAGAACCCTCAACGAAGGGAAAAAGCTCCTTAGTATGTGATGGAGTTGGCTTCGTGGGGGAAAGTTTTGGGGGAGGGAGGGTAATGTGCACCACAGGATGTAGGTGAATCACTAACTGTACTCACTTTTCCTGACCTGGTTACGTCACTGAAGCTCTTCCTGCAATGCATCTACGTCCTTGCCACCGTGCTCCTGCTGGTCCCCTCTCTACCACCTCGAGACAGGCCTTCTTGGTGGCAGAGGCAGGGCGCTTCCTCTTGTCAGCCAGGTACGATGTTTCCCTCCTGCTCCTCACACCAGCTAAAAGCAACTCCAGCGAAGAGTCACTGAACCGGAGTGCTGGCCTCGTCCTCTGTTGCTCCATATTTGCTGATTTCTCCTTTCTCCCTCAAAACCAGTGGTTGCAATGGCACTTTAAATACTCCAGCTCCCAGCATGTCATTTCGGCGTGCAGTCCGCCCGCTGCGCAGCTTGGAGACGCGAAACCCAGAAGTCACATTAAGGGCCTTCAATTGAGTCGCAATCACTCGAGAAGACACACGAAAAAATTTTCCAGGATTCCCACCCGTGTATTTACCCCCCACCCCCTGCTGAGATACACTAGTTAAAATTTGGGACCCCAATATGTCCCTTTGTGTTACCGCATTTTATTATCTAATTATAATTGCACATTACAGAAGTTTATAATGTATTTGAATCAAATGTACAATATATTGCTGGTAAAATGAGAAATGCTAATTGGGCCCTAAATTCGTCAGCACCCCAAACCGGGTGCAATTCAGACAATGCAAAACAACAGCGTGCAAGAATGGAGAGGCCTGAGGACCGAACTAAATTCATCCTTGGGCCTCATCATCATAATTCAGGCAAGCTGCGGGTGCCAATTAGGTGTCCTGATGCAGTTCACCTGTCTAGGCCTTACCAATTTTGGCCAGTGCTGAGACCCACAGCTAAGTCCGGGGGGAGCGATTAGGAGAAGGAGCGGGAGAAAGTTAGCTGCCAGAAGCCCGTAGTTGTTTTCTGGCACCGCTCCCAACTCCACAAAAAACATTTCGGAAGCGTAGGGGCCTTTTTTTTTTGAGTGACCTCCAGCAGTCCACTTAAGGACTGCTGTCCAGGCAGCTCAAGACCTGGAAATACTAGCTACATTTCAATACTGAAATCAGGCCTGCACTCATTTCAGGCAGCTGCCAGGTCTGTCTAAAAAAGGCCGCAACCAATTTAACAGTGGTCCAAAAGCCCATGCAGATTGAGCATGGGACTCTGCACTACTAAATTGGTTATCGTTGTGCCCAGTTTATGTCTGTAAATTGGGCACAGTGATGTTGAATTTTGGCCCCTTTAACTGTAATAGAGTCTTTACTCTGCACTAACAATTAAACAAATGCATGTTTATTGTGTAAATTTTATATCAACTTTTACACAACAAAAGAAGCTGTTTTGTTACATTAATATTAACAGCTAATAATGTAATATATTTTCATTTGATACTTATCAGTAATACATAGGCTATTCTTGTGAAATTGTCTGTCATGGACAGTTCCCAGCTTTCCATTTGATATCCACAGAGATTCAGCATTTATTCAAACAGTTATGTTCAAGCACAATATTTTTCCACAAAATCAATGAATATCAAACCAACTTACCTTTGGCTCAACTGTTGTTCCTGTTACTCCGAGGGTGCATTTCCACCCAGTACAGTGGAATTCGTATCTTCATGAAAATTAAAATACGCACTGCCAAACAAACCAGAAAGGCCAGACAAAAACAAAAGTGCAGAGTAGAGGTAAAAGGGCAAAAGCTGGGCAAGGAGCAGAAGTAGTTAAAGATATCACTTAAAGATGCATTTGTTTGTGGACAAGGAGTCATCAGGCATGGTGATAATATACAGGATGGTTCCATGCTTATAACACAGACATTTACATCACACAGCACTTTTATGCCATTTTATTTGTAAGTCTTAAGACAGTAAAACTACAGACATAAAACCTTTCACTATGGAAATGGTCCACTGCTACTTTTTATTTAACTCTAATGAGTTTTCCAAAATGGCCACAGAGCTAATTATGTTAGTTATTACGACTACTAGAACAGTATGGTCTATGATCAGGAGGTGTACATAATCAGTGTAAGTGGGTGAGATCAAGTATTAATTGGACACCTCAAAACATTTCCCTTTCAACAGTTTCCCCTTATCACTGGATCCTGGGTATTAAAAGTACACTTTGAGGAGTGAATAAGAACTTAAACTAATGTAAATAATCACTCACTCAAATATAAGGTCCATAGAAGAGATGTAAATGAAGATGGCGTCGTAAACAATAAAATGTTGAATTACACAAACAAAACGTGTGGTGTATACAAAATGGCGAGCAGCTAAAAAACGTGCCTCCCACTCAGAAAGTCCAGCAACCGGAGAACCAAAAAAAAACCCGGGGTTTCCCTAACCTCACTGCAAGGGCTAGTACGAACGCCAATTGGCCCAGCATCGTCACCTGACCAACTACAGTGTACACTCAGTACACAAATGAACAGAGTCACTGACTGCTCAACAATGACAAAACTCTGGGGAGAATAACAACCGAGTGGTACTGACATGATTGGGTTATTTTGGCTGTCTCCTGAGTTGTCCATTTATCATTACACACTGATACAGATTCTTCAGCCTCGGCTTAAAAATCAGTTACTTTCTTTTGCGTAGAGCCCTGTATTGCGGGAAAGTCGAATGGTTGGTAAGTGAACAAGGCCGCAGCCCTGCAAAGCTCAGTGTCATTGAGAATCCCGACTCTGATTACAAGGCCACTCATTAGTTGAGACCTGTATAAAAGTGAACCGGACTGAAGAGCAGTCGGGACGGCCAGGTAAGGTGGACAGAAGGAGGAAACGTAAAGAAAGGAAGGAATAAGCCAAGGGAAAGTCAGGGAGCAGAAGTGAAGAAAATGAGCCACTGACAGCTGGAAAGTGAGTGAGAATGGATTGAGAAATGTATAGTGTCAGCCAAGGCTCATAAACCAGAGTATAAGCCACTACCATAAACCACAGCCATGCGGCATTGAACCAATCTCAGGAATTAGGTGGAGGCTGATTTCTTTCAATTATGGCTATTTTAGGAAACACATGAGAGCTAAATAGAAAGTAGCAGTGGTGCAAATCCATAGTGAAACGTTTTGTGTCTATAGTTTTACCGTCATAAGATTTACGAATAAAATAGCATACAATTGCTGTGCGATGCAAATGCCTGTGTTGTAATAGGTGGCAACGATAACATGGATTGAATGATTTACATGGTCACATCACAGACTCTCGTTTATTATTTCACCTCCTTGTCCTTGCAGCAATTTCACATGCTGTTAATTTCTGAAATTGACAGTCGTAGCCGTTTTCAGGCACCATCAGTTCACGATGGGCTTACTGCAACTGTAGTTAAATGTAAGAGATCCCTATGGATACTTGTAATAAACATAAAATTAATAATCTGTCAGAGTATAAAATTTAAATACTGTACTAACCTGAACCATCTATTTTCTTTGTAAAATATTTGACATGTTTTATTTCCTGAAGGATACCATGTGGCATATAAAAAATTATTGTTGAATAGTCAAAAGCGCACTTAAACGGTGAGTGCTGCTGTCACCGCCCCTTTAATAAAGTCAAAGTCACATAATTATCAATTGTGCCATTTTGTTCTTTTGCCTCTAGAACATATTTTGTTGGGTGAATTGAGAATATTCAATGGGAACTGGTGGTTTGCTGATAGGTGATGCTTAATCAATGCATCAGAGAGCTTTCCCCTGACAGTTTGTGGTAAAAGGGCTGACTAGCATTAACCTGAACCATGTGGACCAATGCTGACTAAGCTGATCTCAGGCAGGGTGGTAGTAAGGGTGTTATATTTGGCTTCAGCGGCCCTGGGTAGGGAGGAGAAAAATCAGCAAAGGTTTACACTCCCGATTGCTATTCCATGATCTTTCCTGGAAAGTGCGAATGCCTGGACTTTGGATAAGATTATATTCAACTGTGGTCAAATGGCTGACTGGCACTCACAGCCACAGATGAAAAAAGGGTACTTGGCTGAAGTACTGGAGGATGTGCATTGCCTGTGAAACTGTACCCAGCATGAGTGCCCTCAGGAAAGGCAGGCAAACATTAGGAAACAAGATCAGTGACTTCACGATCTGACAGGCCCAGAGGAGAGTGCTGGTCGCAGGGACCCCAGCTCGGGAAATTGTCTGTGCACCCGCCAGATCCTTTTGAGGGCCACGTCACAGAATCACCCCGAGAGCACCACCTGCTGAAAACTATCTTCAGTAATCACCCAATGGGATAAGAAATCAACTGACATCTCATTCTGAAATCACATATCTTTCAATTAGAATAGCTCTGTCTTTAGCTTTTGTATGTTAACTTAATTGTGTGATTCATTTAATAGTTTGAAGACATGAAAACATTTGGTGATTGTTCTGATTTCTTAGTGAAGTATCCTGCACAATCTCTCAAATTTCATTGTTAAATATAGAAGAAAGATATCCTTACCCAAATTTTTCCATTTGAATATTCCACCAGTGTGCAATGTTTTTAAAAGATTATTTTCAAAAAATACTGAAGTTCCCATTGGAACTTCAATTATCTGCCATAGTGGAGCGAGCCCCAAGCTAAAAGAAAACTGGTGAATAATCAAGATTCCCCAGCTGCACTCCCTGTAATGCTGCACGTCTGCAGGCAAGATCAGGTGACCCGAAAACAGCAGATCCTTACAAACCTGCTGGACCTGAGAGAAGCAGCCAAACAAAATGTACCCCTAATGGTAACCCTGTTCGCCGAGCTGCAGAATTGTTGCTCGGAAGGCTGACAACAAATCATATCAACTACAATGACAAACCATGCAGCGTTTTCAAATACATCTCTATTTAATTAGTGATTTCAGTGGAATAGTCTGGAACACATGCATAATGAACAGTTGTTTCCTAATTGTCTGTACCGAGATCAACTAAACCAAGGCATACAAATACATATATTTTCCTCTGTGTATTAAATGTAGATGTGAGTAAACAGGGAAGTAACACTTGTAGAAAGTGGTATTGAATATTTAATCCAATTGTACCATTACTCTGAATCTAACATTTTTTAAAAAAATATCTGTTTCCTGAGACATTGTTGTAGGCCAAAGTAAGAATGTCAAGCAGTATTGAGTGTGGTGGGGAGGATAAAAACAAAGAGTTCTGAATTCCAGGTTACACCCAGAAATATTTCTGTTAATGGAGGGCAAGATTTTGAGGTGTCACAAGAGTATTTTGGGGCTATTGTCCTTTTACCATTATTCATAAATAATGATTCAGAATGTACTCTGGATGGGGGACTTCAATGTCCATCACCAAGAGTGGCTCTGTAGCACCACTATTGACCGAGCTGGCCGAGTCCTGAAGGACATAGCTGCCAGACTGGGCCTGCGGCAGGTGGTGAACGAACCAACACGAGGGAAAAACTTACTTGACCTCGTCTTCACCAATCGACCTGTCGCAAATGCATATGTCCATGACAGTATTGGTAGGAGTGACCACCGCACAGTCCTCATGGAGACAAAGTCCCGTCTTCGCACTGAGGACACCATCCAACGTGTTGTGTGGCAATATCACCGTGCTAAATAGGATAGATTCAGAACAGATCTAGCAGCTCAAAACTGGGCATCCATGAGGTGCTGTGGGCCATCTCAATCATCAGCAAAATAATGGAAGATGTTGTCGACAGTGCTTTCAAGCGGCACTTACTCACCAATAACCTTACCGATGCCAGGACCATTCGGCTCCAGACCTCATTACAGCCTTGGTCCAAACATGGACATAAGAGCTGAATTCCAGAGGTTAGGTGAGAGTGACTGCCCTTGACATCAAGGCTGCATTTGACCGAGTGTGGCATCAAGGAGCCCTAGTAAAATTGAAGGCAATGGGAATCTGGGAAAATTCCCCAGTGGCTGGAGTCAGACCTAGCACAAAGGAAGTTGGTAGTGGTTGTTGGAGGCCAATCATCTCAGCCCCAGGACATTGCTGCAGGAGTTCCTCAGGGCAGTGTCAGAGGCCCAACCATCTTCAGCTGCTTCATCAATGACCTTCCCTCCATCATAAGGTCAGAAATGGGGATGTTTGCTGATGATTGCACAGTGTTCAGTTCCATTCGCAACCCCTCAGATAATGAAGCAATCCATGCCCACATGCAGCAAGACCTGGACAACATCCAGGCTTGGGCTGATAAGTGGCAAGTAACATTCGCGCCAGACAAGTGCCAGGCTGGCGAGGCCGGCATTTATTGCCCATCCCTAATTGCCCTTGAGAAGGTGATGGTGAGCCGCCTTCTTGAACCGCTGCAGTCCGTGTGGGGAAGGTTCTCCCACAATACTGTTAGGAAGCGAGTTCCAGGATTTTGACCCAGCGACGATGAAGGAACGGCGATATATTTCCAAGTCGGGATGGTGTGTGACTTGGAGGGGAATGTGCAAGTGGTGTTGTTCCCATGTGCGTGCTGCTCTTGTCCTCCTAGGTGGTAGAGGTCGTGGGTTTGGGAGGTGCTGTCGAAGAAGCCTTGGCGAGTTGTTGCAGTGCATCCTGTGGATGGTACACACTGCAGCCACAGTGCGCCGGTGGTGAAGGGAGTGAATGTTTAGGGTGGCTGATGGGATGCCAATCAAGCGGGCTGCTTTGTCCTGGATGGTGTCGAGCTTCTTGAGTGTTGTTGGAGCTGCACTCATCCAGGCAAGTGGAGAGTATTCCATCAAACTCCTGACTTGTGCCTTGTAGATGGTGGAAAGGCTTTGGGGAGTCAGGAGGTGAGTCACTCGCTGCAGAATACCCAGCCTCTGACCTGCTTTTGTAGCCACAGTATTTATATGGCTGATCCAGTTAAGTTTCTGGTCAATGGTGACCCCCAGGATGTTGATGGTGGGTGATTCGGCGATGGTAATGCCGTTGAATGTCAAGGGGTGGTGGTTAGACTGTCTCTTGTTGGAGATGGTCATTGCCTGGCACTTGTCTGGCGCGAATGTTACTTGCCACTTATCAGCCCAAGCCTGGATGTTGTCCAGGTCTTGCTACGTACGGGCTCGGACTGCTTCATTGTCTGAGGGGTTGCGAATGGAACTGAACACTGTGCAATCATCAGCGGACATCCCCATTTCTAACCTTATGATGGAGGGAAGGTCATTGATGAAGCAGTTGAAGATGGTTGGGCCTAGGACACTGCCCTGTGGAACTCCTGCAGCAATGTCCTGGGGCTGAGATGATTGGCCTCCAACAACCACAATCATCTTCCTTTGAGCTAGGTATGACTCCAGCCACTGGAGAGTTTTCCCACTGATTCCCACTGACTTCAATTTTACTAGGGCTCCTTGGTGCCACACTCGGTTAAATGCTGCCTTGATGTCAAGGGCAGTCACTCTCACCTCACCTCTGGAATTCATTTTTTTTTCCATGTTTGGACCAAGGCTGTAATAAGGTCTGGAGCCGAGTGGTCCTGGCAGAACCCAAACTGAGCATCGGTGAGCAGGTTATTGGTGAGTAAGTGCTGCTTGATAGCACTGTCGATGACACCTTCCATTACTTTGCTGATTGAGAGTAGACTGATGGGACAGTAATTGGCCGGATTGGATTTGTCCTGCTTTTTGTGGACAGGACATACCTGGGCAATTTTCCACATTGTCGGGTAGATGCCAGTGTTGTAGCTGTACTGGAACAGCTTGGCTAGAGGCACAGCTAGTTCTGGAGCACAAGTCTTCAGCACCACAGCCGGGATGTTGTCGGGGCCCATAGCCTTTGCTGTATCCAGTGCACTCAGCCGTTTCGTGATATCACGTGGAGTGAATCGAATTGGCTGAAGACTGGCTTCTGTGATGGTGGGGATATCGAGAGGAGGCCAAGATGGATCATCTACTCAGCACTTCTGGCTGAAGATGGTTGCAAACGCTTCAGCCTTGTCTTTTGCACTCACGTGCTGGGCTCCGCCATCATTGAGGATGGGGATGTTTGCAGAGCCTCCTCCTCCCGTTAGTTGTTTAATTGTCTACCACCATTCACGACTGGATGTGGCAGGACTGCAGAGCTTTGATCTGATCCATTGGTTGTGGAATCGCTTAGTTCTGTCTATAGCATGTTGCTTCCGCTGTTTAGCATGCATGTAGTCCTGAGTTGGAACTTGACCAGGTTGGCACCTCATTTTTAGGTACGCCTGGTGCTGCTCCTGGCATGCTCTTCTACACTCCTCATTGAACCAGAGTTGATCCCCTGGCTTGTTGGTAATGGTAGAGTGAGGAATATGCCGGGCGATGAGGTTACAGATTGTGCTAGAATACAATTCTGCTGCTGCTGATGGCCCACAGCACGTCGTGGATGCCCAGTTTTGAGCTGCTAGATCTGTTCTGAATCTATCCCATTTCGCACGGTGGTAGTGCCACACAACACGTTGGATGGTGTCCTCATTGCGAAGACAGGACTTGGTCTCCACGAGGACTGTGCGGTGGTCACTCCTACCAATACTGTCATGGACAGATGCATTTGCGACAGGTAGGTTGGTGAGGACGAGGTCAAGTAAGTTTTTCCCTCGTTGTTTCGCTCACCACCTGCCGCAGGCCCAGTCTGGCAGCTATATCCTTCAGGACTCGGCCAGCTCGGTCAGTAGTCGTGCTACCGAGCCACTCTTGGTGATGGACATTGAAGTCCCCCACCCAGAGTACATTCTGTGCCCTTGCTACCCTCAGTGCTTCCTCCAAGTGGTGCTCAACATGGAGGAGAACTGATTCATCAGCTGAGGGAGGGCGGTAGGTGGTAATCAGCAGGAGGTTTCCTTGCCCATGTTTGACCTGATGCCATGAGATTTCATGGGGTCCAGAGTCAATGTTGAGGACTCCCAGGGCCACTCCCTCCTGACTGGATATCACTGTCCTGCCGGTGGGACAGGACATACCCAGGGATGGTGATGGAAGAGTCTGGGACATTGGCTGAAAGGTATGATTCTGTGAGTATGGCTATGTCAGGCTGTTGCTTGACTAGTCTGTGGGACAGCTCTCCCAATTTTGGCACAAGTCCCCAGATGTTAGTGAGGAGGACCTTGCAGGGTCGACTGGGCTTGGTTTGTCTTTGTCGTGTCCGGTGCCTAGTGGTCCGATGCCGGGTAGTCCATCCGGTTTTATTCTTATTGTGACTTTTTTTAGCAAGATTTTACAACTGAGTGGCTTGCTAGGCCATTTCAGAGGGCAATTAAGAATCAACCACATTGCTGTGGGTCTGGAGTCACATATAGGCCAGACCGGGTAAGGACGGCAGGTTTCCTTCCCTAAAGGAAGTTCGTGAACCAGATGGGTTTTTACGACAATCCTGTAGTTTCATGGCCACCATTACTGATACTAGTATTTTAATTCCAGATTTAATTTTTAATTAATTGAATTTAAATTCCCCAGCTGCCGTGGTGGGATTTGAGCTCATGACTCTGGATTATTAGTCCAGGCCTCTGGATTACTAGTCCAGTAACATAACCACTATGCTACTGTATCAGAATATTAGTCATTATTAATATGTATTATGCACAAAAAGAAACATGCAATGCTTTTTAATATTTAATGAAAATAAAGAGAGAACATTTATTCTCATGCAAGAACTAATTAAATTAAATCCCAGCTATATATAAATCAGAACTCATCAAAAGCATACTTTAAATATTGGAGGAGTTATATTATTTTATTCGGATAATTGTGGATAGAGATTAAAATGTTTTTCCTAGGTTTGTCTGTTCTATTGATTCCTAGTAATAGGATATTTGTAAATTTGAGCAAAATATTTTTTCACCAGATTACAGTCTTTATCATTTTTGTCATATTCTGCCTCAACCCCTAAGATATTTAAAAATCATAATGCAGAAAAATATTTTTATTTTTAAATTATTAATTGCATTCAACACTGGGAAGTATAATTGTACAAAAAACTTGCCCAGCCCTCTCTTGCACTGCCAACCCTATACAGTGGCTCCTTTTGAACCCTAGAAGTAGATTGCAATCGTGACGCAATCAACTTATTCACTGAACAGGAATCAAGCACCCCGTGGCAGCCAAGGAATAGTCACATCAACATCATGGCTCTAATATCAGGAGAGTCAGTGATAGATCCTAATTGGAATTGTAGTCAGTAGACATTGAATACAACATTGAAATCATAGAAAATAGGAGCAAGAGTAGGCCCTTCGGGCCTGCTCCGCCATTCAAAATGATCATGGCTGATCGTCTAACTCAGTACCCTGTTGCCGCTTTTTCGACCTATCCCTTGATCCCTTCAGCATTAAGAAATATATCTATCTCCTCCTTGAATATATTTAATGACTTGGCCTCCACTACCTTCTGTGGTAGAGAATTCCACAGGTTCACCACCCTCTGAGTGAAGAAATTTCTCCTCATCTCGGTTCAAAATGGCATACCCCATATCCTGAGACACTGACCCCTGGTTATGGATTCCCCGTTCATCGGGAACATCCTCCCTGCATCTAGTCTGTCTAGCCCTGTTAGAATTTTGTATGTTTCGATGAGATCACCTCTAGTGAATATAGGCCTAGTCGACCCAATCTCTCCTCATATATCAGTCCTGCCATCCCAGGAATCAGTCTGGTAAACCTTCGTTGCACTCCCTCCATGGCAAGGACATCCTTCCTCAGATAAGGAGACCAAAAACTGCACACAGTCCTCCAGATGTGGTCTCACCCAGGCCCCGTACAACTGCAGTAAGACATCCCTGTTCCCGTACTCAAATCCTCTTGCAATGAACGCAAACATACCATTCGCGTTCCTAACTGCTTGCTGCACCTGAATGCTCGCTTTCAGCGACTGGTGTGCAAGGACACCCAGGTCTCGTTGCACCTCCCCTTTTCCCAATCTATCACCATTCAGATAATAATCTGCCTTTTTTTTACAACCAAAGTGGATAACCTCACATTTATCCACGTTATACTGCATCTGCCATGTTCTTGCCCACTCGCCCAACTTGTCTAAATCACATTGGAGCCTCTTTGCATCCTCCTCACAGCTCACATTCCACCCCAGCTTTGTGTCGTCTGCAAACTTGGAAATGTTACATTTAGTTCCCTCATCCAAATCATTGATATATATTGTGAATAGCTGGGGCCCAAGCACTGATCCCTGCGGTACCCCACTAGTCACTGCCTGCCACCTGGAAAAAGACCCGTTTATTCCTACTCTCTGTTTCCTGTCTGTCAACCAATTCTCAATCCATGCCAGTATATTCCCCCCAATTCCATGTGCTTTAATTTTGCACACTAACCTCTTGTGTGGGACCTTATCAAAAGCCTTCTGAAAATCCATGTACACCACATCCACTGGTTCTCCCCTAACTATTCTACTAGTTACCTAGTCAAAAAAACTCCAGTAGATTTGTTCAACATGATTTCCCTTTAATAAACCCTTGCTGACTTAGTCCAATCCCGTTAATGCCTTCCAAGTGTTCTGTTATCACATCCTTTATAATTGACTCTAGCATTTTCCCCACTACTGATGTTAGGCTGAAATGAGTCAGAAGGGCCTCCTTTTTTTAAAAGACTGCAGTTGCATTTGGCTGTTTGAAGGATGTAGTAGCAAATCACACCAATATAATAAGAGAGCTGATTTAAATCAAACACTTCACTGAAAATATTAAAGACCTGAGCCTTGCTTTTTGGAAAGACTGAGTCTTGTAAGGTAAAAAGATATTTTCTCCATTTCGTGTGACCTTTATGCACAAGTATTTTATTCTTCACAACTGAATTCTAGAATTTTCATCAGTTCAGCAGTTTAATTAACTGCTAGAGAAATGGGAATGATAGTATTATAATGTCATAAGTGGCTGTTTACTGTTGCTCCTGCTAACAAAATCAGGTTTCACAAAAACGTCTAGGAAAATCACAGACGTTCGATTGATGCTTGTTAAATTCTATATCAGGGACCCTAAATTTACCCAGCAGGGTCTGAGTGAACTAATATCATAATGCAATTTCTCTGGGTAGAAAATAACTGACAATCCCAAAACTCCCCTTCCTCTATAAAGTTTGGAAATTGCTGTTGAAACCTACTATCATACTCCCTGTCCAAATCCCTTCAGTTTGGCTTCCATCTTAGCCATAGCACTAAGACTATCCTCATCAAAGTTACTAATGGCATCTTAAGAACATGGTCCCAAAGATTTGTATACCGAATTTCAGGACTACCTCCTGCCTCCATTTACACATGGGTTTTGCCTGACATCTGGACCCAACATCTCTCAACTCCCTGTTTCCAACCCACTTTACTCTCCTTACATCTCTCTCCTTCCTCTCCTCAAGGAATCCCAATCAGTCGCCACTTTTAAATGTGATCAACAACCAAGAATAATGAAGGAAAGTCTTGGCAAAATTCATAGACCACAGAAAAAAAATATTAATACACGGATAAAAATGCAGCAAAATGTAATTTAAAATGCAAAAGAAGACTTTTACCAGCATCTGAAAATATAATCTCTATTCAAGAAACCTACTTGAGCAGACCATACAACCCCTATCTTTCTCTCTCTCTCTCTCTCTCCTTTCTCCTCTTCGCTTTCTCACTCTCGCTCTTTCTCTTTCTCTCTCCCTTTTTCTCTTTTTTTCTTTCTGTTAGATGTTTCCAAACTTGAATATATCTGTTTTAGATACTGGAATCCATCCTTACTGCAATTTTTTTTAAGTTTGGAAAATAGAATTCAACTTCAGTTAGATCCAAGTTTCTAAGCTTGTATCATAATCAGATGTTTGAATGCACAACAAAAAAATTCACTAAATAATAAACTGTATCCAATGCCTCAAGGAAGTGCAGCGCAACAATTTTCAGTCCACTACTGCACTATTTGCATGCAAAAACAGGGATGAAAATTGGCCCCATTGGTTTTAACCACTCTTGTGTTATATCAAAATCCTATTACAGTTCCAATTGCATTGAGATTGAATTAAGCATTCACAAATGTCCCTTCTCACTGCAAGTGTCACTGTATTACTGCATGGTCTTTTATGTTCTTACATTCCTGTTGAATCAATGGAATCTTACTTTTAACAGGACTGTTGGGTTTTAGAACTCTAAAATACATGTATTTTTCAAACCAATTTTATTCTTAATGTGCAAGTTATTTCAAACTACTTCAGTCAGGTTTAGGGAGCAAGATGACTTTAGTAGCGAGTCATTTTAGGCCTCAGTAGAAACAAAAAGGTATTAGTTGTGATATCGCTTTGAATTTAATTCCACAAAGTGTATATTTTAATTATAAAAAAAATGATAGATTTAAATCTTTTTCACAGTAACCACCTATTCATCTAATGATTTGCGATCAACCAAACAAATTATATTTCTGTACTTAATGTTTCTTGATATGAAAGATTTGTTAATTTGATATTTTAACTATATAGTACAATGATTTCAATTGCAAAATCTGTCATTTAATACAGTACAATGAAGTGGAAAGCACAGGGAATAACATCGCAAATGCAATAATCTGAAAGTTTGCTAACCTTTTGAGGAACTGTATTTAAAAAGCACACAATAATCTATAGGAAACCTGGGAGACTTTCATCATCCATTTTAATTGGTGGTGCGGTGTGGTGGTGGGTGGGATGTTGGCTCCACTGCAGAAGAATTATTTGGCACCTCCCACACAAAGGGAGCTGCCTTAAGGTCATTTCAAAAACTTATTTTTTTAAATCTTCATTCACAATGGTCTGGACTCTTAGATGGATCCACAACCACCAATTGGTTGGCTAGTACACCCTGGTCTCAACAGATGAAAAGCAACCAGTTTCCTGGTGCTAGCACATCACCTGAAGCTAACTGTAGTATCCCTACCTCTTACTCTATACGAGGTCAGTTAACTCACCATAGACCAGAGATTGAACCTGCAGCCTTTCTGTACAGTTTAGATACTTATCTGTTACTCTCCATAAACATTGCCCACCCTCCACCTACCTCCGTTTATCTGCTGCTGAAGCATTCATCCATACTTTTGTCATCTCCAAACTCAACTATTCCAATGTTCTCCTTGCCAGCTTCCCATGTTCCACCCTCTATAAACTTCAGCTCAACCAAAACTCTCCTACTACAAGTTCCATTCGCTCATCATCTCTGTTCTTGCTGATCTATATTGGCTTCTAATCGCACAATGCCTTAAATTTAAAATTCTCATCTGTGTATATAAATCACTCCATGGCCTTGCCCCTCCCTATATTTGTAACCTCTTCCAGCAGTAAAGCCCCCTCCACCCCGGAACTTTCCATTCCTCCTTCACACCACCATTGGTGGCTATGCCTTCAGACGCCTAGGCTCCATACTCTTGAAATCCCTCCCGCTGCCTCACCATCACCCCCTCTCCTCTTTTAAGATCTTCTTCAAACCCACCTCTGACCAAGTTTTAGTTTTTTAATTCATTCTCAGAATGTGGGCAAGGCTGGCATATTTTGTCCATTCCTAGTTGCCCTGAGAAGGCATTGGTGGGCCTTCTTCTTGAACCACAGGTAGTTTTTTGATACAACCGAGTGGCTTGGTAGGCCACTTCAGAAAGCAGCTAAGAGTCAACCACGTTGGTGTGGGATTGGAGTCACAGTTGTCAGACCGGGTCAGAATGGCAGGTTTCCGCTCCTAAAGGACATTAGTGAACCAGTTGAGTTTTTATGACAATCAGACAGCTTCATGGTCACTTTTATTGATACCAGCTTTTTATTTCCAGATATTTAAAATCTGAATTCAAATTCTCAAACTGCCATGGTAGGATTGGAACATTCACTGGATGATTAGACCAAGCCTCTGGATTACTAGTCCAGTAACATAATCACTACACTACCATAACCCTATAATGGTGACCCTTCCTACTATTTCCTTTTGGTTGAATTTTCTGTTATGCCTATGTGAAATGCCTTGGGACTCTTTTCTACGTTAAAGGTGCTACATAAATGCAAGTTGTTGTTGTTAAACTGGCCGAGCCAACAGGGAGCTCAGTTAAAATTCCTAAGTAAATTTTAAAAATCTAGAGTCAAAATTTGTATTTGCAGTAATTACATTTATGCAGAACAATCTAGTTATTCCAAAGATGTGTAGATAATGGGGGTAGTTTTCCAACTTCATGCTCCTTGTATATCAAATTTGGGCATTTGGTGTGCACTATTTGCCAACCAAAAATGGTAAGAAAAGCATGCAGTGTGCGATTGAATTTTTGATATGTGCTCCTAGCGGGCAAGGATCCTCACTGAGAGCACGGCATCAGAAAATTATCCCAATGGGTTGACAGTCGACCAAGCCTTTCTGTACTCACTAGACAAACTGCCTGAGCCAATGGGGAGCTCAGATAAAATTCCTCAGCAAATTTAAAAACAGTAGAGTGAAAAAATTGTATTTATATTATATTTATGCAGAACAGTCTAGTTAATGCCAATAATCTGTACACAATAGGGGTAACCATGTATGATGTTGCCTTCTTTGATATTTCTCACCCGACTCCCTCCTTCTGAAGCCCTACAGAAGAGCATGTTTTCAGTAAAATGGTTCCAGAAGAGGTGTGTTGATGGTTGCAGAACATGATAATGACAAACAAATTAATAATAAAAATCACTTTATTTAAGAAGAGCAGTGTCACCACAGATGGTAATAGCATTCATTATTTTGAGCAGCAACTCAAGTCTCAGCTCGAAAATGACGAGCACATATTGAGGGAGCCTATTCTCGCTTTAACCACTCTTCCTCACTGAAGAACCGATGACCTCAGCCATCACAATTTAATCATTTATTCCTTCACGTAAGTTTCTTGTTCATTAAAGTGAGAAGTGAAATGTTAAGGATTAAATCAGAAATTAAATGAAGTCACTACCTGGGGTAATTTGATGGTAAAGTGTCACTATGATATGTCCCTAAATGTATTAATTTACTGCAAGTAGAACAATACTACTGAAGAGGGTACTCTGGGTGATTTTGGTGGCAATCTGCAGAGTTATAAAGCTGTTATACAGTAGAGAGTTATAGGCCAATTATACTAACTATTCTGCCCTGAAAGGAAGGTAGTGAAGGGAGATTGTATCAGTACATTTAAGGCAGAGTTGGATAAGTACCTGGAGAAAAATTTGAAAGAGGGTAGGGAGCTATTGTGGTGTATATTTTCTAGATACCGATGTTATGATGGACTTTCACCAAGTTCCACTTTGTCAGAGTAAGTGGAACCAACAGCATAACTTGATGCTGCCGGGTTGCACTGCTGTAAGGGTACCTAACTGTGTCAGACTGCACCTGCAGTGTAAAGGCAATATTAAAAGATCAAATAAACAGTAAGGAGGTTATATTGGATAACCCCTGAAACTGGGAGCAGGGGTCTGAACGGAGATCAGAAATCACACACGTAAAACACAGATCCAAGTCCCGTTCCTATGTTTACAAACTGTTATTTTAAAACATTGAACAAAGGTTGCGCACTACTAAATCCCACATCCTCCGATCTGCATGCCACACCTTACCAATCTGCCGATCTGAGTTTGTACCAGGCCTGCAAGAGAGCATGCACCAAGGTTCTCTGATGATGCACTAGAGGTTTTGGTGCAAGAAGTGTACAGAAGGAAGGTCATCCTATATCCACAGCAGCGGCGGGGGGTGTTGGGGGGCGGGGGCAAGAGTCCTTCCAGACATATACTCCTGAGGCAGTGGGAAGTAACGGGACAAAGTCAATGCTAGGCGCAAAGCACCACGAACCTGGATGCAGCATAGGGAGAAGTTCAATGCTTTGACACGAGTGGTCAAGGTGAGTGAGTTCAACTATTTAATGGCATCTTCTACCAACTGCTCCATGCACTACGCCCACCATCACCCACCTACCCACAAACTCTTCCAATCAGAAGCTTCCTCTCTCACTCACACATTACCACTGTTGCAAGCCACACACCCATACTTAACAGCTCACACACACTGGGAGCTATTCAACCATGACAGCCACATCACCCAAACATCTTGCAGGACAATCACCGACACACATTCCATTTTCTTGCAGGAGAAGGTGGCGCATAACAGGAGGCAGCAAGTGGCAGTGGCTCCATGGAACATGAACCTGCTGTTCTCTCTCAGGGTGACAGCATTCCTGTCCCACCCTGTCACTCCACCAGTGCCCTTGCTGTTGCCTCTCAGCTAGCCAGCCCACTCCCTGTAGAATATTTAAACTTTATTATAGGAAGATAGGAACAGGAGTAAGCCTTTTAGCCCCTCAAATCTGTTCCGCCATTCAATGAGATCACGGTTGATCTGTGACCTAACTCCATATACCTAGCTCAGCCCCATATACCTTAATACTCTGGTTACCAAAAATCTATCACTCATATTTAAAATTAACAATTGAGCTAGCATCAACTGCCGTTTGCAGAAG
Organism: Heptranchias perlo; assembly: GCF_035084215.1. Classification (NCBI taxonomy): domain Eukaryota; kingdom Metazoa; phylum Chordata; class Chondrichthyes; order Hexanchiformes; family Hexanchidae; genus Heptranchias; species Heptranchias perlo. The sequence continues at coordinate 56,296,995 of NC_090334.1, forward strand.
AGTTCCAAACTTCTAGAACTCTTTGCATGTAGAAGCGTTTCCTAACTTCACTCCTGCAAGTCCTGGCTCTAATTTTTAGGCTGTGTCCCCTCGTCCTAGTATTCAAATGTAAGGAATCTTACAACACCAGGTTATAGTCCAACAGTTTTACTTGAAAATCACAAGCTTTCGGAGCTTACCTCCTTCGTCAGGTGTGACACCTGACGAAGGAAGAAAGCTCCGAAAGCTTGTGATTTTCAAGTAAAACTGTTGGACTATAACCTGGTGTTGTAAGATTCCTTACATTTGTCCACCCCAGTCCATCACCGGCATCTCCACATCATGCCTAGTATTCAAGTACAGGGGACCTCCAGAAACAGGTTCAAATGCATCAGTAGCCAGAAGCAATAATCCAGCAGCTGATCTGTAATTCCTGCATGATCCCTTTAAATAGCGCGGGTGGGGTGGGGGTTCTTACATGCTGTTTAAGATCTGTTCAGCTGTGCTGAGGTTAAGACAGTGCGTTGGCTGGAGCGTGGAGTTCCAAAATTGCATCTGTCCCTTTAAATCAGAGTTGCACACTGATCTACCGCATATTTTACCTATATTACATGATGCCAGCATTCATTATCTGTGCTTGTGCGAATGCCTTTACCAATATGGCGCCTGGCGCCTATCACGCTAGAAGAGTGGGCGCGCATTCCGGATGCTATTTTGAGTCCTTAGGAGTCTGCGTAGTGCCTACACAACAGGCATTATGTGGCCCAATTTAGACCCCTATAACTCTTGCCAGCTCAGGACATTCCTTGGATTGAAATTTGAATAATCAGGATTGACTGGTGTTTTCAGATCTGGTACATCCTAAGGATTGATCATTAAGTTCACATTAAAACCTTCCCAGTAATATCATAAAGTCTGTCTTTTTAGGAGAGTGGTTAAAATGTTCAGTTTTGAGAATTTCAGTTGTCCTGTGTGATCACCTTTAGGATTGATTGCCTGTAATTTCCGTGGGGATTCTCCCGATTTGCCGCCATAACTAATTGCCGGCCATTTTCACCGTTTCTGCCGATCTTAGACCAAAGTTACGGCAAGAGATCGGGGACCCCCACCCCGCCCCCCCCAGAAATTCTACCTCAATATCTGTACATTTGACTTTACTGCCGCTTATTTACTGTGCTAAATGGTTATTGATAAGTACAAGAGAGTGGATAAAGCATTTTGTATAATATTTTAAATATAGGATGATGACAACTTAAACTTGATCCTTCAACAGACCATGTACAATCCATCCTGTCAAGTACTCCATTTATTTTAATCTCCTGAAATGCTCACTGATCTGCAAAATTAATCAAGCAAAATTCTCATCCATCCTCATCTCTTCATATTCAACCTTGGCTTGCTTCCCTTAATAGTCAACTCTTGCCCTTCCCCAAAAACCATTCAACTAAATTATCCGATCAGGTGTGAGGTCGACTGGATGTGGTACAGAGCACAAATAACCCCTGCCTGACCCATAGTACCCTGAAGCCACATAAATTTACTGGGATCGGTCTAAGTATAATATTGTAGGTGAGCTTCACGTGTGGCAAACGTGAATGGGAGCTCACTGAGTGGTGGTCAAGAGATCACTGGCTTAAAGGGGTAGGCCTGTTGTTTTTGTCCTATTTGGAAATCAGTAAACTCTTGTGGGAAAAACTATGGCCCTCTTCAACAGAGAGCTGGCAGACCCCCAGTGAGCCAGGTGGAATGGGAGGAGGTGGCACCAGTGTGAATGCCACCTCCAACACTGGAAATCATGCCAAAGAATTCAATGGATTTACCAGGTCAGCCAATTAAGAGAATTCACTATCACCTTCTATTAATACAGTACACTAAATATGTATGGTTCATACAGTTACATAAGAACATAGGAAATAGGAGCAGGAGTAGGCCACATGGCCCTTCGAACCTGCTCTGCCATTCAATCAGATCATGGCTGATCCTCGACCTCAACTCCACTTTCCTGCCCGATCCCCATATCCCTTGATTTCCTCTAGAGTCCAGAAATCTGTCTATCTCAGGCTTGAATATATTCAACGACTTAACATCTACAGCCATCTGGGGTAGAGAATTCCAAAGATTCACAACTCTCTGTGCGAAGAAATTCCTCCTCACCTCAGTCTTAAATGGCCAACCCCTTATCCTGCGACTATGCCCCCTAGTTCTGGACACTCCAGCCAGGGGAAACAACCTCTCAGCATCTACCCTGTCAAGCCCGCTCATAATCTTACATGTTTCAATGAGATCACCTCTCATTCTTCTAAACTCCAGAGAGTAAAGGCCCATTCTACTCAACCTCACCTCGTAGCACAACATTTCTCATCCCAGGAATTAATCTAGTGAATCTTCACTGCACCGCCTCTAAGGCAAGTATATCCTTCCTTAGATAAGGAGACCAAAACTGTATGCAGTACTCCAGATGAGGTCTCACCAAAGCCCTGTACAATAATAGTACTCCAACCCCCTTGCAATAAAGGACAAAATTCCATTTGCTTTCCTAATTGCATGCTGTACCTGCATACTAACTTTTTGTGTTTCTTATACAAGGACACCCAAGTTTCTTTAAACACCAACATTTAAGAGTTTCTCACCATTTAAAAAATATTCTGTTTTTCTATTCTTCCTATCAAAGTGAATAACCTCACATTTCCCCACATTATACTCCATCTGCCACCTTCTTGCCCACTCATTTAACCTGTCTATATCCCTTTGCAGATTCTTTGCGCCGATTTTAAAACGGAACTGCGGGTGCGTTGGGTGCAAAGAATAGTGCAATTTCCAGGAGCGGGCAGAAATCCCGGCTCTAACACGCCTATGAACACTCACGACCCAGAGTCTTCTGGATGCGTGCACCGTTCCCGAACCTGGAAGTCCCACCAGCAATTAAAGCTGGCGGGACGACATTTAAACAAGGAATTCAAGTACTTAAATCATACAATCAAGAAAATTTATGGCACAGAAGGAGGCCATTCAGCCCATCGTGTCCACACCGGCCGAAAATGAGCCACCCAGCTTAATCCCACTTTCCAGCACTTGGTCTGTAGCCTTGTAGGTCACAGCACTTCAGGTGCACATCCAGGTACTTTTTAAATGAATTGAGGGTTTCTGCCTCTACCACCCTTCCAGGCAGTGAGTTCCAGACCCCTACCATCCTCTGGGTGAAAAAAATTTTCCTCAGCTCCCCTCTAATCCTTCTACCAATCACTTTAAATCTATGCCCCCTGGTTATTGACCTCACTACTAGGAGAAATAGGTCCTTCCTATCCATTCTATCTAGGCCCATCATAATTTTGTACACCTCTATTAAATCACCCCTCAGCCTCCTCTGTTCCAAAGAGGACAACCCCAACCTATCCAATCTTTCTTAATAGCTAAAATTCTCGTAAATCTCCTCTGTACCCTCTCTAGTGCAATTACATCCTTCCTGTAATGTGGTGGCCAGAACTGTACACTGCACTCAAGCTGTGGCCTAACCAGTGTTTTATACAGTTCCAGCATAACCTCCCTGCTCTTATATTCTATGCCTTGGCTAAGAAAGGAAAGTATTCCATATGCCTTTTTAACCACCTTATCTACCTGTCCTGCTACCTTCAGGGATCTTTAGACATGCAATCCAAGATCCCTCACTTCCTCTACACCTTTCAGTATCCTCCCATTTATTGTGCACTCCCTTGCCTTGTTTGCCCTCCCCAGATGCATTTCTCTGGATTGAATTCCATTTTGTCACTTTTCTGCTCACCTGACCAGTCAGTTGATATCTTCCTGCAGTCTACAGCTTTCTTCCTCACCATCAACCACATGGCCAATTTTGTATCATCTGCAAACTTCTTAATCATGCCTCCTACATTTAAGTCCAAATCATTAATATATATCACAAAAAGCAAGGGACCTAGTACTGAGCCTTGCGGAACCCCACTGGAAACACCCTTCCAGTCACAAAAACACCCGTCAACCATTACCCTTTACTTCCTGCCACTCAGCCAATTTTGGATCCAACCTGCCACCCTCCCTTGGATCCCATGGGCTTTTACTTTTTTGACCAGTCTGCCATGGGACCTTGTCAAAAGCCTTGTTAAAATCCATGTAGACTACAACAAATGCACGACCCTCATCGAACCTCCTTGTTGCCACCTCAAAAAATTCAATCAAGTTAGTCAGACATGACGTTCCCTTAACAAATCCATGCTGACAGTCCTTGATTACTCTGTGCTTTTCTAAGTGACAGTTTATCCTGTCCCTCAGAATTGATTCCAATAATTTGCCCACACCAAGGTTAGACTGACTGGCCTGTAATTATTCGATCTATCCCTCGCTCCCTTTTTAAACAATGGTACAATGTTAGCAGTCCTCAAATCCTCCAGCACCACACCTATATCCAGTGAGGATTGGAAAGTACTTAAATTAGATTTATGCACATTTCAAGAGTGAAGGCAAGCGATTTTAATGCTGCCTCAGCATGTTTCCCGTGCTGTGTGAAACACGCCGTGGGGAATGAGTTGTGTTTCAGTCGGTAGCCATTTGAACATTTAAATCCCTGTTTGACAGATGGGGATAAAAAGTGAGTCATTGTAGCAGGGCACCCAGTTCCCTCAGACAAACTTTTAGCTGGGAGATCTTTGTGTTTAGACTGAAAATTCTTGGTTTCCACTCAGAATTGTTCTGACTGCACACATTTATCAACTTTTTGGACCCCCTCAAACTGACACCATTAGGATGGGTGACGCGATGGCTGGATTCACCAATACATCCGAGGACGAGGAACATCACCATCCTCGCCAGACACAGCGTGCACTTCCGCCACTTGGAGCTCCACAACACAGTGCTGCGCCACAGGCACCTGCACAAGAGCACAGAGGGGAACAACAGAGGGAACGCCGTTGCAGGAGGCACTACCCTAATCAGTGGGTCTACAGACCAAGGCTCAGCTTCCTGGACCTCTCTGAGGAGCAGTGCATATGGAGGCTGACAGTGAGTCGCAGACATCTACAGCCTCCTTGCACCCGGCTGCGCCTGACAGCATCTCATTACCCGTCACTGTTAAAGTGACCACTGCCCTCAACTTCTTCACCTCCGGATCATTCCAGGGTGCCACTGGTAACATCGCCAGGGTCTCTTAGTCATCTGCACACAAATGCATAAGGCAGGTCACCGACTGCTTGTTTCACAACGCCTCGCAATACGTCAACTTCCCCATGGACGACCTCAGCCAGACGGAGAGAGCGGTGGGATTCCAGGTACAGGTTGCAATTGATTGCACACATTTAGCAATCCGAGCACCTCCACGTGAGCCAGGACTGTTCATCAACAGAAAGCAGTAACACTCTAACGCTCAGCTCGTTTGTGACCACTGCAAAACATTTCTTCATGTGTGCACCAGATTCCCTGGCAGCTGCCATGATTCGCTCATTCTGAGGGAATCCAACATCCCGCCCCTCTTCCATGCTCTGAACATCCTTAAGAACTGGCTCCTCGGGGACAAGGGATACCCCCTGCACATGTGGCTGATGATACCTCTGAGGAACCCCATCAGCGAGCGATAGCGTCGATACAACGACAGCCACATCACCACCAAGTCTATAATTAAACATGTGATAGGGCTGCTCAAGTTGCGATTTCGGTGCCTTGATCATTCTGGGGGAGCGCTTCAATATGCACTGAGAGTGGGTCAAATTATAATAGTGTGTTGTGTCCTGCACAACATGGTGCAACAGAGGGGGGTGCACTGGCTGATAAGGCCCCATGCCCTCACCCACCATGCACATCTGCCATCCACATTGAGGAGGAGGAGGAGGAATCCCTGGGCAGAGCAGTGGCTCACCTGGCTGCTCGTGAGGCCACTCATGTGAATGGTTCTCATAAGATCAGAAAGTGAGACTAGTCCAGTACTCACACCACCTGGAAAGAGGAGTGCCAACAGCAGTCTTCCCCACCCTCCCTGCACAAAACAGTCCTACAACTACACATACACCCACTGTAAAGTGACCCACTGCGTGGCATCAAGGTGATGAAGCACATGAAAGGGCGCTATCACAAAAGCCAGTCAAGAATGGGCAGGACGTGGCTGGAGTGGTGAGATGATAACATTTAATGTGGCTTTAACATAAACCTAATAAATGAAAAACATGACAGTCTATCAGACACCCTTGTGCATACCCTTCATGATCACAAATCCTTAGCCTTTCTCTTCCTACTGCTTCTATGTGATGCATCCCCTGTGGCTGCAACAGAGGTAGTGGCAGGTTGCTCATGTCCATAGCTGGACTGCTTAGATGCTTTCGGCCTACGCCCTCTGGATTTTGGAGTCCGTGAGGGCCGCTCCAAAGACTGTTCCACCTGTGCAGGGGCAGACTCGGCCACCTGGAGAGGAGGCAGCATTGCGGGTACTGGTTGAGTGGGGGGCAATGGGTGAGACGGGGAATGCATTGAGTGGCGTCCCCACTTCCATGTCCCCTTTTGCCATCATCCCTCTTCTGGAGCAGGCCCACATCACTCCCACCACCCTGCAGGAGAACAGATTGGAGGACATGTAAGATGCCTTGGAAGCCCAATTGTAAAGTTTCTGTCCGCCTGTCTAAGGTGGTAGAATGTTGTTCACTGTGAGTCCAAACGGCCATTGTCAGGACCTGAATGGACTCATTTGTGAGCCGTGCTTGTAGCTCCACGGAGGCTAGCCTTCTCTCCATCACAGACATATCCGCACTTACCTGTGACACTATCTCAGACTTTTCAGCAGTTACGTGGGGCACTATCTCAGACAGTTCCTCACGTCCCTGTGACACTATCTGAGATTCCCTCCCATACAGTTGCCACCATTCCACTAATGCAGGAGTTGGACTCCTCCATCCTCTGCGCTATTGTGGAGAATATGCATGGCAACTGTTCCAGTACCTCGCAAATGTGCTGCTGTCCCTCGATCATTCTCCTTTTAAAGGATGGCCCCTGGGGTTCAGCATCCGTGTCCAGCTGGAGAGGAGTGCGCCCACCAAAGCGGGCTCTCCACAGCTGCCCCTGCCACCAGTGTCTGCTCATGCTCACTTGTGTGTGGTGACTCACCAGGTGTCAACCCAACTAACTGACTACTAGGACCCACCGAGGTGTGAGTATCTGCACTGGCGGATGGCTCGCTAAGATGTGACGGTGTGCCCTCAGAGACCGGGAGCTCCTCTGAGGAATCGGCCTCTGCCGTCACTGTGGTCATTGAATGGCCTGTAAGAGAACAGAAGGCAATATTAAACATCATCACAGATGTGTCATGTTGCAATGAGCATACATGTTCAACATGCCAAGTATTGTTAACATCAATTCACGTTGTGTGTGATGAATGGTGAAGTTGTGTCACCAGACGTTTGTGGGGCGCTAGTCTCGGCATTCCCAACGGACAGGCACTCGAGGGTGCGGCTGATCTGCAGGGCCTCCTCCTCTGCATCTGTGAGGACCACTATTTGTTGTAGTTCCCCTCAAGTCCTCGCCCTCTCACGTGCATTTTGCACTCTCTTCTACAAGGGGAGAAAGTACAGGCATGTGAGTGAGTGATGGTGAAGCGGTCAGCTGATGAATGCATTGCTTTGGGTGAGGCTGACAGTGAAAGAGGTGCATCAGAGGGTGAGTGTGAGACAGAGACATCACATTGGATCAGGATTGGGGTGAGTGGTAATGGTGAGGTCACAAATGGGGAGGTGAAGAAGTGAAGGTAAGTTGAAAATGAGCCTTAAGTGGGTGTGAGGAGGGATGTGATGGATAGTCTTGGCAGTGCAGAATGATGTGAGGGGGGCTGAGGTCATGTGCACCACGGAATGCAGGAGAATCAGTAAGTGTACTCACTTTTGCTGACCTAGTTAGGTCATTGAAATGCGTCCTGCACTGGACCCAGGTGCGGGAGATGTTGCTCCTGCTGGTGACCTCCTTTGCCACCTTGAGCCAGGCCTTCTTGGTGGCAGAGGCAGGGTACTTCCTCCTGTCGTCCGGGTAAAATAGTTCCCTCCTCCTCCTCACCCCAGCTGGTAGCAGCTGAAGTGTGGCATCATTAAATCTTGGAGCAGCCTTGCCCCTGTGCTGCTCCATTGGGTCTTGCTCTTTGCTCCAGCAAAATTCATTGGAGCAATAGCCCTTTAAATCTAGACGCTCCAGCTGACAGCCTGTCATGCAGGTGCGCAATCCGCCCACTGCGCAGCTTTTATGACAGCAACCCAGAAACAAGGTTAAGGGGCACCAATTAAGTCGCGATCGCGTCGGGAACAGTAAGTTTTTAATATTCGGATTTGCCATGCGCCCATTGACCCCTCCGTCACCCCCACCATTCCACCTCCCTTTTAAAATCGAGCCCTTTGTATCCTCCTCATAGCTTACTTTCCCACCTAGCTTTGTATCATCAGCAAACTTGGATACATTACACTCAGTCCCTTTGTCTAAGTCATTAATATAGATTGTAAATAGCTGAGGCCCAAGCACTGATCCTTGCGGTACCCCACTAGTTACAGCCTGCCAATCTGAAAATGAACCGTTTATCCCTACTCTGTTTCCTGTCTGTTAACCAATCCTCTATCCATGTTAATAAGTCACCCCTGAGCCCTTATCTTGTGTAACAACCTTTTATGTGGCACCTTATCAAATGCCTTTTAACAATTCAAATATACTACATCCACTGGTTCCCCTTTATCTAATTTGCTAGTTACATCCTCAAAAAACTCTAATAAATTTGTCAAACACGATTTCCCTTTCATAAAACCCTGTTGACTCTGCCTAATCATATTATGATGTTCTAAGTACCCTGTTACCACTTCCTTACTAATGGATTCCAGCATTTTCCCGATGACTGATGTCAGGCTAGCTGGCCTGTAGTTCCCTGTTTTCTCTCTCCCTCCTTCCTTGAATAGTGGGGTCACATTTGCCACCTTCCAATCTGCTGGGACCTTTCTAGAACCTAGTGAATTTTGGAAGATCATAACCAATGCATCCGCTATCTCTGCAGCCACCTCTTTTAGAACCCTCAGATGTAGGCCATCGGGTCCAGGGGATTAATTCCATTAGTTTCTCAAGTTCTCTTTCTCTACTGATATTAATTATTTTAAGTTCCTCACTCTCATTAGACCCTTGGTTCCCCATTATTTCTGGTATGTTTTGTGTCTTCTAGTGATACTGAGGCAGATACAAAATATTTATTTAACACATCTGCCATTTCCTGATTACCCATTATAATTTCTCCTGTCTCAGTCTCTAAGGGACCAACGTTTACTTGCAAGGTGTATTTGTAGAGGCATGGACACCCACTGACCTTATGTAAATGCGCTGTCCTCCTGCTGACCCTGCAAACTTTGGCAGTACCTTCATACTGTCTTAAAGTACTTTCAAACCTTACCATGAATGTCCATGATGCTGCATCCTTTGCATCCCCAGCCTTCACCTGGCAAGTGTTCCTTCACTCACATCCTTAAGAGATCAACCCGAAAGAATCCTCCCATTGAATGTGGCTGAAAATTGCACATGCTTGTCATCGCACTCACTGAATAATTAAACGTCCCACTTATTTTAATCCGCCTGCAGAAGAAGTCAGCCCATAACAACCATGTGAGAGAACATTACAGGAGGATATACCCTAACTTCAAACCTCCAACCTCTGTTCTGTGAAATTCTTTTCTCACAAAAGTTCCTGCCTTAGCACCACCGGCAAGTGGAATAATATCTGTTTAAAATATAACACAGAAACTGGCCAATTTCCTCAGGGGTTCTGCTGGACTCCCACCAGTTGTGTTGGATCCCTTCCATTTCTCGGTTTTCACAGTCATCCTTGTAAGGGACAGAACCTCTGCCTACCCCTTACAAGGCCAATGACATAAAGAGGCATCCCCAAAGGCAGAGCTGGTGGAAGGGGGCTTCCTACACTGGGAGTACCTGCTTCCCCAGTGTAGGAGCGGAGGCCAGTGCACCAAGAGAGATGAGGTGTACTGACCTCCAGACGGATGCAAGTGGGCCTCACCAGGGGTCCAGACCAGGGAAGCAGCCTAAACGCCTAAAGACTGGAATTTTAAAAAATACATGAATTGGCTCCCTTACACAGGGATATGAGATGGCACTCGATGGGGGTTGAGAGGAGCCTGGGCAAACCCTTCAATGCAGGTTTTCCAGCTGCATGGGGCAGGCAGACAGGTGCTAGAGCTGCATTTGTAGAGCCATGGACACCCACTGACCTTATGTAAATGAGCTGTCCTCCCACTGACCCTGCAAACTTCAGCAGTGACAGTGATGGAAGGCACCGATGGGCGTGATCTCCACGTAGCCACTGGAATCTCGGCCTGCAAATTTGTGGGGCCATTTGGCCCAACCGACTGATCCCTTTTTGATTGATCTCAACCCCATCTCCTCCCTTTTCGCCATATCTTTCAATCCTTTCATTCCCAAAAAGTAAATCAATGTTATCTCTTGAGCCCATTTGTACTGTTCATTTCAATGGCCCTCCCTAATAAATTGTGTTCATAGAATGGGGATTTGTTTGAGTTAAAAAAGCAAAGATGATCCAAACATTACAACAGTGATTACACTTCAAAAGTACTTCTTTGGCTGGGATGTCCTGAGGTTGTGAAAGGCACTGGACAAATACAAGTCCTTTCTTTCTTTTTCAAATTAATACATTTATTGTGAAGCTCAATTTACATTTGGCTCAGAATGTATTTGAAATTCACATCAGGTAACCAGAAATAAATACTGTTTAATGGTTATGTTTCTACCACAGTTTTGCAACAATAAAAATTTTATATAGATCTCAATATTTTGAAATTTTCTTTAAATCTGATAAAAGTTCAAGGTACAAACAATCTACACAATATTAGTACATTCAAAAATAGCATGTAAAATTAAATTACTTTTCATTTGAGAGAAATTCAAATGTTAATGTAATTCACTGTGTAGAGTATTTGTATGTGCAATATATAGTTCTACTTTATATATAGAAAAATAATAGTGTGGATTTTCAGTGCCGGATTTTTAATATATCATAGACACAGTGTGTATGTTTTAGTGTGTGATGTACATTTTTTAATTATATAATATACAACAGTTTCAATAACAAGAACAACTTGCATTTATATAGCGTCTTTCACTTGGCAAAACATCCCAAAATGCTTCACAGGTTGGGGTTAGATCCAAGCAGGGGTAAGGAAGGAGAAATATCAGAGGTAACTGAAGACACAGTAATAGGCAACAGAGACATTTTTCTGAAGTCTAGCAAATACTATCCAAATCTGTTACCTAGATTATTTGATGCATGTTTTTCGTAAAGAATATGATTTACATATGGAATTTATCTTAAGCCTAGGATACAAGTTGGTGATATTTATGAACTACAGTAAATGACAAATACCATGCTTTCACCAGTGAAAGCATAGGGACATTTGGTGTGCAGTAATTGTGCTGTTTGATTGAAATCAATAGCACATTATTAAGAAAAGCACTTTCACACATCGTAAACAAGGTGATCAGTTTGTTCTTTTTGAAGTCCTTTGGGTCTGTTGAAACTGATGTCATTTATGTTTGAATATATTTGAAAAAACAGATTGTGCCATTACAAAACGCCTCAAAATAAAGAACTGTTATTGACAATACTGAAATATTTCTGCTCCCTAGCTCCTAATTGTAAGGAAGTCAACACACACTCAAATGTCTTCTACTCCAGCTCTTCCTGAGGCCTTATATCTGTCAAACTCTTTAACTCCTTCAGTCATCACTTCCTGAGTTTGGTTTTCTGTTAAGCAGGACATCCAAAACCATTAACTTACTCTCTGCATATCTTTTGTTCTCCCCTTTTTCTCCAATCTTACTAATATGTTTGCATATCTCTCAGTTTTCAGTTCTGACAAAGTGTTACACTCAAAATGCTAACTTCACTTTAGTCTCTGCAGATGCTAACTGATGTGCTGTGCATTTCTAGTCTTTGTTGCAGTTTTCTTTTTCTTTTTAATTATACAGAGGCTGGTTGTGAGTCAACTTATTAGGCAGAAAAACAATTAAGAGCTTCAGGTAATGCAATATTGAAGGAAGTTTTGGATTTTTTAATAAACAGTGTTGCTGGCAATTGGTTTGATGTTATAGGTGGGTGCATTAATGTAATGATACAGGACAGGACTTGTGATGTGGGATCTCACAGGAAGCCAACTTATTTTTGACAGTGAAATACACAAATGGATGCTATCATTTTTAATAGCCAGTAAACAGAAGGATCATTTTCAGAAAACAACTATTTCTATGACCACACATCAGGCCCAGGCTAATGACACCTGAAAAGTCAACCCACTTCCCCTCCCCCTAGATGCCCATAGACCCACCCAAATCACAGCATCCCCTGCTAAGGTCTGAACATAAGGACATAAGAAATAGGTTTAGGAGTAGGCCACATGGCCCCTTGAGCCTGCTCTGCCATTCAATCAGATCATGGCTGATCTTTGATGTCAACTCCACTTTCCCACCTGATTCCCATATCCCTTGATTCCCTTAGAGTCCAAAAATCTAGCGATCTCAACCTTGAATATACTCAACGACTGAGCATTCCAAATATTCACGACCCTCTGAGTGAACAAATTCCTCCTCATCTCAGTCCTAAATGGCCGACCCCTTATCCTGAGCCTAATCCCCCTATTTCTAGACTCTCCAGGCAGGGGAAACAGCCTCGCAGCAACTACCCTGTCAAGCCCCCTCAGAATCTTGTGTTTCAATGAGATCACCTCTCATTCTTCTAAGCTCCAGAGAGTATAGGCCCAGTGAAGCTACCAGAGTCAATGACCAGACCAGAGGTCTGCAGAGTGTTCCGGAGAAATACCAGGAGTAATTTTCCAAGTTCGTACTGAATGGAAAATTATGGCCAGCACACCTGTGATATTCCAATATGGACTCTTGGCAGGCAAGATTTTTCTACTAGCAGCACAAACTTGGAAAATAATCCCCTTGTTTCTAAAGCTTATGTTGAGTCTGGGTGGAACACCAGGAAATGGGGGAGTGGAGTGAGTTTAAAATGGTGAGCCGCAGGGAACTCAGGGTCACACTTATGAATAGAATAAAGGCGGTCACCTTATCTACGTTTGGTTCTCCCCAGTCTAAAGGAGATTCCACCCTGAGCAGTCAATCAGTATATTTGATTCAAGGAAGCTTCACATAGCAGGAATGTGTTTGGCGTTCTAGAAAATGATGTGAGAATGAGTTAATGTTGCATCTCTTGCAAATGCATGGGAAGGTGCCAGGGGAAAAAGCAGCTGGAAGTGGGGAGAGTGAAAGAGTGAACAATATATTAATGGCTCAATGCCCTTTCTGCTATTTGGGGAAAAACTTGCAAAGATATCTGCTCATAGATTTGAAAATGGTTTACATACATAGTATCTGCTGTCGATTGTAAGATAGTATTTTAATGTGAACGTATGATCAGTAGTGATAACAATACATTCATTCAACATAGGCCAATTATAAAGTGCTCAGTTTCATGATAGTAATGTTATAATACATTACAATCTTATAAACATAGATTTATTGTAATCCAGTGACTAAGGAAGGTGCATGAACAGCTTTCAAACATTGCTAATCTATAGTACGATAGTGCTAATATTTCAGACTAAAAAGCTCAATCAACTTCACGTTTCAGAACTGCAATCAATGTTGTTCAAAAAGGATTACTCAACAAAGCCTAATAAGAAATGAAATTCAATCAGATCTCAAGGAACAGAAGACAACAATCAAGAAATGAGACAAAAATAATTAAATTAACAATTGAAATTATTCACCTAATGAAATACATTGATACAAATCAAGAAAAATACTAATGAAAAAATTGCAGAGCAGCATTCCAGCAATCATCTCTTCTTGCTGTTGAGGCTTTTAAAGTACTGCAGATTGCAACTATGCTCCTCAGAAAGTACTAGATATAATCAAAACCAGATATTTTTGTTGCAAGTTACAATATTAATTAGCATTTTTTTGAAAGACAAATACAGATATAAATTATTTAAGACACGGGACAGAACTAAAACTTAAAATTGACCTTGTTTAAAATGCTGAAAGTAAAATATCTTAAACAATTTGCTATTGTGGCAACTAAATGAAAACTTGTATGAACCATGTCATTTTGTGCATTAATTTCCCCTAGGAAATCTCAGCTTGAATCTGATGAATTGAATATCAAAGCTATTTTAGATAAACAGTGCTTTCAGTCAAAGACACCCATCAGAATGCAACGAAGTTGAAAATTAGGTTATTTGCATCCATGGCATGTACTTTATCTTTCTATTTGCCAGGCATATTATTTTTACACATTTCTGGTCAAATTATATTTCTAAATAATTAACACTTGTTTATCATCTTAGATATAGGAATGCACTTAAAATATATAAACAGATATATGTCTGTCTAATTTGTAAAACAATGTTTCTGTTCACTTTGATGTGCTTTGGAGATTTTTGGCATAGATATTTTAACTTTTGGATATGGTTAGTTTGGCTGCTTATTTCTGAATGTTTGTTTGGAAAGCCTTGGTGAACCATGGCTATCAGCATATCAATTGTTCTGCTGCAGTCCTCCAGAATGTTACGCACTTCATCACACAGACCTAAGTAATGAAGTATGTGACAAGGAAGATAAAACAAAGAAAAGTATCACTTTCATGATCATTGTATTATATGGAATCATAGTGTTTTACAGCATGGAAACCAGCCATCCGGCCCGTTGGGGTCGATTCTAACTCCCAGGAGGGAATGCGAACGAGCAAGCGGCCAGCCCTTCTGACTCCTGGGCGAGCGAGCAGCCGACCCGTCTGGGAGCACCAGTAGGGAGGCTCCGCTGATTTTAACACCTGGTCCTCATTGTCATGCCACCATTGACCAAAATGGCCAGGAAGTCAGCAGGAAGCGGCTGCCGGGCCATTACAATCGGTAATCATTGCCGGGGACCAGAAGGGCTGAACTCTTCTAACACATGTCACTCAGATTGGTCAATAGAATTGAGGAGGTTTCTTTGGAAATTAACGACATTTGAGATAGTGTTTTTGACACTAAAGTTTTCAGTCTTCCGTTCTTAGTTTAATTATAGTTCTTTTAGCAGTTTTTTGATAGTAGGGGTACTTTGTGTAGTACGCACACGGATGTATCTGTAAAGTTGGGAGTGCATCCCCGAGAGAGAGAGAGAGAGAGAACAGAAGTTAAGGTTATATGGCTGTACCATCCAGATGATGGTAGCCAGTTGATACAAGTGTGTCATTTAGATGGTAACACCATCCTCCCTGAGAAAGGCAAGGCAACTAATTCCTCCACGTCAGCTCATAAGGACATGGTTGTTTAAGTTCTGGAAGCATTGCTAAACAACAAGCATATAAACTTTAAACTATTCAATAGATTGGCTATCTAAGGAATCTGATCCTAAAATTAATCTCACCAATTTGTATCGATCTCAACTGTAAATTGCAAGCAGTTAATGCAGAATTGCTATGACATAACTGTCTTTGTAACCTGTTATGTCTTTTATTGATTACCCTATCTACTAATTATTTCCATACTAGGTGTTTAAGTGCTAATAACAATGATTCTAAAATTAACAAACAATTGATAGTTTATGACTGTTGTCTGACTTCATTGATAATTGGCAAGAAAGGGTTAATTTGTTGCCTCAGTAGTTTGAGCGAATCCAGATGGGAGGTTGGTAATATAAATGCTAAAATAATCTGAACTGGTTGATGTAAGACAGTTCAGCGAGCCAAAATTTAGGTGCTATTAACTCCTAGGCATAGACTGGATGATAAACTCCAGATGGTTCCTCGATAAGGGGTTAAGGATTTGTCTGGCCCCCTTGATGAACATTCTTGTCAAGGTATTAATTCTTATCAGTTCTAACAAGATGTCACCACTCTCGGCTTCTCCCTGAATCATAGATGTTGAATTCCAATTCCTCCTTACCTTTCAAATGTGTAGATGTTATGAATCAAGCTCACTTCACATATGCTCAACACAAAAAGTCCATTTACACAGGTATGTTCATACTCCCTATGAACTAAAACATGACATTATGCACAAAGCAATTTGAGAAAGCAGGCTACAGAATGAACAACGAATCCTTTTTTACTATTAAGGTATGCACCGCAAATAGTATGCATTACCATTGTTTGTTTTGGGTCTCTCCAACTAATGGACAAATAACACTCTGACACACCTTATATCTTGCGCTAAGAATCAGATTTATTAAGAAGTAAAATTAAACTGAAACAAGAGCAAACACAGCAGATTACTGAACTTTGCTTAAGCAAAGTTCAGTAATCTGCTGTGTTTGCTCTTGTTTCAGTTTAATTTTACTTAATAAATATTTTGAAGCTATTGGAAGTAGCACTCTTTAGTTTAGAGCAGGCATCCATGATGTGAAGTTTATACATGATGTCAGATATTCACAGAATATCCCACTTGCTCCAGCTCATTAGCTATCTGGTAAAGCAGAGATTTACTGAAGCAACTGTGATACACGACAACAGTTATGCACCCTCTTTGCTTTGAATTCTGAAATGGGACAAAGAAATATACGTAACGGTAATCTCATTTCACAGCCCAGCCAATCAAAGCAGCTTGCAAAGGCAAAGGAAAGATCATTTCAATGTCCTTTCATTTTCATTGTTGAAACAGAAACCTATAAGTCCTTACTGAGTGTTTCAGTTGAGTCAGGATTTACTACACTACATAATAGTCTATTCTGTAAACTTAATCATATCAGAGGACTGGAGAATTGCAAATGTTACACCCTTGTTCAAAAAAGGGTGTAAGGATAAACCCGGCAACTACAGGCTGGTCAGTTTAATCTCAGTGATGGGGAAACTTATAGAAACGATAATCCGGGACAGTCACTTGGACGAGTGTAGATTGATTAGGGAAAGCCAGCATGAATTTGTTAAAGGCAAATCGTGATTAACTAACCTGATTTGAGTTTTTTGATGAAGTAACAGAGAAGGTAGATGAGGGCAATGCAGTTGATGTGGTGTATATGGACTTTCAAAAGGCGTTTGATAAAGTACCACATGGCAGGCTAGTCATCAAGATTGCGGCCCATGGAATAAAGGGGGCAATAGCAACATGGATACAGAATTAGCTAAGCGACAGGAAACCAAGAATAGTTGTGAATGGTTGCTTTTCGGACTGGAGGGAGGTGTACAGTGGTGTTTCTCTGGGGTCAGTGCTGGGACCATTGCTTTTCTTGATATATATAAATGACTTGGACTTGGGTGTACAGGCAACAATTTCAAAATTTGCAGATGACACGAAACTTGGAAGGGTAGTAAACAGTGAGGAGGATAGTGATAGACTTCAAGAGGATATAGACAGGCTGGTGGCACGGGTGAAAAATGCAAAGTGATACATTTCGGTAGGATGAATAAGGAGAGGCAATATAAACAAGAGGGCATAATTCTAAAAGGGGGACAGGAACAGAGAGATCTGGGGGTATATGTGCACAAATCGTTGAAGGTGGCAGGGCAAGTTGAGAAAGTGGTTGAAAAAGCATACGGCATCCTGGGCTTTATAAATAGAGGCATAGAGTACAAAAGTAAGGAAGTCATGATGAACCTTTATAAAATACTGGTTCGGCCACAACTGGAGTATTGTGGCCAGTTCTGGGCACCGCACTTTAGGAAAGTTGTGAAGGCCTTAGAGGAGGGTGCAGAAGAGATTTACTAGAAACATTCTGGGAATGAGGGACTTCAGTTATGTGGATAGACTGGAGAAGTCGGGGTTGTTCTCCTTGGAACAGAGAAGGTTGCAAGGAGATTTGATAGAGGTATTCAAAATCATGAAGGATCTAGATAGAGAGAAATCGTTGCCATTGGCGGAAGGGTCAAGAACCAGAGGACATAGGTTTAAAATGATTGGCAAAAGAACCAAAGGTGATATGAGGAAAAACTTTTTTATACACCGAATGGTTAGGATCTGGAATGCACTGCCTGAGGGGGTGGTGGAGGCAGATTCAATCATGGCCTTCAAAAGGGAACTGGATAAGTACTTGAAAGTAAAAGATTTGTGGGGCTACAGGGATAGGGCGGGGGAGTGGGACTAGCTGGATTGCTCTTGCATAGAGCCAGCATGGACTTGATGGGCTTAATGGCCTCCTTCTGTGCTGTAACTATTCTATGATTCTAACTGCCCGATTAGGTTTTTCTAATGCAATGTTTAGATCTATGGAATAACATCTCTGATCCAGTGCTTGATAACCTTCCCCTTAGTGGGCTGGACAGCACCAACAATGGTGGTCATCTGTGATTCTCGATCATAACAACAGTGGCTATATTTCAAAATTAATTGATTGTGATGCGCTTTGTAACATGCTAAGGGCATGGCAGGCACTATATAAATGCAAATTCTTTCTTTCTTAATTAATCCACCTTGCCAAGATCAGATAAATGCATTTGAAGTCATCATAACATAATAGTCAAAGTGCATATTTCACCCAGATACAGAGGAACAGACATGTTATAACGCAGAAACACATAAAGGATTTAGAAGCTCACCACTTACAAGTTTATGTCCATTTTCTGATTCAAAACAAGGCAGATCGCCACTGAGTCACACTAAGTGAATGAATCATGATTTTCTGATGGGAAACCATGCACTATTTTCATGTTGCCACTTTGGGCACTGAATTTCAGGAAGGAAATATTGGCCTTGGAGGGGGTACAGCACAGATTCACCAGAATGATACAAGAGTTTAAAGGGTTAAATTATGAGGTGTGGTTGCATAAACTTGGCTTGTATTCCATTGAGTTTAGAATGTTGAGGGATGATCTAATTGAGGTGTTTAAAATGATAAAGGGATTTGATAGGATAGTTACAGAGAAACTATTTCTTCTGGTGGGGGAATACAGAACAGAGGGCATTATCTTTAAAATTAGACCTAGGCCATTCAGGGGCAAAATCAGGAAGCACTTTTTCACACAAAGTGTAGGGCAAATCTGGAACATTCTTCCCCCCAAAATGCTGTGGATGCTGGGCCAATTGAAATTTTCAAGACTGAGATTGATAGATTTTTGTTGGTTAAAGGTATCAAAGTATATGGAGCGAAGGTGGGTAAATGGAGTTGAGGTACAAATCAGCCATAATCTAATTGAACGGCAGAACAGGCTTGAGGGTCTGAATGGCCTACTACTGTTCATTTAACAGCACCCTTGCTAAGCTAAGCCTCATGAGACATTAATCTTCTATGAGGTCTAGGTAGATCCATCTTGAATAGTATCACCTCAATCTGTGGTTGACCTCCTATGCCCTCTGCACAATCTCTCTGTCTCTATGCAGTATCCTCTATTCCCCACTCAGTTAATGATTAAATACTACACCATTCTCCATTGTTTGGTACAGGAGTCAACAATTAAACAGCATTTGCGCCAGTTATGTGCTGCCGCAGGAGTTAGAGCTTCTTTTTCTCAGATGTCAGTGTTCTTTTTACATCACCGCATGCTTTTATGTTGCACTCTGAGTAATTATTCACATTTTTCTCAAGGGTTGCTTTAAAAAGGGACAGACCATTAACCAGATGTTGGCCCCAGAAACCAGTGGTGGTTCTGCCAGGCTTCTGCCATAACACTGGTTGGAGCCCAGCACCTGTCACTAGAAAACAGCAGCAGCCTGATTGCACTGGGTCTCTACCATTTTGGGATTTTCCAGCAAGTACTTGTAAGAAGCCGAACATCACCCTGCCCTTACAGGGCAAATGAGGCCAAGGGAACTTGCATTGTGCTGGAGGCTGGTGTGCCAAGTAAAACGAGGCATACTGGCCTCCAGATGGGCATAAGAAAAGGCATTATTTCTTAAATTATTGTTGGATTGGCCCCCTTGCACAAGGGATCAAAGGAGACATGGCTAGGGTCTGGGGTAAGGGGCAGGCAACACCCCTCAATGGTGGGCAGGTGCTGGATTTTGTATGTGCATGGGGCAGGTGGGTACAGGACATATCCCTGCTGTGGCATGGCACCCATGAAAACTAGATGCCCTCCCACTGACCCTGCCGGGGTCAGAGCTGGTGGAAAGCGGCAGATGTTTAAGATTTTTTTTGTTTCTCGTTTGTCCGTTGGTTGTAATTCAGTATACTTTTGATACTCTGAGGAATCCAAAACATAGCGCTACAAATTCCTATTTCCATTCATTTTAAATGACTGTGTGTGTGTGTATATATATATATATATATATATATATATATATAATTATTTAATAGGTTGCATCCATATGACCTTAGGCCTTCCTTTCACAAATACAGAATGGCCCCAAAAGTTTGCCGTGCCAGTCACACTGGTGATGAGCCCCGAAGGCTGGGTTCCACCCACCAACCAACTCCAGTGCTGAGCCTGCAATAAATTACGTGGTCAGCTCATTTAAATATCCACTGGTGATTTTAGTAGTGCGATTCCCATGTAACAGAGAAGTAGTGCACTGGGGGAGCTTGGAAGTTAGAATTAGCCTTTAAAAAGTCAAGAATGGAAGGAGATATTAGGTGACCAAAAGCTTGGACAAAGAGGTGGGTTTTAAGGAGGGTCTTAAAGCAGGAGAGGGGGTTGGAGAGGCAGAGGGGTTTAAGCAGGGAATTCCATAGCATAGGCTTACGCAGCTGAAGACATGGCTATTAATGGCATGTAGGAAGAAGGGATGCACAAGAGAAGGGAATTAGTGGAACAGAGAATTTATCAGGGAGGGGTTGTTGGGCTGTAGGAGGTCAGAGATGTGGAGGAGCAAGGCCATATAGGGATTTAAACACAAAGATGAAAATTTAAAATTTGATGCATTGAGACCAGGAGCCAGTGTAAGGCAGCGAGGACAGGGGTGAACAAGACTTTGTGCAGGATATGTGTAGCACAGTTTTAGCTGAGCTGAAGTTTATGGAAGGTAGAGGATGGGAGTCCGGCCAGAAGAGCATTGGAATAGCGATGCTGGAGGCAACAAAAGCATGAATGAGGGTTTCAACAGTGGAAAGGCTGAGGTAGGAATAGAGGCAGATGATGTTACTGAGGTAGAAGTAGACATTGTTTTTAATGGAGGCAATATGGGGTCAGAAGCTCAACGCAGGGTTGAATAGGTCGCTGAGGTTGCCGTCAGTCTGCGACTTGCTGGGCAGGGGATTGGAATCGGTGGCAAGGGGATGGAGTTTGTGACGGGGGCAGAAGATGATGGCTTCAGTCTTCCCAATGTTTAACTGGAGAAAATTGTAGCTTATCCAAAACTAAGTGTTGGACAAGCAGTCTGACAACACAATCTATTGAAAATCTTAATGACAGCTACAGAGTTTAAATGTAGTTTAATCATTTGCACAGAAAAAAAATGAGAATCTGAATGGATTGCCAAACTTCTGGTCAGAAATAAATTATTTCATTAAAAATTGAATTCTAATTATATTTAAAAACACGTTCAAATTGCTGTGAGGTGATGAGCATGCATTTAAAATTATGTGGACAGACATATTTTCAAATGAAAGTAAGCTTTGAACTATAGAACTCATCAATCTATATTAGCTATGTAAAGGAAAGTTTAAACTTTCTCAGTTTTACCAATCATGTGAATTGTTGCAATTATACCACGGTTACTGTGACAACTCATTGTCTATCCACCTCTGCCTATGCATCAATTCAATCCAGCTATTGAGGGCCAAATTTCTTTGGCCATTCCATCAAACTCCCACCGTAACACTGGCAGGAGTAAGGTGGAACAGCTCAGAAAAGGCCAGGATCTGGATACACTGGGTCCTGACTAAAATTCCTGCTTTGCCTTATAAGGTGTGAAGCTTTCACCTGCTCCTTACAAGGCTAGTTACATGGAGGGAGTGGGGCTCGGGACAGGTATTTCCGAAACTGGGAGTTCCCCTTCTCTGGCCCATAAAGGTCCCAATGTAAGGCTGAAGGCTGGCACATCCACTGACATGAGACATACCAGCCTCCAGGAGGGTAAAAGTGGCCCCTACCAGGGGTAGGAACTAGGGAAGCAGCCTAGATGCTCAAATATGGGAGAAACTTGAAATTTTTCTTTTAGGATTGGCCCCCTCACACATGGGCCAAGGAGGAAATGCACGGGGTCTCTAGGGGCTTGGGGAGGGTGCGGATCCCTAGGCACTTCTGCCTAAGGCAGCTACGCTCCAGCGTTTCAGGCAGCTAGGGGCAGGTAGACGCCCGGGATGCACTCATAATGGCACTGCAAATGAGGTGCTCCAATGGGGCCAGCACTGGAGGACATCAGGGAGTGCAATCCCTGTGCTAGTGCAAGGCACGTGGTCCACGCAATTTCAGGGCCTAGATATGATGGAGGTTAAATTGGTTAACCCCCAAAAACAGGCGCGGGTATCGCGGTGCACGATTAACCCGTGCCCAGTTGTTCAGGTGCAGGCAGCACGTAACATTTATGACGCCTGCTGTTTTACATGATTGCTGCGTGCAGCCAGCACTACCTGCGCTGTTGAATGGCTGCTCACCAGCAGGAGGCCTAGATATCGTGAGTGGCAAGCACCACTTAAAGACAGCCTGCACCTCTTAAAGGGAAAGTGCACTGTGGCTGCAGGAAGTGATGGGTGTCAATGGTGAAGTGAATCAGTACTGCAATATAGTGAAGCATGGCGATGATGGGAACTCTGGAATTTTTAATGAGCAACAACTTGGCTGCTCAAAGTTTACGGGACCCTTATAAGATACGGGTCTGAACAGAGATGAGAAATCACACACATAAAACACAGATGCAGGTCCTGTCCTTATGCTTATAAACTGTTGAGTTCTTTCAAAACATTGAATAAAGGTTGCACAGCATTACAACCCCCATCACCTACCTGCCAACAAACTCTTTCAATCAGTACCCAACTCTTCCAATTAGATGCTTCCTCTCACCCTCACACATTACTACTGTTGCAAGCTGCACACCCATAACTCACACTTCACACACACTGGCAGCTATTCAACCATGACAGCCACATCACCCAAACATCTTGCAGGACAATCACTGACTCACTTCCCGCTTTCTTGCAGGAGAAGGTGGCGCATAACAGTAGGCAGCAAGTGGCAGTGGCTCCATGGAACATGAACCTGCTGTCCTCTCTCAGGGTTGACAATTGTAAACAATTTTACAACACCAAGTTATAGTCCAGCAATTTTATTTTAAATTCACAAGCTTTCGGAGACTTCCTCCTTCCTCAGGTAAATGTTCAGGATCTCCTTGAAGCCTACGCATTTATACATATAGAACAATACATGGTGTTTACAGACTGCCCCTGCAACTGCCCGTTGCCAAGGCAATCACCGTGTTCAGACAGAGAGGTGTCACCTGCAGAACCCCCGAATACACATTCAACAAAAAAACAAACAGGGAAAAAAAACAGAGAAGAAAAACAGAGAGAGGCAGAAACATCCGGAAGGCAGAGAGAGCCAGCAAATGACCCATTATATTAAAAACAGATAACATTTGTTCGCTGGTGGGGTAACGTGTAGCGTGACATGAACCCAAGATCCCGGTTGAGGCCGTCCTCATGGGTGCGGAACTTGGCTATCAATTTCTGCTCGACGATTTTGCGTTGTCGTGTGTCTCGAAGGCCGCCTTGGAGTACGCTTACCCGAAGGTCGGTGGATGAATGTCCATGACTGCTGAAGTGTTCCCCGACTGGGAGGGAACCCTCCTGTTTGGCGATTGTTGCGCGGTGTCCGTTGTGGTGCACCCTCTCAGGGTGACAGCATTCCTGTCCCATCCCTGCTACTCCGCCAGTGCTCTTGCTGTTGCCTGTCAGCTAGCCAGCCCACTCCCTATAGAGTACTGAAAATTTATTAAAGGAACAGGACTAGGCCATTTAGCCCCTTGAGCCTGTTCCACCATTTAATGAGATCATGGCTGATCCTTGATCTAACTGCATATACCTGCCTTAGCCCCATATCCTTTAATATCTTTGGTCAACAAAAATCTATCAATCTCAGATTTAAAATTAACAATTGAGCTAGCATCAACTGCCATTTGCGGAAGAGAGTTCCAAACTTCTACCACCCTTTGCTTGTAGAAGCGTTTCCTAACTTCACTCCTGAAAGCCCTGGTTCTAATTTTTAGGCTATGTCCCTTAGTCCTAGTATTCAAGTATAGGAGACCTCCAAAAACAGGTACAAATGCATTCAGCAGCCAGAAGCAATAATCCAACACGAACCTGTAACTCCTGCATGATCCCTTTAAATGGCACTGGTGGTGGGGGGCCTTCCATGCTGTTTAAGACCTGTTCAGTTGTGCAAGGTTAAGACAGTGCGTTAGCTGGAGCGTGGAGTTCCAAAATCACATCTGTCCCTTTAAATCAGTGTTGCACACTGATCTACTGCATTACATGCTCTACATGCTGCCGGTATTCGTTAAGTGCGCTTGCGTAAAAACCTTTACCAAGATGGAGTCTTGCGCACGTCACGCCGGAAGTGTGCGCGCATATCACGGACGCCATTTTGGGTCCTTAGGAGTCCATGTAGCGCCAACAGAACGGGCCCTGTGCGGCGCAATTTAGCCCCCCGATGTCTTTGTTCATAATCCGCTATCCTGGCTGGCCCCCCATCTTGCACCCTCCGTAAACTTGAGCTCATCCAAAACTCTGCTGCCCGTATCCCAACTCGCACAAAGTCCTGTTCACCCAACATCCCTGTGCTCGCAGACCTACATTGGCTCCCGGTCCGGCAATGCCTCAGTTTTAAAATTCTCATTCTTGTTTTCAAATCCCTTTATGGCCTCGCCCCTCCTTATCGCTGTAACCTCCTCCAGACCTCCAACCCTCTGAGATCTCTGCGTTCCTCCAATTCTTGCGCATCCCCAATTTTCTTCGTTCCACCATTGCCAGCTGTGCCTTCAGCTGCCTAGGCCCTGAGCTCTAGAATTCCCTCCCTAAATCTCTTCACCTCTCTACCCCTCTCCTCCTTTAAGACACTCCTTAAAACCTACCTCTTTGACCAAGCTTTTGGTCACATGTCCTAATATCTTCTTATGTGGCTCGGTGTCAAATTTTGTTTGATAATCACTCCTGTGAAGCATCTTGGGACGTTTTACTACATTAAAGGTGCTATATAAATGCAAGTTGTTGTTGCCAAATGGATTGGTTCAGCTAGTAATGAAATAAACTGACAGTTTTTAAATGTGAGTTTATCATAATGCATTTGTGTCGGAATAAAGTTTGGGGCATATTGTTAAAGCCTGGCAGGAGAACAGTCATACATCTGTCTTTGGAGTGTTGCTGCGGCAACTGGAAATATAAAACACTACATAAAAATCAAAACTCCATTTAGATCAGTGAGACATGAACCAGATAAACACAAGCAAAGAAAATTAGATTCTAATACATTTTCATCAAACACATGCAATCAAGCCATTTTTAAGCACAATAAATAAGGTTATTGGAGGAACTGAAACTGCTATCATACTTCCATATAAACCTGTATATTAAAACTACCAAGGAAATTGGTATCACTACTTAACAAAATACTCAAACCACAAGTACTACTTCCGTTGAACACTCTAATTCTGTGTTTAGTTTCAAAAGGGCATCAGGTTTACTTCTGCATCTGGCTGTCTTGTACTTGCCACTTGTAAAAAGAAGAATTCTGTTTCCTTTATAGGTGGTTTTTAGAGCTACTAGATAGAGGAAGAAATTGCCACTATCTTCTCTATTCATTTTTGTCTTATTGGGATTGGCATATCCATACAATGCGGGTAATTTTGACTTTGGGTGATAGTGTAAAATGTGCGATATCCTGTTCAATGGAAATGAAAATTGGGAGAAATGTATAACAGGCAACTGAATCAGTATCACCTATTTAACACTACCACCAATGTCAAAATTACCCCATTATTTTTCCCTTCTTACCTTGGCGTTGTGTGGGAGCTTGTGTATGAAAATTGAAGATAAAAATAAATCACTGTTGATGTACAAGCATCTGCAGCATTGTGACTATGACCTGAAAAAGATTTTTCTAAATTTTAGGTTTTTTTCAGCCAGTCCTGAACAGTAGCCAGGGTAAGTAGTGATACAAGCTAGCCAGGGGAAGGAGAGTCAGGAGGAAATGGTGGTAATGCCTCTTGCGCATCCCCGATTTTAATTGCTCCACCATTGGCGGCCGTGCCCTCAGCTGCCTAGGCCCTAAGCTCTGGAACTCCCCCCCCCTAAATCTCTCTGCCTCACTCGCCTCCTTTAAGACCTACCTCTTTGACCAAGCTTTTGGTCACCTGTCCTAATATTTCCTGTGTGGTTTGGTGTCAAATTTTGTTTGATAATCACTCATGTGAAGCTCATGGGACGTTTTACTAAGTTAAAGGCGCTATATAAATGCATGTTGTTGTTGCTGTTAAACACTAGATTCATGAGTGAAATTTAACAGCTAGTCAGCTCCCAAAATCTGGATTGTATTGGAAGTTAGTCCAGATTGGTCTTATCCAATTGGAAACTCAAGCACATTGGCTGAGTATGGGTCATTTAGTATTCCAAAAGGATGCTGGATTTAGCAAATTACTTGCCAATCTGATGTCCTTCTGGAATAGTAAATGCAGCACAAGATCACAAGAGACTGCCTACCCCCAAGAAATGTGTTCAAAACAACAAGCTGCTAATTTGATATGCATTAGCTGAGACAAGCTTCCTTATTCCACAGACATTCTGCTTTACAACAAAAGGACTAATTGGTGTGGCAATGGGATTATGGGCAGATAAAAAAAGTCATGAATACTTCTTTGATAATGGCTAGTTTAGCTGGGTGCTAAGGCTGACCTAAAAGAATGAATGCTCTGAAAGAGAGATTGACCTAATTAATCTGAATGCAGTGCTTGGTTTCTGAATGCTCTTTACAGAGCTGCAGATATTGCAATTAAATTTAGTACTGTATAAATAAATTACTGAATTTCTGTAATCAAGTTTATCACAATTTAGAAAGAAAAGTTTTTATATTTTGTTCGGACTGTGACAGTGTGATTTCAAGGTTATTCATAATGTTGGAAAGATACATCTGTTGGCAACACAGATCTGAGGGAATCAGAATTTCCTTCTTTCCATGCACATGATTGCAGGAGGATTAATGGTAAGTGGAACTCAAAATACATGCTTTCTATTATTCTCATATTTCCTTGACCTTCCAAACAAATGGAATAAAGTATGTCAGGAATTGGAGCTGTATGAAGTTGCCAGTGTTGTTACTGGAAACTCTACTAGGCGCAAGTGGATAGGCTATTCAAATTAGATAGGTTAGGGAGAACTAGGGAACATAAGTATAAGTTACAAAAGCAAAGAAGTAGATTAGATGCTAGGAAGTACTTCATTTCGGAGTTGCCGACCTTTGTTGCTGGCATCTTCTGAGTGCA
The DNA here is from genome assembly GCF_035084215.1 of Heptranchias perlo. Lineage (NCBI taxonomy): Eukaryota > Metazoa > Chordata > Chondrichthyes > Hexanchiformes > Hexanchidae > Heptranchias > Heptranchias perlo. Next base: position 56,324,324 of record NC_090334.1, read on the forward strand.
GTTTAGCTGCAAGTATTCAAAAGAGAGATGGACGAGTTCCTGAGAGTTATTAATATATCTACATATAGAAGGTAGGTGGATCATCAAGGGTTGTCATCGAGTCATTGTGGTCTCTTGGAACTGGTTGGATCATCTTTTAGAATCAAAGAGGAATTTTTTCCAAAATTGGCCTAAATTTTTTTTCTGTGTTTTGCCTCCTACTAGGAGATTGCATGGCTGCGTAGGGGGAATGGCAGTGATGGTGTGCAGATGTTACATCACACTTGTCAATCTCATTGGAATATCTATATTGGATCAGCTGGTCTTTACCTATTTGCCTTTCATGTATGTACATATATTTGTAAAGTTACTGTTATACAAAATTAAGTGGGATAACTACTAAATGGACCAAGAAGCTTTATTGTGGTGTGCCAAATTGGTTCTAATGCCGTTGTTATACTAGGACATTTCTACCAATCATTTCCATGTGAACATCATAGTAAGCATATATAACATCATATTAAACAGAATGTTTCCAGTAGATGAGCTGTCTAGAACGAGGAGACACAGATATTGAATTAAATGTGAGAGTTTAGAACAGAGAGGGCTGTGAGGTTACAGAATGCACTAACAGAGGTACTGATTGAAGCAAAGACCATGTCAACATTTATGAATAGGTTAGACAGGTGGTTGAAGGAATGGGAGATAATGTGATATGGGAACAGGGTGGGCAAATTGGATTAGGACTGTTGCTCGTGTGGAGGATAAACATCAACAAGACTGGTTGGTAATATGCAATAATCAGCAGTCAATTTATTGGAGACTGTTCTGCCTTAAGTGAACCCCAATAAATAGATGAGGTGAATTGACATAGTACCAGGATTACTCCAGGATAACAGTCACATCTGGCACTGTGCCTCATTATCTGAAGTGTGCTATATTGTGACAACATATATCATGAAACTATTCTTTCTACTGATGTGACTCTGACCCCAATATCATGATGCACTCAATTTAAGTGTGTAACTGGGTAAAGTAGTTTACACACAATGAACCCTCCAGTTTCCTTGAAAACCATTGTGCATTATCAGATATATACAAACTCCAGGTGAGCAGGACATTAGAGCACTGCTAAGTCTGAGCAGTGTGCTCCTGTCAATGTAAGTGACGCAATATTGTTTAATGTGCCTCAGCAGCACTAGCATCCTAAATTTGGTATGGGTATACAATTCTCTTTACACTCTGCCTTTGGCATAGGTGGGGGTATGGAAATTTTAGCATACTGATGGCAAAAAAACAATATAACTAACCTGATAGAGTTTTTTGATGAAGTAACAGAGAGGGTAGATGAGGGCAATGCAGTTGATGTGGTGTATATGGACTTTCAAAAGGCGAGTGATAAAGTGCCGCATGGTGGGCTTATCATCAAGATTGCCGTCCATGGAATAAAGGGGGCAGTAGCAAGGTAGATACAGAATTGGCTAAGTGACAGGAAACAGGAAGTAGTGGTGAATGGTTGTTTTTCAGACTGGAGGGAGGTGTACAGCCAAGTCCAAGTCATTAATAAATATCAAGAAAAGCAGTGGTCCCAGCACCGACCCCTGGGGAACACCACTGTAGAATCATAGAATCATATGATTCTATGATTCTATGATTCTACAGTGGTGTTCCCCAGGGGTCGGTGCTGGGACCACTGCTTTTCTTGATATTTATTAATGACTTGGACTTGGCTGTACAGGGCACAATTTCCAAATTTTCAGATGACACAAAACTTGGAAGGGTAGTGAACAGTGAGGAGGATAGTGATAGGCTTCAAGAGGACATAGACAGGCTGGTAGCATGGGCAGACAACGTGGCAGATGAAATTTAACGCAGAAAAATGCGAAGTGATACATTTTGGTAGGAAGAACGAGGAGAGGCAATGTAAACTAGAGGGCACAACTTCAAAAGGGGTAGAGGAACAGAGAGATCTGGGGGTATATGTGCACAAATCATTGAAGGTGGCAGGGCAGGTTGAGAAAGCAGTTAAAAAAGCATATGGGATCCTGGGCTTTATAAATAGAGGCATAGAATACAAAAGTATGGAAGTCATGATGAACCTTTATAAAACACTGGTTCGGCTACAACTGGAGTATTGTGTCCAGTTCTGGGCACCGCACTTCAGGAAAGATGTGAGGGCCTTGGAGAGGTTGCAGAAGAGATTTACTGGAATGATTCCAGGGATGAGGGACTTTAGTTACATGGATAGACTGGAGAAGCTGAGGTTGTTTTCCTTGGAACAGAGACAGTTGTGAGGAGATTTGTTAGAGGTATTCAAAATCATGAAGGGTCTAGACAGAGTAGATAGAGAGAAACTGTTCCCATTGGCAGAAGGGTCAAGAACCAGAGGACATAGATTTAATGTGATTGGCAAAAGAACCAAAGGTGACATGAGGAAAAACTTTTTTTACACAGCGAGTGGTTAGGATCTGGAATGCACTGCCTGAGGGGGTGGTGGAGGCAGATTCAATTATAGCCTTCAAAATGGAACTGGATAAGTACTTGAAAGGAAAAAAAAAATGCAGGGCTACAGGGATAGGGCAGGGGAGTGGAACTAGCTCGATAACTCTTGCATACAGCCAGCGCAGTCTCAATGGGCTGAATGGCCATTCAAGGCTGAGATGAGGAGGAATTTCTTCACGCAGAGGATTGTAAATCTTTGGAATTCTCTACCCCAGAGGGTTGTGGATGCTGAGTCGTTGAATATATTCAAGGCTGAGATGAATAGCTTTTTGGACTCTAGGGGAATCAAGGGATATGCAGATTGGGCGGGAAAGTGGAGTTGAGGTTGATGACCTGATTGAATGGCGGAGCAGGCTCGAGGGTTCGTATGGCCTACTCCTGCTCCTACTTCTTATGTTCTGATACTTTCAATTTCTTATCTTCATCTCTTTCAAATATTTATCCAATTTTTCCTTCAAAGATGCCTCAACCACTCTCTGTGACAAAGCATTCCATGTTTTAAAGACCCTCCATGTAAAGAAATGTATCTTAGCCTCTCTCCCCACTTTCTCAGTGATAATTTTAGTGATAAGCAGAGGGGACTGTAATTTTAAATTGATAATTCCTCGTCATTGACTCCCCAACCAGAAGAAATTTTATTTTTTTCCTTTTGACTCTATCCAAATTCTACATAATTTTAAAAACCTCTATTAAATCTCCTCTTAGCCTTCTCTGCTCCAGTGGAAATAGTCTCAGTATCTCAAGTCTCTCCTCATAACCAAAGTTTCCTATTTCTGGCACCATCCTGATGAATCCATGCTGTTGGCTCTATGTGGTGTCAATGTCCTTTCTATAATGGAAAGACCAAAACTGCAGAATTATGACTGTGGCCTAACCAATATTTTGTATAAATTCATCCTTGCTTCTTTACTCTTGAACTCTATGAATCTATTTACAAAACCCCAAATCCTATTGGCCAGTTTAATAGTTTTATCCAGCTGCACTCACTTTCAGGGAATTATGTATTTGAACCATTAAGTCTTTGCGTTCATCCACCAGGGTATTTCCATTAAATGTGCATTCCCAAAATGTCTGACCTCACATGTATCCACGTTAAATTGCATTTGTCTCCTGTGTGCCCATTCTCGCCACCTGAGGTCTTTCAGATCCAGCCCCAACAGGCGTCATAGGCTATTCCACCACTCTCCCTTCCAATATTTTGTCTCCGGGACTGGGAAGTGACCAGGATGCCAAACGTTATCTATCCTCCTGTATGGCGATGAGATTTAGGTCGCTGTGCTGCTTTCTTGATCACCTTTTAAATGCAACCCGGAAATAGCCACCCACACTATGGTGAACCTAGAGGACCTGTTCTTTTTAAAGCGTTAAGGATTCACCGTCACCAAATATAATGGGAAATATGATTGACAGGCGTTCATAGTTAAGCTAAGCCTTAAAAGTGTACAGAGACCCAATGCTCATCCGAGGGATGAACGATTTTCGTTTCTTGGAAGCTATTGTAAAGTGATGGTTCGATTTTCTTTCTGATTGATCGCGCTCGAATGAAACGTTTGAAACAAGTGCTGAGAGGTCAAGACAGATGTGATCTGGATTATTGCACTTCCTCCCATTTAATCCGTGGTGCCTGCGCTTGACTTGGTTTGGTGAGATCACAACGAGAGCACGTACTCTGAATGTATTACACGCGATCTTCACATCTATAACTTCACTGCACTGGCCGTGTTGAAAGAGCACTGCCTGGGTCTTTAACTCTGTGTGGGCTTCTTACCTGACACACTGCTCGGCATCGAAATGTGTTATTTGAGAGGAAGCCTTGAGGAAAGTATATACTGTATTACACTCTAGGATAGAGGGGCGTTTAGGACATTAACAGCGTTCAGTTTAAATACTCTATGGTTCAAAGTGAAGTTTATGAAAGGGCTACCGAGATTAGTGAAGGTGTCCAAAGTATAGTGATACATAAACACTAATATCAAACAACCTAATCAATATATAATATTGATATAGGTTGTTCGATAATATTCTCCAAAGCCAAGAACAATTTGGGAATTTGATATGCTAATGTTTCGGCTTTTCCACAATAAATCTGTTGTACGCAGTTGTATGTTTTGCACAAGGGTTATCTCTAATGTTTTCATGCAGCTTTACAATTTTTAGTTTCCCTTTGCGACTTAAAACCTTTTACAGCTTGTGTTACTTTTATTTTCGCTTGCAGCTACTCTTATCAGACGTCGAACGGCAAAATCTTCAAAATGTGTGTGTGTAATTGCAGGATTTATATTCTGAACAGATCCTGAAAACAATATTATCGAACGGATCCAATGGTTTAGAACGATATTAACTTCATTGCCCTGTACTAGTAACTGGATTTTCAGCACCTCGGACAGCTTCAGTGGATGTGTGATTGTAATAAACTGCCTCTATATTACGGACATATAACGTGGGGAAAGTTTATTATATAATATATTGCACTAGCGTTATTATTTTGAACCACCGGAAACACGGTAGGACGGCAGGAGTCAAAAGCAAAGGATCTTTAGAAAAAAAGATGGGTTTTGTAATATAATGGATTTTGGAGTATATCGGAGGAAGTTTTTTCTCTCTGCTTTAAGTGTAGCAAAATCATAAATGTATTTATAAAGAATGGGTTTACAATTTCACTAAACCAAAGACACATGGGAAATATCGGTACACTGTTCGCCCGCTTTCCTCATGTATACGAAAAGAGAAAAACAAAGATTCCCTAAAATTCTGTGCTCAAACAACCAAAATAAAGTCTGATTAACCGAATTAAAGTAAGTTCTCTCTCACATATGTGTGTGTGAGTTTCAGTTTTTTTTCTATTATAAATTCCTATGTCCACATTTAGAATGTAAACTTGTCGCATTGTAGCACTTGTACTGGGGGAGGATGTAATTACACATGGTAGGTTAAAATGGGCAAAGGAATATATAATTGTAAGCTGACAGGATTTGTATGCAAGTGTATATATTTATATAGAGATAAACATTGATGTTTAGCACACGTTAGGTCCTCAGGTGTCACATTTCAAGCATCATATTTGATATACAGGATGCTTGCACCTGAATGACTGAATTGTCATTTTCATAACAACAAACCATAGTCAGGGAGGAAACACACCAAGAACAAGCTGGAATGAAAACCACCAAAGACCAAAAATATGAATCTAAATGGGAACGCAGCAACAGCTAACAATCAAATTACATAAATATTATTTGAAACTCCTTTCAGTTGTCATCTTGGTTTCTCCATTAAGTTGAGTACTTACTACTGGCAATAAAGTTATAATGTAATCAAGACACAAAAAATTACAACACATACAAGAAAACAAATACATTTTCTAAACAGTAACAATTACTATGTTTGAAATCCCTGTAACAATGTTTTTCCTTGGAGACCTACATCTATGTAAGAAGTCTCAGCCAGAAGTTCATGACGTTTCCCATAGCCATCACTCTGATATGGAAAAATGCTACAAGTTGCAGCATGCATTTTTCTTTAAAATTTGCAAAATTTTAAAATTATGGTTGCTAGCAAGACTGGCCATTCACAAAGCTTGCTGTTTGTAATCCTTTCCCCCTCCTAGATGAAAAATGACAGCAGGTAAGAACTTTAAGGAGTGATTATTAAAAGCGGTTATGGTAATTTCAATTTGGGCTTTTTTGTATAATAGGCAAAAGCAGAGTAATGCATGATCACCAACATTTTCTGAGATAATACTGAAATCAAAAACAGTATACACTATATACTGGTTGATCTTCTACAACCATAGCAGGCAAGTACAATAAGGAATCCATTTGAATAGCGGAACAGGTCCGATGGGCTGAATGACCTACTTGTGTTCCTATGAAGCTGAACCCAGATAGAGTTAAATAAAATGGTTTGTAGAGAAGGACTCAGAGTAGGTCCTTACAGTTTGTATTGTATGCTAAATTCATTTTTTTAATTGTTTATCTCAAAACTCAAACATCCATGATTTATATAAAAAGTAGCAGTTTTGGAAGGACTGTATCATAATTTTAATTTCTCTGAGCTCATAAAGGCGCAATAAGTGAGATACAAATTGTAAATTATCCTTCGCTTTTACTCTCTGATCGCTGTTGAAGGAACATTACCCATCAACTGTCATGTATTCTTGAGTGAGTGAGTTGACTATGATAGATTGGGAAGCTTCATTAAAAGGCATGATGGTGAATAGGCAATGGCTAACATTTAAGGAATGAATGCATGAATTGCAACAGTTATACATGCCTTTCTGGTGCAAAAATACAAAAGGAAAAGCGGCCCAACCATGGCTAACAAAATAAATTAAGGATTGTATCAGATCCAAAGAGGAGCCATATAAAGTTGCCAGAAAAAGTAGCAAACCTGAGGATTGGGAACAGTTTAGAATTCAGTAAAAATGGACCAAAAGATTGATTAAGAGGGGAAAAATAGAGTATGAGAGTAAACTTGCAAGGAACATAAAAGTGGACTGTAAAAGCTTCCACATGTATGTAAAAAGAAAAAGATTAGTGAAGACAAATGTATATCCCTTACTGTCAGAAACGGGAGAATTTATAATGGGGAAAAAGGAAATGGCAGAGCAATTAAACAAATAGTTTGGTTCTGTCTTCACAGAAGAGGACACAAATAACTTCCCAGAAATACTAGGGAAACAAGGGACTAGTGAGAAGGAGGAATTAAAGGAAATTAGTATTAGTGAAAAAATAGTGCTAGAGAAATTAATAGGGACTGAAAGCTGATAAATCTCCAGGGCCTGATAATCTGCATCCCAGAGTACTAAAAGAGGTAGCCATGGAAATAGTGGATGTATTAGTTGTCATCTTCCAAAATTCTATAGATTATGGAACAGTTCCTGCAGATTGGAGAGTGGCAAATGTAACCCCACTATTTAAAAAAGGGGGGAGAGAGAAAACACAGAACTACAGACCGGTTAGCCTAACATCAGTAGTAGGGAAAATGCTAGAGTCCATTATAAAGGATATGATAACGGAAACTCAGAAAATATCAACGAGATTAGACAAAGTCAACGTGGATTTATGAAAGGGAAATCAAGTTTGACAAACCTACTGGCATTTTTTGAGGATGTAACTGGTAGAATAGATAAAGGAGAACCAGTGGATGTGGTTTATTTGGATTTTCAGAAGGCCTTTGATAAAGTCCCACATAAGAGGTTAGTGTGCAAAATTAAAGCACATGGGATTGGCGGTAATATACTGGCAAGGATTGAAAATTGGTTAACAGACAGGAAACAGAGAGTAGGAATAAATGGATCTTTTTCAGGGTGGCAGGCAGTGACTAGTGGGGTACCGCAGAGATCAGTGCTTGGGCCCCAGCTATTCACAATATATATCAATGATTTGGATGAGGGAACCAAATGTAATATTTCCAAGTTTGCTGATGACACAAAACTAGATGGAATTGTGAGTTGTGAGGAGGATGCAAAGAGGCTTCAAGGCGATTTAGACAAGTTGAGTGAGTGGGTAAATACATGTCAGATGCAGTATAATGTGGATGAATGTGAAGTTATCCACTTCGGAAGGAAAAACAGAAAGGCAGTGTATTATTTAAATGGTGATAGATTGGGAAATGTTGATGTACAAAGGAACCTGGGTGTCCTTGTACTCCAGTCACTGAAAGCAAACATACAGGTGCAGCAAGCAATTTGGAAGGCAAATGGTATGTTGGCCTTCATTGCAAGAGGATTTGAGTACAGGAGCAAGGATGTCTTATTGCAGTTATACAGGGCCTTGGTGAGACCACACCTGGAGTATTGTGTGCAGTTTTGGTCTCCTTACCTAAGAAAGGATATACTTGCCTTGAGGGAGTGCAGCGAAGGTTCACCAGACTGATTCCTGAGATGGCAGGACTGTCATATGAGCAGAGATTGGGTCAACTTGGCCTGCATTCACTTGAGTTTAGAAGAATGAGATCTCATTGAAACATATAAAATTCTGATAGGGCTAGACAGACTGGATGCAGGGAGGATATTTCCCCTGGCTGGGGGGGTCCAGAATAAGGGGTCACAGTCTCAGGTTATGGGGTAGGACATTTAAGACTGAGATGAGAAGTTTCTTCACTCAGAGGGCGGTGAACCTGTGGAATTCTCTACCACAGAAGGCTGTGGAGGCCAAGTCACTGAATATATTTAAGAAGGAGCTAGATAGATTTCTAGACACAGAAGAGATAGAGGATCAGCCATGGTCATATTGAATGGCGGAGCAGGCTTGAAGGGCCAAATGGCCTACTCCTGCTCCTATTTTTTATGTTTCTATGTTTCTAGGCCAACATACAAAGATAAACAGTCAATGTTATTAAGACTCATGGTAATATGCCATTACTGTACTTAGACAAATCAACCTTACCTTAAAATTCTCATCCTTGTGTTCAAATCCTTCCATGGACTTGCTCCTCCCTATCTATGTAACCTCTTCCAGCCCTTCAACCCTTGGCGATCTCTGCGCTCCTCCAATTCTGGCCTCTTGCACAGCCCCAATTTTCATTGCTCCACCATTGGTGGTCATGCCTTCAACTGCCTAGGCCCTGAACTCTGGAATTCCCTTCTTAAACCTCTCTGCATCTCTCTCTTCTCCTTTAAGAAGCTCCTTAAGCCTTACCTTTTTGACCAAGTTTTTGTTCACGTCCTAATATCTCCTTATGTGGCTTGGTGTCAAATTGTGTTTGATAATGCCCATATGATTTGCCTTGGGATGTTTTACTACATTAAAGGCGCTATATAAATGCAAGTTGTTACCATCTGGCCCTTGATATTGTAAAGCCAACTGAAGCATTCTAAGACACTGCTACAATGGGAGTGCTAATAAAATTTTGATTTACTAGTAACTAGTTTGTGCCACGTTCATATAATTGTAATAATTTTAAAACAATTTTTATTACATTTGATCGTTTAGCACTTTGTCATAAAGACAAAGGATAGTGATTTTTTAAAATTCAAAGTGGTTGTGATACCATGGAATATTACCCGATATAACTTGAAAGGAGAAATATTTAGTAAAAGTAAAGACAGACTTGCATTTATATAGCACCTTTCATGACCTCAGGATGTCCCAAAACGCTTTACAGCTAATAAATTACTTTTGAAGTGTAGTCGCTGTTGTAATGTAAGAAATGCGGTAGCCAATTTGCGCACAGCAAGGTCCCACAAACAGCAATGTGATAATGACCAGATAATCTGTTTGTGATGTTGGTTGAGGGATAAATATTGGCCAGGACACCTGGGAGAGCTCCCCTTCTCATCTTTGAAATATTGCCATGGGAACTTTTAAGTCCACTTGAGAGGGCAGACCTGGCCTCCGTTTAAAGTCTCATCTGAAAGACTGCACCTCCGACAGTGCAGCACTCCCTCAGTGGTGCACTAGAGTGTCAACCTAGATTTCGTGCTCAAGTCGCAGGAGTGCCAAAACGACAATTGAAGGTTATTGGCTGAACTTTAAAAATGGATAACTAATTGTTACTGAAAGGTATCTATACTGCCAAATGAATAGCCCCTTCTTGCAATGTCAAGCATCTATAGGGCGACTATAAGCCTCGATTGTTTAACTTGATTTATAAAAATAACAGCTAATTATTTAGGGTCGCAAAATCCTTTATGAAAAGAGCCGAAGCATTTTGTGCAAAAGCCTGTCTTATCTATACCGAGCAGCAGGATTCGAAACAGTTTGACATTTGCACTTCCCCTGTGATCATAACCAAGCAAGGGGAGTAAAGGCAGCAGAGCCCCTGACCTACAGAGATCACAGGCATTTAACGGACATAAAACCAGAAAATGCTGGAAACACTCAGCAGGTCAGGCAGCATCTGTGGAGAGGGAAACAGAGTTAACGTTTCAGGTCGATGACTTTTCATCAGAACTAGTCTGTGTAACGGAACAATGTAAAGTGACAGTGCATACGAACACTTCAGTTGGTTTTACAATATCAAGGGGGCCAGGTGGTAAAGTTTTTTTTTTATTCGTTCACGGGATGTGGGCGTCGCTGGCAAGGCCGGCATTTATTGCCCATCCCTAATTGCCCTCGAGAAGGTGGTGGTGAGCCGCCTTCTTGAACCGCTGCAGTCCGTGTGGTGACGGTTCTCCCACAGTGCTGTTAGGAAGGGAGTTCCAGGATTTTGACCCAGCGACGATGAAGGAACGGCGATATATTTCCAAGTCGGGATGGTGTGTGACTTGGAGGGGAACGTGCAGGTGGTGGTGTTCCCATGCGCCTGCTGCCCTTGTCCTTCAAGTTGATTGGTCTACCTACTGTAAGGACACATTACCATGAGTCTTAATAACATTATTGGGTTCGCAGTTCTGATGAAAGGTCATGGACCTGAAACGTTAACTCTGTTTCTCTCTCTACAGATGCTGCCTGACTTGCTGAGTGTTTCCAGCATTTTCTGTTTTTATTTCAGATTTCCAGCGTCCGCAGTATTTTGCTTTAGCATTTAGCGGACAATGACTCCCGTTTTAAACGTTTACTTCAGTGGTTAATCGGATGTATAAAATATCTTGAGTAATTCCAATGTTTATGCCATTCAGTGCCAACTCTTCCTTTGGACTGAATTCAGGGATATTCCTTTATTTTTAAGACTTCGAAACTTCACTAAGCTGCAATTTGTTGTTTAAGCAGGTTTCATGCTAATAAGATGGGATATAGTATGTTGAATGTCAGGATTAAGACAAAGAACATTCCACCCAGAGGGCATCTTCTATCAATTATTATTAAAGGCAACAAAACGGCATCATATGTTGAATTCACATACTTATGTACACTTAACACCCACATTCAAACACACGCGAAATAGAGTGCCCCAACGTACTCTTTGTGGTTCCGTTGAATTCCCCATGTTATATTAACATAAATGAGGCCGAATCAAATTTACAAAACATGGCTATGGATACAAGTGTATTCTAACGGTTCTATGTCACTTTCTCTTTGCTTAATATACCAATTGGCTTTTAAAATTTGTCTTTAGGGCCTCGTGCCATATCATTGTAAATAAATATTTAAGTCTTTGACAATAGGAGCATCCGTTGATCCGGCTACCCTTAGTTCATTTTAAAAAGACAACAAACTGATTGCAAAACGAACTGTTTTTGTTGGACTTCTGCAATTCAATTTGCTTTGAACTAAGTTTAACGGCAGTAAATGGGATTGCACTGATTCTAAGTCTACGTGTTACTCAGCCTGTTGGCCAGTAGAGTGCAGTCAGAACATTAATACTGCAAGAGGTACCTAACTGGCCGCATCTACAGAACTGTATATTTAATATCTATAAGTTTATGTTTTGATAAAAACCATTGACATTTAATTGTTCTACTGTGATAAAGAGCTGGATAGTGCCTCTGGGACTGTATTCCACGTATAGAAACGAAGTGATTCTTTTTTTATTGCTCCCCAGATTATTTACATAATACAAAATGGAAAACTTATCAAGGAGCTTCGTTCATTCCCGTTTTTTTGCTGCTAACGAATCGGCATTCCCGGGAGTTAGATGGATGCGGTGCAGCAATACTGTAAGGTGCATGTTAGCTCATTCTGTTGGTCAATGGAATTGCAGCTTTTCTTCGGTCGGGCATGGCATGTGCTCGATCCAGCAAAGCACAAAAAGCACAGTCATTGACGGAAGGCGTTAAACTAATTGACTATTCACAGGAATGGGTCTGTATGTAGCTGCACGCTAGCACCTGTCAAGAAACCCAGCAATGAGCAAAGGCTACAAAAAGTGTCCCAATAAGCAGAGCGCCGGCGATAATTATCATGTCAGCCGCTGCTGCCAGCGACCATACTTTACTGTTAAAGCCGGGTTTCATTTGTTTGAAGCTTTCTGGATTCCAATTGCTGACAATGATTATGACATAATATTAATAGGAAACACTCGGTGTAAAATATGTCATTCATTGCTGAGCTGCACACTGATGTTATTACAAGGATAGAATACCTTGGCAATGGAGCACGGACATGTGTGGAAATCAATGATTGCACTGTTTGAAAGCTGCGAGAACTTGGACACAATGAAAGAATAAGCCCTTATTATTACTACGAATAGACTCTTTCAGGAATGAATCGTTTATATATTTCATCACCCTGTCCATTCAATCTGCAACTAAGGCATTGTCGTTATAAAGTGTTAAAAGACCAAAGCAGTATGGCACTATTAGAATGCATGCCATAGGGCCAAGCATCGGAACAACCGAGGCACTGACATAAGTAAGATGAGATCATATAAAGATACTGCGCCGTACAATACGTGCATGCTGCCTGGTACATATTTATAAAACCGGGGTTTCGTTTGAATTGACGCAGCGATTTCAAATATATATTTGCCATTTCTCCGTGAAAAGTTACCCGAATGGTAAGATTATTAAAAAATTGATTTATTAACCAATGTATTAATTATTGGGGAAAATATGAGTTGAAGCTTCAATTTGCCCTTTGATACTTAGTGTGTTTATTTAACTTATTTGCACTAAATACAGTTAACTCCAACCTGGATAATTTTGGAACAAGTAGACTAAATGATAGTATATGGGTATGTTCACAAATGACGAGGTTGGTGTTGAACATCTATGGACTCTATATAACGCACACACGCGGGTTTATTACTAGTCAGATTTCAGTTGGACCGTTAAGCCGGCCACTTGTGAACAGACAATACTGTGGAGGATATCATTAGCTGTGGCAGTGATCGTCCTCAGTGTAGCAGAATGTGAGCACTCTCTCAGCATTGCCTTGCTACAGCAGTATCTTGGAGAAAGCTCCTGTCTATGTGGCTTCAGTTATAGAAAGCGGCATCCACTCCCGCAGACGCAGCAAAAACGGGGACTCAAACCATAAACCGGTGTTAGTCTCTCACTGGAGAATGCAAATCGAGGTGATATCGGCGAACTCGTGTAAACAGCCGTGGCTCCAAGAACGGACCTATGATTTAGTGAAGGGTGCACTGCATCAGATAGCACACGCCAACGTCTCCCTGGACTGGTTCGCCTGTGTGTAGTTCTGCAAGCTGTATGACAATTGAGCCTCTTAAAGAAATATTGTTATTAAAATGTCAGCGTAAATGTTGTCATATCGTGTTTGCAACCTATTTTGTTTCACTAATTATTTAAGGAAGGGGTGTTCGGGTTTTGTCAATCTGTATGTAGCTCGGAGTACACATAACATGAACTCATCACGTGATGGCGTCTGCGGGAATTTGATTCCATCTATTCTGTTTTAAGGAGATTGCACTCCGAGACCAACCTGGAGCCATGTACCATTCCCCTGCGGTATGTTTCCTGGGAGCACGTTTACACCCAGCGGCGCTACAGTGATATCGTTTTCACTTTTTTGAACTTCTTAGGACAAGTGAAACAGTGTGGAGACATGTTAAATCAAAGGGGTGAACTCAACCAGAAAGGCTCGCATTCAGAAATGATTTGTCTAATGTTGTGCCATTACTAGAAATGCAAGGACAGCAAATATTTAGGATGTTAATGTTTATGTTATTATCCCGCCAGCATGGAGAATACTTGTGTTGTACAACGACAATTTATGTATAAATGAACTGAGAAAATGGGTCATATACTCGTTCAAACCTATTGATTCCAGTCCCTTATTGTACTATTGATGAGTTATTAATTTACCACATCTCAACAATATTGCGTCTCTGACAATATGGTTACAGAGTAATGGCAATGTGAGAAAACTGTGTGGTTTTTTATATTTTTGGTTTCCATACAAACCGTATTTGACATAACTGCGTCTGGATGCTGGATTGCAGTGTAATATTTCCCTTAACCTCGTTTTGTTGAAATTGCCAATTCAGTCGTAAATTGGTATCAATAAGCAGGAGCCGGATAAATTAAATCTCATTCGCATCTTCAATTTTGATAAATGTTATTATTATCCCTAAATCCAATAATCAAGGTTTTGTTGGAGCTTCCAGTCTTTTAATAGGCAGGGTCTTATCATTCTACAATTCTTAGTTTAATTCTATACTTATATAAGACAATTACTGAATCAATATTATAGTTTTATTCTTTATCTATCTATAGTGTCTTTATGGTGCTTATCAAGGTAATAGGAATGAATGCTAGGAAATGGAACATTTTTCCCATTTTTGCACCCAATGGCAATAGCAGTCCCAGGTCAAGCAGAGTGCAATTTAGATGGGTTTTTGAGTGCCTCCCAACTCAGAACTACCCTGTGTTTTGGGTGAGATATTAGAACAAGGCCCCGCCTGCCTGCCCCCCGCTCAGGTGGACATAAAAGATCCCATATCATTTTTGGAGAAGAGCAGGGAGTTCTCCTGGTGTTCTGGCCAAAATCCCTCCCTCAAACAACACCACCAAAAACAGATTGTCTGGTCATTCATCAATCTGTGGGACCCTGCTGTCACATAACTGCACGTCACAAGTAATCAATTCTCTGGAGCTCCAGAGAAGGTGAAATGACGCTTTATAAGTGCAAGTTTTTTTTTATTTTACCCGAGCCTCCCCCAACACAAAAATCAACTTATCTGATTGAGATCAGGCAATCAGTCCAAAGTCATAAGCGGTTTCGTGCCGTGGACTTGCATTCATGAGTAATTGACTTTCACACAATCATTTGATTTTTGACTCCTATCAGCTACAATGCACGCGGCCAGCTGTCCACATGGCTGGGAATGGAGGCAGGCAAAACCCTACGCCTGTGCACTGAAATGTTGATAGAGAGCCCTGTTTCCTGGCTTCAGGCACGTGTCAGTTTCTGTTTGTTGAGAAGAACTGACAGAAAGACAATGCTTTTTCAAATAGTGTCCTATCTCCTGGAGGAGGTGGAGACAAGTGGCATCTCCTTATGGTGAAGTTGGGTACAGCCTGGCTCATTAATGGGACCTGGGCAGATACTCTTCTGACTGAGTGGCGGGATTCTTTCTACTCAGCTCCAGATAAACCTGCAAGCCATGCTTTGTCCTGTTGGACGAGCAACAGGAAGCTCACTGCTGCCCTGTGCTGGTAAACTGCACACTTTTACTGGTTAAACTCCAACAGTGCCTTGTGTATTCTTGGGCATTCCAAAACCTTGGCTCGCGTCAACCTGCACCTAAACTCTCTAAACTTATGTAAATAGGATGCCTTCTAGGCCACAAGCTCTGGAATTCCCTCCCCAAACTTCTCCACCTTTATCCCTTTAAAACGCTCCTTAAAACCTACCCTTTGACCAAACTTTTAGTCACCCTCCTGATATCTCAATCTTTTTCTGATCACACTCCTGTGAAGCGCCTTGGACGTTTTACTACATTAAATGCGCTATATAAATGCAAGGTAAAGAGTGCATGTTCAATATCTGGCAAACAAAAATCCACCTATATGGAATCCTTAGTTGCTTGGTTAGTTGAATTTAAGCATTAGGATCGGTGACTTTGCAAGTCAGAGATCCAGCTTATGAAAAAAGTTAGCTAGCACATACTTAAGTGTGGACCACTGTACCACTAAAATTTTTATCTTCAATTTACTTTACAAGGTTAGCGTCAATGGCTTGAGTGCCATCAGAAGCAGCGATGTAAACATTTTTAAATAAACGTGGCACTGCCAGCGTTGTTGGCGGCATCAAAACTCCTCCATGGGGTGAGTTTCACTGGTTGTCTCTGATAGCAAAGTGCTGCCAGCTGCAAAGACGAATGACTGCTTCCTCCCTCACTTCTGTCAGGTGGTTATGGCCATAGCCATTGGAGTTCAGTATGTGCTTTCACTAGAATTGATCCATATGGACCTTTTTCTGAAATCTAGGTGTGGCCCGACCAGAATCACAAAGACACGTTCGCACCTTCTGAGCAACTGCACAAATCTTGTCTGTCCAGTTGTTCTGCATTCTATTATTGCTGAATCGCCCTACTGTATATACAAAGGACAAATTTTGTGCAACTGGCAAAACTGCAGAATAAAATGTAATGTATTATAAATAGAGTAACAAAAAGTGTCTGTAGGGTGGGAGGACTCCAGTCTAAACTGATTTGTCACTGAAGACGCTGGATGGTGAAGTCGGTCTCAGGACAGACACAGCTCTTTGCAAATGTCCCTCACATGAGGACCTACATTAAACAATTGGTGATGAGTAAGTCTAGTATGTGCCTCTGGGCTAGAACATCAGGGTGCCGAACATAAGTTGCTCTGCATAGATCTTTCCACCGTGATGAAGACAGATATCCATCATATAGCCGAAGAGGAACCCTAAGACCTGTCCAACAACCAACTAGTGACTATCCTTGCGGAGGTGGTGGGACGTAGCTAATATTTTGGGGGTTGAGGTGACGCCATGATATCATGCCTGGAACCTAGGAACTGAATCAGCCTCGATAATCTGATATCCGAACCAGCCAGGTGCTCAGTACACCAGGGAACTGTTGATGATTTACTAGCCTGCTTGGCTTACTAATGAAACCTGGAGGTTAGACATGTCACTCGGGACCAGTTGGCTGCAGATAACTCTACATGCCAATGCTACAAAGGAAGTGTGGTTCTAACTGGAAAACCAATGGGAGGCTTACCAGGGGTTTGTGTTGGGAGGCTGCATGGTTCCATCAGTATCCCTGCACACATTTGAGCATCGCTAAGCCTTAGCTGTGCCAACCTGCATCTAAGCTGTTAGTCAAGCGGGGTGTGTCCCAATGCAAAGAGAATGCTCTGTTTACTGGACAAAATACATTTTACCTGAATGGATTTCTTAGTAGCTCTGCTCGGAGACTCTTAAACTTAATGATGGGTTTCCACGTGTGTCAGGTACCCAGTTGGCCAAAAAAGTAAAAAATTTTATAAGTTAAAAAGTGTTTCACACCAGCTGCAATTATACGCAAAAGCAAAACCAAGCACCACCATCACAACTTGGAAGTGATCTGGTGACCAACTAACAACGCCCTCTTGGCCTTTTGGTACTGGTATCTCAGTAATGGTGAACATCGGCACCAAATGTGTAGCATGGGTTAATAACCATCGGAGAGGAAACTCTGATCTCAACTGTTACAATTGAATTTAGATCCAGGTCTCAAAAGTGAAACGTCTAATTGCACCACTTACTCAAGCGGTCTCCTTTCCTCTGACTTACTTACACACCGAATACAGGTGTCTCTTTAAAGCTGTGCTTTGGAGTTTTTCAAATGGCCCTTCTCGTGAATTTCACAAACTTTAAAACCTAAGTGACGTGTCCATGAACCCAGTTTCTTTAAAAAAAACAGGGTGAGATCAGTGCAAGTTTGAACAGTAAAAACTGCTTATTTATTGCTTGCCTTATATCTTCTGAAGGACCAGAGTGGAGGTTAGATTGCATCGATAAATAGATAGCGGAACGGCGGCTCTGATCCCTCATGTTTTTATTCTTCTCCCACAGCAGCTGTGCTCAATGTAGAAATGCAAAAAAGACGATGCAGCTGAAATGCGTGATGAGTGGGATGGAGCGTTTTTAATCTGCTCCCCTCGCCTCGCCGCCTCTCGCCTCTCTGCTGACGAGCTTCAATCACGCAGCCTGTACGTCTCCGGCTGCGGGCGAGCTCCATGTTCACCATCGGGGCACGTACTGAGCAACGTGATGATCCAGCTCCACTAAGAGCCATTTCATCTGCTCACAATTCCGGCCGGACTCTTCCTCCCCCCTCCCCCCTACATCAACCACCAGCCCTCTCATCTCAGCGATTTCACCGAGGGACCCAGGATTAGATCGGGTGCAGACGGGAATGCTGCTGCCTGCTCCCTGCTCCAGTGCCTCTGCCTCTCTCTCCCCGCGAGGTGACATCTTCTCCCAGCCCTGGATGCAGCGGTGAACCGGTGTCTTTCCACATCCTGAACTTCTCGTTTCAGTGATTTTTTTGTGTGAGTTTCTGTCGGATCCAGCTGTGTGGAGGAGATTTCTTTTGGACGGCAAACCCATTGAGAATGTTGCAGCCCGAATAATGATTTGTGCTGCCGCTTGTCGCTGTTGAAACGGGAGACGAGTTTGCCCGGAGCTGATGCATTATTACTATCGCACGGTTTATTGCTGGCTATGTTAAGCGGCTGGCGGAATGTGCAGGGGAACGAATGGATGTGGCTGAGCTGCGATCGAGCGTGTTTTGTTAATTGCTCTCCAGGGACCACCGTGAGTTACTTTTAAAACACACACCATCACCGGCAAAGCCCTCGCCGCTTAACGTACAGCTCGGCTCCCTTTCCATGGGCTTGCTGTTGGCTTTGCCCCGTACAGTGACGGGCGCAACCCCGCTCCCGTAGCCTTGAAACGCGGGCGCACACGCTGGACTCAAATCTCTTCAAAAATCACACAATTGGATCTCTCCCGTCGTCTCGGAGTCGATCGCCCTCTGCCCGATCGGTGACGCTCGTTCCCCGGAACCGGGGTTGCTGACGGTCCGCTGAAAGCAGCAGAAAGAAGACGGTGCTCCCAAGCTGGATATGTTAACACTAACGTGAAGATGGATTTTGCTTATCTACTCTTGTGGCTGCTTACAGTTATACTAGAAGGCATTTCTGGCCAGGGGGTGTACGGTAAGTTTGTAATGACAACGATTTTCTTTTAATGATCAGCGTGAAATTGCCCTTCTTGTCTACCCCGGCGCATCTTTAACACTCACAACAATCCAACACTGCATTCTGCAATAAAAAATAAAAATCCCCGTGCACTGGGCGAATGCTGTGAAATAGCGTTTTTAAAGAAAATGTTTTTTTTCCCTTACAGCATGTAGAATTCCATTTGACGTATTGATTTTCATTGAATGTTCACTGGGCTGCTCCATTGTGGTAAATGCAAATGCGGATCTTCAATGAGAAAATATTGAAAACGCGGCGTTTAATCGCCGATACATTAACCGCAGTTATAATAAAACGATTTAAAGGCGAGCAGACCAGGTCTGCACGTTAACTATTCTCCATAAATTGACTATAGGTTTGAGCAATTCTATGCATCGGAACTCTTGTATCTGAACATCAGTAATGGTTATGAGTGTAGGCATATTCGTGCATTGTATGTGATCTACATTTCCTATCTGTCTGACTGTTTGAAATATCCATAAGGTGGTCTGTTTGTCACGTGGTACAGTAATCCCTCCCCAAAGCGCGACCTTAAACTTGCGTGTGTATATTTAGTTCTGTGGATCATAAATTACAAATCGAGCACAAACGAATTCTGCACACATTAAGTACACTGTACGATACTGCAATTCAGCGTGTTTGATTATCTGATTTTATGCGCCAAGTTTCCAAAGTGTCAGATTATGAAGCTGACACCAAACTAAATCGCCATGTGCAAGCAATCTTTGATAAATGTGAGCGACGGGACTTTTATCTCTGGATTTCCCAAAGTAAAACGAAATGATAAAAGTCCCCGTGGGTTAGACTCCAATTGCCTCCCCGGAATGCTTGCGAGACGGATGTCATTACCCCACGTGAATTGGGAGTATATGTAGTTATTGCCGTTTGTGTAAATTAAAGCGGCCCAACTATTTTTGGCATGAATCCAAAAACTCAACTAATTCCCCCCCACCAAAAAAAAAATCCTCATACTACACTGCTAAAAGTAGAGGGGTTGATGAATTGTCTAAAATAAGGATGGTTGTTTCAATTATTAAAAACTTCGGGAACTGAGATGGTAGACTCTCTAAAGCTATTTAATTCCTTAGAGTGAGATGTACAACGGAGGTGTTGCTTTGGTTGCCAATACATAGGTGCCTGACCCACATTTTGCATATATACACAATAAATGTTAACCCTATATTGAGTGATTGATACAATGTTGCTCCACTGAGCAAACACAATCTTGTATTCCGAATGCAAACAGTTAAAAGTTGGCGTTTCGGTTAACAGAAATGTGAGCACTCCTGCCAATAGTAGTCACACATTTGATTCTGGAACCGACATGTTACTATTGACTCGGCACCTGTAGTGAAGAACCAGATTAATGTCGGATAATTGGTTACAATATAGATGGTTGCAGAGGTCCCATTGTGAAGCGATCAATGAGCTCGGTATTTCGAGCCGACTGAACCATTATGCCTTTTTTTTCCCGAGCTCAATCTCTTGTCAAAAACTATTGTGCGGCTCCCCTAACGACGGCGCTGCAATCTAGTCGCCGAGAATGTCGGCTGTGGATTTTAAGACATCCTCGCAGGCTCCGACCAATCATAGGCTGCTGGCTCTCGTGAGTTGAGCAACGAGATGTCAGTGGTTATGTTAATTTCGCTACTGAAAATTGACATGTCTGTCCCCCGGTGACCAATCAATATTGAAGGATTACAGAGAAATCAAATCTGTTAGAAGCACTGTAGAACAGGGTTGTAAGTTTTGGCTCCCGTCGTGGAGATTGGTGTTATTTTTGCCAAATACAATGTAAGGAGCTAAACAAATCGTATTTAATTTTAAAAAAACCTCCTTTTAAAACGATTTCGATGTGGCTTATTACTTAGCAACAAAGTAATTAATATTTTGAGTCTTGTAGGTTAACGGTAGACTTATTGCTTTGTGACTGACTGCTAGAAATACCCGGATAGGGAGATGTGACAACAGACATTTGCAAACGCGACCAGTGTGCTGTACTTGTTAGTAAAAATACAAATATTCAATGAAAAGCACTTACTGTTTTAGGAGCAGAAGTGATGATGCCCCCTGCCAAGGCGAATGACCTCTCTGTCGGGATCCTGGATCAAATATATTGAAGTGGATTGCAGGGAGGGAAGTCGTCTAAAGTGGCATTTCATCTTAGCAAAATTTCATCAGGCGTTTGTAAACATAAATGGATAGTGTAATTAGTGATGCATTGAGCTGCTAATTGTTTCTGTTCTAAAAAGCACACAACAGCATTAAATAATATAACCCACAAAAAGTACGTTGGAATTGTTTGCGGTACAGCAGATAACGCATCTACTGCAAACTTTGTGTTTTTATAGTAGTCGATTACAGGAACTGAGTCTGCCCACAGACTCTTCAAACGGGTGGCAGTGACCCTTTAAACTGCAAGAGTTAAATAACTTCTGTCTCGTAGGAGAATCCTGAAATTGGCCACTTACCTTGGGAAGACCGGATATGCCAGGCCAGGTTGAGGCCCTCATACATGTTCGGCTGCAGTCAGCTATGGATTCCAGATGGTGACTGTCTGTCTGTACTGGCAGAATCGGGGATCAACAATTTTTTAATTCCTGGATAACGACCCATAGCTGCCATTGTTCTTTAATCCACCAAAAACGACTCCTATTTCTCAAATTGCCCATATGCGATAGTGATAAATTTCAGAGCAGTTTTGCGTAGGAATCCTATGAGCATATGAACAGGATCAATCTTCTAATCTTATTTCGCATGAGAACCAGAGAGGCATTCATTCCATCCATTAAATTCAACCCCACTGTTGTAACACCTATATGGCATCCTATCTTTAGATAATAGCTGGTTCTCATGCGAAATAAGTGGAGGTATACAAAATAATTGAGCATGGAAAAGATTATTATGATATTAAATTACATTGCAAAAGTAGGACAAAGGGCCACAAGTTCAAACGAGTAAAAGGCAAAGACAAATTTTCAGTAAGTTCTTCGCACCCAGAGTGAACAACACTTGGAGTTAACTTCCAGAAAGAATAGCGTTGATAAAGACCCCACACTCATTTCTGAATCAGTTAGATGCTGTAATGGGTCGATGAACTAAAATGGGTGAATAGCTTTCCTCACTCATAAATACCTTGTGCAGACATAATTCCAATTCAATAGAATACCAACATGGTATTTTACCATAACACTAGTGGATTTCTATGACATTAGCCATGGATTATTTTGAATCTGGTGCATTGTTGTGATGTTCAACTATTAACTGGACTGTGCCTTTAAGGCCACTGTTTTAAATAGGAAAATCCAGACAATTGGAGATACTTATACAGTACTGAGGTCAATCAGAGTGCAGCTGTAATTGCTTGTAAAGTTCAGGATCCAGGTCAATGACTGGCATTTTTTGAAAAACAAGTTTTGTAACATCTAATGTGTGATTGACATGTGCTAGACACAAATAACTAATAGTTCCGTTTTTGTTTTGCATAGGTTAGTTGCTGACCTGATTTATCTGTTTGTTGCACAGTACCACATATGGGGAAATTCAATTAATTGAACATTTTACTGTTCCTTCATTACATTTAGATAAAAATGCTACAGAAGCACTAGTGTCATTCTTTGTGAATGCCACAAACAGCAAAAAAAATCGTAGAAATTTCAGTGCAGAAAGAGACCACGTGGCCCACTGTGCTGGTGTTAGTTCTATATTGGCTCTAACTACCCTAATTACTCATTCAATTTCTATGATGACTTAAATCATAAAATAGAAAGACTTACATTTATATAACACCTTTTACGACCTTGGGATATCCGAAAGCGCTTTACATACGATGAAATATAAAGTGTAGTCACTGTTTAATGTAGGAAATGCGGCAGCTAATTTCCCACAAACAGCAATGTGGTAATGACATGATAATCTGTTTTAGTGATGTTGGTTAAGGGATAAATATTGGCCAGGACACCGGGTACAACTTCCCTGCTTTTCTTCGAAATAGTATCATGGGATCTTTTATATCCACCTGAGAGGGCAGACGGGACTTTGATTTTTAACGTCTCATCCAAAAGGCATTACGCACTGGGAATGTTGGCCCAGATTATGTGCTCAATTCTCTGGAGTGAGACATGAACCCATAACCTTCGGACCCCCAGGCAAGAGTGCTACCCACTGAGCCATAGTTGACACCTGTGGGAAATGTGTGTCTTTTATGCATGGTATTTAGGAGTGAGGTGGCAAAAAGTTGTAACCTTTTTACAGCACTGACATGCAGAAGTAAGAAGTATAAGGAAATAGGTAGCCAATCAAAAAATGAAGACTTGGAATTTCAAGAGTTTAAAAAAATCAACCACCAGCGAATTGTCATTGATTTCTCTCTCCTTTAACTGATTTACTATATTTACCATTGTTAATGGTCTCTTACCTATTTTACATTCAATTCTTGTTTTCACACCCACTGCATTTTATGTTGTCTTACCTGCAATTATTATTGAGGTAGTGTTATGCAAGCACGTTCATCAAATCAGTGGAGTACAGACACTGTAAACACATTCGTGCAGTTCTTTTGGCATCTGTGTGGCTTGCATACTCAACAAATCCGAGTTCCAATTTGGATTTCTAATGGCTATGGAGTGCTGGTAGTTAAACTCATACTATTCAGGATTTGAATGCCTCATCCAAGCTGCAGTTGAAAACTGCTATAATGTACCACCACAATCTTTGGTTATCTTTGTGTAAATATGTGAATGACACATAGATGTTATTCCACAGCAGTGGAATAAATATGTTGAGTAATGCATAGGATACATGAAGAGGAATAGTGCATCCTACATATAACTGGATTGCAGAGGCAAATCTGATAGGTGGTTCCACGAATCAAACCATCAACAGGATATGCTGTGGTCAGGAGTATGGTAGCAATGCACTTTCATACATTTTATGGTGCAATGTGCTGCTCACCATGTCAGTTGGAAGGAGATTTTGGTACCTGTTGTCTGCTTAGCGAGGGCTCAAACTGATGTTTGTTAGTGACTAACCTCCTGATGGAGCAATGATACCTTATGGCAGATGTGGCAATCATAGGAACATAGGAAACATATAAACATAGGAACAGAAGTAGGCCATTTAGCCCCTTAAGCCTGTTCTGTCATTCAGTTACATCAAGGCTGATCTGTACCTCAACCCCATTTACTCACCTTTCTTCCATACCCTCGATGCCATTACCCAACAAAAATCTATCATTCTCAGTCTTGAAAATTTCAATTGACCCAGGATACACAGCCTTTTGGGGATAGAGTTCCAGATTTCTACTACTCTTTCAGTGGGGGGTGGGGTGGGGGGGGGGGCGGTGGGGAGGGAATGCTTCCTGATTTCACTCCTAAATGACTTAGCTTTCATTTTAAGTTTATGCCCTCATGTTCTGGATCCCCCACTAGAGGAAATAGTTTCTCTATATCTACCCTATGGAATCTTTTTATCATTTTAAACACCTCAATTAGATCACCACTCAATCTTCTAAACTCAAAGGATTACAAGCCAAGTTTATGCAACCTGTCCTCATCATTTAACTGTTAAGCCCTGGTATTATTCTGCTGAATCTACGCCGTACCTCTTAAAAGGCAAATATATCTTGAGGTTCGGTGCCCAAACCTGAACGCAGTACTCCAGATGTGGTCTGATCAAGCCTTTATACTATGAAGCATCACTTCCTTACTTTTGTATTCCAATCCCCAAAAGCCAACATTCCAATAGCCCTTTTGATTACGTTCTGTACTTGTGTACTAGCGTTTAGTGATTCGTGTACAGGGACACCTAAAATCCCGTTATTCCTCCGCAGCTTCTAGTCTCCGTTAAGAAAATATTCTGAATTGTCTTTCTCTGATCCAAAGTGGCTGACCTCACATCCTTGCATTGAACTCCATCTGCCATAGTTTTGCCCACGCAGTTAGTCTATGTCCCTTTGTGACTTCCTGCTCCCATCTGCATAAACTTACTGTGCCTCAGAACTTAGTATCATCTGCAAACATATTCCTTCAAGCCATTAATATATATGGTGAAAAGCTGAGACCCCAGTACAGATCCCTGGGGAACACCACTTGTCACATCCTGTCAATCAGAGAATGGATCCTTTATCCCCACTTTCTGTATCCTACCTCCCAACCCATATCACAAGATGACCTCCAATTCTCTGCGCTTTTATTTTTGCTAATAATCTCATGTGTGGAATCTTATCAAATGCCTTCTGGAAGTCCATATAGACAACATCCATAGACACTCCCCTATTCATGCTAACAACCTCCTCATAAAATTCAACTAGGTTAGTCAGACGTGACCAACCCTTCACAAATCCAAGCTGACTCTCTTTGATAGGCTCGTGCTTGCCCAAGTGCTCAGTCACTCTGTCTCTAATAGATTACAGTCACCTTCTTACAATGGATGTTAAACTGACAAGTCTGTAGTTATCTGGTTTGTCCATCCCTCCCATCTTAAGTAATAGTGACATTTGCAATTTTCCAATCCAAATGCACAACTACAGAATCTAGAGAGCTTTGAAAAAGTAGGACGAATGAACCTGCAGTTTCCTCACTTGTTTATTTTAATACCTAGGATGGAAACCATTGGGTCCTGGAGATCTGACTATCTTAAGTCCCATTATTTTCTCCATTACAATTTTAAAAAACTTGTATTACATCCACTGATCCTCCCCTTGACTTATTTGTAAGTTCTCTTTTCTTGCTTGTATTGTGTCCTCTTCCTCCACTGTGAAAATAGATACAAGGCACTCATTTAACAAAATAGCCATTTCCTTATCTCTTATAGTCTTGCCTGCACCTGTCTTTATTGGGCCGACATTCTCCTTTTATCATTCTTTTTCTCAATATATTTATAAAAGCGTTTTCTGTTAGCTTTGATATCCCTTGCAAGATATTCCTTTATGCACCTCATTAATTTTTCTTGTATCCTTTTATAGCTGTCTGAGTCTGCTGGATTTGTGTAAACCTTTTCCTTTAGCTTGATACTGTCTCTTACTTCAATTGTTGATCATGGTTGCTTAACTAAATGAGCGGAGCCTTTGCCTTCTTAGGTTTTGTATGATAGCAAATACTTCTTTGAATACTTCCCACTCTTGTCTGTTGGTGTACCCATTAACAGTTCAGGTCAATTTATGTCTTATCCTAGGCAGGTCTGCAGTACTCTAGGTTGCTGTTGATGACTGATCATCGATGCAATCTGGAGGGGTAAACCTGCCACTGGGAGTTGGGATTCTTTCCACTTGGCAGCAGGTAACCCTGCAAATTAATGCTTTAATAGGCAGATCAGGTAATGCCCTGTGCTGATAGCTTGTGAGGCTTTAAGAAAAAAATAACTTTCATTTAGATAATGCTTTCCACATCCTCAGGATATCCCAAAGTGCTTCATAACCAATGACGTACTTTTGAAGTGTAGTCACTTTTGTAATATAGACAAACATGGCACAGCAAGGTGCCACAAACAGTAATGAGATAAATGGCCAGGTAATCTGTTTTAGTGGTGTTGGTTGAAGGATAAATATTGGCCAGGGCACCAGGAGAATGCCCCTGTTCTTTGAATAATTTCAAAGGATCTTTTATGTCCACCTGAGAGGGTAGGCAGGTCTTCACTTTAACGACTCATTCGAAAGGTGCATTTCTAACAATACTGTACTGATATGTTAGCCTAGATTATGTACTCAAGTCTTGGAGTGAGACTTGAACATGTGACCTTTTGACTTAGGTGAGAGTACTACCACTGAGCCAAGACTGACACCTAGTCAATCAAACTCCACCACCCATACACATACTTGCTTTGGCTTTTGCCAACCTGTACTAAGTTGTTTATTTGTAGGTAAGTGTACTGTGTCCCTATTGGAGGGAGAGCGTGCACTCCACATTAAGCACCTGGAACTCTACTTGTGTGGGTTTCTCAGCAGTTTGGTTCGGAGGCTCATAAATGTGTTGATGGGTTTCCGACTGACTCCAAAACCAAAGCTGAAAATGATGCTCCACTGGGAAATAAAATGTGGAATGACATGGGGCATAATGGCTTATGATTGGCACAGATTTGAATGAGTTAGCATTCCAAAATCTGAATTGGCTTACTGAATGGAAGCAGCAAATCAATCAATCATTCATCCTATTTATTCCACATAAGTGTTGAAAAACAGAGATTTATTATGTCTATTTTAGAAATTTTTACAATATTCTCAAGTTGAGGCATATTTACTGTTTATGGTAGCAGATTTATATGTGTCATACTTGTATTTTTTTGACATACTTTCCTAGCGCTCTTGGGTGCTACTGCGCACCAGTCTGTTAGTTCTTTGTGATATATTCAAATCGGGTTGCACAAGAGGTGTTGTTTTTAATGACTGGTGTCAGGCCTTAGCTCTTTATGGCTGAGAGCATGACTAAGAATTATGGATAGATGGTAGTTAGCATGACTGGTGGATTCTGTTAGCAATAAAAGTGAAATTTTGTTTAAAAAGATTATTGAACAAATGGTTATGGCCACGAGTGTTCATTTATTCAACTCTGCTAAAGTCATACAGTTTCACTGCTATAAGGAAAGATAGAGCATACAACAAAAAAAACCCACCAGGAATGTGCTCACGTGCAGATGTCACGAGTGACAAAGAAACATCATTGGTTTCAATGTGTGTATGTTCCCATAGAAATGCTAGCTATTACATCAGTGATTGTGTTGCAGGATTTCTCTCACAAATGTTGAAAATACATCACTCAAATGGCGTAGGTGTTAAGCAATTATAATTTTTCAGGCAAGTGAAGATATATCATTGATGGACTCAAAGTTCTAAGTGGAGCTGTATTCTGTTAATTCTAGGCTAGCTTTTATTGGCAGCCTGTGTAATGTTCCAATAAACACTTGTATTGGTGTGGTAATAACTAGATGCTTTTATTTCAAAGACCCTTGAATATTCCCATCAAAGAATAACAAAGTAATACAAAAGATACCTTTTGAGTGTAATTGCTTCAATTTTTAAAAATTCATTCTCTGGATATTGGCATTGCTGGCAAGGCCAGCATTTATTGCCCATCCTTTGTTGCCGTAGAAGGTGTTGGTGGGCCACCTTTTTGAACTGTGTGCATTCTATGTGGTGACGGTACTCCCATGGTACTGTTACATATGAAGCTCCAGGATTTGGACCCAACGATTATGAAGGAATGGCGATATATGTTCAAGTCAGAATGGTGTTCCCATGCACCTGCTGCCCTTATTCTTTCAGGCGGTGGAGGTTGCGGGTTTGGGAGGTGTAGTTGAAGAAGCCTTGGCGAGTTGCTGCAGTGTATCCTGTAGATAGGACACCCTGCAGCCACTGTAGTAGGTGGTGGATGGACTGCTGATCAAGCTGACTGCTTTGTCTTGGATGTCGAGCTTCTTGAGTGTTGCAGTTGCACTCATCCAGGCAAGTGGAGAGTATTCCATCACTCTCCTGACTTGTGCCTTGTAGGTGGTAGAGAGGCTTTGGGGAGTCAGGAGGTGAGTCACTCATAGAATCATACAGCACAGGAGGAGGCCATTTGGCCCATCATGCCTGTGATGGCTCTTTGAAAGATTTAGCCTATTAGTCCCGATCCCCTGCTCTTTCCCCATTGTCCTGCAATTTTTTCCCTTTCAAGTATATACCAAAGTATCTCTGCACGGAATACCGAGCCTCTGACCTGCTCTAATAGCTATGGCATTTATGTGGCTGGTCCAGTTCTGTGTCTGGTCAGTGGCAACCCCCAGGATGTTGATGGTGCTTACTCCCATCAGGGGACCATCTAGTGTCCTGTTAACGATATGGAAATATCATATATGTCCTTCTGGAATGCATGGTGTCATGCAGACTAGTAGCATTGTAATAATCATATTAATAATTGTTGTTTGCAGTATGGAGGGTAATGATTGAATACTGGACTTATTGTTACGCGAGCTTTGCAGTATTTGTTTGTGGAATAAACCTATTACTTAACGTTTGCTTTCTACATTCATTGTGCATCCTCTATGTCTTTCAAATTTAATGACTTAAGATTTAGGATTGAGTACCCTTAATTGTCACTAATTAGTCACATTGTGGCTTTGGATCATCGATCCTTTTGTTTGTTCTGGCATGCACATTCCACGAGAGTAATATCCATTTAAAAGGAAGGCATTTAGCTTAGTGAGGGCAAATAGCTCATTTCTCAGATTTGTTTAGTAGAACTCCATAACCTGCTTGGCTGCTTCAAATATTGAATAGAAATGATAGGCCTCGGATGGGTGGTAGAGGTTGGGTGAATAAATGAACACTCATGACCATAACCATTAGTGCAATTATCCTTTTACATAAAATAGCATTCACTAACGATGAACATTTGTGAAAACAGGGACTATGGGAACCATACGATGAAGACATTATTGTGAGAAGCATGTTATAGAGAGCATGATGCTTTTCATGGTTTCTTTATTGACCAAGTTGAAGAAACCAATAAACAATATATGTTCTTAGAAATGCTTTGGTTCAGCGTAGGAGTGAGAAGAAAATTTGTCAACATTGCACCTTGTCATAGAGGTAAATGATGGTGAGCTGGTTGGGCGTTTCTTGGTCACTTATGTTTTATATTATAAAATCATGGAATATTTCATTATTCTAATCCGAGCATGTTGCAGTCACCCAAGCGTAAACTAGAACTGGACTTTTTTAAATAATAGAATCTTACAGCTTCAGTTACATTTTCTAATTTGGCCTGCATCAGTTCGATGAACAGATCACATCGGAGGATGGCCAGAAAAATCTCCCAAACGCCTCATTTGGAGGATGCTGATTGATGGATATATTGATTTCATACCTGACCTTACCACTTGTTCTGGAATCAACACTTGCCATTAGCTTAGGGGGAAAGGCGTCATCCAGGACTGCTCATACATATTATTAAACTGCCCAGATTGGAAGTGATGCATTGTACCCTGTGTGTTTGCTGACAGTATGGTAATAACCCTCATTCTGATTTTCTAAAAAAAATGGCAAAGGTGTCCTTTCACAGTGCTTTAATAAAGGGAAATGACCAACATTTGCACAAGTCAATGAGCCTTAGCCATACTGGGATGTTACATAGATACATGCATAGTTTATTATGCATAGCATATTGCTGCAAGTTGAGGAGTTTAAGAAATTCACTGAGGTGGAATTCAGTTCTAGATTGTGTCTGGGTTGAGATATAAGTCTCACTGAAGGAATAATCATTTGGTATGCTTGTTGGCCAAAGGTTAAAATGCCTATCATTTTTCTTCAAATCCATTCTTTTAATCAAGGGGTGGGATAAACATACAGAAGTGAATTTCCTTAATGTGGAATGCCCTTGATCCTCACCTAAATTAATTGCTGTGCAACTAACTTGCGAGTTTGGATGGTGATGGGCAGCAGACTTGTTTTACCATGAAAAAACTTGCAACTGATCCCAGACCTGTCCTTACTCAAAATCCACATACTCACTCTTTTCATTAGAGCTTATTGGATAGCAAAAAGGGGGTAGGATTTCTCCACCCTCCAGTCAAGAGGCACTGAAACCAATAGTAGCAGCCCAGCAGTTATTGAAATGAGAAATGTGAGACCTTCCTGGTCTGTTATCATTCAATACAATATCGGGTGGTGCATTTAGATAAACCATAAAAAAAAATTTGCATTTTATTTCAAAGGCATTGAATGAATACTTGGGTAATGAAGTGTATACTATTGCTATGACGAATCCATAACAACACTGATCTTGTTTAAATTACAGTTACAACTGATTGCTTGACTTTTATTTCTTGATGCTACAGAATGTTGAAATAATTTAACATTGAAAGTAGTTGTTTTTTATTGCAGTGAATAGGATCATCTCAAAAAAAATTCTAATTTAACGCACAGAAATTGCAAAAATAGAACAGATGGTTGGTGTGAATCACGAAGGTGTGTGCAGTTTGAAGTTGACATAGAGTCAGGGTGCACATGAGGTGACCCATAAGGAACACAGCACAGCTTTTTACTTTGTGACTTAACCAGCTGTTACATCGTGTTTTGTTTTTAAACTAGCTTTCTTCCAGTAAATAAAATGGCTGTCACGTCAGGATGTATAAACTACACAGGCGCACAGGCCATGCTTCCTAAAAAAAGAACTTGGATGTGTGATATTGGTTTAGAAACAAAAGAAACCTATCACTGCTAGCGAAAAAATGTAATGCACAATGAATGCTTTCATATACAAGGTTAGCACTTGTAGAAAACTGCAATCATAGCAATAGATTGTTGGAGATCTGCTGCAGAAATATGCTTTCCATCTACTTTGGGCAAAATGACTACTGCAGATTCAGATCCAGAATCCAGATTCACTCTAAAGTTAAAGCCAGGCTGTCAACTTTGCTCCAGGAATAAAGTTTAGAAAAAGCTTCCCAGAAGTGGACATTCCCATTTTCTTTCAGCAATCCTGTACTTTTTGTTTTTGTGACGTTTCTAAATCTGTAATTAAATGAAATGTGATTTATTTTTAGTTTTATTATTCATAGTCAGTGATCAAAGTCCTCAGCAAATGGAATGTTGTCCTACTGGTACCAAAAATAATGTTCAGAATAATTTATATCCAAAGGGATCACAGTTATGATGGGAATGAGTAATTACAGTGAACCACAATCCCAGATGTGTTTTCTGACCCTACAATTCAGCTACACAGATACAGAAGAAGATTCACTCCAGAGTGAAAATTAGATATTATCCTTTTGATAACCAAAATGATTAATTAGAACATTAAAACCTTGTGTAAAAAGGTACAGCTTGCTGCTTTCATACACACCCTGTGACTGGTTTGCTTTGTGTAGCATTTGTTCCTTGTTCAGCTTCCTGATCAATTTCTTAGTCAGTAAGCAGATCAATTTTGCCAATATGCCGGTCTGGTAAACTGATCTTGGGCTGTTATTGGAGGGGCCTACAGTTAACTTCAGGGGAAAAGAATCACCCAGGGGTTCCTGCTCCTGATTGTCCCTTGCTGAAAAGTGCACAAATGCGGATATGGTAGAGCTCGAGATGTCCCTTTCTCCTCTCGCCCTCTGGTCAAATTGCCTCCTTTCGTTCATGAAGAATGGCCACTTTGGCAAGATAACAATGAGTACCGGGGAACCAAGACCCTGTACTCCAACATGTATCACCACCTTCAGGAAGGAGGAAAGAATAAATTATAATTTGGTTTTATTGATGAAATATCTCCAATGTCCATTGGAAAGGATCTTAATAACTGTTCTGCCCTTTTATGGAGCACGCTGTGCCCATACCAGCTGGTTTAGTGACCAAATGATAAGTAGAATATATAAATTTTCTGTCAATTTAAATTTTGTAATTAAATAAATATAGAATAGTGAACAACAGGGAGTGTTTACATGGCTGTAATGTAACTGAGATAGTTGGATGATACCACATACCATGTGAACAAAGCTTGGTTTAGTTCTATTATCGGTATCTTCTGAGGCTGGAATACAGCTTTCTCCCACTTTTTTTTCTTCAATTTTCTCACTACTTAAAAGCGGTGGTTAATGCTGGGTATCGTTCCACTGAATCTAACAGTCCATTGATATCTTGCCTAAATGGGCATTCTTTGTGTGATCCTAGGCAGTGAGATTTTTGTAGGCTATTCAGATTGGATATGGGCAGATTTCAGAAAGGTGAGGAGTGAGCTAGCTGAAGTGGAAGGAGAAATTGGCTCAGAGTGAGATACATCAAAAGAAGTTACATTATTAAATTGAAATGGATGAGAGTTGATAGCTCTGACACTGATTACAGGGATAGTGCATGTCCAGTATGCTTTCATCTTTTATGCTGTATGTTCCACAGACTTTCCTGGCCCAGAAAAACTGTGGCTTATTTCTGGAAACTTTACAGTAACTGTGTTAAATTTAGAAGTGGGACTAATTGGATACCTCTTCCAAAGAGCTGACACAGGCACGATGGGCCGAATGGCCTCCTTCCGTGCTGCAAGATTCTATGTTTCTATATTCTATAATGTTGCAGTTGTTTAGTCTGAATTTCTTGATTCATCATTGGCAGGGAATGCATGGATAGTGGTGTTGGCATTTACAGCTCTTAATTGCATTAGAAAAAATGAAATAATACCTGCATGTTTTAAAATTAAGACAATGTACATTACAGGAAGCATCAGGTAGCAGGAGTAATGTCAAAGCTGAATTGTGATAGTTGTCGGCTACCCATGGTTTACTCTTTGTATTGTTATATTCTGTTGTCATGTAATTATTCTCATTACACTTGATTTAAATTGTGATGGATGAAAACAAATTTTATTCAGGAGACTGGCAGTATTGCCTTGTGGTCCTACAGCCATGGCAGTGCTGCTTATTGGTCCAGGTGCAGCTACTAGCCAGAGTCCTTTGGCATTCACTGCCAGGAAGATCAGATGTTGGTATTGGTGGCTTCAGCTGCCATGCAGCTAATAGCAACTGGCCTTGGCCCTTGTGGGTTACTACAGTTTGGCCTCGGCACCCCTGGGGAAAGAGGGGAAAAAATCAACCCGTATTCCATTCCTGATTGTTGCTGAGTGCCTCTATGCTGAAAGGTCTACATGTTTGGACAGGATCAGGTTTGGCTCTGAAGCCCTCCTTGGCCATGTAGTCTACTGACCTATTCAAGGCTTGTACCTGTGGAATGACCATTTGAGAAAGGTAGTGAGAGGCGGTGGCATCTGTGGATCTGTACCTCGGTACAGAGTTGATGCCCTCAAGAGAGGAGGGAAGAACATTGAGGGGGCAGTAGTACAAAAAAAAATTACAGATAACCCATCACACTTGTGCTGTAACATGGGCTAACACTGTGCCACAATGTAAATAGAAGTTAGTAGAAATAGGATAGGAATCTTCCCTTGCTGTAAGCAAGGCTTTAAACCTGTGGCCTCTGAAGCAGCCATCTTGTTCTGTTGCTTTCCGATGTCTCTCTTAACAACATGTCTTCAGGAAATTTCAATAAGAAGTTTGGATACAAATCTTCAGTCATTGGTTCTTCGGTTTTCAGCCCTAAGGTGTATTTTAATGAAACACTCGGTGACAGTGCAACTCATCCTTTTTTAATATGGGAACATGTATCCTGTGGATATGTCAGAACTACTTATTTGTACACCAATGTTGGCATGCATGTAAAAAAAAAATTCAGAGTACCAAGCAGTATCTAATATACGTTTATAATATAGTTTTATATTTTTCTGTACTATAGATGCAAAATCACTTTTGAAAAAGATTATATTTAATGTTTTTCACTACTTTTGTTTCTACCTTAAGCAGGTACAAAAATCACTGTCTAGGATTAACAATTGTACCTCTTTGAACTTGTTGGATATAGAGGATCTAGATGAATGACTTGTATCAGTAGCGCATTCTTTTGGGAAGGAAAGGGGAATGGTGGGAAGGAAAGGATACAAATTGATCAAGGATTTGCTTCTTTAACTATTGTTTGGAAGTGCTTTTTTAAAAAATCTAGACCATATACCAATGAATACTGTTATTCTCATCGGGATGAAAGAATTAAACCAGCTCTATGCACTTTTGAAAAAAATATTGTCCCTGTAACAACAAATGCCATTACTAGTTTACGTGTGCTATACCTTGTGACAAATGAATCTGACAGCATGCTTTGAATATGCAAGGCTCAGATAATGACCAACAGTGAAACGAAATTGTGTCTGTGTGTGTGTCTGTGTCCATTCCTTCATCGTCGCTGGGTCAAAATCCTGGAACTCCCTTCCTAACAGCACTGTGGGAGAACCTTCACCACACGGACTGCAGCGGTTCAAGAAGGCGGCTCACCACCACCTTCTCAAGGGCAATTAGGGATGGGCAATAAATGCTGGCCTTGCCAGCGAAATCCACATCCCTTGAATGGAAAAAAAAGTAGGGCAGTGTTCAAGGCTCTCAGGAAGCTGGTGCTAATCTCCCTGACGTTTCACTCCTGAATTTCAAGCTGTTCGGAGAGCAGGTGATTGATCTTGAAAATAGCTAGTCATGCATGGAGATATTGGTAGAAATTCAACCTTGATAGATTGAGGTAACCATGTGCTTTTCATTTAAAAAAAATAAGAAGCTAATCACAGTTGCCATTTAGTTTTTAAATGGCTACACGGTTAGCTCAGGATCCAAATCTAGCAGCTGCTTGCGTGGCACTTGTGATCCTTTGTCCTCTGTACATACACCTGTTCCTACTCCAGGCCAGAGACTGATTTGCTTGACTGAAAGATTATGTTGACAACTAAACTCTGTCAACTAGTTCATGGATATTAATAAATAGACCAGTCAATTCCAGTATGGACTCCATTAAGAAAAGAAAAATCTATTTCCTGGAATCATCTAGCCAGGCCAGAAAGTAGCCTGTGGCATATAGAACTTGTGTGCAGCAGAGGAAAAATATGGCATATTAAGAACTGTACGTGTTGGTATTGAATGTTCTGTGGTGACATTCTAATAGCCTGCAGTGCTCTATTGAGAGTTCAAACAATATGTTTTTCAAGCAGTATCAGACTCTCCAGCTCTCAGTATGCAAAATCTCAAGACCAGGCTAATGGGACTATTAGGAGAGGAAAGCTCAATCGCATGGCATGGGGCGTGGGAGTCAACCAGATTCAACATATATTGCAGAATAAAATCCAAAAAGGGAAAAGAGACGTGGCTGATTTGGAAACTGTGGAAATTATGATTTCCGAGTAGATGTTAAGCATAATTGGCTGAACCTGGAGCCCATGAATATTAGAAAATGCTAATGATTATAAACTGTATCGAAGAGTAGGTTGGGTTTATTTAAATAGCCTGCTGATTGTGAATATCATAAGGAAGACTATACTCTGAAATTAGTGCAATGGCTATGTGTACGGAAGACAATCCAAGACTGTGGAAGAGACAGTACCTTACTTATTACTAGCGGAAATGACTAGATATTTTCAAGATCAATCATGTGCTCTCCTGACAGCTTGTAGACTTGAAATGCAGGAGCGAAATGTCTAGGAGATTGACACCAGCCTTCTGAGAGCCTTGAACTCTGCCCTGTGGTATATTGAGTACAGCTTGGCTCCAGTCCTATTTTACACACCTTGGGTCAATTCACAAATTAATGTTTGGCTCTATGGGGGGAAAAAATTGAAAATTTCAGTTAGGCTTAAGATGTGTTCTGTAGCTTTGGTTTTTTCACTTGTGAGCAAGCACTCACAATCAGAAAGATTGATGTCTAAATGATCAGAGATACTTTGAACATTAAATGATACCATTTGATTTATGTGAATGAATGTAGTTTGGTGGTTTAGTAATCTTCTGAGTGCTTTTATGGAAAAGACTAGTTAACTGTCACTATAACCTTGTAGGGTTATTGAAATGTTCCATAATGCATAAAGTCCAGAGCTCATACTGTAAAACTTAAAGAACTCTATATATATATATTGTTTCAGTTTTGAAGTATACGAATAATGGTTGCTTTCAATAACTAAGAAGCCTATTATAAAGTGTCTTTATTGCTGGATCAAAAACTCTGCTATCCAAATAACCTGTAACTCTTGGCAACAAAATGGAGCTAACTCCAAATCTCTCGTTAATACATTTCAGTGTTAACAACTACATGGTACTTCTTTTAAATCCCAGATTGTGTAGGGTCAGATATGACATTGATCAATGGGCGTTTAGTATGGATGACATAGTAAATAGTTATGATACCATACATATCTGTTTGGATAAAAGTATCTTACTAGCTAGTGTGTATATAGGAACAGGAGTAGGCCATTCAGCTCCACGACCCTGTTTCGCATTTCAATTAGTTCATGGCTGATCTGTATCTTAACTCCATCTCCGTGCCTTGGTTCCGTAACCCTTAATACCCTTGCTTAACAAAAATCTATCAATCTCAGTTTTAAAATTTTCAATTGACTCCCAGCCTCAACAGCTTTTTGGGGGAGACTGATCCAGATTTCCACTACACTTTGTGTGGAAAAGTGCTTCCTGACATCACCCTGAGCAGCCTAGCTCTAATTTTAAGGTTCTGGGCTCCCCTGTCTTATATTGCACTTGAAAATAGAAAAAATCTCAATGTGCTTCACAGTGACATAATCCAAAAAATAGTTGCTGAGCCAAAGAAGGAGAAATGAGAGGAGACCAAAAGGTTTTCTTTAAAAAAAAGAGTTTTAAGAAAGGTCCTAGATGAGAAGGAGGTGGAAAAGCAGATTGGTTAAGGGAAGAAACTCCAGAGGGTAGCTACTAGCATTGTGAAGGGGGAGGGGAATGCAAAAGCGGCCAGAGTCAGAGGAATGAAGAATTTGGAGGTGGGGGAGTTGTCAGGCTTGTGGTTAGAAATAGAGAGGGGCAAGGCCAATTAAACGAAGATGAGAATTTTAAATGTAAGGTGAGTGGGACAATGCATGATAGGATACAGGTAGCAGAGTTTTGGATGAGCTGAAGTTTAGACGATGGAGGATGAACAGTCATCCAGGAGAGCATTGGAATAGTTGACTCTTGAGATGACTAAGGCATGAATGAGGGTTTCAGTGGCAGATGGACTGAGTAATCAGCAGAGGCAAGCAATGCTTGGGAAGAATAATTAGGCAATCTTTGAGATGGAGAGGATATGGGGTCAGAAGTTCTGCTCTGGGTCAAAGACTATTTCATGTGGGTGTTTTGAATGCTTAACACGAATGTGAATTCGGTGAACTATTTTCTATCAAATGTAGGAAATCAAGCAATGTTTTGAAAACCGTAAGTTCTTGTAACCCATGAATATTTTATAATGTGTTGCTTACGTGGCCCTAAGCTCTGGAATTCCCTCCCTAAACCTCTCCAGTTCTCTACCTCGCTTTCCTCCTTTTAAGATGCTCCTTAAAACCTAACTCCTTGGCCAAGCATCTGTCCTAATATCGCCTTATGTGGCTCGGTGTCAAGTTTTGTTTGATAATCGTTCCTGTGAAGCGCCTTGGGACGTTTTACTACATTAAAGGCACTATATAAATGCAAGTTGTTGCTGTTGATGCAAGGATTGAAACATTCATTCAGCTGCCTCTGCTGTTTCTCCCCCTTACGCTTGCACTCAAAGTCAAACCTTTCCCTAGGCTCCCCCTGCCTTAGCTCTGATCTTGCATCTTTCTCTAGTTTCTCCTCCGTCTCCCCTCATGCCTTCTCCAAGCTCATCTTGTCCATGAGACCCTGCTCCCTTGACCCATTTCCACTAAACTGCCGACCACCCAACTTCCCTTTCTGGCCTCCATGCCAGCTGACATTGTAAATGGTTCCCTCTTAGGTATTGTCCCCCTCCCTTTCAAAATGACCATCATCGCCCTCTACTCAAAAAGCCTATCCTCGACCGTCTTGCATATTACTGCCAAATCTCCAGCCTCCCTTTCCTCTCGAGTCCTTGAACTTGTTGTCACCTCCCAATTCTGTGCCTATCTTTCCTTCTCACCGGCTATTGTCTCCGGTTAACCAGACTGCTAGCAACCTTGGCATCCTATCGGATTCCTAAATGAGCTTCCAAATCCATATCCTTTCCATTGCAAAGACCACCTCTACTTCGGTCACCGTAACATCATCTGCCTTAGCCCATCTGCTGCTGAAATACTCATACATGTCGAATCTGGAGGTGACAAAGACTAGTCCAGTGCTTTCCTGGCCGGTCTCACATCCTCCATGCTCTGTAACATCAGTTCATCCAAAGCTCTGCTGCCCGTATCCTACCCTGGACCAAGTTCCGTTCGCCCATTGCTCCCGTCCTTGCTGACCTACATTGGCATCTGGCCTCCCAATGCCTCCAATTTAAAAGTCTCATTCTCATGTTTGAATCCAAACATGACTTTGCCCCTCCTAATGTCTCTAACCTATTCCAGCCCCACAACCCCACCTCCCTCTCTACCCCCCCCTCCCACTCCCCCAGCACTCTCTTCCTTCGACTCTGGCCTCTTGTGCATCCTCCTTCCCTTCGCCCCACCATTGTCAGCTGTGAGGCCTAAACCCCTACACCTCTCCACCTCCCACTCCATTAAAACCTATTTCTTTCACTAAGCTTTTGGTCACCCTTCCTAATAACTCCTTTTCTGGCTCTGCATCCAATTTTTATCTGATTATGCCTCTGTGAAGCACCGTGGGACGTTTTTCTACGTTATACCGCTATATAAATGCGAGTTGTTGCTGCCAGCTGGATACAACATACACCCATCACAAAATATGTAAAAGATAAATACTACTTTGCTATATTGTCACTTGTGTGTAGTTTTGACATATCAGCTCTAACTGCTTGTTTCTCTTGTATGTCTGGGAGATTGGTTAATCTTGTTAAACCTTGAGGCCACAATCACAGTCTTCTGTAATGTTAAAGGTTACTTTCTGTAGCATAGTCTTTTGTAATTCTCTTGTCAGATTACTGAAGGACATTGATTTGAACGGACGGTCTCATTTGGTGGATTGAGATGTGCATGTAGGACCTTTTCTGTCCCTTCAACTCCGGTTCTCTCAGAATATTCATTCTTTTCTGTCATGCTGAAAACTAACCTGTCACAAATGACCTCGTGACATCAATCGAAAATTGTCCCATGGCAACCATTCAGAGTCAAAGAATTATTTTGCTCACTGCATCTCACAAAGTGTAGAACAATGTGTTTTACAGCCCATCTGATGTGTAAGAGCGTTGAAGTAGTCACGGGCAAAGCAAATGGTTGCAAAAACTGTGGCTGTACTTGCGAGATATATTAAATACAAATAAATAAGACAAACTGTACTGAAATTGTCTTAATGTGAAAATGATGATCGCCACCATGAAAATCTGGTAGCTGTTAATAAAAGACTGAAAATTATGCTTTGAATGAAGAGACGAGGGGCTCGATTTTCACCCCCCCGAGCAGGTCCGTTCGTGTTGGGGGGCTCCGAAAATCGGGGATTCCCGGGGCAGGTCCGGAGCCCGGCTCCAACCCGCCCACTTCCGGGTTCCCCAGTGACGCGCTGACATGTGTGCAGCCCCCGCATGTGGGACTCCCACCGGCAATTGAAGCAGGATGCCACTTAAAGTAATTAACTAGGTATTTTCAGTCGTTTACAGACCTGATTGACCAGATATTTTAGGAGGGGTGGGACCTTCAAGTGAACTGGGACTGTTTCCTGTACTGGGGGAAACACTCCCAGTTGAAATGGACGTGTTACAGCCATTAGCCTGTGGCAGCTGCAAAGGTCCATTTGACAGGTGGGGGGGGGCGAGGGGACCCTCACTCATTGCAGGAGGCCACTCTGTCACTTTGGACAAAGTTTTGCCTCCACTACCCTCCTCCTAACAATAAAATTCACCAACTTGCACACTTACTCCGGTGTCCAGACACATTTACCTACCTTGCGGACCCCCTCAAATGTACATCTTCCAGATGGGGGCCGCCGTAGCTGCAGTCATGACCTCCTTGGAGGACGAACAGCATCACCAGCCACGTCGTCCACCTCTGACACATGGAGCTCCAAAACACAGTGCTGTGACACATCCACCTGCACAGGGAGGGCAACCGCAGAGAGAGATGCGTCGCAGAAGGCACTACCCTCGCCACAGGGTCTATAGACCGAGGCTCAGCTTCCTGGACCTCTCTGAGCAGCAGTACACATGGAGGCTCAGAGTCACTCGACATGTAGTCATGGACATCTGCAACCTCCATCATGCTGAGCTGCTCCCGGCTGGCCCGAGCACCATCTCCTTACCTGTCGCTGTCAAAGTCACCACTGCTCTGAACAACTTCTCCTTCGCATCCTTCCAGGGTGCCACCAGGGACATCGCCGACGTCTCCCAGTCGTCTGCACAAAAGAGCCCTGCAAATACACCTACACCCACTCTGCAGTGACACAATGGGTGGCATCAGTTGTGGGTCCTCATAGTGATCCTCAGGAAAGGGCATTATTGCACAAACCAGACAAGATTCGCAAAGACGTGGCAGTAGTGGTGACAATATAATATGTAATGTGAGTTGATCAGAAATTAAATATAAGTAAAAGCCATGACAAACCCTCAAACACCCTTGTGCATCCCCTTCATGCTCATGACACGTTTGCCTTACCCTTCCTACTGCACATATATGATGCATGCCCTGTGGCTGCAGCACAGGTAGTGGCAGGTTGAGTGAGGCTGACTGTGAAAGAGATGCATGAGAGGGTGAGTATGAGATAGAGCCATGAGATTGTATGAGGATTGGGTTGAGTGGTAGTGGTGGGATGAGTACTGGCGAGGTGAGTAAGTGCAGGTAAGATGAGGATGAGCTTTGAGTGGGTGTGAGGAGTGATGTGATAGAGTAGTGTTGGCAGTGCAGAAGGAGATGTGGGGTGGGGGTGGTGATGTGGCAGACGGAGTGTAGGGGAATGAGTAAGTGTACTCACTTCGGCTGATGTACTTAGGTCATTGAAGCGCCTCCTGCACCGTATACAGGTGCGCGATATGTTGGTGGTGCTGGTGACCTCCTCTGCCACCTCGAGCCAGGCCTTCTTGGTGGCAGAGGCAGCCCGCTTCCCCCCGCCCGCCAGGGGGAAGATCTCTGTCCTCTCCCCTCCTCCTCACCCCATCCAATATGACCTGGAGTGAGGCATCATTAAACCTGGGAGCAGCCTTCCCCCTGGGCTGCTCCATGCTGTAATTTTTCCTATTTTCTGCAGCATCAGTCAGTGGAGGACTGCCCCTTTAAATAGGGCTCCTCCAGCTTACAGCCTATGCTGCGCATGCTCAGTCCGCCCGCTGCGCAGCTTTCCAACACGAAACCCGGAAGCAAAAGTAAGTACCTTCAATCAAGCCGCAATCGTATGCGGAGCATCCCAATTTCACTAGGCGCGTTACCGACGCGCCCAGTCGACCCCCCCCGCTGCCAACCCACCGCCCTCCTAATATCGGGCCCGAGAAGTCAGTGCAAGCAAAAAGCCAAATTAAAGATTGATAGGATCAGTCATTAAATATCTCGAATCAAATTGTTTATCTCCCAACTATCTAAAAATCACTATAATTTTCACCTGCCTAATAGTCGAGCATATAGGGGGCAAAACTGGCCTTTGGCAGTAGCACCAAGGTGGGCGATAGCAAATCGACAGTAATACATCCCGACCGATATTTCTTTTTCTCCCAGTTTCCACCCCCCACCTCCCCCCCCCCCCCCCCCAAGTATGTTATTGAGATCAGGTCTTGTGTAATGATTTTACTTTAGAAAGCTTGTTCAAGTCAGAAAGGACCGATTTTAGACTTTTTTTGGCGACCTACTT
Source organism: Heptranchias perlo (assembly GCF_035084215.1). Taxonomy (NCBI): domain Eukaryota; kingdom Metazoa; phylum Chordata; class Chondrichthyes; order Hexanchiformes; family Hexanchidae; genus Heptranchias; species Heptranchias perlo. Next base: position 56,366,610 of record NC_090334.1, read on the forward strand.
GTGATTGGGGGATACTTAAGTTCTCGACAGAAGGAAATGTGTAGCCTTGAGGTCGTACCAATATAATCAAATAGCTATTTCGTATCTTTTGTTGGCACTGATATTTCTGATCTGCACTCAGCCAAACGTATTTTAAGTGGAACGCATTTTGAAGGAAAATAAATTATTTTGGAAAATCAGAGTCTTAATGGGGTAGAGGAGCAAAGGGATCAAGGGGTACAGATACACATAACTTAAAGTAGCGACGCAGATTAATAAGGCTATAACAAAGAACTGGGGTTCATTGCTAGAGGGAAGTTATGTTAAGCTTGGGTAGATCACACTTGGAATACTGTGCACAGTTCTGGTCTCTATATTACAAAAAGGATATAGAGGCACTAGAGAAGGATATAGAGGCACTGGAGAAGGTGCAAAAAAGATTGACAAGGATGATGCCAGAACTGAGAGGTTATACCTAATCAGGAAAGATTGAACACACTGGGGCTTTTTTCTCTAGAAAAGAGAAGGCTGAGGGGTGACCTTAACGAGGCCATTAAGATTATGAAAGGGGTTGATAGGGTAGACTAAGAGAAGATGTTTCCACTTGCGGGGGGTACCAAAACTAGGGGCTATAAATATAAGATAATCACTACTAAATCCTGTAGGGAATTCATGAGAAATTTCTTCTATCCAGAGAGTGGTTAGGATGTGGAACTAGGAGTAGTTGAAGCGAATATCATAGATGTATTTAAGGGGAAGCTAGATTAAAGGCATGAGGGAGCAAGTGATAGAAGGTTATGTTGATGGGGCTAGATGAAATAGAGTGGGAGGAGGCTCATGTGGAGCATAAACACCGGCGTGGATCAGTCGGGCCGAATAGCCTGTTTCTATGCTATACATTCTATGTAAGATTTTTGAAAGCATCTGAGCATAGCATAACACACAGAGGATTTTTTTTTGCTTGTCCAGATGAAGGATGTGGGTGCTGGGCAATAGAACACTTTTGATTTCAGGCACCTAGTGTCAACTTCAAGCAGTCGTGGTCAGATTTAGCACAGTTAGAGGCAGAGTAAAGATCTGTCAATTCTGCTCCAACCTCAAGAATGCTTCCTACTGCACCTTTTGGGTTACATTTTAAATAAAAATTGGCACATACCCATAGGATTGAAACTGTCCAAACTCATTTTATATAAGCAAATAAAATTGAAAAACTGTGATTTTCAAATAAAAACAGAAAATACTGGAAATACACAGCAGGTCAGGGAGGGAAAAAACAGGCTATGACACTTTGGGTATGTAACTCTTCATCACACTGAAGGCTAGGAGATTAAGATTAAAAAAAATAAAGACTCTCAGTATTTAATCTGATGAAGGGTTACATACCTGAAATGTCACAATCTGTCTTTCCTCCTTACAGATTCTGACTGACCTGCTAGAATCATAGAATGGTTACAGCACAGAAGAAGGCCATTCAGTCTGTCGAGCCAGTGCCGGGGGCTCTCTGCAAGAGCAATCCAGTTAGTCCCACTCCCCCACCCTTTCCCCGTAGCCCTGCACATTTTTTCCCTTCAAGTACTTATCCAATTCCCTATTGAAAGTCACGATTGAATCTGCCTCCACCACCCCCTCAGGCAGTGCTGTGCATCTCCAGTATTTTTATCTTATTTTTTAGACCCTTACAGCCAGCAGATGATGAAGACACTTTTATCCCATCAGCTGTATTTGTGTTCAACAGGAATTTGTATCAAAGCCTTAATGTATACAACTGATGGCATTATAAATGATTAAATAGAATATCTGCAATACTCCCAATGATTTAGTATTTAAGGGCAGAATAGAGCTGAGCCAATACGGTCCAGCAGGTCCCAGGTTCAATTTCTGTTCTGTGCTGAGTTAGCTGATCTCAGCCGAGATGATGATGGAGGCTTCAGTGATTTTGACTTCCCTGGGCTAGTGAGGGGAAATCAGCCAATGTTTCCACTCCTGATTGCTATGCAGTGATCTCTACCGGCAAGTGTACGTATAGGGAGTATTGAGTGAGAACTGGACTAGGCTCTGCTGTGATGCCCGCCATGTCATGTAGAATGGTTACGTAGACAAGGTATCAGGGTATGTTCAATGTCCGTGGGATTGTAGGACACCAGGAGTCAATGGGCTTGCTATTAACCCCCCCCCCCCCACGATAGGCTGGAGAGGGTCGTTGGGGGAGGGGGTGTTAAAGATTTTTTTTTTACGGGGAACGGGTCCCCAACACGTCGCGTACATGCCCGCCATGTATTTTACGACGACTGATATTGGGGTGCCCGTGTATCCTGCCGTGGACAGGCAGGACACTTAATTAACATTTGCACTGTAGGAGCCCGATTTTAAAATTTGTTGCTGTGCTGGTTTCCCAGGGGTCGGGAAACCTGGCAGTGAAAGGGAGGCAGGAGCTGCCGGCTGAATAAGGGAAATGCCTTTCTCAGCACTCTGTGGGCCAGGGAGAGCAGGAGTGCTCCCTCCGGCCCTTCATGGAAGCCTTCGGCCTCCACCCATCCGATCGCTGACCTCTCTCTTTTTATCCCCCCCCCCCCCCCATTCCGATTGCTGACCTCTCTTTTCCCCTTCCAATTGCCGGGAATCGTTCCCAAGGGTCCCTGGCTGTGGACTCGTGCCACTGGGGCTCCCTCCCAGCTGCCGGCCACGCTGTTAATTTGGCCGACTGCCTGGCAGGAAATGGAACAAGCAATTATGATGAGGCCCTGCCGTTAAGTTTGGCAGAACCTCCACGTTCCCGGCCTTGCCAGGTTCTTCGGCCGCTTTTGGCTTCTCCTCCCACCCTCGCCGCCTCCCTATAAATGTCTTCAGAAGAGGCCGAGCGACAAAAACTGCCAAAATAGAAACAAATTGTGTTTTGTTTTTGTAGGAAGTAAATAAATAAAATGTAGCAATTTAGGACATGATGCAGAGTCTAATTAAATCCAGTTTATAAAAAGAATTCATTAACAGCCAGCATTTTGTTTTTGCAGACAACCACCCATGAGTTCTAATTGAAAACATAGGTGCTAATTCAGCCCCCATGTGTGTGTTGATGCAGCATAAATAAATCAGACTTGAAGTAGTGATACATGGAGAATGGAAGATAATGTTATGAAATGGGTTTGTTAAAAACCATGCCCAGGCATCGATTTCCAGAGTTATAGCCTGTATATTAGTGACCGAGAGCATAACGACATGCTGATAATGTGGGCAGCGCTCGAAAAATGAATGGACCATACAATATATTTTTTTAATCATGCTGTTCCAGTTTAATATGTAATAAAAGCCCCATCTTTGGTTATTTATGTTGCATGTATGAATACAATAAGATAGCCTTTGAAAGCTATATGTCTTATTTTTGTTGAACAGGATTGTTTGCAAAACCCAGTAAACAGGAATATATTAAAATGTTCTTGCAAGTATACCTTTTGGATCAAAATGCTAAAGGTAATTTACTGAATCAGCACTGAAATGGTCCAGGCCAAGTCACAAATGTATCCTCTGTGACTATGACTGCAGCAGATTATTCCATATATAACATCTCTGTGTCTCATATGGTTGACTGAACTTTCTTCCTCCCTTGTCTGCTCCATGGGACTGCCCTTACGTGGTTCCACTCCTACCTGTGATTGCCACCACGTATCTCCACCAATGATTTATTTTTCCATCGCTGCAATATCACCGTTGGAAACTCCCAAGGATCTATCCAAGGCCTGTGCCTCGTCCTCGTCTTTATGTTGCCCCTCTGTGACATTAAAGCTGGTCCCATGCCAGCAGATCATATGTGTACTCTTGACATTCAGTCCTATCTCTCCTCCACTTCTTTCTAACCCTATATCCACCTTTTGTGTTGTCTGAATGCCTGCTCAACTTCAAGTCTTAGATCAATCGCAGCATTCTCCAACTGAAAATCAGGAAGACCCAAGCTTCCATCTTCGGGCCCCTACCACAAACTCTTACCTATTCGCTTATCATGGACTCCATCCCCCTATTGGCTGCAAGCTCCGGCGCAATCAAATCGTGCAAAACCTTGGCATCCTATTTGATCCACAGTTGAGCGTCGTTCCCCATATCCTATCTTTTCACCTTGACAAATGAATGAAACATCCCATCCAGAAATCTCTCTCTCTCATATCTTTGGCTTTTAACACGGTTGGCCACTAGTTAAGTGAGAATTGCATCAGGAATAAATTATATGAAGTAATCCAAAGTGACATCAGCAGGTAGTGTTTGATAAATGTTTGTTGAATTAAACCTACTGCCTGCTCTTCAGGCACTGTGGTGCTGCAATGAGATGCATAGAGCTGCACAAATTAGATAGGTTTCATTTCTGTGATTATTCTTTTACTTTGTCTTGGATGACCAGCTGTTTTTAATTTTACATTGTGAGCAATACAGCGAAGTAATTTGACCGTCTGGGGATGCTTAGTGTCTTCCTGTCTGAGATTATCTTGATACTGGGCAAGGTAGAAATGAGAAACAAGCCCAGTAATAATCACGAGCAAAGAAAATAGGGAATAAAGGGTAAAAAGCAATAGTGCTTTGGAACCATGAAGGGATAATGGTTGGTGGTAATGCTGCTTTCTGAACCATGAAATGGAATAAACAGCAGTTCAAACACAATCTTGCAGCATGTCCTCCAGTGTAGTAACCAAGGCATGCATCCTCATTCATGGCAGTCATTTTTTTAAACAAACTTGATGTTATTAAACACTACCAATCATTCAGGAATGAGATAATAGGTCTGCTAAGAGACAATATCTAAAGCTACAATTAAGAATTCAACTGTGGGAGATTGTCTTAGCAGTCATTCAACACAATGGTGATGTTGTGAAATGAATAGGTAATGACTCTAAGGCCCTGAAATTCCGCTCTGGGCGCAAATTGTGGCCGAAAATGGTGCCGGCTGGGTTTTATTGCAAGATTCTGCTAAATTGCATTAATATAATCACGAGCGTAAACTCTTCCATGAGTCAGTGCAACCCGGCAGCTTAGCAGAGCGTAATCATTTATTGTTTTTTGCAATAAAAAATATTCATTGATGTATTTAAGAGTGGTAACCTGGTGCAGTTTTATTAATACAGCTGAAAATGGGTTTATCACAAACCAAACAATAAGCATTTTTGTTAAGTGTGAATAGTCCTCCACCTGTGAGTAACCTGATTTTAAATCATTGATAATGACTTAAAAAAAACTATACTGAAGTATTTACTCCTTTTCATTGGTGTACACTAGTCAGTTTCTTAGTAAATTAAATATTTTTTAATACTTAAAAAGTTTAAAATGTGCCTACTGGTGCCTGTGCACCTAAGATGACTACCTTAATTTTAAGACCCTCATCGAATGGCTGCAAGCGGGTGCAATCTATGGAATCTCACCAGCCTCGTTGTTTCAATCGGGGGGGGGGCGTGACCAGTTTTATGGGTGGGGCCTGCTTAAGCGAGATTTTTTTCAGCCAGCGCAGAAGATCGCGGAAACTCAAATTACGCTGGGCCTAAATTATGCCCAGTGTAAATCAGAATTCTGTGATGTTTTGCGCTGATTCAGCTGAATTGGGCTGAAAAAGCCGGTGCAATCTATCGGAAACTCGAGGTCGAATTTTTTTTTGAGCATGCACGATCAGCATCACCAAGTCAGGAGTGGCATAGTTAGATGCAAAATAAGCTCTTTTTACTCTGTTCAGCAATGTTGATCCTGGAGCCAAGACAAGACTGATTTAAAGTCATAGCAGTCTCCTCACATGGCCATGTATCTTTCTCCTTTCTTCTCCTCTCCTGGTGGTGTTGACTCCTGGGTTATAGCTCCATGGACATTATCAACCCTCTGATATATTGCCAAAATTGCCATTCTTTATGTATGAGTTTAGACAGTGATTGTTGGCAGACTATTCAAGCATGGGAATGTCACAGCCGAGGCTGATCCTGTACTCAACAAATATCCACGTTTATACAGGTTTTCCAACAGAGATCATTGGAAAGTGATCAGGAAAAGAACTCCGGCTGTTTTTTCTCCTCCCTAATCTAGAAATACCTAGGCCAATTGCGCCACAACTAGCCCCTCCTAAGTGAGATTAGTTAACTAACCAGATGAAAGATCAAACTGAGGGTTCCATTCCCTGAATGACATTAGTGCAACAGTTGGTTTTTACATTTGAGATTTATTGAATTCAGTTTCACATCTTGCTATGGTGGGATTTGAGCTCACTACCTCTGGGTTGCTAGTCTAGTATTGTAACTGCTAGGCTATTCTACTCTCAATTCTGGTGGTGGGAAATTTGGTGGTGATTGTACTGCTGAAGGTCAGGGCAAGATGGCTGAACTTTCTGTTATTTAAGATGGTTATTATATGGCACTTATGTTGTGAATGTTACCTTGTCAGTCCAAGTCTGAACGTTGTCTCAGACCTGCTGGAGATTGGCATGGGCTACTTCATTATTGGAAGAGTTGTGAAATTATCAGCAAACAACTGCATTCCTGGCCTGGTGGAGGTAAAGTTATTGATGAAGCAGATGAAGATGGTTAGACCAAGAATGCTGCCCTGAGGAACTCCTGTACTGCTGGCCTGGGTCTAGGATAATTGGTCTCCAACGACCATGTGTGTCTGATTCTTAGTAGTTGATCCCAGTGCAGAGCAGTGACTATGTAATTAAGTTGCGGATTAGTGATACTCTAATCCAGCTAAGTGTAGAAAACCAAGATTGCAGATGTATCTATAAGCTAGGTAGTGCCTTTGTGCTTCACAGATATAATGAAAACATGAAACCAATGAATGACATTAGGTGATACACTTGATTTATATAAATCATCAATAAAGGGAGTACAACTTGACAGGTTTCCTAATGAAGTCATCGAGCAATGGGAATATTGCTGGGGTGTTCTTGGTATTTCAGTACTATGCAAATTGTATATATTGTATATATTGCATATATTTATTCATGCTGTGGTGTCTGTTTGCCAGCAGATGGTGATGTTGCAATTCCTAAACTCTGAATAGTTCAGTGCAAATGATTTGTAGGCATTTGCACTAACCAGTCCAAAAAGGGAACAAAAATCCCCAATTTGTCTATGCTTATCTGCATTCGTGTGTTATTACAGCTTGGATCCTTCCTTCCAGAAATTTATATTTCAAACTTTACACAAAGTCTTTTAGTTCATAAGATACTTGCATAAGATGAAGGCCATTCAGCCCATCTAAATTCATCCATCTAGAACATCCCTACACTCCCTATATTGCTGTATCTAATTATTTCTTAAATGCTTCCAGGATTTTGACCTCCATTGCTCTGCCAGAAGTCCAATCCAAGTATTAATCACTCTGTGTTAAGAAAAAGTCCTGCTATCAGTCCTAAAGTTTCCTTTCACAAGTTTGAACCTGTATCTCTTAGTCCTACTGCCACTGGTTATTTTAAAGTAGCATTCCGGATTATCTTTTTTTCTGTACCATTTTACTATCTTATGATTTCATAAGATCACCTCTCAGACACCTCCTTCCTAGGCTAAAAAACCCAAGTCTCCAGTCTTTCCTCGTAACTCAGAACCCTGACACTAAAGATCAACCTCCTGGCTTTTCCCTATACTACCTCCAATGCATCAATGTCACCCTTGTTTCTTGTTGACTAGAAGTGGACAAGTTCTCAAAAGGTGCTCTGACTAGAGCACTTTTACAGTTTGATCACAACTGCCACTGACTTATATCATGCTGTTATGGCTATGCCGTTCAACATTCTGTTGGCTTTATCATAGAATGGCACAGCACAGAAGGAGGCCATTCGGCCTATCGTGCCTGTGCCGGCTCTTTGAAAGAGCTATCCAATTAGTCCCACACCCCTGCTCTTTCCCCATAGCTCTGCAAATTTTTCCCCTTCAAGTATTTATCTAATTCCCTTTTGAAGGTTACTATTGAATCTGCTTTCACCTCCCTTTCAGGCAGTGCATTCCAGATCATGACAACATTGGTTGGATATGTTGAGCATTGAGTCTACTAAGACTCCTAGGTCTCTTTTCAAATTCAAATTTAGATATTTCAACACCATTCTTTTGATATCATCTCCTTGTTTGGCATCGTCAGCAAATGTCACCACTTTGTATTGAGTTTCTGAATCCAAGTAACTGATGTAAAATTAAAAACAGTGGTGGTCCCGATACTGAGCTCTGGGACACCCCACTTAGTACTACCCCTCACATCCCTGACATCCTCTCTAACCATTGCCTGTTGTTTTCTATCTACACCCAAATTAGTAACCTTTCGTGTTGAACTTTTGTAAGTCTAAGTACTCAATGTCATGGGGTTTACCACAGTTGACCTTGGTTGTCTCAAAGAAATCAAAGTTAGGCAGGTCCTTTCCCGGCTATAGCTGTGTTGACTGCTGTTTACTAGGTGGTTATTATAGAGATAATCCTCAAATTTACTCCTGATACTTCAATTCCTTAATCAATCCCAATTTTTTTATAAGAGTAACTGGTCTGTAATGCCTGTGCCAGTTTGTCACCAATTTTAAATGTGAGTACCTTCCCAGTGTTCACCGACTCCCTCCTAATCATTAGTGCCTCACAAATTTCTTTGCTAATATGGCTCAAGACTCTGGGATAAATACCATTTACCCCAGGGGATTTATTTATTTTAAGCTCTTTCAGCTTGTTTAGGACTTCCATCTTATTTATATCAATGTCCTGAAATTTGCCTGGGCAATTTTTCTTTGAGGGGGGTGGGGGGTGAAGGAAGGAAACAATTGTTCAAAATACTTACTATCTTGTGCTCGTCCTCTGTTTCAGGCCCACTTGTATTTTTTAATGCAAAGGGAGTGTTCCACTGTTGGGAGGTGCCGTTTTTCAGATGAGATTTTAAATCCAGGCGTTCATAAAAGATAGCATTGCACTATTTGAAGAGCAGTGGAGATTTGCTGCTGTCCTGGCCTACGTTTATCCCTCCACCAACAGGGTTACAACCGATTAACTGTTATGTATCTCATTGTTGTTTTAGCGAGGCCCTGTTGTGCAAAACATGGCTGCAACTTTTGCCTACAGTACAACAGTGACTACACTTCAAAAGTCATTCATTGGCTGTGAACCACTTGAAGTGAAAGGCGCCATATAAATGCAAGTTCCTTTCTTCCTATCTGCTCTGTACAGGCAGTGAAGCCGGGACAACAGCCATATATCACCAGGTATGAAGAATGAATTGTGAATAATCATTTTTTTTAAACCTAAGCCACCTGTCCTCTTCACGTGGATGATTTACTTCCAAATAACTGGGGACGAGGAGAAAAAGGAGTCTTGGGAAACACAACAGCTGTTATATGTTTACTGTCTACAGCTGTGTTCTGGATCTTCCAATGTAAGCTGTTTCTGTATTGCTGCTGTTTTAATTCAAGTTCTATATGACTGAGAAGCTCTTGGCATTTATACAGTTAAATTCAGCTTCCTTTTCCTGGCAACGGATTTCTAAACCCAACTTTCCAAGGGTCTTTGAGTGTCGTGAAATTAAGGGGGCCAGATTAAGTAATGCATATGTTGGGAGCCAGAGACGAGTGCCAGTATGAACTAGGGGGGTTTGAGGTGAGAAGAGTGCTAGTTTGAGTGAGGAGTAATAGACATGTGCCAGCTTGGACTGGGGGAATGGAAGAAAAGTGCCAGCTTCAATAGGAAAGGGGGGTAAAGGATGTTCTGCTTGAATCAGAGCCGCGGGCTAGAGGGGGTGCCTTCTTAAATTGAGGGTGAAGGAGAAGATTGCCAGCATGAACTGGGAGGGGTAGATTCTCTGTGGTGAGGTGTGTATTGTTGAGGTAGCTTTTGGGGGAAGTGATGGTCTGGGTAGTCTGTTTAAATAACCAAACCTCATTTAATTTTCCTATTAACTTTAAATACTTTTATAGTTAATTTAATAAAATCAATGGAAACAAAAACGTGCTGCCGATTCACTGTTGCTCGTTTTGCGCGACTGCCGAAGACCAGCTTCGCCCCCAATATTTCACAAAAGCTTAAACTTGTTAGTAAAGAATGCGCTAATGATTTTGCTATGCCTGATGCAATCTTCCTTCTATTTTTAAAAATACCTCCCTGTTTCTACTTAAAGTATGACGTGGAGATGCCGGTGATGGACTGGGGTGGACAAATGTAAGGAGTCTTACAACACCAGGTTATAGTCCAACAGCTTTATTTGAAATCACAAGCTTTCGGAGCTTTCCTCCTTCGTCAGGTGAGTGTAGGATTCCATAAAGGTACAGCATATATAGTCAGAGAACAATGCCTGGTGATTACAGATAATCTTTCCAACTGCCTGTTATCACACCTCGGCAGAGATATAATCAAAGCAATCAAAGGAGTGGAATGGTGTTCAGACAGAGAAACATTACATACATGACTACTGAATACACAAACGGTCAGAACACAAAGACAGAGAGAGAGAGAGAGAGAGACACCCGAAAGGCAGAGAAAGAGAGAGAATGACCAGTTGTATTAAAAACAGAACTTTTTTTCGCTGGTGGGGTTACATGTAGCGTGACATGAGCCCAAGATCCCGGTTGAGGCCGTCCTCATGGGTGCAGAACTTGGCTATCAATTTCTGCTCGACGATTTTGTGTTGTCGTGTGTCTCGAAGGCCGCCTTGGAGAAGGCTTACCCGAAGATCGGTGGCTGAATGTCCTTGACTGCTGAAATGTTCCCCGACTGGGAGGGAACCCTCCTGTCTGGCGATTGTTGCGCGGTGTCCGTTCATCCGTTGTCACAGTGTCTGCATGGTCTCGCCGATGTACCATGCTCCGGGGCATCCTTTCCTGCAACGTATGAGGTAGACAACGTTGGCCGATTTGCAGGAGTATGAACCATGTACCTGGTGGGTGGTGTCCTCTCGTGTGATGGTGGTATCTGTGTCGATGATCTGGCATGTCTTGCAGAGGTTGCTGTGGCAGGGTTGTGTGGTGTCGTGGACGCTGTTCTCCTGAAAGCGAGACACACGACAATGCAAAATCGTCGAGCAGAAATTGATAGTCAAGTTCCGCACCCATGAGGACGGCCTCAACCGGGATCTTGGGTTCATGTCACGCTACACGTAACCCCACCAGCGAAAAAAAAGTTATCTGTTTTTAATACAACTGGTCATTCTCTCTCTTTCTCTGCCTTTCGGGTCTCTCTCTCTCTCTCTCTCTCTCTCTCTGTCTTTGTGTTCTGACTGTTTGTGTATTCAGTAGTCATGTATGTAATGTTTCTCTGTCTGAACACCATTCCACTCCTTTGATTGCTTTGATTATCTCTCTGCCGATGTGTGATAATGGGCTGTTGAAAGATTATCTGTAATCACCAGGCATTGTTCTCTGACTATATATGCTGTACCTTTATGGAATCCTGCACTCACCTGACGAAGGAGGAAAGCTTGTGATTTCAAATAAAGCTGTTGGACTATAACCTGGTGTTGTAAGACTCCCTACTTAAAGTAGGTACAGATAATTTCAGATCTTTTGTCATTTGGCGTTAGTTGTATAATTGAAAGGACCCTCCTCCAATACCACTCCTTTGTTGTCCTGCTCAGTGAGACTAAACTCGCTTGGTTGCTTTTTTAAATGGCTATCTGGTTTGAGCAAACATTAATGTATTTTCTGCTGCTTCAAAGAAGGTGACTTTGAGAGCTTTTATTAGACTAAACAGTTGGGGTCTTGCAGCCAATCTGATGGAGCAGTTTACAGTTGGATGCCTGCTCACCTTTTTGAGGTGTATATCTGCACAGTCACACACTCGAACATATGAATCATACATGAGTAACAGTCAGATAGGCCCTGTATATATGAAACAAAAATTCACATACCTCTATCCCAATCTAGGGCTCAGATTACATTTTATACCTTTTGTGAGGTTGATACATTTTGTGCCAGTTGAACAACAACTCCTGCCTTCTATCCCAAAACCTTATTGTTAAGTGGGAAGAACTGTTCAGTCGAATCATAGATAGGTTACAGCACGGAAGGAGGCCATTCGGCCCATCGAGTCCATGCCAGCTCTATGCAAGAGCAATCCAGCTAGTCCCACTCCCCCGCCCTTTTCCTGTAGCCCTGCAAATTTTTTCCTTTTAAGTATTTATCCAGTTCCCTTTTGAAGGCCGTGATTGAATCTGCCTCCACCACCCTCTCTGGCAGTGCATTCCAGATCTTAACCACTCGCTATGTTTAAAAAAAAGTTTTTCCTCCTGTCACCTTTGGTTCTTTTGCCATTCACCTTAAATCTATGCCCTCTGGTTCTTGATCCTACCGCCAATGGGAACAGTTTCTCTCTAGTTACTCTGTCTAGACCCTTCATGATTTTGAATACCTCGATCAAATCTCCTCTCAATCTTCTCTGTTTCAAGGAGAACAACCCCAGCTTCTCCAGTCTATCCACGTAACTAAAGTCCCTCATCCCTGGAATCATTCCAGTAAATCTCTTCTGCACCCTCTCTAAGGCCTTCACATCTTTCCTAAAGTGCGGTGCCCAGAACTGGACACAATACTCCAGTTGTAGCTGAACCAGTGTTTTATAAAGGTTCATCATGACTTCCATACTTTCATACTATATGCCTCTATTTATAAAGCCCAGGATTCCATATGCTTTTTTAACCGCTTTCTCAAACTGCCCTGCCACCTTCAACGATTTGTGCACATATACCCCCAGATCTCTCTGTCCGTGTACCCCTTTCAGAGTTGTGCCCTCTAGTTTATATTGCCTCTCCTCGTTCTTCCTACTGAAATGTATCACTTCACATTTTTCTGCGTTAAATTTCAACTGCCATGTGTCTGCCCATGCCACCAGCCTGTCTATATCCTCTTGAAGTCTATTACTATTCTCCTCACTGTTTACTACCCTTCCAAGTTTTGTGTCATCTGCAAATTTTGAAATTGTGCCCTGTACACCCAAGTCCAAATCATTAATATATATCAAGAAAAGCAATGGTCCCAGCACTGACCCCTGGGGAACACCCTCCAGTCCGAAAAACAACTGTTTGCCACTACTCTGTTTCCTGTTTCTTCTGTATCCATGTTGCTACTGCCCCCTTTATTCCTGGGCTGCAATCTTGATGCTAAGCCTACTGTGCGGCACTTTATCAAACCCCTTTTGAAAGTCCATATACACCACATCAACTGCATTGCCCTCATCAAAAAACTCTATCAGGTTAGTTAAACACGATTTGCCTTTAACAAATCCATGCTGGCTTTCCCTAATCAATCCACCCTCGTCCAAGTGACTGTTAATTCTGTCCCGGATTATCGTTTCTAAAAGTTTCTCCACCACTGAGGTTAAACTGATTGGCCTATAGTTGCTGGGTTTATCCTTACACCCTTTTTTGAACAAGGGTGTAACATTTGCAATTCTCCAGTCGTCTGGCACCACCCCCATATCTATGGATGTTTGGAAGATTATGGCCAGTACCTCTGCAATTTCCACCCTTACTTCCCTCAGCAACCTAGGATGCATCCCATCCGGACCGAGTGACTTACCTACTTTAAGTACAGCTAGCTTTTCTAGTACCTCTATCAATTTTTAGCCCATCCAGTATTTTTTCTTTTATTTGTGCATGGGATGTGGGCATCGCTGGCAAGGCCAGCATTTATTACCCATCGCTAATTGCTCTTGAGGAGATGGTGGTGGTGAGCTGCCTTGAATCGCAGTTCGTGCGGTGAAGGTTCTTCCACAGTCTGTTAGGGAGTTCCAGGATTTTGACCCAGCGACGATGAAGGAATGGCGATATATTTCCAAGTCGGGATGGTGTGTGACTTGGAGGGGAACGTGCAGGTGGTCTTGTTCCCATGTGCCTGCTGCCCTTGTCCTTCTAGGTGGTAGAGGTCATGGGTTTGGGAGGTGCTGTCGAAGAAGCCTTGGTGAGTGGCTGCAGTGCATCCTGTAAATGGTACACACTGCAACCACAGTGCGCCGGTGGTGAAGGGAGTGAATGTTTAGGGTGGTGGATGGGGTGCCAATCAAGCGGGCTGCTTTGACCTGGAAGGTCGAGCTTCGTGAGTGTTGTAGGAGCTGCACTCATCCAGGCAAGTGGCGAGTATTCCATCACACTCCTGACTTGAGCCTTTTAGATGGTGGAGAGGCTTTGGGGAGTCAGGAGGTGAGTCACTTGCCGCAGAACACCCAGCCTCTGACCTGCTTTTGTAGCCACGGTATTTATGTCGCTGGTCCAGTTAAGTTTCTGGTCAGTGGTGACCCCCAGGATGTTAATGGTGGGGGATTCGGCGATGGTAATGCCATTGAAGGTCAAGGGGAGATGGTTGGATTCTCTCTTGTTGGAGATGGTCATTGCCTGGCACTTGTCTGGAGTCAATGTTACTTGCCACTTATCAGCCCAAACCTGGATGTTGTCCACGTATTGCTGCATGCGGGCACGGACTGCTTTATTATCTGAGGGGTTGCGAATGGATCTGAACACTGTGCAATCATCAGTGAACATCCCCATTTCTAACCTTATGATGGAGGGAAGGTCATTGATGAAGCAGCTGAAGATGGTTGGGCCTAGGACACTGCCCTGAGGAACTCCTGCAGCAATGTCCTGTGGCTGAGATGATTGGCCTCCAACAACCACTACCGTCTTCCTTTCTGCTAGGTATGTTCTGGAGGAACCCAAACTGAGCATCGGTGAGCAGGTTATTGGCGAGTAAGGACCGCTTGATAGCACTGTCGACGACACCTTCCATCTGTTTGCTGATGATGATTGAGAGTAGACTGATGGGGTGGTAATTGGCCAGATTGGATTTGTCCTGCTCCTTGTGGACAGGACCTACCTGGGCAATCTTCCACGTCGGGTAGATGTCAGTGTTGTAGCTGTATGGAACAGTTTAACTAGAGGCGCGGCTAGTTCTGGAGCACAAGGCTTCAGCACTACAGCCGGGATGTTGTCGGGGCCCATAGCCTTTGCTGTGTCCAGTGTACTCAGCCGTTTCCTGATATCACGTGGAGTGAATCGAATTGGCTGAAGACTGCCTTCTGTGATGAAGGAGGCTGAGATGGATTGTCCACTCGGCACTTCTGGCTGAAGATGGTTGCAAACGCTTCAGCCTAGTCTTTTGCACTCACGTGCTGGACTCCGCCATCATTGAGGATGGAGATGTTTGCAGAGCCTCCTCCTCCCATTAGTTGTTTAATTGTCCACCACCATTCATGACTGGATGTGGCAGGACTGCAGAGCTTTGATCTGATCCGTTGGTTGTGGAATCGCTTAGCTCTGTCTATAGCATGTTACTTCTGCTGTTTAGCATGCATGTAGCCCTGTGTTGTGGCTTCACCAGGTTGACACCTTATTTTTAGGTATGCCTAATGCTGCTCCTGGCATGCTCTGCTACACTCCTCATTGAACCAGGGTTGATCCCCTGGCTTGTTGGTGAAGGTAGTGTGAGGAATATGCCGGGCGAACTATATCTTCCTTTTACTGAGACTGTGGCAGCATCTCCTTCCTTGGTAAAGACAGTTGCAAAGTACTCATTTAGTACCTCGGCCATCCCCTCTGCCTCCTTGGGTAGATCTCCTTTATGGTCCCTAACCGCCCCCTCCTCTTACTACCCATTTATTGTTTACATGCCTAGAGAAGACTTTTGGATTCCCTTTTATGCTGGCCACCAGTCTATTCTCATACTCTCTCTTTGCCCCTCTTATTTCCTTTTTCACTTCCCCTCTGAACTTTCTATATTCTGCCTGGTTCTCACTTGTGTTATCAACCTGACATCTGTCATATGCCCCTTTCTTCTGTTTCATCTTACTCTCGTCCAGGGAGCTCTGGTTTTAGTTGCCCTACCTGTCTGCCTCATGGGAATGTGCCTAACCTGTACCTGAACCATCTCCTCCTTAAAGGCTGCCCATTGTTCAATTTCAGTTTTGCCTGCCAATCTTTGATTCCAATTTACCCGGGCCAGATCTGTTCTCATCCCATTTGAAATTGGCCGCCCTCTGTAGGTACAGATTAGAGTTCTTAACTATTAACCGTAGCTACAGCATCTCCAGCAATGGCTTTGTTTCCAACCCTGCACCATTACTTCTGGATTCCCCCATGGATCTACCGTTGGCCCCCTCCTCTTTCTCATCTACATGCTGCCCCTTGGCCACAGCATTTGAAGACACAGGGACAGCTTCTGCATGCTGACAACGCCCAACTCTACCTCTCCACCACCTTTCTTGACTCCTCTGTGACATCTGATGTTGGATGAACCGCAATTTCCTCCAGTTAAACATTGGTGAAAGCAAAGCCATTGTCTTTTGGCTATTGCCACAAACTCAGTACTCTTGCCATCGATTCCATCCCCCTTCCTGGCCACTGTCTTGGGTCGAACTGGACAATCTTATTTGACTTATAGATGAGCTCCCAAATCTATATCCTCTCCATTACAAAGACAGCACATTTCCACTTCCGTAACATCGGCCGCCTCTGCCCATGCCTCAGCCCATCTGCTGCTGAAACCCTCGTTTGTGCTGTTGTCGCTTCCAGACACGACCATTCCAATGCTGTCCTAGCCAGTCTCTCATCCTTCAAGTCTGTAAACTTCAGTTTATCCAAAATTTTGCTGCCCGTATCCTGTCCCACACAAAGTCCTGCTCACCCATCACTACTGACCTGTTTATACCCCTGAGGGGCAAGAACTCTACTTGCCAAAAAAAACAGCCATGGACAACTAAAGAGGTAAAGGACAGTATAAGACATAAGGAAAGGGCATACAAAAAGGCAAAAAATGGCACAGATCCTGGCGAATGGGAAAGATACAAAGATCAACAAAGGGTCACAAAACAGATAGTAAGAGCTACAAAAAGAGAGTATGAAAAGAAACTCGCAAGGGATATCAAAACCAATACGAAGAACTTTTATAGTTATATTAGGAAAAAGAGCGTGGTCAGGGATATTGTCATTGACAATGGGGAAATGGCGGACATGTTGAACAATTACTTTGCGTCAGTATTTACAGTCGAAAAAGAGGATAGCATGCCGGAAATCCCAAGAAAACTTATATTGAATCGGGGACGGGGACTCGATAAAATTAACATAAGTAAAGCAACAGTAATGAAGAAAATAATAGCACTAAAGAGTGACAAATCCCCAGGACCAGATGGTTTCCATCCCAGGGTTTTAAAGGAAGTCGGTGAGCACATTGCGGATGCCCTAACTATAATCTTCCAAAGTTCTCTAGATTCAGGAACTGTCCCTCTAGATTGAAAAATTGCACGTCACTCCGCTTTTTAAGAAAGGAGAGAGAGGGAAACTAGGGAATGATAGACCAGTTAACCTAACATCTGTTGTGGGGAAAATGCTGGAGTCTATAATTAAGGATAGGGTGACTGAACACCTCGAGAATTTTCAGTTAATCAGAGAGAGCCAGCATGGATTTTTGAAAGGTAGGTCGTGCTTGACAAAACTGGTTGAATTTTTTGAAGAGGTGACTAAAGTAGTGGACAGGGGAATGTCAATGGATGTTATTTATGTGGACTTCCAGAAGGCATTTGATAAGGTCCCACATAAGAGACTGTTAGCTAAGATAGAAGCCCATGGAATCGAGGGAAAAGTACAGACTTGGTTAGGAAGTTGGCTGAGCGCAAGGTGACAGAGAGTAGGGATAATGGGTAGGTACTCACATTGGCAGGATGTGACTAGTGGAGTCCTGCAGGGATCTGTCTTGGGGCCTCAATTATTCACAATATTTATTAACGACTTAGATGAAGGCATAGAAAGTCTCATATCTAAGTTTGCCGATGACACAAAGATTGTTGGATTGTAAGCAGTGTAGATGGAAACATAAAATTACAAAGCGATATTGATAGATTAGGTGAATGGGCAAAACTGTGGCAAATGGAATTCAATGTAGACAAATGTGAGGTCATCCACTTTGGATCAAAAAAGGATAGAACAGGGTACTTTCTAAATGGTAAAAAGTTAAAAACAGTGGATGTCCAAAGGGACTTTGGGGTTCAGGTACATCGATCATTGAAGTGTCATGAACAGGTGCAGAAAATAATCAAGAAGGCAAATGGAATGCTGGCCTTTATATCTGGAGGACTAGAGTACAAGGGGGCAGAAGTTATGCTGCAGCTATACAAAACCCTGGTTAGACCGCACCTGGAGTACTGTGAGCAGTTCTGGGCACTGCACCTTCAGAAGGACATATTGGCCTTGGAGGGAGTGCAGCGTAGGTTTACTAGAATGATACCTGGACTTCAAGGGTTAAGTTACGAGGAGAGATTACACAAATTGGGGTTGTATTCTCTAGAGTTTCGAAGGTTAAGGGGTGATCTGATCGAAGTTTATGAGATATTAAGGGGAACGGATAGGGTGGATAGAGAGAAACTATTTCCGCTGGTTGGGGATTTTAGGAGTAGGGGGCACAGTCTAAAAATTAGAGCCAGACCTTTCAGGAGTGAGATTAGAAAACATTTCTACACACAAAGGGTTGTAGAAGTTTGGAACTCTCTTCCGCAAATGGCAATTGATACTAGCTCAATTGCTAAATTTAAATGTGAGATAGATAGCTTTTTGGCAACCAAAGGTATAAAGGGATATGGGCCAAAGGCAGGTATATGGAGTTAGATCACAGATCAGCCATGATCTTATCAAATGGCGGAGCAGGCACGAGGGGCTGAATGGCCTACTCCTGTTCCTATGTTCCTATGATCTATATTGCCTCCCGATCCTGCAACACCTCCAATTTACAATTCTCATCCTTTTTTAAAAATCCCTTTATGGCCCCGCCCCTCAGTAACTACCTCCAGCCCTAATCCCCGCTCCCCCCCCCCCCCCAATCCCACCTCCTCCCAGAACTTTTAGTTCCTCCAGCTCTGGCCGCTTGTGCATCCCTCATTCCTGTTGCCCCGCCATCGGCAACCATCAGTCACCTAGGCTCCATGCTCTGGAATTCACTCCTTAAAACCATCTGCCTTTCTACTTCCCTCTCCTCCTCCTTTTAAGACCCTCCTTAAAACCCACCTCTTTGACTAAACTTAGGTCACCCCTCCCAATATCTCCCTCTTTGACTTGGTGTCTGATTATGCCTCTGTGAAGCACCATGGGGCACTTTTCTATGTTAAAGGTGCTATGTAAACAAGTTTTTACTGAAATTATGTGGCAGAGCACAGCAGTTGTAGAGAGTAACCTTTGTGATGTTTAACAAGCATACTCACTGTCTTACACATCATTTTGCAATATTATATTGTACAACATTTTGGAAAATACTTTCAACCCCCTTTTCCAAAATATATTGGTTGGTACGGCAGTCAGACCAGATACCTCACGAGTTTAATTCTGATGGCTGCCAGGGACAACAAAAGACTTGCAGAATTGTACTGCAGCCGGTGAGCAACTCAGATTTACTGTGGGCTAACATAAGCTCTGACTACCATGATTTATCAAGTAATGGGTTCATTCTGTGTTTGAATTTCTGTAAATAATGAATGGAGTTCCAATTGGTGACACTTTCTAGAAGAAAGTTCACAGGCAGGAGAAAAGGTGTGGTGCCAGGAAGTTCTTCACACACAAGTTGTGATCAACACTTGGCATGGACCTCTGGGTACAGGATTGCAGGCAAAATCTTGAAATCATTTAAGAAGAGTTGAAAGCTGTAACAGGGGATTTTTTTTGTTGAATGGATGAGTTAGGTTGTGCTGACTGGCCTTTCTCTCTTGTGATCTCAAGTTTGAAACTTTGCTACTGATATTCTACGCGAGTATTTTGAATTCAGGTAAAATATTGCTTTCCTGGCTTAGATGTGGATTTCTGGTTTAAGGGTCCCCACTTTTGTGACGCTGCTCCCAGTTTTAGTCCTGCACAGTACTGTCATCACCTGAGTGTTGATTGCGGCCTTTGGCATGGAGAAACTACCACCGTCAACTCATGGTACTGAGGTAGGTTTTCCCTGCAACATGCCAAGCAAGGTTCAAATGGTCCATCACAGGCTGGACAAGTGCCATGTAGGACACTAAAGCTGTTGACAGTGATGAGTAGAGCTGAGCTTTTTTGAGGATTTATTTTGCAAAGCCTTTCTGCCATGTTAACACTTTACCCCAGTCTCGATTGGATGTGATTTCTCAACCAAGAACTCGAATGTTTGTAACTAATGGGATCTTGGGACACCTAGAGTAGAGGAGCAAAGGTAATATCATAATCCATCTTTCTTTTAAAAGTTATTGATTTAGTTTCTCCGGGCCAAAAGTTATAAACCATTTACCTTTCCATGGAATAGTTCTACCCCTATCAGTCTATAGTGATTTGATCAATCACTGTCTTATTTTTAGAAAGGAGTTAATCACTTTATAGTCAAATTGGTGATTAAATAGCTTGTAATGAATGAGATGCTGTAATAGCTTAAAACAGTGCAACAGTATGGGTTCCTTGTGTTTGATACAATTGATCAAAGGGATATATATAAATCAATGGTATGTGGACAGCCGGGGCTGACTTTCATCCCTCCATGTGGGTGGGCATAGTATTTGATGCAATTTCAGATATAACAACACTAATTGACAAACAGTTGAAATATGAGTTCTTCAGGCACAGTTTTCAGAGCCCAGCACTTGTGTCATTGGACCTCGTAACTTTACTCGGATCAAGATACTGAAGGAATAGTTCACCTTTTCTTGCACCTGATTTCTGTTTTAACTGATAGGTTCACTTTAGAACTTTTGGCATTTCACAGTTTATTAAGGGTCTTTATTAAAGAGCTGGGAGATGGTATGGTACTGGACTGAGGTCAAATCCCAGCATTGACAAGTTGTGAAATTGAATTCAATAAATCTGGTAATTTATGAGTTGGCACCAGATACAATGACTGTATGGATATAGAAAGCTGCCGGATTGTTGTAAAAACCCAACTGGTTCACTAATGTCCTTCAGGAAATGAATCAGTCATCCCTATCTGGTCTGGCCTATGTGACTCCAGTCCCACAATACGTGGTTGACTCTAAATGCTCTTAGCCAACTAGGGATGGGCAATAAATATTGCCTTGACAATGTTGTCGCCATCCCAAGAACAAATAGAAAAATAAAGTCCTCAAGTTCTTCACAGCCAATGAATTACCTTTGAAGTGTAGTCATTATCATAGAGGCAAATGTGACAGCTAATTTGCATACTTCAAGTGCCCACAAAGAGCAATGAGATGAATGACCAGTCAATCTGCTTTGGTGATGTTGGTTGAGGGGTGAAGGTTGGCTGTGATACCAGGAAAGTACCTTGCTTCTCTTCAAAGAAATTCCACGGGATCGTTGTATCCACCTGAACAGGCAGAAGGGACCTCAGTTTAATGTCTCATCTGAAAGGCAATGCAGTACTCTCTCAGTACTGCACTGAAGTGTTGGCCTAGATTATGCACAAGTCCTGAAGTGTGGCTTGAACACTAAACCTTCTGATTGGGAGGTGAGAGTGCCACCACTGAGCCAAGCGGATGCTGGAATGAGGGTAATATTTTGAAAGTGCTTATTAAAAGTTCATAATGGGCAGGGGCAGTTTATAGGACTGCATTTTCAAATTAGCATTTGGTGGTACAATGGTTGTAACCTAATCAGAAATTTGTGGGTAGTCTGTGCTTACAGTTATCTCTCTGCTCAGTTACTACAGGGATGAAGACCTGATGGGTGATTCTCAGAAAATAATCTTAATGAGTAAATAATGCAAGTTAAATAGGAAGCCATTTAAATGTTGTTTATTAATCATCAATATTAATGGCTTCAATTAAACTTTAAAAAGAGACATCCATTATCACAGTGTGTAACAACATCCCTCAACTCGCTGTCCAGCCTTTCCTGTGAAAGCTCTTGCTGCAGCAGCACTAATATGTGGGTAGCAATCAGCAGTGAATTTCAGTGAATCAGCTCAGATAAATTTTACACAGAATAATTAACTTGTGATCATATGATAGGCTCTATTGGAAGCCAGAAGGTCTGTATTAGGCATCTTGTCCCTCAAGCTGCCTGACCTCTATTAAAACCTAATTGGGGACAAGATATTACTGTAATTGATTACTTAAAAAAAAATTGCTTTCAAGGACCCTGTTTAATGAACGTTTCCTTCCATATCTGTGGGTTGGGGGATGGTCTTGAGGCCACTTAATGAAGTCACAGGCAGCAATGTAAAACAAGAGTGTTATCAATGCTGATATTAACTACTGGTTTGGTTTTTACAATATTCTTCCCTCATCCCCTAATGGTAAATCTGGCTCGGGTATGGTTTTCTGGGCACTTTCAACTCTCAGCTATGATGTCCAAATGGCAATTCTTAATATGTGAGCCTAGATGGTGAGTATTACCAGGCCACTATGAAGGTCTGATCCAACATTAGAATTTGATCCTGTTCTCACCAGATATCCACATATGCAATATCTCCTAGGAGGAGTCACTAGATAGTAACCAGGAGAAGGAATCCTACCTTTTTTTCATGGTGTGCTGATGTGAATTGTAGCATCCCAACCACTGCCCCCCAGATGAGATCAAATAATTTAGCGTAGACTAGAAGTTGAACCTGTGACTTTCTGGTCTATTGCTACACCAAGCACTGCCCATTGAGCTTTTGGAGGAGGTACTTTTTTAAAAAATGAAACCGCTTCTAGAAATCTAACAGCAGATACCAGCAGCTTAACACACTTATCATTTCACATTGTTGCTCCCGACCCTACTGAATTACCCTAGGCACCATACCCAAATCATTAATGATACTTTCTTGCTCTTCAGGTGCCGTCTCTGGTCTGGTGGTCGGAGACCTTGGTGGCAAACATCCCTCTTGGTTGTGTTATTCCATTAAAGCTTACTATGGTGGGTTGCTAAATTCCTTTTATGATGATTGTTCTTGGTCTGCCTGTAGGTTATTTTCTGCCTTGTTGCATTTTTAATTATGGGCTCCAGTTGCCTACGGCTGGATTACTCCATGTCCTAAGGGTTGCAACTCAGAGATTTCCTTGTTTGTGAGGCAGTTGATGAAGACTTTGAGCTCTTGTTGCTTAACTGTATAATAGTGTCATGACACAGCATACTTTACAGTTTAAAGAAAGGAGCCATATTGTGAGGAGGCAAGAGTACTACAACAACAACTTGCATTTATATAGCGCCTTTAACATAGTAAAAGTGTCCCAATGCACTTCATAGGAGCGTACGTGCAAACTGAACAGTAGGGTTCTTAATGCACATATCATGTAGAGTATTTTATTGAGTATCAGGTACTCATCTCTGATACCAACCTTTTTTGTACTAGTGGTCATAAATTTGCAGCGATTGCTACTTAATTGAAAATCAGCATGACCATGTAAGCAATAAGTCGATTGAATTGCTAATATAGCTAATTCAATATTCTAAGAAGACAGAAGGCTTTACATTTATTAAAACCTTTTTCAAACAGTGATTCTGCTGGTAGTTTTGATGTTACAAGGACAGCTTTATGATTTGAAAGGAATGAATAATGGTCATGGTGTACCTTTTACCTAGTAACATGGATAACATAGAATTGGGATGAGGTTTGTGATGTTTTTGTAATGTTCACTGTTGAGTGAATGATTGCAATAGAAAATTAAAGCCTCTCTAATCACTGTGCCTGTACGGTCCTTGTTCAAATCGAATATTATAAGTTGCTGTAGTAATTTCAGCTAATCAGGTTTTATGGTTTGTGCCACAAAATATATAGAAAGTCTTCCTTGTGTTTTTCATTCCACTGACTAAATGGACAGCATTTGGAATTGCTGGTTTTGATTTGACAAGTTTGGATTTTAGGCCATAAAACATTCCTGAGTGCTTCATCGGGTTCCAATTGCATGTTCACTAATAATGTTGATCAGATCTTCAATGATGCACCAAATACGAACATTTGAAGGACTTAGAAAATAAAGGAAATGTTTTAGGCACTTAATCCATGAAATGTGCAGCAGTAAAATATTTTTGAGGTGCAAGCAGATTCAATAGTAACTTTCAAAAGGGAATTGGATATATACTGAAAAGAAACAATTTACAGGGCTATGGGGAAAGAGGAGGGGAGTGGGACTAATTGGATAACTCTTTCAAAGATCTGGCACAGACACGATGGGCCAATTGACCTCCTTCTGTGCTGTAAGATTCTATGATACTAAAAGATTATAGACTTGGAAATGAGCCAGAAGCCAATTTGGGGTAGCTTGGAACTTTCCCATGTAATTTTGATTCCCAATTTTTTCTTCTCCTATCTGAAACACTGATTAATTATCACTTGGCAGTATAAATGTGAAGCCAGGTTATTTTCTGGTGGGTCCTGATTGCAGGGGGTGATTGGGCTTCAATTGTAAATGTTTTATTTGTTTGATGTTTCAAAATACTAATGATTAAAAAGTATACCAATCTAGGGGTATAGTTTCATGGACGCTGGCAATCTTATTACCGTGCAGAAGTGGTCATTCTTCACTTTAGCCGTGTCTAATCTTCCTCATCCGATATCCACATATGCCCACTTTACTGTGCAGGTCATGGGATAGAAGTCGGGAGTAGGATCCTTGGTTGATTTTAACTGTTTCTGGCTAGAATAGCACATGAATCCTTCAATACCAGTTGAGTTACTTCAATGAATATTGATGAAAGTACATCAATTTTCATTCACTTTTATTATTTGATTGAGTGCCAGTCGGAGGATTTTGAAATTGTGTAGTGAGGAATTTGCATATACTACTAAAATGGACTTTGATAGATGTTCATTGAGAATAGGCTACAGGAATTCATAAATGTTTCAAGGACATTACAAAACCAGTTCACCATTACAACAAGGATTTTTCAAAAAGGCCAGCTGAGTACTGCTTCTACTAGTAGGCAGTATTTTTTTTACAGCAGAATTAT
This sequence comes from Heptranchias perlo, assembly GCF_035084215.1. Classification (NCBI taxonomy): domain Eukaryota; kingdom Metazoa; phylum Chordata; class Chondrichthyes; order Hexanchiformes; family Hexanchidae; genus Heptranchias; species Heptranchias perlo. Next base: position 56,391,378 of record NC_090334.1, read on the forward strand.
TTAGGATCATCACATCTTAGAACATTAAAGCTGTTTATATACCAAAGATAATGAAACTATACTATAAACTTTAAACTCCTATCTACTTGCAAACGGTTTGCGATTTAAAATGGACACTCTGTACTTTCATTGTGTGTGTGTGTGTGTGTGTGTGTGTGTGTGCGCGCGTGTGTACTATTGTAGCTTTCAATACATGCAGAGAGAAGGCTTGGGTACTTATTAAAAAATCGCTGGATAATGAGATTTTGTTTCTGAATATTGAATTATAACTTGGTGAGTTTCAACATCTATCCATCCATCCATCTAAACTGAAAGAATGTAATCTGGACAATGGTAAGTTCTCTAGATTCAGGAACTGTCCCTCTGGATTGGAAAATTGCACATGTCACTCCGCTTTTTAAGAAAGGAGAGAGAGGGAAACCAGGGAATGATAGACCAGTTAACCTAACATCTGTTGTGGGGAAAATGCTGGAGTCTATAATTAAGGATAGGGTGACTGAACGCCTCGAGAATTTTCAGTTAATCAGAGAGAGCCAGCATGGATTTGTGAAAGGTAGTTCGTGCTTGACAAACCTGATTGAATTTTTTGAAGAGTTGACTAAACTAGTGGACAGGGGAATGTCAATGGATGATTTCAAAGGTTAAGTTACGAGGCGAGATTACACAAATTGGGGTTGTATTCTCTGGAGTTTCGAAGGTTAAGGGGTGATCTGATCGAAGTTTATAAGATATTAAGGGGAACGGATAGGGTGGATAGAGAGAAACTTTCCGTTGGTTGGGGATTCTAGGAGTAGGGGGCACAGTCTAAAAATTAGAGCCAGACCTTTCAGGAGCGAGATCAGAAAACATTTCTACGCACAAAGGGTGGTAGAAGTTTGGAACTCTCTTCCACAAAGGCAATTGATACTAGCTCAATTGCGAAATTTAAATCTGAGATAGATAGCTTTTTGGCAACCAAAGGTATAAAGGGATATGGGCCAAAGGCAGGTATATGGAGTTAGATCACAGATCAGCCATGATCTTATCAAATGGCGGAGCAGGCACGAGGGGCTGAATAGCCTACTCCTGTTCCTATGTTCCTATTTATACTTTGAACATACGATTGAATTACATACTATATGTACAATATTAATAGAAGTAAATTCCTGGCACTATCCAGATATGTGTAGATTAAGTCTAAGTTTTGTTTCTGATGTAGACTGTACTGGTATAGGCTGAGGTGATCAGTGGTGGATTTGGATCAGAAACAGGGGTTACCAATTAGCATAGTCAAAGAGCAGAACTGTCTAACATAGCAAGCTCAAAGGAAGTGAATGGAAAGATGTACATTTAGGGCAGATACAGAAGTTAAAAAAGATTGTGAAGAAAAGAATAATGGATAAAAAAGGAAGGGAAAAGGGTGCTAAGGAGGATGAATAGTCAGTGGCAGTTTTTATATGTGAATACACAAAGCATTAGAAATAAAGTCAGGGAACTAGAGGTTCTAGAACTAGAACTTTGCTTCAACCAGTGTGGACCGGGAACTAAATATTGCTGGCTACTTGCACATTTTCATGAGAGAGAAAAGGAAAAGAAAGGTAAGAATTACCTTGTTCATCGAATGGTTACAGCACAGGAGGAGATCATTTGGCCTATTGAGCTCATGCTGGCTCTTTAGCTGTAATCAAATCTTTAAACAAAGAAATAAAGTTTTAAAATCGATTTTGGTGCTCTGATGAAGTTTGAATTAACCTAAGAATAATCATGAATATGTTACTGTATTGGGTGTATATTTTAGACCACCAAATAATGGGAAATAAATGGAGGATGAGATTTGTGAATAATTTAGGTTTGCAGGAGTAATACAGTTGAAGCAATAGGAATTAATTCTCAGGTAGACTGAGCTAAGACAAATGTTTGTGGTCAAAATATAGAAGGATTCTTAGAATGCATCAATGACTGTTTGTTTGTTGCTTGTTTGTTTGTTTCCTTAATTTAATATATATATCTTTGAAAAGGAACAATGCGGGATTAGTTCTGGTTCTGTCTAATGAAGCATGGCAAGCAAATGATTGGAAGGGAAGAACACTTTGGAAATAGTGACTATAATCTCATTAGGTTCACATTGAAAACTGACAATGGAAAAGTGGATTAGGAGAAAATAAAGGCGTTGGACCAGAAATTCACTAATTTCATTGGAATGAAAGGGGACCTCACCTAGATTCACTGGTTGGAAAGAATAGCACATCAACCAGTAGTAAGACGTTTAAATACGAGATGGATAAGGTACAGATTAAAAACATTTGAACTAGCATTAAAGAGGGTACGTCAAAGTCTGGGGTTTCACTGGTAAATAGGGGTTAAAACAAAAATCAGGTTTTAAAAAAGAGGCATATGATTTAAAAAAGAGAAATATAAAAATAATATAGCAGGGATACAAAAAGGGAGATCATAAAGATTAAGAGGGACTATGGGGAAAAAAGGACTGGCAGTCAATATAAAAGGAAATAAGGAGTAGAATGATAGCCAAAGGAGGAGTGGGAACACTTAGTGGCAAGGAGAACATCTTGTACTTCAGAGTGAAGAGATGTTTAATGAACGTCGTTCGTTTGTACAAAGATGAAAGTGGGACAGTAGGAGTATCTGAGGAGGCTGTTGAAGAGCAAGAACAATAGACAAATATCTAAAAGGAAACCTTTTTTTAAAAAAAATTGAAGGGAATTAAAATGGGAAAAGTCATCAGGTGCAGATGGCATATTAGCAAATGTTCAACTTCCTTCAGTATTCTGGCTAAGAGATAAGGAATGCACCAATCATTTTCCAAAAACCTTTGGTGGGTGGCAACTGTTACACCCTTGTTGAAGAAAGGGATAAGCAAAGACCTTATGGGCCAGTTAGATTTAACTCGGTTATGGGTAAACACTTGGAGTCCATAATGTGAGATGAAAGAGGTGAACACTTAGAAAAGAATAGATACTCGGATAGTGTCAGGATAGATTTGCAAAGGATAGGTCATGCCTGCCTAATTTATTTCAATTCTGTGAGGAAATCAGAGTGCATAGATAAAGATAGAATGAATGCATGGTTGATTATATGCGTGAATACCAGATTTGATGCAAAGATTAAGGTATTGAAGGGAATGTAGACACATGACTAGAGAGATGGTGAGGGGACAAAAAGCAGAGAATAGAATTTGTTAAATGTTTTTTTTCGATTGTGAGCAATGGTGTGCCCCGAGGGCCTGTGTTGCATTTTTTTAAATTTCCTTTTATATAAATGATATTGAAGCTTGCTGATAACAGATTAGGGAGCATTTCAAACTGAGGAAGAATACAACAGACTGCAGGAAGACAGGGACAAGTTAGTGGAGTGAGCAGGTAGGTGGCAAATGCAGTTCAATGCAGAGAAATCTGAAGTATGCATTTTGGGGGAAAAAGAACAGTGAAAAGGAAGAGTACCCCAAGAAACCATGATCTAAGTGTGCAGATATAGATCTGCAGGTAGAAAAAAATCTCAGAAGGAAATTAGACCCTGAGTATTATATAGTTAAGTACAAAGGTAAGGAGGTAATGTTGAATTTCTGCAAGACATTGGTTAGGCCACAGTTGGACTATTGCATGCAGTTTTGGGCACCCCATTATAGGAAGGATATTCTATAAAGGGCACAGCAAAGATTTATTAAAATGATACCAAGAATTATAGTTATGAAAAAAAGACTCAAATGAGAGCTTATGCAGTCGAACAGAAAACAAAGGGAAGATCTATTAGAGGTTATTAAAATGAAAAGTTTGAGAGGGTAAGCAGTAAAACATTATTTCCAATGCTTGGTGAATTGTTAACTCAAGGGGCATAGAGAGGATTGTCACTAGACGAATGACAGGGGAAGTTCAAGTTATTTTCAGATTGTTACAAGAACAAGAAATGCTTTACCACATGTTGCTTTGAAGCAGGGACTATATAATCATTTTTGAAAAAAAATTGACAAGTACATTAAAAGGAAGAGTTTTAAAAAAAAGCATAAGGTAAAAGGAGATTGCATAGCCCGAATATAACTTATTGTGTTCATTGTAAACCTGGTTACCATCTTAACTGTCCTGACCTATTGGATGTGATGATACTCCACTCTTTTTAAGAGTGAAATGAATAATGAATAATGTTTTACATTTTTGCTTCAGTTATTCACATCAACTGTGCCAACATCAATACAGAACTCCTTCGATTGCACTATTGTCTTAGCATTAAAGCAGCTGGTCCAGTAACAAATCAATCATAACTGCTTAATACTCAGAAGCTGTCAACAGATGCATATTCTTGCTCCCTCAGCCCTATGGCAATCCACTACGTACTGTGTGCTGTCAACAGTAAATTGTGTCAAAGGCTGCGTTGGCACATTCGCAATCCCCCACTGCGTTGGAGATTCAGAGATACTCACTTTGACTTACAAACATTAAGGTGGCCCTATCTGCAGCATCGGAGCCATTTGACTATCCGCCTCTTTCAAATAGATAACCGCTAACCTTTTCTCAGCCTTCACTATTGACTAAGCTTTAGCTGATAGGTCAAAATGCATTTTTCTGTAATGTTTTGTCTCAATTTGTCAAGGGAAATTTAACAGCTCAACAGATGTGTTGCATTTTAGCAAATGTGAAAATGTTTTGTGGCATGCGTCGTATATCAGGCCTATTGACAGCCGATGAAAATGGTGACTTAATGCTCTGCTCATTTGTGGCAAATGTGATGTGTGTATCTCTGGGGAAAAAAACAAGTGCACCCTTGAAGGGGCCGTTGCAGTTTTGAGTAATTTATGGCATTAATTGCTGATTTTTTTTTTGTTCCATATGTGTATCAGTATTCTAAGATCAATTGTAGTTGCTCCCTGTAATCTTTTTTATTCGCTCATGGGATGTGGGCGTCGCTGGCAAGGCCAACATTTATTGTCCATCCCTAATTGCCCTTGAGAAGGTGGTGATGAGCCGCCGCCTTGAACCGTCGCAGTCCGTGTGGTGAAGGTTCTCCCACAGTGCTGTTAGGTAGGAAGTTCCAGGATTTTGACCCAGTGATGATGAAGGAACAGCGATATATTTCCAAGTCGGGATGGTGTGTGACTTGGAGGGGAACGTGCAGGTGGTGGTGTTCCCATATGCCTGCTGCCCTTGTCCTTCTAGGCGGGTTTGGGAAATGCTATCAAAGAAGCCTTGGTGAAATGCTGCAATGCATCTTGCAGATGGTACACACTGCAGCCACGGTGAGCTGGTGGTGAAGGGCGTGAATGTTTAAGGTAGTAGGTGGGGTGCCAATCAAGTGGGCTGCTTTGTCCTGGATAGTGTCGAGCTTCTTGAGTGTTGCCTGGATGAGTGGCTGGCTGTCGGGCAGGAAACCTACTGAAAAAATTTAAAAAGACGTCCTTACGTCAGAAATTCCCCTTCTCCCTCTTTTTTTTCACCCCTCCCCCCCCCCCCCCCAACTCTCTTCCCAGCTCAATGTTAGAATGTACCCCATAATGTTTTAGGTTGTGTATTTTGTGGCACTTTATTCAGATATAAAGAGCATGCTATAAATAAGTGACGTTGTTGCAGAATTGTTCATGGAAATATGACAGAAGAAAATGCCAAATTTTTTGGTGCACTCTATGTAAACCTTTTGTAATTGCTAGTCAGCATTCAAATCACAGCAATAGTTCCAACACCTCAGATTTCAATGTTTTATCTTTATTTAGTCAAAAGTCATCAGCTTCACTCCTACGTTACTCCAATTGAAGATAGCGTTTTGTCTTAATCAAACAGCCAGTTAGATAGATTGTTCACCGTCTGCAGTGAATTGTAATTCTCATCATTTAAGATTCAGATCTAATCACTAAATTACCAGTTAAACAATTGATAGCGCAAATTGCATAATCAGTGAGCCACAAATTTCAATTTCACACCGTTCGCCTCACACCTCGCCACCTCAATTAAGATGATTTTTTTTTGTGAGGCGAGGAGAATGTCTGTGCTTGTGAGGGTGAGGTATATCTGTGGTGGGGAATGGATCCGACCTTCTCAAGTCGGATATAACACGAGTTGGTGCTGCGTAAAGCTCCCGGTACAGTTTCAAAGCAAGGAGCCTTCTGTGTCAGTGTTTCATTTACATTTCATACATCATCCATCCTTGTGGCATTGCTGTGTGAGAGTGCTAATTGGTGCTAAACAGTGAGAACTACTGTGCCATAAACACACACACGAGCTATGTTGAGATTGCCCATATGTATTTCATTTAAGACCCTTCCAGACATTAGAGAGAATATTTCTATCCTAACTGTTTATGTTGCATCTAAGCCTGAGTCGCAGAAATGAAGGATAATGTTCGAACCTGCTGTGGGCCACCTTTATCTCCAGATGAACTGAATTTTTTGAGTTCCTGGCAAGATTGTTGGTGCAGTAGTTCCACCTTGCAATCTTGTTAAGGGCAGAAAAAGAAAAGCAGACACTGCCTCTTCGAGGTACATCTTTATAAGGCGCTCATTGAATGCCAACGGCAAATATAGTCATCTTTTCAATTTAAACAGTCAGCCTTCCCCAAACCAAAAAGCACAGTCTAAGGATTTTGTTGTAATTTAGTCTTAGAGTTTATATTATTTTTTCACTGCCAAGGGAAAACAAAAAGCAATCTCTGCATAAAACGTAGGTGTAAAAAAATCACCAGGCAGAATTTGCAATCACGTGGGTGAAAAGTACTTTTAATAATATGATTTTAGATCAAATAATCCAATTGATACCTTACACTGCCTGAAGCCCAGCATTATACTGGGGAGGAAGAGAAGGGGGCTCTTATGAGGAGCTAATCATGCTTGTTGAAATACTTCAGTTATTATTTTGTTAAATAGGTAGGTAATTCAAGTCTATCCATTACTGTGTATTATATTTAAGAGATTGAGAACAGCTATGTTCTAAAAATAACCAGTCACATCTAGTTTCAAGAACTGAGCTCTCAGTCTATCATAACTGTCTCCAGGATATGTTTGTGATACAACTAATGCTCCAGCATGATCTTTGCAATCTTTTTTATTATTACCAGGTGACGAAGCCCATTTTAAAGTGACGCTGTAACTTTTTTTTGCACCTTCTAGTTCAAAGATAGAAAATTAATTGGAGTTAAAGTGGAAGGACTTTTGTTCATTTGCAGCTGAATTACTCCTAAAATTAATGTGACGCATTGAAAAATTGAATTGCTTGCATATCTCTTGAACTGGTTTCCTTCAAGACCAAAGTTCCCCAATATCTCCCCGCAGAGATCACAGAAAAATTCTAGAATATCTAGTCTGATCATCCTTTTTAACATCAAAAGCAAAATGCTGCAAATGCCGGAAATTTGAAATAAAACCAGAAAATGCTGGAAATACTCAGCAGGTTGGGCTGCATCTATGGAGAAAGAAACAGAGTTAATATTTCAGGCCGATGATCTTTCGTCAGAACTGGAAGAAGTTAAACCTTTAACTTCCAGTTCAGACAAAAAGCCATCGACCCGAAACTTTAACTCTGTTTCTTTCTCCACAGATGCAGCCCGATGATCCTTTTTAACATTTTGATTTTACCTTCCTTCTCCGTTGTAAAATGTTGTGATAACATCGTGATTTGACAGTCTAGAGTGTTTGCGCTGCATGAAATCCGCAAATGTTCCATTCATGCATAAAACCTGGCTAAAGTACTTTTTTTTAATCAAGCAACATATTTTGAGGGTTTTCACTGTAGCCTTACATAACTATAATATGACTTTGCTAAAATGGCTATAAGCTCTATTGTCAACTCTGTTTCTCTTTTCATGGTCCCATTTAGATCCACATCAGCCATGATTTGTAGGAACTGCTTCATTCTCATCCCTTTCAGAGCTGTTGTCATCTCTTTCTGTCTTGTGTTCATTTATTTCTGCCATGGTTTTAAGTCTTTGGTCCTTGTCTTTGTGTAATGTATGTTAAGAATGCTACGATTGAGTTAAAGTTAAGGGGTTAAGTTGATAGGGCTGGCAGGTGTGAGTTAGATTTCAGATGAGGTGCATCAACCAGGGCACTGAAGATGATGAGAGATAGTTTAACATTCCATTGATCATTCACCCAATCATTGCTGCTACATCAACGCTATTCATTTGATCTCTGCAAAGGGCATTGCCAAGTTAGGCTGGTCGGTTTTGCTCTGTGGGGGGTTGTGTTTGACTAAAAGATGACACTGGAGTCAGCTTTCTGAAAAAACAAAGAGCTGTGGAAGCAGAAGGAAATTGGACATCAAAGGGCTGTTAGGAGAATGGAATATAGGAGCAGAGAGTTAGAAAGTGAGCTTTATACCAAGCAAAGCAATTCACTAAAGTGGGACTGTGCAGCCAGCTTATCAATTCTATGTTTTTATGCAAAGATGAGTTGCATTGATGAAAATAAGTGAATCTGATCATAGCTGTTCTGTATATTCACCAGATGGGAAATAATGCAACTTACTGATTCATATCAAGTCTCAGCTCACAAGTTTTTTTGGGGAAATCGAAGAATTACAGGTATGAAAGACACAAATATTCAAGCCAGACCCCAAGGGGAAGCTATTTTTGCATCCGTTGTTTACAATATCATACTAATAGATATAGATAACACCCATAAAAGTAAATTGCTCAGTCCACTAAAGGGAATGACTGACACCAAGGAACACGAGAAGATATTTTTGTGGTCCTGAATATCATAGTAGTTACAGCACTGGAGGAGGCCATTCGACCCATTGTGCCTATGCCGGCTCTTTAAAAGAGCTATCCAATTAGTCCCATTCCACAGCTCGTTCCCCATAGCCCTGTAAATTTTTTCCCTTCAAGTATTTGTCCAATTTGAAAGTTACTATTGAGTCTGCTTCCACCACCCTTTCAGGCATTTCATTCCAGATCATTACAATCCGCTGCGTAAAAAAATGTCCTCATATCGCCTCTGGCTCTTTTGCCGATCACCTTCAATCTGTGTCCTCTGGTTACCGGCCCTTCTGCCACTGGAAACACTTTCTCCTTATTTACTCTGTCAAAACCGTTCATGATTTTGGACACCTCTATCAAATCTCCCCTAAACTGTCTCTGCATTAAATTTCATCTGCCATGTGCCTGCTCATTTCATTAGTCTGTCTATGTCCTCCTGAAGTTTGTTACTATCCTCCACATTGTTTACTACATTTCCAGGTTTTGTGTCATCTGCAAACTTTGAAATTATACCCTCTATACCCAAGTCCATATGTATTAAGAAGAGCGGTGGTCCTAATACTGACCCCTGGGGAATATAATTGTATACTTCCCTCAAGTCTGAAAAACAACCGTTCACCACTAATTTCTGCTTTCTGACCCCTAGCCAATTTTGTATCCACGCTGGCACAGTCCCTTTAATCCCATGGGCTTTAATTTTGCTAACAAGTTTATTATGTGGTACTTTATCAAATGCCTTTTGAAAGTCCATTTCACAATATCAACCGTAATACCCTCAACAACCCCCTCCGTTACTTCATCAAAGAACTCAATCAATTTAGTCAAACATTATTTTCCTTTATAAATCCATGCTGACTTTCATTTATTAGCCCACACGTTTCCAAGTGCCAATTAATTTTATCCCGGATTATTGTCCCTATAAGTTTCCGCACCACAGACGTTAGGCTGACTGGCCTATAATTGCAGGGTTATCCCTCTCCACTATTTTGAACAGGGATGTAACCTTTGCAGTCCTCCATACCATCCCCATATCTAAGGATGATTGGAAAATTTTGGCCAGAGCCTCTGCAATTTCCACCCTTACTTCCCTCAGAAACCTTTGATGCATCCCATCTGGACTAGGTGACTTTTCTACTTTTAGTACTGCCAATCTTTTAAGTACCACCTCCTCTTCTATTTTGTGGTGGAAACTTTGATGCAGGAACTGGAACTTCAACAGCTCAACCAGAAAAATTCTTTCCCAGGAAATGCACCTCCTGGGGATATTGGAGTAATGGTTGTAATGGCAGTGAAAGTGTTCAAATCAAGGCTTCTCGCCCTCCCTAGTATATTTAACATAGTGTCAGGAGACAGCATTGTGAAGCAAGTAAAGGATAAACTGAAAGTGATTCCTGCTTTGCTTCCATGACAACTCATTTGAGTTTATCCAGTCAGTAGTAGTTGAGTCATACCTACCAGGAAGGACTTGGGTTAAACCTTGGAATGTACTGTTCACAGAACTTGGCCAGGGCAAGGTGAGAAAAATTGGTGAAGGTTCCCGCTGTCAGCTGGAAGTCGCATATGCGGATGTCACCTGAGTACATGATCGGGCTCGGATGTGATTCTGCACACCTGTGATTGAATCTGATCACTCACTGTGAAATAAAGCAATTTAATGATTCGTAAGCTTTCATCCCACAAAGTGTGTGTTCAGTCCACTTTCAGAGAGATTGAGGAAGTACACGTGCGAAAGACCCTCGAGTTGTACGATTGTACAAGTAGACATAGGGCAGTGTTAGTTAATCCCTCACAAAAAGTAAGATGCTCGGGCTGCTTACAGGAGTAACTGATGTCACTGAATCTGAGAAGGTATCTATGGCAGACACACATGTTATATGTGTGCAGAAATAAATAAATGAAAAAAAGAAGGACTTGCATTTATATAGTGCCTTTCACGGCCTCTGGATGTCCCAAAGCGATTTGCAGCCAAAGAAGTACTAAAAAGCTGCATTGTACTTTTTGGGTAGTATTTTCCCCATGAATTCTGACTGTTGCTGCACTGTGGATGATTCAGGCTGGTGCTGTTGTTGACTAGATTATTGCCAACACTTTAGATATGCTGTTGCACTCAGTAGAAATTGAGACTTGATCGAACCACTTTAGTCCATATGAGGACAATGTGTTTTGATAAGAAAGATGACATTCTCACGCAGGCATAATCCATTTGTTACAGGGTCCTTGGGGCACAGATAGCATTGATTTTATATATCTTGCCATTAAGGAGCTGGAAATGTGTAAAGATGCTAAAATGTTGCATTTGAAGAGAAATTCACAAGTATTCTGGAACAACATTGTCGCAGATAATAGAGGTGCAAACAGGTGAAATATTGCAGTTGATAAAGTGCGAAGTTCGTGACATGGGTATTGTATTTTGAGAAGGACTGAATCTCACTCTAACACTGGCTGGTAGGGTTACTGAAAGGACAACTCAGGAAACTCACGAGGTAAAATTTCTTCTGCCAGTAATCTTAGGGATAAAATTGAGGTGAGTACGGATGGTTACTGTTTTTGCTAAAATTATTGACAGGAGGAATTTCACTCACCATAATGTAACAGTCCATAATAACAGTAATAAAAAAATAGATTTGAGGCAATTGGTAACGAGTCAGTTGTTTTGACTAAACATTTTTCCAAATATCTTTTAAATATAATAATTGTGGGAACTAATGAGAATATTAACGATTCTCAGTTCATCCATGAGCTCAGCTGGTAAGTGCATTGTTCAGTATGGAACGGAACCATGCCAACCAGAGACTTCAATCCCTGGTCTGTGTCGACTAAGTCAACAGCCAGAGTTCCTGCTCCTGATTGCTATCTAGTGATTTCTAGAAAGTGCACACATGTGCTTGTAGATATTATTTGATGTGATCAAGCTCAGTTGTGAAGTCTCCCAGTGCCTGAGGTCACACATAAAGAATGACTGAGGTACCAGAGAGCAGCTAAGGTACTAGAAAGCTGCTGATCCACATCAGCCAGTGCCTTTGGGAGAGGAGGGTATAAAATAAAATGATGGCTCAACAGAAACCTTGAGACTGAGATTTAAGTTCTTTGTTCTTTATTCTTTGATTTGTTTGTAAAAGCTAACTTAAGACATCTTTATACATTCGCTACAGCAGTCCTTGAGGCTTTTCTGACAGGAATGTTTCCAACATATGTGAATTTAAGAGAATTATTTATAATGAAATCACTCAATCAAAATTAAAAGTGTTAAGACAATCTTTGCCATGATGACGACATTTACTGAATCTTACAGAATATTTTATGTCCTTGAACAATGTTATCTTTAGAGCATGTTATACATTTGATCATTCCACTCAACCTCCATGGCCCCAAGTCTGAATCCAGAGCTTTCTGGCAATGACCTCCATCAGATACACATGGAATGAGTTCTTTCAGCTTTTTGAAGCCGAGTATCTGCCCTCTGGGTGGAAACAGTGGTGCATGCCGTCTCCTTGAACAACTAGCATGTCGTGGGGTTTGATGAGGGAATCTGTAAATCTCCTTACCTGGTTTTCCTCTTGTCCTCCTGGCTGAAAGAGGGGAAGAGGAGCCAAAAATGTTTGAGGCTGAATAAGGAGACAACAGGTGAAAAGTAGATTTAAAAAATGAATGGTAAAGGTATCTTGCTGTCACTCTATAAACAGAGCAGATTGTAAATTATGTTACTGGTTGTAATGGATACCTGATTTGGAGCTCATGCAATGTGAAGTGTTAATATGGTGGCACAATTGAATTTCCTCTTCATCTGACAAACTACGCAGCACTTTTATATGCTGCTCCCAGTGAGACCAAAACACACTCCTCCAGGAATAGATTCACTAATGATTATTATGGGACTTAGAATAGTTTTGTACTGTGCAACTAATGTTAGCACTGTAATAATTCCTCAAAAAAGGACCTGATCTCTGAAAACAGAGGGATGCATTCAAGATGGCAGTGGTACGTATAGTGTATGTACTGAGCTGCATGTAATCCTTTGAGCATCATGGACCTAGTTCATTTGTGTTAAAGTTGCCTAATCTGTCACTCAATGTAAAATTTATTATTTTGCCACGTTACTATATCTTAAGAAAAATCTCCTTTACTTGCATTTCAGATTGCTTTGTTTTCCTTAGTGCGACCATGTCACGTTGAATGCAATTAATGTAACCCAACATGTTAGATAATTCTGGGGAACAAAAAAGATGGTGAATTGACTCAGGTTGGGGTGGCCGCTATTGATGCACTCTTAGAATCATTGATGGTTACAGCACAGAAGGAGGCCATTTGGGCCGTCGAGCCCGCGCCGGCTCTTTGGAAGAGCAATCCAGTTAGTCCCGTTCTTCTGCCTTTTCCCTGGAGCCCTGCAAATTTTTTCCCTTCAAGAATTTTATCCAATTCCTTTTTTGAAAGCCACGACCGAATCTGCTTCCACCACCCTTTCAGACAGCGCATTCCAGATCATAACTACTCGCTGCGTAAAAAAGTTTTTTCTCATGTCGCCTTTGGTTCTTTTACCAATCACCTTAAATCTATGTCATCTGGTTCTCGACCCTTCCCCCAAATGGGAACAGTTTCTCTTTATTTACATTATCTAAACCCCCCCCGCTTCATGATTTTGAACACTTTTATCAAATCTCCTCTTCTCCTTCTCTACCTTAAGGAGAACAACCCCAACTTCTCAGTCTATCCATGTAACTGAAGTCCTTCATCCCATTCTAATAAATCTTTTCTGCACCCTCTCTATGGCCTACACATCCTTCCTAAAGTGCGGTGCCCAGAATTGGACGTAATACTCCAGTTGTGGCCGAACCAGTGTTTTATGAAGGTAAACATAAAAAATAAGAGTAGGCCATACGGTCCCTTGAACCTGCTCCGCCATTCAATAAGATCATGGCTGATCTTCGACCTTAACTCCACTTATTCCCCCCATCCCCATATCCCTTCAACATAACTTCTTTGCTTTTGTACTCTGCCTCTAATGCCGTGGAGCGTACCTCAGGAGAGGAGGGGTAGAGAGAAAATCAGAATTTTTTTCTAAAAAGTAACCATGTTGTATATTACCTCCTGGAATATTAGTTCACTTCAGCAATATTTTTCTGTTAAGATTAATAATGTGAGTGCAAGGGTTAAATGATCAGTAAAGTTCCAAGACACTGGAATCTGTTCGAGGAATGTTTTGACATGAAGTAAGAGATTGCAACCTTTCACTTAAATGAAGAAGAACAACAAGATTACAGGTGCTGTGAGTACATTGAAGATTAAATACATTTGGGCTGTGAGGTCAGACAACAGCAGCAAATGGCAATATTGCTCTCCGAAACAGTTCGTGAAGAGTGTTTGTTTGCTCAACTTACAGTTTGAACTGAAATTGAGAGTGGTCATTTTTTGTAACTGCACATTATAGCTATGGCTGTCGGAATATTCATTAAGAGTGAAGTCCTTGAGACCTAAGTTTGGTAAATTACCATATATTCTGTGCAATGTAGTTACATTTGTTGCTGCAATATCAGCCTGGAGTTTGCTTGGAGTGGTGAATGAAGAGGGCCCACTGCTCATTAGATTTAAACTTGCCCACAAACGATTGACTGACTATAGTGCGGGAATTTCCTCTAACGGTGAGCTGCAAAAAGTGCCACGTCCTCTCCCGGAAATCTGTCCTTCTCAAGCAATCTGATTGAAGCATCCTTGACAAGCTGTGCAGTCAGAACCAGGAAGTGCAAGCTACAACAGTTAATTCAATCTAAAATCAGTTCGAGAAAGCGAAATAAAGAGGGTAAGAAATATTGAATTAAAAGACAAAGATAAACAACAGAAGTAAAGGTTGAACATTTAAAAAAAAAAGTTTTAATAACAATTAAAATCGGAAGGAATGAGATTCCATATTTTTAAGTTAATTTTCAATGCCAGAGAGGTTGTTTGGCAGTCATTAAGACTGACCATACCATTAAAAGTTAGTTTAAACCTAAAAAAACCCAGCATAGCTTTTTCGTGTAGATTAGTTTGTTTCCAGTTGAGCAGGAGAGCAACTTCGCGCTGGTCCATTCGTTTCACCAGCGAGCTGTCCTTCCCACTCAGCTTTTGGACGAGCAACTTCCGGATTTGCGCGTTTGACTGCGCATGTGCGCTCGCTGGAACTTGCTCTTCCATTTGCCCGGAAATAACGGTGAGCGCTGTTCGGCTCTCCGTTATTTTTGGAGCAAATTCCAGGCCATTAATTAACCTTCACTGGATAGCTTTAGCACTTTACATGCAGCATTAAGTAAATTAGCAAAAATTAGAAACAGAAGGTATTCTGTGTAATAGTCTCTTCATTATTGTGAACAAAACCCAGGTGGCAAATGAGAATTGATTAGAAGAGGACTCCAATGTTCTGCAGTTTGATTGAGAATGAAGTGATGGTAACATGATGAAAAGAAATGTACTAGTCACATGAGAAAGCAGTGCTCGCTATTGACAGTTGTACAATTGTAGGCAAAAGATCTCACTAATTCTCGAACACTGGCTCAAAGATTAGTGAGAAAAGAGAAAAACATGCATTGGTATTGTTCAAAGATTCAGTTGTTCTCAAACGAAACCATCTGGTTTTCTGTTCCTTAGTCAGCCAGTTTGCTTTAGTTTAAGGAATGAGAGGCTCAGTGTGTGATTATGAATACACATATAATAACGTGAATCACATGGCCTCAATATATTATGCCAATTGTAGTATCTTCCCCACTTGGATGAAATATGACCTGCAAATTACTTTAAACATTACATTTAATGTTTATTCTAATCACCTCTGTGGTGAGATCCATTCCCAAGGTCACAGATAGCCCATTCTGTTAAGCCAACAGTTCCAAATGGATCAATGGTATTGGTAGGATAAGCTAATACATTTTTATCATACAGGTGGCTTTCCAAGTGTGCAGGAAAAATGTCCTGAGCACTCTTAAGATAAATACCATGTACAGTTCAAGCCTATTATTTGTATTTCTACCATTCTGTATGCACGGAGTGTTGTCAGCATGATTTTCTAACGTGCTTTCCCGTTATGCCTATTGTATGAATGTAGCATGGGATTTCTAGTTGACTATTCCTTAGTCATTCTCTGGGAGGGAGTAGTGGGTATGCTGGCTGGCTCATTGTACTGATGGATTTGTATTTATAAACTGAATGTATTATTTTCTTCAAAAGCATCAATACAAGTCAGCTACATAATTTATGGGAAACAATATGGTCTCAGCAGTTAGCAGTAAATAAAAGCTATTTTCCCTGCCATCCAGTCTAGATTGCAGTGGGATGACAACTTCATATGCTGTGGTCTCGGGACCCAGCATCTAAGTCAGCCAAGTCTGGCACTGTTTTGGCTGCCTCGTCCTTTTTTTTTGGCCCATCTACTGACGCTTGTGCAAAGATACTTGATGGTCCAGATGTGGTATTATTCTAAAAGCCAACCATCTGACCCTTGACTACATCGCACATAGAATGCACTGTTAACGTAGCCTGGGAGGACCGATGTGAATGTAGAACAATGGGTATCGATGAGGTAGAACCATAGAAAAGATACAGCACAGAAGGGGGCCATTCGGCCCATCTAGTCCGCGCCGGCTCGAAGAACATCCAGGTGCCCATTCTAATCCCACCTTCCAGCACCTGGTCCGTAGCCCTGCAGCTTACAGCACTTTAGGTGCAGGTCCAAGTACTTTTTAAAGAGTTGAAGGTCCCTGCCTCCACCACCAATTCGGGCAGCGAATTCCATACACCCACCACCCCCTGGGTAAAAAAATGTTTTCCTTATATCCCCTCTAATCCTTCCGCCAATCAGCTTAAATCTATGTCCTCTAGTTCTTGAACTCTCCTCTAGGGGAAACAGGTTCTTCCTGTCTACTCTATCTAGGCCCCTCATAATTTTGTACACCTCAATCAAGTCACCCCTCAGCCTCCTTTGCTCCAAGGAAAACAACCCCAGCATATCCAATCTTCTCATAGCTGCAATTTTCAAACCCTGGCAACATTCTTGTAAATCTTCTCTGCACTCTCTCCAGAGCAATTACATCCTTCCTGTAATGTGGTGACCAGAACTGCGCAAAATACTCCAGCTGTGGCCTTATCAGCATTCTATACAGTTCCATCATTACATCCCTGCTTTTGTATTCTATACCTCGGCTAATAACGGAGAGCTTTCCGTATGCCTTCTTCACAACCTTATCTACCTGTACTGCCACCTTCAGGGACCTGTGCACATGCACTCCAAGGTCTCTCACTTCCTCTACCCCTCTCAATATATTCCTGTTTACTTCGTATTGCCTTTTATTGTTTGCAACTTCTCCGGGTTGAACTCCATTTGCCACTTTTCCGCCCACTCCACCAACCCATTGATATCTTTTTGAAGTCTACAGCTATCCTCTTCACTATCCACTACATGGCCAATTTTGTGTCGTCTGCAAATTTGCCAATCATGCCCCCTACATTCAAGTCCAAATCATTAATATATACCACAAACAGCAAAGGACCCAACACTGAGCCCTGTGGCACACCACTGGAAACGGATTTCCATTCGCAAAGACATCCATTGACTTTTACCCTTTGTTTCATGTTACTGAGCCAATTTTGGATCCAATTCACCACTTTTCCCTGTATCCCATGGGCTTTTACCTTTCTGACCAGTCTGCCATGTGGGACCTAGTCAAATGTCTTACTAAAATCCATGTAGACAACATCCACTGCACTACCCTCATCAATCCTCCTTGTCACTTCCTCAAAGAATTCAATCAGATTTGTAAGGCATGACCTTCCCTGAACAAATCCATGTTGACTATCCCTGATTAAACCATGCCTTTCCAAGTGACAGTTTATCCTATCTGTCAGTATTGATTCTAATAGTTTGCCCACCACCGAGGTAAGACTGACCGGCCTGTGAAAGCTTGGCTCAAGGTTGTCTATAACCATTCTCCAAACAAATTGATTCTGGCAAAGAATGCATCTTGGAGTTTGAACCATACAACAGCAGTCAGAACATTCATAAGAGATGCTCCCATTGTCCCCATGAGCTGCAACATTTAGAAGCCACTAGTGCTGTAATGCACCCCATGGCAGATTGTTGTACAGACAACTATTCAGCAGGACTTTGCAGACCTCAATGTTGAACTCCTCTGCACCCATCCCTTGATCGTATGTTCTATAGAGGCAAGTGACTTGTGGACTACCCTGCTCAGAATGAAAATCTCTGTGAGCAGATCCTGTGAGATCTGAAATTGCAAATGTTGTCGCAGGACCATTACCTTCTGCCCCAGATGTGCCTAGGCTTGTGCAGCCAACATCACTACTCTACTCTTCCTCACCTTTGCACTGTGACTCTGTGCTTCCTTTTCTAACTCACCAACTACATACTTCAGGGTATGTGTGGCTGTGCTGGTGCTTGTAACACAGGATGTTCTGAAGTGCTGTCGTGTTTGCAGGCATTGGCTAGTGGCTCACTGTATTCTTCAATTTCTGTGAAAAACAAGGAAGATGAAATAAAATGCAGTGGTACTATTGCTACATGGTGCTCTCTGATGTTGCTCCAGTTAACTGTGTGACTGTTATTCAGTAGGATATATTGCACAAAATGAATTTCATAGCACTAGCATCAGCTTGAGGGAAGCTTCTAGCTTCATGCCCCCCATTGCCTCTGTTCTCCTGGCAATTATTTCCAAGGTGACCTCCTGGAATGAGGTTTTCCATAGTTCTTCTGCCAATGTGTCACCATTCATGCCATTTAATGGCCATTTTGTTTTGCAAGTAGAACACTGTTGATACAATGAAAGCAAATGCTAAGGAGCAGCATAGTCTGTGTGGTATTCTGGATGGTTTAAGTGTATTTGGCATATAGCTTTCCAGGAGCTTAGGATAGTAAACTGCTGATGGTGAACTTCAGAATTGCATCTTCCGTGTAGTTAACTCTTTCCATTCAGGTAAATCATTCATTCCTCTGGTCATCTCATGGCAGCACTAACTGTTGACTTCTCTATACTGGTTTTCATTGAGAATCCATTCAGAGTGAGATGTTTATGTGGGTTCACTTTCTTTCATGTGTACTTATGGCAGGTGCATGTCATGCATAGTAATATTAATATTCATAAGTTAGTGGCTTTTTTTCAGCCATGCCATCTTTTTGCATAAGTTCTCCCAGCTTGAGTAGGTTTGTGACATAGCATTTACTCATTTTGTCATTTCATCCCACGCTTGAAGAGCTCAGTCCTTTTGAGGGAGGAGCGGGTCCTTTGTTTTATAAATTGTGTCCTTGTATTCCTTCACTCCCTGGACCGAAACCTCAAGCACCTGGTCATCAAAATGACACTTCCTATGCTCTGCTCCCACAAAGAAATTGCTCAAAGAACAGCTATACATAGAAATACATAGAGGTTACAGTGGAAACGGGCCCTGTGGCCCAACCAGTCTGTCACCGTTTGCCCTCCACACAAGCAAATAGTTCGAATCACATTTACCCACCCTGTTCCCGTTTCCCTTCAACCCCTTTCCCTTCATCCACCTATCCCTTCATCCACCTATCCAATCTAATCTTGGATGTTGACATAGTTTCTGCCTCAACCACTAATCCTGGAAGTGAATTCCATAGCCTCTCAACTCTGAAAAGAAGTTTCTCCTGCCCTCTGTTCTAAATCTCCTACATTTAACCTTTCATCTATGGCCCCTCATTCTTCACCCCTCAACTACTGGAAACAGTCTGCTTCTATCTACCATGCCCCATCCATTCCTAATTTTAAACACTTCTATCATATTGCCCCACAATCTGTGTTGTTCTAATGAAAAAAGACTCAACTTTTCAAGTCTTTCTTCATATTTGTATTTCCTCATCCTAGTGAATCTGAATTTCATCCTCTCAAAAGGCTCAATACCCTTCCTATAGTGTGGAGCCTAATACTGTTAGTTTTTTTTTACTACTTTATCGACCTGAGGAGCTGCCTTTTAACTTGTACCCTAAGTCCCTCTGCTGTTCCACAACACTAAGCCCACACTGCTCAGGTACACAAGTTCAAAACTGTAAGTGTCTAATTAGCACTTTAAACAAGTTTTAGGGTAAGTTATTACAGATAGCGTTTCATTGACTGTTTGATCGTTATGGTGTACATAATCCCACACTAAACAAATAGAGCAAGACTTTCTATAACTTCAACTGCGTAAGATAGCCCTTATAATATGTAAAAAAGTAATTTCAAGGCTTATAAGATCAAATATTCAGGAAAATACTTGTCAGAGGAGGTCAAAATAAAACCAATTTGTAGATTTACAGCCCACTGGAATCTGTTTGCATTCTCTTTTTCAAGCAGTGTACAATGTCTCCACTCCACTTGTGGCATAAAACATTTTTTTTTATTCGTTCATGGGATGTGGACGTCGCTGGCGAGGCCAGCATTTATTGCCCATCCCTAATTGCCTTTGAGAAGGTGGTGGTGAGCCGCCTTCTTGAACCGCTGCAGTCTGTGTGGTGAAGGTTCTCCCACAGTGCTGTTAGGAAGGGAGTTCGAGGATTTTGACCCAGCGACAATGAGGGAACGGCGATATATTTCCAAGTTGGGATTGTGTGTGACTTAGAGGGGAATGTGCAGGTGGTGTTGTTCCCATGTGCCTGCTGCTCTTGTCCTTCTAGATGGTAGAGGTCGCGGGTTTGGGAGGTGCTGTCGAAGAAGCCTTGGCAAGTTGCTGCAGTGCATCCTGTGGATTGTACACATTGCAGCCACTGTGCGCCGGTGGTGAAGGGAGTGAATGTTTAGGGTGGTGGATGGGGTGCCAATCAAGCTGGCTGCTTTGTCCTGGATGGTGTTGAGCTTTGTGAGTGTTGTTGGAGCTGCACTCATCCAAGCAAGTGGAGAGTATTCCATCACACTCCTGACTTGTGCCTTGTAGATGGTGGAAAGGCTTTGGGGAGTCAGGAGGTGAGTCACTCGCTGCAGAATACCCAGCCTCTGACCTGAGAACAACTATATTAGCACCTTGGCGAAGGCTTATTTTAGAGCTTTCATTGCTTCCTTCCTGCAGTATTTCCAGTTTACTAGAAATTCAGACTGGTAAGCTGTACGCATGTATGTTTACTGTGCTTGTCTACATTCCTGTGTGCGTTCCCTGTATGCTGGCATTAACATTTATTTGAAAGCAGTTAGCTCCTGTGTAACAATAATGCACAAAGGAATGTAGTATGAGTGTTAAATGTTCATACAAATGTGATGTTTGGTGATCATAATTTCTACCCTTCTATATCTGTGGTGAGGCAAATGGTGCACTGAAGTGATGATAATTTAGGCTTTTGTGCTTGTTTTAATGAATTCAGAAGATCTAGTTTTGCAGCACTCAGTTTAAAAATGAAAGTATAAGTGCTTGCAGAGATAAGTGCTTGCACCTTTTGCCATTTGCATCCCCTTTTCTGTGCCCTATCAAACATAACCATTGGCACAAAAACTGGTGACCGCTTTACCTGAATTCACAGTATCAAAGGCAGGTGTCTCTGTTTGTCTGTTTAATGTATTTGATAAAACAGATTTTTTTTCCTACAAACATACATTCTACTCTGGGAAAAATTAGCAAAAACTAGACAACAGCTTCAAAAAAGCTGACAACTCAAAAACATGGGGCCAAGCAAATATAAGGCTAAGATATGTAAGAATACATTTTCACCTTCTTAACTCTTGGCATATGTTCAGTGCATATAGTGAAATGGCTCCCATCCTTCCGCCTTGTGATTTTATTTTCCATCCATCAAAATTAATGGAGATGAAATCATGGGCTGGAGATGAGCAATTCCTGATTATACGCTCCCTGTGTGCACAAGGAGCACGGTAATGGAAAATGTAGCCAGTAGTTACACTGCACAATGGGGAATGGGCTTGTCATAACGTAAGGTGCAGCTATACTCAACAATATATTACTTCTATAGATTGTGGCAACAATCCCTTGTTTCTTGCAGAGAAAGTAGAGCTATTGTAGATATGTGGAAATGTATTGGTACTCCTTTGTTGCTAAATCTGATTGTTAAATTGTTTTAATACTTTTTATACAGTTGTTACACTAACATGGAGGTAACCTTCTTCCTGCCCCCCAATTCATAGATGCACAGATACATTTAAGGAAGAGCTAGATAAGTACTTGAGGGAGAAAGGAATAGATGGATGTGTTAGGGTGGGAGGAAGTTCATGTGGAGCATAAAAACTGGCATAGACACCTATTGGGCCGAATGGCCTGTCTCTATGTTGTAATATTCTAAGTAATTCATGCAGGCTGTCTTCATTCCTCTCTCTCCGCTCCCCCAAACTCCAGGTCATCTGATACTCATCATCCCCTCCCCCTCCCCTCCACCTTTAGATCATGCTGGCATTCTTTCCTCTGAAAATTCTTCAAAACACTGACCGTCTGCATGAAATGCAGATTGTTGGGGTGTGTGTGTATATTTTGATCTATGGTAATAAATTGTGCGTGTGTGGGGGAGGAGGCAGAAAGAATATTTTTATGTATTGTAACTCTGCTTCGTAGTAATTTATCATAGTATCACAGTATGGTACAGCACAGGAGGAGGCCATTTGGCCCATCATGCCTGTGCCGGCTCTTTGAAAGCTATCCAATTAGTTCCTCTCCCCTGCTCTTTTCCCAATAGCCCTGTACATTTTTTTTCCTTCAAGTATTTATCCAGTTCCCTTTTGAAAGTTACTATGAAATCTGCTTCCACCACCCTTTCAGGAATTGCATTCCCGATCATAACTTGCTGTGTTTTTTTAAAAAAAATGTTCCTTCATGTTGACTTTGGTTCTTTTGCCAATTACCTTAAATCTGTGTCCTCTTGTCACTGACCCTTCTGCCATTGGAAATAGTTTCTCCTTATTTACTCTATCAAAACAGTTCAAGATTTTGAACACCTCTATCAAATCTCCTCTTAACCTCTCTTCTCTAAGAAGAACCACCCCAGCCTCTCCAGTTTCTCCACATGACTGAAGTCCCTCATCCATTTGCTTGCAAGTCTATTATGTGATACTTTTATCAAATGCCTTTTGAAAGACTGTATACACAACATCAACTGCGCTACCCTCATCAGTTCTCTCTGTTACTTCATCAAAGAACTCAATCGAGCTAGCCAAACACAATTTTCCTTCAACAAGTCCGTGCTGACTTTCATTTATTAGTCCATACTTTTCCAAGTGCCAGTTAATTTTGTCCTGGATTAATGTCTCCAAAAAATTTCCCACCACTGATGTTAGGCTGACTGGCCTGTAATTGACGGGTTTATCCTTCTCCCCTTTTTTGAACAGGGGTGTAACATTTGCAATCCTCCAGTCCTCTGGAACCGTCCCCATATCTAAGGAGGATTGGAAGATTGTGGCCAGAGCCTCTGCAATTTCTACCCTTCCCTCAGTAACCCAGGATGCATCCCATCTGGACCGGGTGACTTTTCTACTTTAAGTACTGCTAATCTTTTAAGTACCTGCTCTTTATCTATTTTTATCCTATCCAATATCGCTACTACCTCCTCCTTTACTGCTACATTGGCAGCATCCTGTTCTCTAGTGAAGAATTCATTTAGTATCTCAGCCATACCCTCTGCCTCCACAAGAAGATCTCTTTTTAGACCATAAGAGATAGGAGCAGGAGTAGGCCATTCGGCCCCTCGAGCTTGCTCCACCATTTAATGAGATCATGACTGATCTGATTTTTACCTCAACTCCACTTTCCTGCCCTTTCTCCATATCCATTGACTCCCTTGCTGATCAAAAATTTGTCTAACTCAGCCTTGAATGTATTCAATGACTCAGCCTCCACAGCTTTTTGGGGTAAAGAATTCCAAAGATTCACGACCCTCTGGGAGAAGAAATTCCTCCTCATTTCTGTCTTAAACGGGTGACCCCTTATTCTGAGACTATGCCCCCTAGTTTTAGATTCCCCCATGAGGGTTAACATCCTCTCAGCATCTACCCTAACGAGTCCCCTCAGGATCTTGTATGTTTCAATAAGATCTCCTCTCATTCTTCTAAACTCCAATGAGTATAGACCCAACCTGTTCAATCTTTCCTCATAAGACAACCCTTCCATACCCGGAATCAACCTAGTGAACCTTCTTTGAACTGCCTCCAATGCAAATATGTCCTTCCTTAAATAAGGGCACCAGAACCGCATGCAGTACTCCAGGTGTGGTCTCACCAGCACCCTGTACAGTTGTAGCATGACTTCCCTGCTTTTATACTCCATCCCCCTAGAAATAAAGGCCAATATTCCGTTTGCCTTCCGGATTACCTGCTGCACCTGTGTGTTGACTTTGTGATTCATGTACGAGGACACCCAGATCCCTCTGTACCGCAGCATTTTGTAGTATTTCTTCATTCAAATAATATTTTGCTTTTTTATTTTTCCTCCCAAAGTGGATGACTTCACATTTTCCCACATTATATTCCATCTGCCAAATTTTTGCCCATTCACTTAACCTGTCAATATCCCTTTGCTGACACTGTGTCCTCATCGCAACTTGCCTTTCCACCTATCTTTGTATTATCAGCAAATTTGGCCACAAGACACTCTGTTCCTTCATCCAAGTCATTGATATATATTGTAAATAGTTGAGGCCCCAGCACTGATCCCTATGGTACCCCACTAGTTACAGATTGCCATTTTGAAAATGACCCTTTTATCCTGACTCTTTATTTTCTGTTAGTTTGCCAATCCTCTATCCATGACAGTATATTACCCCCAACATCATGAGCTCTTGTGCAGTAATCTTTTATGTGGCACCTTATTGAATGCCTTTTGGAAATCCAAATATACTGCATCCATTAGTTCCCCTTTATCCACCCAGCCCGTTACTTCCTCAAAGAACTCTAATAAATTTGTCAGACATGATTTCCCCTTACAATCAAGGAGAGTCAACATGGTTTTATTATGAGTCTCCAAATGTCCTGCTACTACTTCCTTAATAATGGATTCTCCCAATGACAGATGTTGGGCTAACTGGTCTATAGTTACCTGCTTTCTGTCTCACTCCCTTCTTGAATCGGGGTGTTATGTTTGCGGTTTTCCAATCCACTGGGACCTTTCCAGAATCTAATGAATTCTGGAAGATTACAACCAATGCATCCACTATCTCTGTAGCCACTTCCTTTAAGACCCTCGGATGCAAGCCATCAGGTCCAGGGGACTTGTCAGCTTTTAGACCCATTAGTTTACCTAGTACTTTTTCTCTAGTGATTGGTATGTTATTAGTGTCTTCTACTGTGAAGACAGATACAAAATATCTGTTCAATTCCTCTGCCATTTCCTTGTTTTCCATTATTATTTCCCCAGTCTCATCCTCTAAGGGACCAATGTTTACTTTAGCTACCCTCTTCCTTTTTTTTACTTGTCGAAGCTTTTACTGTCCGTTTTTGTATTTCTTGCTAGTTTACTCTCATAATTTATTTTCTCCCTCTTTATTATTCTTTTAGTCATCCTTTGGTTTTTAAAGTTTTCCCAATCTTCGGGCTTACCAGTAATCTTTGCCATGTTGTATGCTTTTTTTTAACCTAATACCATCCTTGACTTCCTTAGTTAGCCATGGTTGGTTCACCCTTTTTGTGGAGTCTATACTCCTCACAGGGATATACTTTTGTTGGGAGTCATAAAATATCTTTTTAAACGGTTGCCATTGCTTATCCACCATCATACCATCTAATCTGTTTACCCAGTCCACTTTAGCCAATTCCACCCTCATTCCTTTATAATTGCCCTTATTTAATACAGTAGTTTCAGACCCAAGATCCTCGCTCTCAAACTGGATGTGAAATTCTATCATGTTATGATCACTGCTTCCCAAGGGATCCTTTACTTTGAGATCATTAATTAATCCTGTTTCGTTACCCATTACCAGATCCAAAATGGCCTGTTCCATGGTTGGTTCCCCGACGTATTGGTCCCTAATTTTTTATCCCTAATCTGCCCCACCCTTCCTTTGACTACCCTTTTACTATTTATATGTTTATAAAAGACTTTTGGGTTCCCTTTTATGTTAGCTGCTAATCTATTCTCCTCCTCTCTCTTTGCCCCTCTTATTCCCTTTTTTACATCTCCTCTGTACTTTCTGTATTCATCCTGGTTGTCTATTGTATAATGAACCTTACATTTGTCATAAACCTCCCTTTTCTGTTTTCATTTTAATCTCTATATATCTTTAGTCATCCGGGGAGCTCTAGCTTTGGATACCTTTCCTTTCCCCCTTGTGGGAACGTGTCTACTCTGTACTCGAACTATCTCCATGATGGCCTCCCATTGTTCAATTACTCTTTTGCCTACCAATTTTTGACTCCAATCCAACTGGGCAAGAACCCCTTTTAACTCACTGAAGTTAGCCCTCCTCCAGTTAAGTATTTTTAGCTTGATTGTTCCTTGTCCTTTTCTATAACTATTTTAAACCTGATGATATGATCATTATTCCCCAAGTGCTCCCCCACTGAAACATGCTCCACTTTCCCTACTTCATTCCCCAGAACTAGATCCAGCACTGCTTCCTTCTTCTTTGGGCTGGAAACACGCTGATCAAGAAAGTTGTCTTGTACACACTTCAGGAATTCCTCCCCCTCTTTGCCCTTTACAATGTTACTATCCCAGTCCCCCCATTATCACTACTCTATAGTTCTTGCATCTTTCTGTAATTTGCCTGCAAATTTTCTCCTCTATCTCCTATTTGGTGGCCTGTAGTATACACTCAGTAGCATAATGGCTCCTCTATTGTTCCTTAATTCTAACCAAATAGATTCTGTCTTTGACCCCTCAACTACATCATCCCTTTCCAGTGCTATAATAGTTTCTTTGATCAATACTGCCACCTCCCCCCCACCCCCACACCTCCTTTATTTCCTTCTGTATCTTTCCTGAATACATTCTAGCCAGGAATATTAAGTCCCTAATCCTCCTTCTATGAGCCAGGTCTCTGTTATTGTCACTATATCATAGTCCCATGTGGCGACTTATGCCTGCACATCACCAACCTTATTTACCACGCCGTGTGCATTTATGCACATGCACTCCAATCTCATATTAGACTGCCTTGCATTTGCCACTGTCTAATCCCTCTTATTTCTGAATTATTCTTTACTCTAGTGCTATTTGTCTCTCCAGTCATCTGTGCACCTTGCTTCTCCTCTCTAATGTTTCATCCTGGTGCCTATCCCCCTGCTAAATTAATTTAAACCCTCCCCCATAGCACCAGTTAACCTGCCCCGAGGACTTTGGTCTCAGCTCTGTTGAGGTGCAACCCGTCCATCTTGAACAGGTCCCTCCTGCCCCAGAACTGGTCCCAATGCCCCAGGAATCTGAAGCCGTTCCTACTGCATAATTTTTCCAGCCATGCATTAACCTGTCGTCTTCTACTATTCCTATACTCAATAGAACGTGGCACTGGGAGTAATCCAGAGATTACAACCTTTTGAGGTCACTGCTTGTTAACTTCCTCCTTAGCTCCTTTAAACTCTGACTGCAGGACCTCAGCCCTTTTCTTTCCTATGTCATTGGTTCCCACATGGACCACGACTTCTGGCTGTTCCCCTTTCCCCCCTCAAAATGTTCTGCATCCTCTGTGATGTCCTTTACCGTGACACTAGGGAGGCAACACACCATGTAGGACTCACGTCAGCGGTCCTCTGTCCCCCTGACTATTGAATACCCTATAAATCACTGCATTCCTACAATTTGCTCTGCCCCCTGTGCAGTCCATTGCCCCATGATGCCATTCTCCAGACTGCACTCCTTCGAGGTGTCATTAGCCTCACTGGTATTCAGTACTGAAAACCGGTTAGTGAGTGACACACTCTCGGAGGATTCCTGCATTGCCTACCTTTCCCTCCCGGCCACACTGCCAGATGGCCACCCACTTACTGTCCTGAGCCCTCTGGCTGTGAAATGACCACCTCCTGGAATGTCCGATCCAGGAAATTCTCAGCCTCTCGTATTCCCTGCAGTGATTCCAGCTGCTCCTCAAGCTCAGAAACTCTGAGCTCTTGCTCAAGAAACTGGAAGCACTTCTTGCACACGTGGGCACGCAGGACACCTGAAGTGTTCTGGCATTCCCACATGGCGCAGGAATTGAAGGCAACCGTTTTCATCTGTCCCTCCATCCTATTTAGAGTACATGTATATATGTGTGTATGTTTTATCTTTGTACCCCTTTAACTCCTATTTATTATTTCTTTATCTTAAAAAGGGGTAAATAAAGAGTTATTTCTCAATCAACGATAGCCAACTGTAATTAATATTAGTGTATACTAAATTGACTTACCTTAGCTTTCACGGGCTCCCCCGCTATATCAACTGTGACATCACTTTTGCAAATTTTCAGTTTGTTTTCCTGCACTCCTGATGCTCTGCTACTGCTGTGCCGTACTTGGGGACACTCCTGTGGCGCTCTGCGCTCTCCCGATGCTCCCATGATTTAGTGTGGATTCCATTCCATGTGGGTAAGTATTTAATTCCTGGAGATATAACCTCCTGTCTTATGTGACCAATTCTGTATATTCTAGCTCATCAGTGGTGAGTACATATATCATCCCTGGTAGTCTGGTAGGGAGATTCCAGGGAGGATTCTATCCATAAAAAGCTGCATTTTCTATCCCTTCCAAGCTCCCAAATGAAGAAAGAACTTGCATTTATATAGTGCCTGTCATGACCTCAGGACATTCCAGGGCTCTTTACAGCCAACGAAGTACTTTTTGAAGAGTAGTCACTGTTGTGATATGGTTTTAATGCATAATTTTCAAAAGATGCTTGGATTATTCCATTCAAACATATCAACTGCCCACAAGCAAAAGCATTCTTGGACAGATCACAATAAACCTTCCTGCTTCGGGCAACAATCACTTAAGTATTTCACTTCTCTCTTTCTGTCTAAACTGTTCTCCATTTGACTGGGGCAATATGTTATTTCGGGCACTGTTAATACAACCATGTATCGACCGACACAAGGTATGCCTCATGGGATGCACTAGTTTCCCTTTGGTAGACTGAATGGTTCTCATACAGGTAGTCGAATGGAGCAAGAGAGCACTACCCAAATTATACTGATGATTCATGGTTTGACGAAACTCTTGCACTACATGTCATTTGTTATGCCCACTCTCTGTGCTTTGTCTTGCAAAATAGACAGTAAATGCCCTCATATTTTACAATTTCATCCTGGTTGAGCAATGAGTCGTCATTTTCTTCCCCCACTGCTATATATTAATGTTGTCAAGAAAGGCACCTTTTCAGCATACCAGTGCAGCATGGAGATATTAATATTAAAGATGGAGCCATGTGAACAGAAATGAAATAACTCCTGATTACCATCAATTTCAGCGCCCACGGTGGCTTCAAGTCACTCACTGATAGAGGGGAGAAAATTTGGGAATTCTGGGGAATCTTCAGATAAAAGTCACTTCTGGTCTTTCATTGACCATTTTAAGATTTTTTTGGCCTGAAAACAATTTTTGTATGTAAGCAGGAAGCAGTGACAGTGTGATATGGTGATGAGCTTCAATCAGAAGAGAGAACATGTTACATTTCTCACCTCCGGATTCCCCATCTTGAAGAGTTCGCAGAGCTTGAAGGTCAGATTACCTCCAAATTTGAGGACAGTTCATGCTACCTGATTTGTGGTGACAGAACAGGAACACTACTTCTCATTTCTTGAATACAAATGGGGTAGATTTTGTAATTTCTCACCTATGGTGAGGTACCTCCCATACTGTGAGCACAGGCTGATTTGAACAGATGGAAAATCACAAGTACCCCACGAGCACGCGAGTGTGTGAGGTACTTTGGCTGAGGCAAGGACTTGGAAAATCTTCCCTCACACTGAAATTATCTGGGAGCAGAGGGGAACTCCATCCTATCTGCCTGGGTTGTATGCAGCGTTTGCAAGAACAGGGTTTGCACCTCCCTCCAGTTTAACAAACTCCTTTTTAGATGGCCTAAAAACCAAACACAAGTGCTCAGCCTCTCGCTTGTCAAACTTTAGCAAAGAATCTTATTCATCTTTTCACTCCTAGAAATTCTAAGCCAAGTATAAATTATTTTGGCAAATTGTGATTTTTTGTGTGTGAGGGAGAGAAAATTGAAGATAGTGTTAGAGGATGTGCTTATCTAGGAGATTCTAGCTTTATAAAGAGCTGATTTGATTCTTTCAGACACATTTGTATTTTGTTTCCCCAAAAATTGTGGCGGGTGCTGTCGGCTCATCCTTGATCTTAAGCTCTTCAAGAAATTCATCTGAATGGAGTGATTGAAGGTGGTAATATATTGTAAACTAAACCAGTGGTATGTCAGAGATGGCAGGAGCTCAAGAACGCACAATTTACGTTGGTTTAGGCCCTCGACAAAAAATAATTTGAGCTTCTGTATTCAGGGGCTGAGTTTCTACTACATGGTAATGTTAACTGTCTTTCTTTTCAAATGCAGATCCATTTTTACTTTGGGTTTCCAGCATTCACACTTTTTCCTTTTTATCTCCAGTACCTGGTAATCACCCTAGGCCTGACCTTAGCCCTTACTGTATTCTTAAGTGCCTGTTAGTAGAGGTGGCTTTCCTTTGGCGACAGCAGGAGTACTTCTACCCTTCTTTACATTAGCTTGTTTGAACTTGCTTTTCAGAAACTAGCAAAAACCTTATAATGCAGCAAATGCTGAGCTCATTAAGGAAGTAAAGATTTCTCAGCAACCTGAAAATTCTCAACTAGTACTTTCCAAAAACTTTTTCTTCTTAGATTCCCAGTTTTAAATATTCCTGTTCAATGTGCCTCTACCACAAGATAATTTCAGGGCCTCGGAGTCAGAAGGTTGTGGGTTCAAGTCCCACTTCAGAGACTTGAGCACAAAATCTAGGCTGACGTTCCAGTCCGGTACTGAGGGAGTGCTGCACTGTGAGAGGTGCCGTCTTTCAGATGAGATGTTAAACCGAAGCCCCGTCTGTCCTCCTGTGGACGTAAAAGATCCTGTGGCACTATTTGGAAGAAGAGCAGGGGAGTTCTCCCTGGTGTCCTGGCCAATATTTATGTCTCAACCAACATCACTAAAAAAAAATGATCTGGTCATTATCACATTGCTGTTTTTGGGATCTTGCTGTGTGGAATTTGGCTGTCGCGTTTCCTACATTACAACAGTGACTACACTTCAAAAGTACTTAATTGGCTGTAAAGCGCTTTGGGATGTCCTGAGGTCATGAAAGGCACTATATAAATGCAAGTCTTATTTATTATTTACTTATTCAGCATGAATCCTCCACCCTCACAATGGAATGCAAGAATTATTGATAATTGGAGGCAGGTTAAAGACGCATAATAAGCAAAGTTTGCAGATTGAGCAAGGTCGTGGGACATCTTTGTAGTTTTGGATGTCAGTGTTCGTGAATCAGCTAAAATAGAATAATTTTGCTGAATGGTTTCCTAGGCATCTAATCTTAGAGCACAGGAATTGTTCAAGAGTTTCTGATTGCTGTGATAAGATGGATCAAGAGAGAAAGGCCCTTGATAGGATCTATAATTCAAAACTATCTCTTTGTGCTCTTCAGAGGGTGAAGTGCTTATCTCTAAGGATTTTAGACACAGTCACAAGCCAATACAGAATGATGAGATTTGAGTGGTATGGTTTATGCTTTTTTTTTCAGGATCAGGTCCAGAAACACAAAATTTCTTCTGACAGACAATGTGCTATCTTAAGAAATATCGACAAATGGAGTGTGACCCATGCTGTTCTTTGTATTACATAGAATTCATAGCACAGAAACAGGCCATTCAGCCCACCTGGTCTATGCTCATGAGCCTCCTCCCATCCTACTTCATCTAACCCTGTCAACATTTGCTTCTATTCCTTAAAGGGAAGCTGCGTAAGTACATGAGGGAGAAAGGAATAGAAGGATATGTTGATAGGGTTAGATATAAGGTAGGAGGAGGCTTGTATGGAGCATAAACACTGGCATAGACCTGTTGGGCTGAAAGGCCTGTTTCTATGCTGTAAAATTATATGTAATTCTCCATCTCCTAATCTGCACCAATCCTTGCTTACCCATAACCCCTGTCCATGCTGACCTACCTACATTGCTCCCTGCTCCCTCAAAGCTTAAGTTTAAAGTTCTCATCCTGGTGTTTAAATCCCTTTGCCGTGTCTCCTTATCTCTGTACCTTCCTCCAGCCCTTCAGATCTCTCCCCAAACTATGCATTCCTCTGACTCTAGCCTCTAGTGCATTCTTCCCTCCCTTCGCCAATCATTGGCTTTCAGCCGCCTGGGCTCTGTAATTTCCTCCCCAAACCCTTCTGCCTCTCCACCTCCCGTTCCTTCTTTAAGACCCTCCTGAAAACCCAACTATTTGACCAAGTTTTTGATGACCCCTCCTAATATCTCCTTTGGCTTGATGTCCACTTTTTGATTAAGTGTAGAAAAATGTCCCAAAGTGCTTCACAGTAGCATATTCAAAAAGTGGACATCAAGCCTCGGAGACATTAGGTGCTATACAAAGGCAAGTTTTTGATGTCGTCATTATTGTCATCAGCCTATGTGCTTAAGTTCTGTAATAAGGCTTGAACCAACAACCTTCTGACTCGAGATGAGAGTGCTACCACTGAGCCAAACTGGCACTTGCATGTTTGTAATTGTGTGCTGTTTTTTTTTCCTCATCTGGTTCAGTACAAGGAAGTCCTCCACATCCACCCCACTAATTCCCTTCATGGTTTTTCAACTTGAATCATATTTATCTCCACATCTTCATTTTTCCAATGTTATATTTGATCCTAACTTGCCATTGCAAAACACAAAGAGTAAAGTCACACCACATGAAAAATGGCTGTAATCACATTGGCCCTGATATTTCCGGGGTGGCGGGGAGGGAGTGGGGGCATGTGTCAGTGGCCGGGGAAACCCGGAAATGCTGGGAAGGCCATTAATTTTTTAATTTTTTACTCAATCTGGCTGGCTGCCAGGCGAGAAATGGAGAGGCTGGCCCACTGCCGGGCGGGAAACCCTAATGTAGAAGGCCGCAGCCAGGGAGCGACGGGGACATTCCCTGGCAATCGGAAAAGATCGGGGCATAATTGGGGGTGGGTGGGGGGTGTGAGGGTCGGAGTGTGGCAGCGAGGAGGGAGGGAAAGTTCAGGACATGGTTTGGGGGAGGAAGATTATGGGTAGGGAGGCTGATCGTGGTGGGGGGAGGGGGGGTGTTGGACGATTGCGGGGAGGGAGACAGATCGTGGTGGGGGAGGGGGGGGAAAGCTGATCACAGCAAAAGATTTGCTTGGGAGGCCGGGTGGGGGAGCATTCCTGCTCCTCCTGGCCCACAAGCAGTGCTCTAAAAAGCACTTACCTGCTGGATCCGGCAGTTCTCGCCTCCCTTTAGCTGTGCCCAGTTTCCTGAGTCCTGGGAAACCCAGCCAGCATTAACTTCAAATGGTTCCCAAAATCTGAGGAATGGCGCCTCATTTCAATATTATAATTACAGACCCGCCTCTCCAGAGCAGGTTACTCAGCCACTCCCAACCCACCGCGGTTAAACCGGAAGTAGGTGCGTTCATGATGGGTTGGGGTCGGGTTTCACATATTTACCAATTTAAACCCCTCTCCCGCTTGTCATGGAGGGGGGAGGTCAAAATTACCCCCATTGAAGCTGAAATGAAATGGAACATATTGAATTTGTGGATTCAGGAATCCTCAAAGCTTCAGCAGTTTCATAAGCAACGTCTTTGGAGCATAGCTTTATAGAGTCTTGGATGAACTAGCAGGCAATAGTCCAGAATTAATGTTTGGCTCTAACTATACCCCTCTGATGGAAATTTAATTGCTTGCTGTTTTAGAGTATAATAAAGGGAAAGCAGCCTCATTTATTGTCAAATAGCCAGGGTTAGTTTTATCAACTGAGGTCCTGGGGTCAGCTGTCAAACTTCTGTGCATTTGGAATTTTTCCAAGAGCAAACTATTGGAGATGTAACAACATAGTTTATTATTTGGGATTAAATGTTGCAGTGGGTCAGTACATTAACCTTTTACCTCTGGGACGAGGGCAGGGGTTCAGTTTAGAGAGATGGGATAAATGTGTCCCCTCTTGTTTTATGCCAAATTAATTTGAGTACTCGCAACCGAGTAGCTAGAACCTTGGATCTGGGCCTGCAGGACAAATTTGATTACGGTTTGGCATCAAGCTAGAAATCTTGCACAAAGAGACCAGAAGGGTAAGTGGTATAAGAAATGGAAATATTCACACTGATGCTCTTCTGAGGCTGGGGTAAAGGCACATGGTTGGGCCAGTGTAGAAGGACTGTTGCTCTGCATCAGGCAATGCTATATTCGATATGGAAGTGTTTGATGTTGATACGGGTGGACAAAAGGAGTTTCGTTCCCCAGTGTGCCTGTCATCTGTGGAACTACACCTCATCGTGAGTCTGAGCCCTAAGCAGAGTAGGGGAGAAAGCTGGAGGCGAACAAATAAAGAATTTGCAGCCTCAGAATACAGGCTGTGTGTACACAGCTTCATTGAGTTGGGTGAGGGCCATTCAAATTTGCTGTGGCCTGCAATTTTGTCGAAAGACCAAACCCCCAGTGACTGGTAATTTAAAGTTCTTTTGTCTTGTTTTATATCAAATTGCTAAATCAGTAAATATTCACATCAGAAATTTTCCAGTCATTAAATTTAACAATGTTTTTGGACCTAAAAAGTTGCAATTGCTGACTTCACTTAAGTTCCAATTTATGAGTATAATTTTCATGGCATGAAATTATTCAT
This sequence comes from Heptranchias perlo, assembly GCF_035084215.1. Classification (NCBI taxonomy): domain Eukaryota; kingdom Metazoa; phylum Chordata; class Chondrichthyes; order Hexanchiformes; family Hexanchidae; genus Heptranchias; species Heptranchias perlo. Next base: position 56,425,793 of record NC_090334.1, read on the forward strand.
GATTGTGAAGGTGTCTGTAAAGTATCCTGTTTTTAAAAAAAAAATCCAATGAAAATTGAGTTTACAGTGGTTTACATTATTTATTGACTATCTCTGAACATATAAACCTCCAACTATTCATTTGTACGTCATTTTGTTTTTGTTTTTTTTAGTTATTGTTTCTTGATGCATTTCCACATCTTTTATGAAAAATAAACAGGGTGTGGGTGTTGCTGAGCTTTGGAGCGTGCAACACTCTGCCACTGAGTTGGAGGAAGCAGATTCCATCTCCCACTCCATTCAGTTCCTCATCTGAGCCATGCTAACTGGAGAAACTGTTTCCATTGGCGGGAAGGTCAGTAACGGTCGGACACGGATTTAAGATTGGCAAAAAAGCCAGGGGGGAAAGGAGGAGAATTTTTTTTACGCGGCGAGTTGTTACGATCTAGAATGCACTACCTGAAAAGGAAGCAGATTCAGTAGTAACTTTCAAAATGGAATTTGATATATACGTGCAAAGGAGAAATTTGCAGGGCTATGGGGAAAGAGCAGGGGAGTGAGACTATTTGGATAGCTCTTGCAAAGAACCAGCACAGACACGATGGGCCAAATGGCCTCCTTCTGCGCTGTATGATTCTATGAATGTGACATCTTCCACAAGGGAGAGGAGAAAATTGGCCTGGATTTTACTCCTAGCAGCAGCTGAAGAGGGTGTTGGAGCAGGTCACCTGCTCACTCTTGTTAGTAGCAGCAGTGTGAGTCCAGATGGACTTGAAAATATATGGGGGTGATTTTAAATGCACTTGAAGAGAAATGCTCTTTTTTTTTAGGATTGTAGTTCTAGAGCACGGAGATGTCCTTGTATGACAGAAAGTATATTTGCACTGTAGGACGTAGATTTTCTGCACCATTATTTGCCCAGTTTCGGGCTGGGCTGGGAAATGTGGCAGGGTGCCTCCTCGCCAGCTCCCTGGTGTTGAGAGCCATTTGTGGGATTTTCTGTCGGAAGGACATTGGCTGTTGAATACTTGCATATGGGCGGGCGAGTCGAAAAGAGAGCCTAGTGATGGGAATACATCATCCAACATATTTCCAGTTATCACAACCTTAGCAACGGTGGGTGTCAGGATGACTATTGGATTCCTGGGGTCCATTGTTGCTGAGGAGTGGGGTGGGTTGGGGGGTGTTTAAAAAGTAAAGTGCCACTTTGCCCAATCTAATTGATTTGTAACGCATTCTTTTCCAAATTCTTTTAAAAACATTTAAACAAGGCCCAGGAGCTAAAATGGCCCAGGCCTCCTGCTGAACTCTCCGTGGGTGGTCCCCGCCTGCCCCCAGTGTACCTTGATTTAAAATTGGGACTTGAAACTACAGCAGGTGTGGCATGTGCTGCAGCCAGTATGGCAACTGTGGTAGCTGAGCTTTTGCAGCAAGGTTTTCCAGCAATTTGAGCCAGTCTGTAAATTCCCTGAAAGGTTAGCAGTATCGCTTCAACTTCAGAAGACATGCAACGATAATTGAAGTGCACTTAAGCAGGTTATAGTCACCACTATTAAATTGAATCCTAAATCAAGTGACCTTTTTATATTTCAAAAAAATACTTCCTGGATGATTAGCAGAAAAAAATGCATTCAGAATGAATCCATTCTCTATGATGAAGACAAGATCAACAAAAGCCACTAAAGAAAGTGATTTAAATTGGTTTTTAAGATGCACAGTAAAAGCAATCTGATTCACCCTGAACTGGAAGTTCATGTTTAATTTGTATAGCACTCATTTGAATTGGTTTACAATGATACCATCTATTTAAGTACCTCAGAACCACTAAGAGTGACTTAACTGAGCGAGTATTGCAGTAAGTTTATTTTCAAGAGAGGGGAATTTTGATGGATTTTATTTGTTTGTTTATTCTGCTACTCTAAATCAATATTCATGTGAGGTTTGGAGTATGAAAGAAATAATTTCAATGTAATTTTTCCTCACTTACCATATTTAATTCAGAATCGATATTCAATCAACACAGATCTTGTTTCATCTTAATTGCTAGTGTAAAGAAAATCCATAAGTGCCTGTTATAGTCTAAAGAAAAGAGCAATGCTTAGCAATAGGACTATGCCTGGTAATTAGGTAATGGTGCCTAAAATTGTAGCATTCCCTGGATTGGCAGCAAGATAACTGACTACTACTACTTAAAAAATCAATGTCCAGCTCACAACTGAAAAAAAAAGGGACACATTTGCAACTGAAGGTTGTGTGGAATGTGATCCTGTAGGTGCATGTATGTATGTTCATCTCTGGTTGACTGTACTGAGCATTTTGAGCTCCTCATTCACTCCAAAGTGCTGCTGACAAAATTAGGGCTGACTTCACTAGCAGCGTTTCAAGGTAAATGCACCATAATAGAGTTGAGGATGTCGGATAAAAGTGTGTCCAGCCTCTAATAAGGGTCTGCATCCACCATTTTATAACAATCTCCCATCCATTGCTTTAAATGCATATTTTCAAATTGATGACTAATGAGATCTGGTGCCATCAAGCAATAAACTTCCAGTGAACCATCATTTATTCTCTATCAATTACATCCCCCCACATCTGAAGGAGCTCATATGGCTACATGCTAGCCTACCTTTTATAAGTTTGCAGGTACCAAAGCTAGAAGCAATATACAGCTTGATACCAAGAAACTAAATGACTAAGTGACTTCTCAGCTCGCTTATAAAGCCGAATCTGACAGCAACAAGAGCGTTTCAGATTAACAATGATTTAAAGGGTTGAACTTCCTTTTTGAAGGAAGTAGTACTAGACAAATATACAGCTGTATATTTCCATCCAGTCAGTTATTTTTTCTGTAAGGGCTTGACTGTAGAAAATGATAAAACATCATGCATTTTTTAGTATTATAACATTACATGGCTTTCTTTGTAATTGAATCCATTCACTAGCATGATGATTTACATCTAGTGCTACTGGTACAGCGAATTGTAGGATCATTGAATATTCCAACATGGAAACAAGCTGTTTGACCCATCCAGTCTGTTTCAATGTTTTTTTTCTGTATGAGCCACCTAGTCTAGAAAGGATGTCCTGCTCACTGCCATACCCTTTAATAGTTCTCTTTTTCAAGCAACTATCTAATTCCCTTTAAAACAAATTAATGGACTTTGCTTCTGCAACAGTTTGTGGCAGAGGATTCCACATTCTAACCATCCTCTGTACAAGGACTTTTTCTAACCTCCTTTATTTTGTTATTATCTTAAATTTGTACCCCTTGTACTGCCTTGCTGAACAGTGGAAACAAACAATTAATTATTATTATAATGCTTCACAATCTTGAAGGCCCAATCTCTCAAGCCTCTCTCCATGTTGTATTACACATTGATTTAAACTGCCATCCAAACAACATCATGGTGCTGACAATCTTGGGGTGGTGGAGGGCACATCTTAGGATGTGGGGAGGGGGGTGAAAGGGGAAGAGAAGGAAGATTAGGAAGTTGGAATGGAACCTGGATCTGCCAAGTTTCTGCTCTGCCCTGACATTCGATAGGGTATGGACAGGAGACTTTGAGGTGTTCCTGGGAATTTTGCCCAGTATGTCACCCAACAAGCCCTCGAGGTGTAGATCCTGCACCAACACCTCGAGAACTGGCATCAATGCTATTAGAGTCATAGAGTCATAGAGTTATACAGCACGGATAGAGGCCCTTCGGCCCATCGTGTCCGCGCCGGCCATCAGCCCTGTCTACTCTAATCCCATATTCCAGCATTTGGTCCGTAGCCTTGTATGCTATGGCATTTCAAGTGCTCATCCAAATGCTTCTTGAATGTTGTGAGGGTTCCTGCCTCCACAACCCTTTCAGGCAGTGAGTTCCAGACTCCAACCACCCTCTGGGTGAAAAAGTTCTTTCTCAAATCCCCTCTAAACCTCCCGCCTTTTACCTTGAATCTATGTCCCCTTGTTATAGAACCCTCAACGAAGGGAAAAAGCTCCTTAGTATCCATCCTATCTGTGCCCCTCATAATTTTGTACACCTCAATCATGTCCCCCCTCAGCCTCCTCTGCTCCAAGGAAAACAAACCCAATCTTCCCAGTCTCTCTTCATAGCTGAAGCGCTCCAGCCCTGGTAACATCCTGGTGAATCTATTGCTGGGCCTTAAGAAATATTTAAGATTGCCAGGAAGAAAGGATTGATTACCTCTCGATTGATGCCACTCTGCTCCCTTAGGGACATCTGGAAAATAAAATTCTGGGCCTTGGTGTCCATCTATTGGAGCAGCAGGGTGCGGCTCAGTCGACAGCCTGCTTTTCAGGGCTAGCAGCTCTACAGGTGCAGGCCTCCCACCCTGACTATGGAAATGACTCCATCCTCCAGATTTGTGATGGGTCCATGTTCTGAGGAGTTGAGGGCTGGAGGCAGTGGAACTGAAACCCAAGAATTTCAGTTCCTATATGTGTAGGTTCAGGCTGCTAAAGAGATTAATATTTACTTTTAAGCATGTTAGAAGAAAAAGGTCAAACATGTTTTGGTTTCTCAAGGTGAAGAATGTTGGTGTTAAGGAGTTCAGCATATATGTTAGATATATGTAGAAATATGTCAGTCTCTCTACTGCTGCCCTAGCTGAGATGATCTAATTCAACATAGGTCAAAGATTAAACCTGAGACCTTTCTAGTTTGTGCTGCACAGTATTACAGCAGGAAGTGCCACATTACCCAGTAAGCCATCAGAAGAGCCCTAACCATATCCTTTCTCCTCAGCCTCAGAAGGATATCCCCTACTGCACTTGCATGATTTTCCATTTCCCATACCTGCTCTCCTTCAGCGGCTGAGTGAGTTTTCTGATTTGTACCAAGATCTGGGCGGTTTTATGCTCACTAACCATGCTTACTAGGAACTGTTTGAGTCTGCCCAATCTCGATTATTGTACATAGGATTTTTTATACCAGTCTGAGGTAGATTCAAACCCAAGTCACAGAAGCAATAGGACAGTGTCATAATCGACTTGGTCTCTAAATACGAATTTTATCATTTTATATAAAGTTTAAAAAGTCCTCATGAATAAAGACTTTGGATTTTGTCATTTTTGTCATTTTTGTCATTTATTTACTCATTTGAGTAGAAATCCTTTGGGACCTGACTTTGTTTACAAAAAGTGATCCTAATATCTGATGCAAAAAATATCAAAAGGCATTAAATAAATATTGTCAGCTGTGACTCAGGTGGTAGTGCGCTTGCCTCTGAGTCAGAAGGTTGTGGGTTCAAGTCCCACTCCAGAGACTTGAGCACATAATGCAGGTTGACACTCCAGTGCAGTACTGAGGGAGTGCTGCACTGTTGGAGGTGTCGTCTTTCAGATGAGACGTTAAACCAAGGCCCTGTCTGCACTCTCAGATGGATGTAAAAGATCGCATACCACTATTCAAAGAACAGCAGGGGAGGTCTTCCCAGTGTCCTGGCCAATCTATAATCCCTTAACCAACATCACTAAAACAGATTATCTGATCATTATCTCATTGCTGTTTGTGGGACCTTGCTGTGTGCAAATTGGCTGCCATGTTTCCTACATTACAACAGTAACTACACTTCAAAAGTACTTAATTGGCTGCAGAGTGATGTGGGATGTCCTCAGGTTGTGAAAGGCATATAAATACAAGTTATTTTTTTTAGCATCCCTCCCAATCTTGGGAACTGTTCGCCAAGATAATAGGAATATTTCTTGCGGGCTCTTGACAATTTTGGTTTTTAATTTGGTCATTAAAATTATGTAGGGTACCCTAGGATGCTTTGTACTCACTCCCACTCTCTCACTACTACTCTCACTCCCAGTCTTGGTCTTGCATGTACCTCTCTATCTCTCTCCATTTCCATTTCTCCCTTACCCTCCATTTTTCTCTCTCTCTCTCTCCGTTTCCTGCTCACTCTCTCCACTCCACACTCGCCCTTTCCCTCGCGCACTCGCCCACCATCTCCTTATCTATCTCTCTCTCCCAACTAATCAACCCTACCATCTTCCCATGACAGTGTCTAACTGTTTCTTAAATTATTCCAGTGTTTTGACCAAATCACACTTCCTGGCAATCCATGCCAACTGTAGATCATCTTCGTTATAAAGCAATATTTCCTGACAGCTCTGCTAAATTTCCCTTCATAAGCCTAAACCTGTGCCTCCTTCTCCTCGTTCCATGGCATATCTGGATTTACTTACTCTAACCCATTAAGTATCTATCTTTATATACCTTTATTAAGGTCACTCTGAGATATCTCTTTTCATCTCTATCATGGGCAAGATGGCTAACATTAGGAATTTGATGTGTGCAGAGTAGCAGGCCTCAGTCTGTAATCCATTGCCCTGTGGCATGCCACGTGACCCAGCACAGAATATTCTTACCTCACAGTAAAACTGATATTTTGGTGCAAATTACTACTGCAGGGTCATATATTTTCATCCTGATCTGGAAAGCAGCTTCAGTTTGAATTGGTCCAAAAGCTGGTTATTCGGAGCCTACTGCAATGTCACAAATTTGCTGATCAGCACCACAACTGAAGTGCACAGAACTGTGTTTGAATTACAAGTATGGTGACAATACCTGGATTTTATTGGTGCAATGAGTGGGATCCAATGGAGACAGTAATGGATCAAAACTTTGCCTTTGCAAATGAATTTCTGATTGATCCAGTTCCAGCAATAAGATATACATCAAGGCAAAGTATCATTGAGACTTTCTGACAGTTTGATGATGGAGAACACAAGGCATGTTCAGCTTGAACTCTTTTTAGAACTATCTGTGCCCTGTATAGGCACTCATACATTCACCAATGAGTAAATCCTGGCAGCATCATTGACCGTACTATTATGACCAGCTTGTCTCTTTCAACTCTGTGTGGCAGAGATTGAAATCACTGATGGACAATTCAACTTAAGAGACACGTAATGGTTTTTTGAAGTGTTCCATCAGAAACGTTGTACTCATCACCTACTGACTTACTAAATGTTATTTTAAAAGGTATTACATTTTAGTTCTTGTTGACATCTTTCATCAGGGTAACAGTTATTACATTACTGCTTGGTTCCTCCGAGAGTTTAAAAAACAAGAGGGTGCTTTCCAAATGTTATCAACCCATAAAATTAACAGTAAAGTAACTGGTTAAGCCAGCACTGAAACTGTTTAAACCTTTAAGCATTGCGGAGGTGGTACTATTAGCACTGATTTTCTGTTTAAAATGTTTAGAATTTATGTATCATTCATGTTCAAGATTAACATAAAATTTCAAAATAGTGGCTGATACTTCTTTGGCTCTCAATTTAAACCTTTTACAAACATAGGGCTCGATTTTAGCGTCGGGTTTCCTGTGCGTTATCGGCGGGGCGGGCTCCAAAATGTCAATTTCCACGTACGGGAGCGGATCGCGCCGAGATCCCGGCCACTTCCGGGGTGCCGCGCTGATGTGCGGGGCTGCGTGCGTTGGCCCCTCTGGTGGGAATCCCGCAGGCAATTAAAGCCAGCGGGGTTCCACTTGAGAGTACTTACCTTGCTTGTTGAGGTCATTAAATGAGCTGAAGCAGCTGTCAAAACAGGAAGTGTGGGATTTTAGCTTCAACGCAGTGTGTTTCACACACTGGGGGAAACAGTCTCCCTTCAACCGGTCGTGTTCCAGCCAACAGCCTGTGGCAGCTGCCAAGGTGCACTCCACGGGGGAGAGCCCTCACCCACGCAGGCGGCCACCGCGTCACATAGGGCAACCCCTGCCCTCCACCACCCCCCGCCAAGCCAGAGGACAGACCGACGTGAAACCGCAGCCCCAGTGCGAGGAACCACCTACCTACCCTGCACAACCCCTCAGACCAATACCTGCCAGATGGGTGGTGCGTTGACATCCTCGGAGGACGAACAGCATGACCAGCCCCAGCAGCCTCGCAGTCCACGCCGTCCGCCTCGGAGACGTGGAGCCCCCCAACACGGTGCTGTGGCACACCCACCTGCACAGCAGGAGGGAGGGCAACCACAGAGAGAGATGCGTCGCATGAGGCACTACCCTCCGCACAGGGTGTACAGACCGAGGCTCAGCTTCATGGACCTCTCCGAGGAGCAGTGCAGACGTCGGCTCAGAGTCAATCGCCAGGTAGTCGCCGACATCTGCAGCCTCCTTAACGACGAGCTGCTCCCTGATGGACCAAGCAGCATCTTCTTACCTGTCACCGTCAAAGTCACCACTGCCCTCAACTTCTTCGCATCCGGATCCTTCCAGGGTGCCACCGGGGACATCACCGGGGTCTGTCAGTCATCTGCACACAAGTGCATAAAGCAGTTCACCGATGGGTTGTTCCACAGGGCCTCGCACTACATCAACTTCGCCATGGACGAGCGCAGCCAGATGGAGAGGGCGGTTGGATTCCATGCCATGGCTGGCTTCCCACGGGTACAGGGTGTAATCGACTGCACTCACATCGCAATACGGGCACCTCCGCATGAGCCAGGGCTGTTCATCAACAGGAAGGGGTATCACTCCATGAACGCCCAGTTCATCTGTGACCACCGCCAGAGATTCCTACACGTGTGCGCCAGATACCCCGGCAGCTGCCACGATGCCTTCGTCCTCAGGGAGTCCACCGTCCCGCCCATCCTCCAGGCACCCAACGGCTGGCTCCTCGGCGACAAGGGGTATCCCCGGCACACGTGGCTCATGACACCTCTGAGGAACCCCATCACCGAGCCGGAGCGTCGGTACAATGACAGCCACACTGCTACCAGGTCTACAATTGAGCAGACCATAGGGCTGCTCAAGATGCGCTTCAGGTGCCTTGATCGTTCTGGGGGAGCGCTCCAATACACACCATTCAGAGTGGGACGAATCATAGTTGTCTGCTGTGCCCTGCAGAACATGGCCCAACAGAGAGGGGTGCCGCTGGAGGAGGCCCCATCCACACCCGCCACCCACATTGAGGACGGCGATGAGGAGGAGGAGCAGGAGGAGGAGGACACGGACGCGCCAGAGGATGGTGGACGACCCATGCGCCGAACCCCGACTCACCGGGATGCTCGCCGGGCCAGGGAGGCACTCATATGTCAACGGTTCTCCTAGTGTCAGACACTGCGAGGCGCTCGCATCTCCTCACCTGCACATGCGAGCGGCCATACCAGCCCCCTCCACTGAAGACTGTTGCCAGTACTCCTGCACCCACAGCAGTGTGCCCAATGGGCGGCAGCAGGTGTTCGCCGTCATGATGGGCTGCACGGAACGCACCTATTGCACAGGCCGCGGAAGAATGGACGAGAGGTGGCAGGAGTGGTGAGAATATAGTGTTTAATATGTACAATGTGAGATAATATAAACAAAAAGTGTACAAATTAACAGACACCCTGGTGCATTCCCTTTGTGCTTATAACGCCTTTGGATTTCTTTTGCGGGTACCCCTACGTGGTGCTACCCCTGTGGCTCCAGCAGAGGTAGTGGCAGGTTGCTCCTGTTCTCGCCCTGACCGGGTAGATGCTTTGGGCGGACGGCCTCTGGGTTTCGGTGCCCGTGAGGGCACCTCCACAGACTGCTCCTCCTGCACCGGGGCAGGGGCAGACTCAGCCACCTGGAGAGGAGGCACCATTGCGGGTACTGGTTGAGAGGGGGGCAATGGGTGGGACGTGGGGGCGCCTTGAGAAGCGTCCCCGCTTCCATGTCCCCGGTCACCATCATCCCTCTCGTGGCCTCGGCCCACATCACCCCTTCCACCCTGCTGGACGGCAGTTTGGATGGCATGTGTGAGGCCTTGCAAGGCCACCCCTAGTGAATCCGTCAGCCTGTTTATGGCGGCGGAATGTTGCTCACCCTGAATCCGTACAGCCGTTGTCAGGGCCTGCACGGACTCGATTTTTTGAGGGGGTGACTAGGCGTGTGGATGAGGGTAACGCAGTGGATGTGGTATACATGGATTTCAGTAAGGCCTTCGATAAAGTCCCCCACAGGAGACTGGTCAAGAAGGTACGAGCCCATGGAATCCAGGGTGCCTTGGCACTTTGGATACAAAACTGGCTTAGTGGCAGAAGGCAGAGGGTGATGGTCGAAGGTTGTTTTTGTGACTGGAAGCCTGTGGCCAGTGGGGTACCACAGGGATCGGTGCTGGGTCCCTTGCTGTTCGTGGTCTACATTAATGACTTGGATATGAATGTAAAAGGTATGATCAGTAAGTTCGCTGATGATACAAAGATTGGTAGGGTGGTAAATAGTGAGGAGGATAGCCTCAGTCTGCAGGACGATATAGATGGGTTGGTCAGATGGGCGGAACAGTGGCAAATGGAATTTAACCCAGAAAAGTGCGAGGTGATGCACTTTGGAGGGACTAACAAGGCAAGGGAATACACAATGAATGGGAGGACCCTAGGCAAGACAGAGGGTCAGAGGGATCTTGGTGTGCAAGTTCACAGATCCCTGAAGGCGGCGGAACAGGTAGATAAGGTGGTAAAGAAGGCATATGGGATACTTGCCTTTATTAGCCGAGGCATAGAATATAAGAGCAAGGAGGTTATGATGGAGCTGTATAAAACACTGGTTAGGCCACAGCTGGAGTACTGTGTGCAGTTCTGGTCGCCACACTACAGGAAGGATGTGATCGCTTTGGAGAGGGTGCAGAGGAGATTCACCAGGATGTTACCAGGGCTGGAGCGCTTCAGCTATGAAGAGAGACTGGGAAGATTGGGTTTGTTTTCCTTGGAGCAGAGGAGGCTGAGGGGGGACATGATTGAGGTGTACAAAATTATGAGGGGCACAGATAGGATGGATACTAAGGAGCTTTTTCCCTTCGTTGAGGGTTCTATAACAAGGGGACATAGATTCAAGGTAAAAGGCGGGAGGTTTAGAGGGGATTTGAGAAAGAACTTTTTCACCCAGAGGGTGGTTGGAGTCTGGAACTCACTGCCTGAAAGGGTTGTGGAGGCAGGAACCCTCACAACATTCAAGAAGCATTTGGATGAGCACTTGAAATGCCATAGCATACAAGGCTACGGACCAAATGCTGGAATATGGGATTAGAGTAGACAGGGCTGATGGCCGGCGCAGACACGATGGGCCGAAGGGCCTCTATCCGTGCTGTATGACTCTATGACTCTATGACTCTATGATATGGAGCTGTGCGTGACGCTCGAGGGAGGCTAGCCTGTCCTCCATCGCAGATGCTCCCGCACCTACCCGTGACACTATGTCGCCGGTACCCTCCTGTACCTGCGCCACCAATGCCCTCATGCAGGAGTTGGACTCCTCCATCGCCTGCGCAATTGTGGACAATGCGCGCGGCACCTCTCCCAGTACCTCAGCAATTAGCTGGTGCCCCTCGACGACTCTCCTTTTCACTGGTGGCCCCCTGGGTTCAGCATCTGGGTCCGGCTGAGCAGAGCCTGGAGATGAGTGCTCCCACCGACGCGGACCCTCCGCGGCTGCCCCTGCCACCAGGGTCTGCTCATGCTCACTCGTGCGCGGTGAATCACCAAGTGCTACCCCAACTAGTTGGTGAGGGGGACCCACCGAGGTGCGTGTCTCTGCACTGGTGGATGGTTGGCTCAGATGTGACGATGCACCCTCAGAGACCGCCATGTCCTCTGAGGAATCGCTCTCCTCAATCGCAGCGCTCGCAGACGGCCCTGCAAGAGAACAGAGGGCACTATGAGGCATGTGCACCAACGTTACGGTGCGCCTGATGGCAGGTGATGATACGCTCACTCGCGATCATGAGTGTTGAGTGTCAGCTTTCCCTTACCGGCCGTTTCTGCAGCGACAGACTCGCCATATGCGACCGACAGGCAATGTGGCGTGCGGGCGAGGTCGAGCGCCTCCACCTCTGCGTCTGTGAGGTCTACCACGTGCGGCGGGCCCCCTCCGGTGCGTGCCCTTTCTCAGTTGTTCTTGCTTCTCATCTCCTGTCAAGGCAAAACACAGATGTGTGAGTGAGTGCATATTGCATAGTGAGACGCATCGAGCATCGGTGTGGGTGGGTTGAGCGTGGGGCAGATGGATGGGAGGATGCGTGTGCCACGTGCCCATCCCATTGCATAGGGATTGGGGTGTGTGGTAGTGTTCGGGTGGGGACAGGGACGGTGGGTACTTGCGGGCACGGCGAGGATGGTGAGTGAGTGGCTGTGAGGATTGCTGCGGGAGCGCTGTGGTGGCTCTGCAGGAGGGGTTGTGATCTGTTTGGCGTGATGGTGGGGACGGGTTGTGGGAGGGTGCGTTGGTGTACTCACCTTGCTGGACCTAGTGAGGTCATTGAAGCACTTGCGGCACTGCTCCCATGTCCTTGGGGTGTTGGCCCTGCTGCTGACCTCCGCCGCCACCTCTGCCCATGCCTTCCTGGTGGCGGCAGCAGGGCACTTGCGTCCGTCCGCGGGGAAGAGCGTGTCCCTCCTCCTCCTCACGCCCTCCAGCATCAGCTGCAGCGCAAGGTCCGAAAAACGTGGCGCAGCCTTTCCCCTCGGGTGAGCCATCATCTGTAGCCTACTGATTGCAGCAGGAGGGGCTTTGGGAGACTGCCCCTTTAAGTGGAGCTCCTACATCGCATCGACGGTACTGCGCATGCGCAGCCGGCCGGCACGCAGCTGGGGAGCGGAGAACCCGGAAGCAGGGCTTAAGCAGTTCAATTATCCCGCGATCGCGCGGGGGACGCACGCAATTAGCCGTCCGCGTTTTCCACGCTCCCGGAGGACCACCCGCTGGGAACCCGCAGGCCTGCTAAAATCGAGCCCATAGTTTCTGTTTGGTAATCTATCAAACAATTTAATACAACAGAAGGTCCTCTGGAAATCCTGGTAACTGGGATAAGTGGGATATGTGGATAAGAACACGCGGGGAAGTCAAATTTTGCAGTTAGGATTAATCGAGTACTCCCACATTCTCAATACTGGACAGCAGGCCAGAAAATAATTCAAAAGCATGTTTGACAGGTGAACAAGAGGTACATAGATCATAATTCCTCAAACATTCTTAGCAAACATGTATTTTTTTTTAGATCCCCAGGAATAATGGTATAGCTGAAAACTCTTATTTTACTTCAGTGGAATTCAACCAAGATATGTGCAAACTGACTACATTCAATTAGGCTCACACGTACTTATTGCTAATTCAGAAAGGGCTGCGCACCACATATACTACATTTCAACAGTTTCAAAAGAAAAGGAGGACATCTCATAGCTACTGGTTAGGGAGTAGTGCCTTGGTTATGCAGTGGGGTTAGAATTAACATCATAAAATAGAAAGTTTAATACTGCTGGTAATGTATGCCAACTGATGCAGCAGTACACTAGTCTCTGAGCCAAAAGTTAATGGGTTTAAACACCATCTGAGGAGCTCATACCCCAAGCTGGCATGCCAGTGCAGTGCTGGGGGCGAGCTGTATTGTTGGAGGTGCCATCCTTCAGATGAGATGTCAAACCGAGTTCTTGTCTGCCAGTTACGGTGGTTCAGCTGGAAATTTAAAATCCCATAGCACGATTCAAAGAGGAGGAGGATGTTTTCCTACTGTCCTGGCCAACATACCCCTCGCTGCCAGTCAGATTAACTGGTCATTCATCTCTGTGTTGTACATGGGGTCCTGCTATGTGCACAATGGCTGCTGCATTACTTCAAAATAATTCACTGTATGTGATGTGCTTTGAGATGTTTGAGAGATTTAATAAGATGCCATATAAATGCAGGTCTTCTGATCTTCATGTTGGTTTTCTCTTAAATTAAAAGATTAGAAACATTAAGGATAGTTTGGGGCAACAATGAGTAATGTCCCCATTTTGGATTCAAATAACAATATAGAACTTGTGGTGATATTTGGTTGTATTTGAGGACAGCAGTTTGATTGAAGGACATGACATCAGCTCAAGCTTTCACCAAGCTGTGTCCTTAATTACCATCCTCTGTACTACCATGTATCAATTATTGTTTAACATACCCACACTTGTAATGGCAGTGGCTGATGTGGGTTTCCTTTCAACGAGGAGCCCCTGTAGTACGTAGTAGACACAGATATACAGAAAAAGAGTAACTGTAGAGAACAATGCAGTGCCTACAGCCCAATATTCAATTCATTCAAAACAAATGATTAAAATAAAATAAAAATGTTGGAACAGTGAATGGATATGTGTTGGAAGATTCATAACTAGATTCAGAAAGCTCATCAAAACTAATATCAAAGGTAACATTTTAGCTTCCTTCTCTGTTAAAATAAGCAAGCCCATAATAGGTCATACCCCTGTTTCCCTCCCATCCCTCCAGATACATACTGGAAGAAAGTGTTCTATTTTCACAGAAGAGTATCCCTTCCTTGCTCTAGGTCTTCCCTGTATTCGACCCTCCAATGTCCCAGTTGATGATGGTTCATTCCATCAGCTGCTGTATTGGCATTAAAGGCTTTAAAGGTTAATGGTTAAATTTTCTGTTATCAGTGCTCCAGATTAACCCTCTTGTACTTATCATTGTTCTCCGATTCTACACTCATCATCATTCTTCTTTGATGCTACATGCTCCCTCCTCCACCTTCCCACCCTGTGACAGTGCTCCCATTCTCATACGCCTACCACTATTTCTATTCAGATTGCCTCAGTAAAGTCATTAACATTCTATCCCATCACATACATGCACACCAATGCATCACAACTGCACACACCTTCACTATTTTCTATTTAAGACTCCCATGTTCTGTTAGAAATTACAGGAATAACAGCATTCTGGAACATTGCAATGATCAATGTTTCATTGTACTTTCTAAAATGATTATTGCACAATAAAGATTTCATATTGCAACATGCAAACCATAATGGAGAGGTTCATGATCCCATAGAGACAGAGACAGATATGCAAATACAGCTGGATAATAAAACATAAATGGAAATCCAGGCACAATGCCAGAAATGCACTGTATGTCACCGTACTTTTTTTACCAAATACGCACCAAAAGGTGGAAAAAAAGCAATCGCTGCAAATCTATTCACTCAGTATTTGTATTAAAGCTGCAGTCCCCAGCCTCCAATAATATTAATCTGTTTTTTTAAGCAGTTTTGAGGGAGCAATTTTGTACTCATCCTTGTACAATATCAAGCACTCTTCAATGGGTATAGTGCGGGTTCCGTTTGTTCAGAGCTTCTTTTACGTGGCCAGACCAATGAGGTACAGAGGGCATTCCTCAGCGTAACATTTTCCACTTCCTACCAGCGATTCTTGTAGCTCTTGAATGGATGAATGATTTTCTACTAGAGGCAAGTGTACAGAAGGTCTTGTTGAATTGTAGCAGGTTTGACTTGGCCTCTTTATCCTTCTGGGTGGATTAAATAAGTACCATGTCTTGGAGAATACAGTAGACTGCAGGAACTTAGCACTGCTTGTCACAGACTGCAGTAACCCCTGGCTGTTTGGCAATGGAAATGTGGATCAGGGTTGTTATCCAATGCATAATAGGAAGCAACTACTGTCAGTAATACAAGAAGGCATTAATAAACTTGCAGAATGGGTGTGTAATTGGCAAGTAAATTTCAAATTAGGTAAGTGTGAGGTGGTGCATTTTGGTAGGTAGAATAAGGAGGCCACATACTGCTTGGATAATAAGAGTCTAAATGGGGTAGAGGAACAAAGGGACCTAGGGGTACGGATACACAAATCACTAAAAGTAGCGACGCAGGTTAATAAGGCCATAAAAAAGGCAAACTAAGCACTGGGGTACATTTCTAGAGGGACAGAATTGAAAAGCAGAGAAGTTATGTTAAACTTGTATGGAACCTTGGTTAGACCACATTTGGAGTATTGTGCACAGTTCTGGTCTCCATATTATAAAAAGGATATAGATGCATTGGAGAACGTGCTAAAAAGATTCACAAGGATGATACCAGAACTGAGAGGATATACTGATCAGGAAAGGCTGAACAGGCTGGGACTCTTTTCTCTAGAAAAGAGAAGGCTGAGGGGTGACCTGATGGAGGCCTTTACAATAATGAGGGATTTGGGTGCCCTTGTGCATGAATCACATTCAGGTACAGCAAGCAATTAGGAAGGTAAATGGTATGTTGGCCTTTATTGCAAGGAGGTCGGAATATAAGAGTCACTATTAAATCCAACAGGGATTCAGGAGAAACTTCTTTACCCAGAGTGGTAAGAATGTGGAATGTGCTACCACAAGGAGTAGTTGAGGCAAATATCATAGATGCATTTAAGAGGAAGCTTGATAAGGTGCAGAGGAAATTTACGAGGATGTTGCCAGGACTGGAGAATTTTAGCTATGATGACAGATTGGATAGGCTGGGGTTGTTTTCCTTGGAACAGAGGAGGCTGAGGGGTGATTTGATTGAGCTGTACAAAATGGTGAGGGGCCTAGATAGGTCCTTCCTATCGACTCTATTTCCCTTAGCGGAAGGGTCAATAACCAGGGGGCATAGATTTAAAGTGATTGGTAGAAGAATTAGAGCTGAAATGAGGAAAAATATTTTCACCCAGAGGGTGGTGGGGGTCTGGAACTCACTGCCTGAGAGGGTGGTAGAGGCAGAAGCCCTCAACTCATTAAAAAAAAATACCTGGATGTGCACATGAAGAGCCATGACTTGCAGGGCTACGGACCAAATGTGGGAAAGTGGGATTAGGCTGGGTGGCTCGTTTCTCAGCCGGCGCGGACATAATGGGCCGAATGGCCACCTCCTGTGCCATAAATTTTCTATGATAAGCACATGAGGGAGAAAGGAATAGAAGGGTAAGATGGCAGGGTCAGATGAAAAGTGGGAGGAGGCTCATGTGGAGCATTAACTCCAGCATAGACCAGTTGGGCCGATTGACCTGTTTCTGTACTGTAGACTTGATGAAGTTATCTCTTCTCTTAATGTCTCTCTCTCTCTTTTTATTTCTCATTCTCTTCTTTCTCTTCTCTCTCTCTCTCTCTCTTCCAGTACAGTGGTACCCAACACACACCACTGAGCTGAAACTGATCAAAGTTATCCTGCTCATTGAGAAATTTCTGTTTCATTTCTCCTGAACTGGATCTGATTGCACGGAAAGTGTTCAAACTCACTTCACAATCCCAGTTATTGTAAAACGATGTCCACTTGAAAATATTTGACAGTTATTTTATTAAAAAAAGCACATTTTGTTCCAAAAATTTACTTTTTTTTAAATAAAGGTTTTAAAATAAGCCTGCTAGTGACCAGGTTTCTGCTAAACACTGGATCTTATTCGAGAAGAACTGTTCATTACTGTAACAGCTGCTGCACTGACCTCACTGTGATTGACAAATGTTCCCATTCATTATAATGACTAGGCTTTGACGGAAACAGAAAAGTGAGGCAGACTCCTAGGAAATTACATTTCAGCTTAAGCCTTTTTACGTCATTATTACTGTGGCAGCTTTCATTTATTGGCATTTTAGGGCCATAAAGAGTCCGGAGTAACTTCATTTTTATAAGGACAATCTCACATACAAACTCAAAGATTTTGTGATGGGAATAATATCATCATGGCATAGATTCGTAAATGTTGGGAAAAGCGTTCCAACAACTTGACGTGACAGTTTCCATTTTAAATAGTGTGATTGATTTGAGGCCATTACAATTTGAGGTACAAGTTCCGATGACTTATTAACTGATAAATGTGTCTAAAGGTGTGCTGTGGCTAGAAATGGGGAGCATTGGTCATGAAATATTGCAAAATAACAATCTGTAATAATGAAAAAATTAATGTAAAATGCCAGTATTCCCAGATCAGTCTTTTCTTGAATACTGCTGCATTTTCCCTTTGATAATTCTGTGAGCCCCAAATTATTTTCCTATATATCACGCATTACATAAGGTGAAATGATTATTGATGAAACCCTGCACAAGTTCTGAAATACATAACCTAGCATAGCCTGCTGTAATACATCCTGCAGATGCCTTCACTCTGAAAGCAGTTTAGTTTCTCTTTTTTTAAATCATTTCTTTTTAAGTGATAAACGTTGGCTGGTGGGTCGAAATAATAAATGAAAACTGCTGGCAGATAGTTGCGATTGCTTTTGGTAAGGCTGACACTTGGCATGTGACAATTGGTACAGGTCCGTCCTACGAGTGCTACACAATGAGAAATTTTAAGGGAAACACGCAAAAGCAATTTACAAGTAATTACCAGATTCACTCACATTTTGCTGCTGTGAATAACATGAAGGTCTTATTTCCCTTGTAACCTATAGAGCACATTGTCGAAATGGGAATGTTTATTGTATTATTGACAGTTGTTGTAGTTGTTGCTGTTACTTGACTTTGAGGCAGTGGGAAATGTTAATTTTGCATGAATTATTATTATTATTTCACATTCATCAGAATGATGTCAGGAGTTAAAGGGTTAAATTATGAGGCCAGCCAAATTTGGCTTGTATTCCGAGTTGAGAAGGTTGAGCGATGATCTAATCGAGGTGTTTAAAATGGTAAAAGCAGTCGATAGGGTGGATACAGAGCTTTTCCCTCTGGTGGGGGAATCCAGAACAAGGGAGGTGGGGAGGGGCATAATCTTAAAATTAGAGCTAGGCCATCTCCGGGTGAAATCAGAAAGCACTTTTTCACAAAAAGGGTAGTAGATTTCTGGAATTCTCTCCTCCAAAAGGCTATGGGTTCTGGGTCAGTTGAAATTTTCAACTGAGATCGATGGATTTTTATAAGGCAAAGGAATTGAGGGATATGGATTAAAGGTAGGTAAATGGAGTTGAGGTACAGATCTGATTGAATGGCAGAACAGGCTCGAGGGGCTGAATGGCCGATGCCTGTTCCTATGTGTTTTTTGTTAAAAGCTGAGAGAGGGGACTGGATGGTGTACTGGGTTAAAACACTGCTCTTTTTACCTTTTGGCACTTGGGTTTTAATACAAGGCAGTGAAAATCTCTACCTGCTGTAGTGGTTCTACCTGAAATGAGTTTGCACCATTCTGACTCGGTTCTTGTCAATTAGCACAAAATTGGTCATCTCACTCAGACAAGAACAAGAATGGCGGATGTTGGAACTGGTGCAGCTGGGAGCGCTAAATTAAAGCACGCTATTGGGAAAGAGTAGAGGGAGCTTTATAGTTTCTCCATGACCCTTTATTCGTCCTCCCTCCAATTTCTTAAGTGTATACCGGCTCATGCTGAGTTATGGTTACGTGGGTGATAGCTCCCTATGATACCTCGACCATTTCTCATGTATGACTGAGTTTGGCAGGTACATTCCAGCAGGGGTCATTGGATAGTGATCAAGAACAGCAACCCTGGATGATTCCCCCCCTGCCCCTCTCTAGACTAGGAACCCTGTAGCCAGCTGTAGCATTCCTTCGGCCACACAGCTGACATCAACTAATTTAGCACAGACTGGGAATGTAATTTGGGACCTTCTAATCTGTATGGTTTAGTAATATATTTCCTTTACCAAATGAGCCATTAAGGGAGCTGCAACTCTGTTTCTTAATTCCATTTGTTTAGGTTGCAAAGTCAGTACCCTGTTTGTTGTGTTGGCTCCCTTTTTGTTTCCTTTTGGATGTCCATAGTTGTCCAGCTTTGTACATTGAAATACTATCAAATAGAAATAAAAACAGAAAGCAATTTAGTTTTGCATAGTGTTTTGTAATAGGTAGAGAAAAATAAACTATTTTGGAAATTGCAATGGGAACCGAGTCTCGCAGAGGTTTAAATTACAAATACCTACACAACCACCCACAGGCATAAATGTGCTGCCAAAGAGTGCAGAGACCAATTCTTTTTTTTTTACTTACATACTAGAAGAGAAGGACGAGGTAATTAATGCTCACTCGAGTCCTATTTTGTTCTTTCTTTGTTAAATTCCTCTGATCACCATCTTTCTACCAAGAATCCTAATAGCTACAATCTGCCACCCTTGCTCAGCACAACAGGCCAGAATGGAGAGGCCTAAGAATGTTTGTGATTTGGATGTTAGGAGTACAGTGAAACCTTCACAAATGACAGTTATTGACAGTCCCAAATAACTTGCATTGTAATAGACACAAGCTGCACCATGAAACCACAGACACTCGCAAATTACGAACTACGTAATGGTCTTCAATGCATCAAGTCTGTTTACAAATTAAAACATGGTACATGCAGGTAATCGCGAGACAGCAGTGGGTGAAATGGCGATCTATCTCTGGGATTGAATGCTTGTGCGGCTCTGTCCCAGGGATAGAGCGGTTTCTCTGCTGCTATGGATGCTGGGTGAAGAACTCCTCATTCTACAAAAGCCGGAACGGCACTGGGCAACACCACAACTCACTTCACCAGCACGTCAGGTACTGATAAGCTGCTAACAGCCTCCTACACGCTCCCCAACACTTCAAACGTTAGCTGCTGCAGCACACAGAGGGAGGAGGGTTCCGGACAGGGGATTGCAGGACATTAATTACCCCCACAATTTGGCTGGGATCTCCCAAGCACTCCAGCCCTAAAGCAGCCACCTCGCCCTGTGTAGGCTGCCAATGTAACAGATCCCAGGATTGCAACATCCCTCCCTCAATGGAAAAGGACCTCAGGATGGCAATGAACTGAAATCACATCCTGCTGGCAGGGCTCCAGAATTAGGCACGATCCCAGGTGAGGGCGAAAAAAAGAAGGACCGCTGCAGGAGATACAGCCAATCCCGGGATATTTGGCTCATCTGGTTTACTGTATATACAATGACCATTTTGAAAATAAGGACACCTGAAAATAAAGGACACCTGATGTAAGTCCCTTAGGCGTCCCTAATTTTCAGGTTTCACTGTATACAAATTCCAGTTTCTGTGGGTTAACATCTCACTTGTCCTGTCTTCATTATATACCCTGTAGTTTGACAAAGCACACTCAAGGTCCATGAAATACTTCATTGAGCAAAATAAAAATCTACTGCTCCCAAGTTTTTTATATTCAAACGCTGAATTATTCAAATATATCAAAAGTGTTTGGCAACAACAGAGCTGGTTCCAACTTTTCTTTGCCAAAATATTAATGCAGTTGAGTGTTGTAAATCCTGGTAGTCTTAGAATTATTTATATTTTTTGAGGTGTATATATGAGAAGCTTCAGCATGAATGGTTGGTTGTTTTTCAGACTGGGGCAGAAGTATAAAGTGGTGATATCCAGGGGTCAGTATTAGGACCACTACTCTTTTTGATATATATTAATGACCTAGACTTGGGTATAGAGGGTATAATTTCAAAGTTTGAAGATGACATGAAATTTGGAAATATAGTAAACAATGTGGAAGATAGTAACAGACTTCAGGTGGACATAGACAGACTGGTGAAATGGGCAGACACATGGCAGATGCAATTTAACACAGAGAAGTGTGAAGTGATACATTTTGGTAGGAAGATGAGGAGAGGCAATATAAACTAAATGATACAATTTTAAATGGGGTGCAGGAACAGAGAGACCTGGGGGTGCAAATATACAAATCTTTGAAGGTGGCAAGACAAGTTGAGAAGACTTTTTTTAAAAAAAAGCACATGGGATCCTGGGCTTTATTAACAGAGGCATAGAGTACAAAAGCAAAGAAGTTATGCTAAACCTTTTTTAAAACACGAGTTAGGAGGAATATTGTGTTCAATTCTGGGCACCACACTTTAGGAAGGATGTCAAGGCCTTTGAGAAGATGCAGAAGAGATTTACTAGAATGGTACCAGGGATGAGGGACTTCAGTTATGTGGAGAGACTGGAGAAGCTGGGATTGTTCTCCTTAGAACACAGAAGGTTAAGGGGAGATTTGATAGAGGTGTTCAAAATCATGAACGGTTTTGATAAAGTAAATAAGGAGAAACTGTTTCCAGTGGCAGAAGGGTCAGTAATTAGAGGACACAGATTTAAGGTGATCGGCAAAAGAGCCATAGACAACATGAGGAAACATTTTTTTATGCAGCGAGTTGTAATGATCTGAATTGCATTGCCTGAAAGGGTGGTGGAAGCAGATTCAATAGTAACTTTCAAAAGGGAATTGGATAAATAGTTGAAGGGAAAAAATTTACAGGGCTATTGGGAAAGAATAGGAGAATGGGACTAATTGGATAGCTCTTTCAAAGAGCCAGCTCACACAAGATGGGCTGAATGGTCTCCTGTGCTGTTCCTACTACGATGCTATGATGTCAGATTTTGATTGTGAATAGAAAATGATTGTATGGTGAGGTGCAGATATTACTGCTTTAGAGCATAATCCCTAATTAGCTAGACTCCTCATAATCCATTATCAGCTCCCTTGATGACTTAGTTGGTAAATGCAGTGTGGAACGAACCATATAGACCTGGAAGGCCCCAGGCTCGATCTCAGACCTGTGTTGAATTAATGTTGTTCAGATGAGCTGCTGATAGGGGCACTACATTTGGTCTGTGCCTCTGGGAAGAAAAGGAGTTCCCACTCTAGTTTATTATTCAGTGACTCCTGCTAGAAAATAACGTTACTAATCTCAGGTGAGGACAGGATCAAACTTGGATAGTGTTCTAAACAAGATAGAAGAGCAAAGGGATCTTGAGATACAGACACAAATCACTAAGAGTAGCAACGCAGATTAATAAGACCATAAAGGCAAATCAAACACTAGGTTTCATTTCTAGAGGGTTAGAATTGAAAAGAAAAAATGTTATGTTAAACTTGTAAAGAACCTTGGTTAGACCACACTTGGAGTATTGTGCACAGTTCTGGTCTCCATATGATAAAAAGGATATGGAGGCATAGGAGAGGGTGAAAAAAAGATTCACAAGGATGATACCAGAAATGAGAGGCTATCCTTATCAGGAAAGACTGAATAGGCTGGGGCTTTTTTCTCAAGAAAAGAAAAGGCTGAGGGGGTGACCTGATGGTGGCCTTTAAGATAATAGGGTTTGATAGGGTAGACGTAGAGAAAATGTTTCCACTGATGGGGGAGTCCATAACTAGAGGTCGTAAATATAAAATAGTCGCTAATAAATCCAATAGGGAATTCAGGAGAAATTTCTTTGTTGGTATTCAGAGGGATTTGGGTGTTCTTGTACATGAATCACATGCAGATACAGAAAGCAATTCGGAAGGCAAATGGTATGTTGGCCTTTTTTGCAAGGGGGTTGGAGTATAAGAGTAAGGAGGTCTTGCTGCAATTGTATAGGGTTCTGGTGCGACCACACCTGGAGTACTGTGTACAGTTTTGGTCTCCTTACCTAAGGAAGGATGTATGTGCCTTAGAGTGGGTGCAACGAAGGTTCACTAGATTGATACCTGGGTTGTCCTGGGAGAGGATTGTCTCATGAGGAGAGATTGAGTAGAATGGGCCTATATTCTCTGGAGTTTAGAAGAATGAGAGGTGATCTCATTGAAACATATAAAATTCTTAGAGGGCTTGACAGGGTAGATGCTGAGAGTCTGTTTCCCCTGGCTGGAGAGTTTAGAACTAGGGGCAGTGTCTCAAGATAAGGGGCTGGCCATTTAGGACCGAGATGCAGAAACATTTCTTCATGGGATTGTGAATCTTTGGAATTCTCTATCCCAGAGGGATGTGGATGCTCAGTTGTTGAGTATAATCAAGACTCCGATCGATAGATTTTTGGACACTAAGGGAATCAAGGGATATGGGAATAGGGCATGAAAGTGGAGTTGAGGTAGATCAGCCACGATCTTATGGCGGAGCTGGCTTGAGGGGCCTTATGGCCTACTCCTGCTCCTATTTTTTATGTTATGTTCTTTACCCGAAGAGTGGTAAGAATGCAGAACGCGCTACCACAAGGAGTAGGTGAAGCAAATAGCATCGACATATTTAAGGGGAATCTAGATAAGCACATGAGGGAGAAAGGAATTGAAGAGTATCCTGATAGGGTTAGATGAAATAGGGGGGAGGAGGCTCGTGTGGAGCATAAACATGGCATAGACCAGTTGGACCGAATGGCATGTTTTTGTGCTGTAGTTTCAATGTAACTCAATGTCACTTGGCTATAATGGCCTCTACAGTTGGATTATCAGCTGCCTGCTTGTCTAGGCCAACAACTGAAGAATACTATTTTGGGTAAGCCATTAAACAGTGGCTTGTAACTTTGGAACTATTCCCCAGCTAGAGTCGATGCCTTCAGGAGGGGATAAATTGTCTTTCTCACACACGCACACTACAGAATACAGGAGTAGAGAACATATCAAGCAATCTTTATCATAGAACAGCACTCTTGCTCTGGTCATGCTTGACTCAGGAAAGGTGCATCCTCCCCCAGTTTTGAAAACAATAAACAATTTCCTCCTCCACCTACCCCATTCCTCTGAAACCTTCCCTCCTATCTGCTCATGTCTCTAAGTGTTCTCCTATGCCTGCCCTTGTCTCTGAAATTCCACCACTACCTATGTATGACCTGGATTCTTGTTTATACCACATCTTTATCAACATCCCACCCTCACTATTTTAATAAATGTCAACCCCACCTTCTCCATGTGAGGTCTTGCCTTTCCCTGAAATGCCAGTGCAGCAAGACAGGGCTGCATATAGTAACATCACTCTTCCTGGCCAGAATGGAGATGATTGGTAATACCTCCGACAGTCATGCCTGAAGACTGCACTGCTGTAAGTGACTGGGATTGATTTTACGTACATAATTTGTATTATGTAACTATCTGCCACTCACTGCATTTTGCTGGAGAAATCACCCTGCTTCTATCAAAAGATGTTGCTGTAGTTTTGGTTGAGTTCTGTTTGCTGCAGTTTGTAGAGACACTTTTTAAATAGACTCCAGACTGTTTGCTGTAGTATGCTTTTTAAATAGACTCTGGTAAGTAAATAGATTTTGTTGTAAAATAGACTGTTTGCTGTGAGTCCTGCTGTAAGTCCCGCCCTGCCTCCAACTCATTGGCTGACACAGTGGTGTCAATAGACACTCTGGCAAGACAGGGAGCATTATAGCAGCAGGGCTTTCCTAATGTTTGCAGAACCACTGAGAACAACTTACTCACCTCAGTTACATATGGGACTACTGCAGCATCCTTTCTCCCATAGTGCTTTCTGTTGCTGGCAGCCAGTGATAGCTTTGATGGGGAAAAGTAGGAGCATACATGGGATGGAGAGTATAGGAGCTGCAGACAGACATTTATCGAGTGACGAGATATAGCTGAAGCTAACCACATCAGAAGTGGAGTGGGATATGCAGACAGTTAAGTAGCTGCATCTTAAGACTTGCTGATGAATTTTGACACATTCAATGAAACCTCCATTATCTGTGCTCTAATTATCTGCTTTCCCAATTTATCCACCAGAACTTTTGCAAGACAAAGCCTAACTTGGGATATCACCTCATTAAATAGCCTGCTAACACCAATCTACTCTTAGTAAATGCAATATGCAGTGTGGACTGAATCACATAGACCAATGTTAATCCACCACATGTCCCAAAAAAAGATTGAATTCAATGTAGATATTTTTTTTGCTGTACCACATATGTAAACCCAAAATTTGAGACTCATTTGGGCTGGTAAGTCTAGAACTAGGGGTCATAGCCTTAGGATAAGGGGTCGGACATTTAGGACTGAGATGAGGAGGAATTTCTTCACTCAGAGGGTCGCGAATATTTGGAATCCTCTACCCCAGAGGGCTGTGGATGATCTGTCGTTAAGTATACTCAAGGCTGAGATCGATAGATTTTTGGACTTCAAGGGATATGAGGATCGGACGGGAAAGTGGAGTTGAGGTTGTGGATCAGTCATGATCTTATTGAAGAGCGGAACAAGCTCGAGGGGCCAAAGGGCCTACTCCTGCTCCTATTTCTTATGATCTTATTATCCATTAATTTCCATTATTCACTGGACATCTCCCTCCATTATGGCAGATAATGGAGATTTAATTTTCTGCAAGATGAGATAGTAAGTTGATCAGGAGGCTAATCTGTGACGATATTATCTAAGTACAGTGATGACGTTTCCGGTTCTTCCTGTTTATACTCGAATCTTTCAACCGCTGGAAGATAATAAGCAATTACATTTTCCCAAATTGTAACTCTGGGAACATTAGGAACAGGAGAAGGCCATTCAGCCCCTTGAACCTGCTCTGCCATTCAATTAGATCATGGCTGATCTGTATCTCGACTTCAATTACCCACCTTTGCTCCATGTCCCTTGATTCTCTCACCTAACAACATCAAGCCTGACCTATATTCCAGCTCCAAGCACCCTTAATATTTGCACATCTGATTTCAGCGGAATAGGCAGCTAACTACATTATGACATTATAAAATCTTTTCCCTTTTACCCACTTAGCTCACGACGACTAATTGTCTACATGGCAAAGTTGTCTTTAACCATTGCAGAAATTCTCTGAATTCTTTTTGAATCAATTGCTCATACTTTGTTGCTCTTGCAGAGAGCCCCGGCATAGACTCGACGGGCCGAACGGCCTCCTTCGGTGCTGTAACCATTCTATGTATCTAATTACTGTGTTTTGCTTTTCAGTTTAGTTTGACCTTCCTGTGTTTAAATTGAATTTATAAAGCATGTGATTAATGTTCTGTTGCTGAATTCTTCTTTTCAAACCTTAATTGAAGTGGCTATATTTAGGGGCGGGTAATAGTTTGCAATTACTGTAACTGCTTTGAATAGTCATCCTGTTGCCAGAGTGAAAGATAAATACATATAGCATTCTCGTCTCACACAGGATTAAGTTAAATAACTGGAAAACTTCTATAATGTCAGATAAAAATTCATATGATGGATGAATCTTTCCTGCAACTCCATGTCTGAATCTCTCCATTCAGGTTTCAGCATCCACCACATTACTGAAAGTGCTCTAATCAAAGGCACAAATGACCTTCTGTGACTGGGACTGTGGTGCATTTTCCCTCCTCATTCTCTCTGCAGCCTCTGACATGGCTGACCACGCCAGCCTCCTCTGTTGACCAGCTCAGTGGGACTGCCCTTGCTTGGTCTCACTCTTACCCATCCAATCGTAGCCAAAGCATCTCCCAACTATTGCTTCTCTTACCACCCCCACACCGTTACCTCTGGAATCCCAGAAGAATCTAGAAACCGAAAATGTAAGAAAGAATAGTCAGCACGGATATCAAAAGGGAAGGTCATGCTTGACCAACCTTATTGAATTCTTTGAAGAAGTAACAAAAAGGGTAGATAAGGGTAATACAGTAGATGTAATATATTTGGATTTTCAAAAGGCCTTTGATAAGGTACCACACTGTAGACTCATGACTAAGGTCAGAGCATGTGGAGTTGGGACAAGTAGCAGAATGGATAGCAAGCTGGCTACAAAACAGAAAACAGAGTAGGGGTTAAAGGTACTTACTTAGACTGGCAAAAGGTGGGAAGTGGTGTTCCACAAGGATCGGTGCTGAGACCACAGTTGTTCACCATTTACATAAACGATTTGGACTTGGGAATCAGAAGTACAATTTCAAAATTTGTGGACGACACCAAATTGGGGGGTATAGTTAATACTGGGGAGGACTGCGAAAAAATACAGGAAGACATTAATAAACTTGCAGAATGGGTGTGTAATTGGCAAATGAATTTCAATATAGGTAAGTGTGAGGTGGTACATTTTGGCAGGAAGAATGATGAGGCCACATAATCTTTGGAAAATAGAGGAGCTGGAGGAGCAGAGGGATCTGGGGTTACAGACACACAAATCACTAAAAGTAGTGACGTAGTTTAATAAGGCCATTTAAAAAAAAAAGCACACCTCGCATTGGGATGCATTTCTAGAGGGATAGAGATGAAAAGCAAGGAAGTTATGTTAAATTTGTATAGAACTTTGGTTAGACCACACTTGGAGTACTATGAAAAGTTCTGGTCTCCATATTATAAAAAGCATTTGAGAAGGTGCAAAAAAGATTTACAAGGATGATGCCAGAACTGAGGTTATACTTATCAGGAAAGATTGAACAGGTTGGGACTCTCTTTTTCTAGAAAAGAGAAGGCTGAAGGGTGACCTGGACAAGGTCTTTTAAGATAATGAAAGGGATTGATAGGGTAGATTTAGAGAAGATATTTCCTCACATGGTGGAGACCAGAATTAGGGGCCATAAATATAAGATAGTCACTAATAAATCCAATGGGGAATTCAGGAGAAACTTCTTTACCCAGAGAGTGGTTAGAATGTGGAACTCACTACCACAAGGAGTAGTTGAGGCAAATAGCATAGATGTGTTTAAGGAGAAGCTGCATAAACACACGAGGGAGAAAGGAATGGAAGGATATGCTGATGGAGTTAGATGAAGTAGGGAGGGAGGGGGCTCGTGTGGAGCATAAACGCTGGCATGGACCTGTTGGGCCGAATGGCCTGTTTCTGTGCTGTACATTCTATGTAATCTATTCTTGGCCCCCTCCTCTTCCAAATCTACATGCTGCCCCTTTGGCGACATCATCTGCATACATAGTCAGCTTGCACATGTATGCTGATGACACCCATCTTTATCTCTCCACTGCCTCTCCGTTATCAGACTGCATGTCTGACATCCAGTCTTGGATGAGCCACAATGTCCTCCAATTAAACAATGGAAAACCGAAGCTATCATCTTCGTTCCCCGCCACAAACTCTGTATATCTGGCACCGATTCCGTGCCCCTCCCCTGCCACTGTCTCAAGTTGAACCAGACTGTTCGCAACCTCAGCATCCTATTCAAACCTAAGCTGAGCTTTCGACTTCTCCATCATAAAGACTCCCTACGGCCACCTCCATCACCTGCCTTTGCTCATCTGCCGCTGAATCTCTCACCCATTGTTTTGTCACCTTCAGACTAAACTATTACAAAACTCTGCTGGCTAGCCTCCGAACCTCCACACTCTCTAAACTTCAGCTCATTCAAAACTCTGCTGCCTGTATCCTATTCCACACCAAGTCCTGCTTACCCATTAATCTTGTTCTTGCTAATCTACATTGGCTCCTGGTCCCCCCCAAATGCCTCGAATTTAAAATGTTCATCCTTGTGTTTAAATCTCTTCATGGCCTTGCCTCTCCCTATTTCTGTAACCTATTCCAGCACTATTAAACACTACACCCCCACCACCACCCCCACCCCCACCCCCAAGAGCTCTCCGTTCCTCCGACTTTGGCTTCTTGTACAACCTCCACCCCACCTTTGCCCACGACTAGCAACCGTACCTTAAGCAGCCTTGATCCCACACTCTGGAATTCCCTAAGACCCTTCACCTTACTCTCCTCCTTTAAGACCCTCCTTAAACGCACCTCTGATCAAGATTTTGGTCACCGTTCCTAATATCTTTTTTAAAACTGATTGTGTCTCTTGGGCTGTTTTTGTTAGTTAAAG
Source organism: Heptranchias perlo (assembly GCF_035084215.1). Classification (NCBI taxonomy): domain Eukaryota; kingdom Metazoa; phylum Chordata; class Chondrichthyes; order Hexanchiformes; family Hexanchidae; genus Heptranchias; species Heptranchias perlo. The sequence goes on from NC_090334.1 coordinate 56,454,965, forward strand.
GTGCTATATAAATGCAAGTTATTGTTCTTAAACGAGCTGCCAGCAATAAAACAGTGAATCTATGACCCGCATGTGGTGTAACTCGAGATTAGGATAGTGTTGGTGGTAAGTCGGTCTTGGCTTTTCCTGCACTTTTCCAAACTCAAGCTTTTTTGCAGGCTTGAAAGAAAACTTGTAACTGCCTGCCACAAGTGAAAGGTTCTGTTTAGTCTCTAGATGTACAGCTAGAAGCTAAGCTCGTATTTCATTAGGACCAGTGAGTACAGCCACCGGTGGATGTTGTCCAGTGTGCATTATCATTTGTAATTTTTCACATATGTGAAATATCAATCCTGTGGGCAATGTGTGTCCTAAAATAAAATGCTACAACTTTTAACATGGCAAAAATATAATTGAAAATTTCTTTTTGGGGCATCGTATAATCTTGCACTTATATATAATGAGACATTTACTAAATGTACTTAGAACTATTCATGCCCAGAGGAACTGCCTCACATGGTATTGATTTGTACATTTTATGGGGGAAAAATACCTAATTTGCTGCATGCCCTTTACAGTAAGGATCTAAATCACTGAATTACAACATGCTCTGGGCACTTCCATTTCTATTTGGTGTTGAGATAATCAACCTTTTATTTCTCTAAAATGAGACTTTCCTACTTTTCATCGATAGATGGAAGAATGACTGCAGGGCCCTCCGGTCTGTTTGTTTTGTGGAGCAATATAAATTCCCCAAACTCTAGCATTATCAAATCACATTGTGGCATTGACACTGGGAACAAATAGTAGTTGGGAGTCGGGGGAAAAAAAAACGGTCTGCACTTGAGGAATTGAGGCCACGTCATAAACTACAGGGGCAAGTTGAAGCATGGTCCTCAGAATCCCACAAATACACATTGAACCTTCATAGTTTTTTTTAAAAAAAAGGGTCTTCAGTTTGGCAACACTTTGACGCAGATTTTTTTTTCAATGTGAATTCTCAGTATCCCATCAAAGTTGGCCTTTATTGCAAGGGGCTTGGAGTACAAGACTAAGCAAGTCTTACTACAATTGTAGAGGGCTTTGGTGAGACCTCATCTGGAGTACTGTATACAGATTTGGTCTCCTTATCTGAAGAAGGATATACTTGCCTTTGAGGCGGTGCAACAAAGTTTCACTAGATTGTTTCCTGGGATGAGAGGGTTGTCCTATGAAGAGAGATTGAGTAGAATGGGCCTATTCTCTCTGGTGTTTAGAAGATTGAGAGGTGATCTCATTGAAACATACACGATTCTTAGAGGGGTTGACAGGGTAGATGCTGAGAGATTGTTTCCCCTGGCTGGAGAGTCTAGAACTAGGGGGCAGTGTCTCAAGATAAGGGGTCAGCCATTTAAGACTGAGATGAGGAGGAGTTTCGTCACTCAGAGGGTTGTGAATCTTTAGAATTCTCTACCGCAGAGGGCTGTGGATGCTGAGTCATTGAATATATTCAAGGCTGAGCTAGATAGATTTTTGGATTCTAGGGGAAGCAAGGGATATGGGGATAAGGCAGGAAAGTGGAGTTGAGGTCGAAGATCAGCCATGATCTTATTGAATGACGCAGCAGACTCAAGGGGCTGTACGGCCTACTCCTGCTCCTATTTCTTATGTTCTTATACAAAAACAGTTGTATAAACTAGAGAGTGAAGGCACTGAATGGGACAGTGCGTTAAATTTGGGCAAGTGGTGTGAAAGCTGGAGGAGGTAGCTCTCACTCTTTTGGCTTCACATCAGCTGCACCATAACTACAACCAGTGCCAACCAAGTGTTAAACCGGTCAACTATCTGGGAACCTTTTTAGCAGTAGTGAAGAGCCCTCTCTGGAAACAGCTTTTCACCAGCATTAAAATATAACTGGCGTTCATTCGTCATTGTGTGGATGTCTGCACTTGTGTGTAAGCACACGTGCAGGGAGCTCCACTTGCCTGATCAGAGTGCCGTGGAATAATTAGTATAACTCAGCGCTACTGGCTCTGTGTAGCTCAAATGAGTGTTTACAGAATAACAACTAATTTTTAAGCATTTCACAACATTAAGATAGGAATAGAATGGGACTAACAGACAGGAGGGATGGTTTACTGAAAAAGAAATGATATAATTCATGTATTTGTCACTTGTGATGACTAGCATTGTCAGATTATTTTTTCTCTGTATGTATATAATGGCTCCACATGTGACCAATTGCATTTCAGAATACAGCACCCAGATCACAAGACTTAGCTAGCCCTTTTACTGCTGGCTCTCCAGACACATTTCAGTTTCATTAATTAATGCATGTGTCCACCTGATAGTCACACAAATAACATTAATATAAGTGAAAAACATCTTCAGTGCCATAGCATTAAGTAACACATTTCTTCCAACTGTGATGAGTAACACATGCATTGTTTAAGTAGTCGCACACTGTGGCAGACTCAGTTCCTCACAACCATTAAAGTAAAATTGCTGCTTTTGTATTGCAAAATAACAGTCCTCATGGTCCTCATTGAGCACCAGGCCCATTGTATTCCACAGAATGACGAAGCAAGCATGACGTTTGCCTTTAGAAGGACTGCACCCACAAAACAGTACCATTTATTAAACATATCCAAATAGAAGACACCTATGTGCCTTTGTTATCTTTTTGTTTCATCAGGAATTCCAAAGACAGTGGAGTAATCAGGTTAACCAAGAATTGCACATCTTTCTTCTTTTCACAAAGGACCACACACAATGCAGTGTGGAGTGACCTCCTAAATACCGACCTTTGATTAGTAATTATCACAACCCTCAATTAGGGTGTTAGTGCATGCAGGAATTGACACCATGGTTGCTTCCATTTCTAATAATGCTCTGCTTTGATTACTTTGAGAACTTTAGCTTATTTTGCTTTCTCTCCTCGGAATATTTTTGGTTTGCGTGCTTTATTTTCCAGCAGAAAGACCTCCTTACATCAGCATTGAGAAGTGGTCAGAGTCCAGTCATTAGTCCATCATGCATTTTACCAGTTGTGAATACTGGCTTCATAAGGTGAAATATATTTGCATTTAAATATCCGATTGAGTTAAAAGATGTTAGTTATGTCCCCTTCGATGAGTTGGCTGATTGCCAATACTGTCTAATAAATCGGTTCATCTAACGAGTTGCAATGAAGGTAGTCCTGCCCTATCCAGAATGTATATATGAAGTTGCTCTCAGTTTGGTCATTTAAAATTGCAAAGACTAAACCTGTAGTGACTTTTTAGATAGTCTATTTAATATAAAAGAACTCTTCCATTAATAAAGTACTTGGGGGAAACTTAAAGTATGGAATAATTTTATATCCATATTGTCTTTTAGTAGACTTCCCTACAGTCAAAATAGTTTTTATAAATAAGGGAGTTGTAATTCAAATCACAAAAATTCAGTTATCTGACGTCGGACTGTGCCTCAGCAACCTTTGCTGAGAACCACTTTTAAAAACAATCATTGACCTGCTTAAACTCTTGAAATTGCTGGGACCACCATTACAGATTTGCTGACCTACATGTTTAGTACAGCATCACACTAACATTTCTTCATATTTAAAGAAAATCATTATTTCTAATGTCAGTAGAAACGTGTAAAGGTCAGCGTTTCAATTACATCTGAAGTGTCAGAACTTGTAAGTGTGAGTTACATCTTGGCTGATCTATGTACCACTGCGAATTATAAGGTGCTTTTACATTATGATACAGCAATCAATGGCAAGCGCACGGTTCTCTTGCAATTGGCTGAAGTTAGAAATATAAATTGCCCAATTTACCTTGCTCTGTCGGCAGTCTCATGAGCTGCTGTTGGATTTGATGGGACTTTTATTGCCTTACATTTTACAGACTGTATGGAATACCAAAAGAGAGAGGGGGTAGTGTCACTGTCCTGAAACTGGTGCTGCAGTGTAAATGCACCTATTACCTCGTGTGAAGCAATGGCCTCAATAGGCTGATTGGCCTTTTCTCTTTCCATTCCTTCTTAAATGAACTTGACTGATCAGAAGAATTTTTTAATTGAAATGAAGGGCCAGAGTCCTTACTTAGTGCAAGACTTCACCAAGGTTGAGAAGGGTAAAAAAAGAGAAGGATGAATGAAGAAGCAGTGCTTAGCTGATGCCAAGCTTGGATTTTAAAAGTCTGAAAATTGTAGAAGGAAGAAAAGACTGAGTTAAGGAATTCTGCAGATTTGGGAAAGAATGAATGAAAGTTGGAAGTTTTGCAGTGAGTCTTGATTTCAGCACAGTGAGCATGTGGGATGGTGCATTTGTAACAAAAGAGAAACTAACGTGGAAAGTTTAGAGGAGCAGTGACCATACTGTCATTAAAATGAATTGGAGAGGTTGGATGGTAGAAGTGAGAAAAGCAATCTTTTCCCTTTATCTTGTCCAGGAGTGTGAGAATGGCACCAAAAGATTTTTCATAGAACAGTATTCAAGATGGATTTGAGCTTTAAAAGTTCCTGAGGGGGCAGGAAATTTTTGGCATGAGAAAGGAAATTGAAGCAAGTATTTTTGTAAATAATGAAATAGTAATTTGAAAACTGAAACAATTCTATAATTACCATTCTTGTTAACTGAATAGTTTAAGTTTACACTATTAAGTGAAGTTAGATTATCAGAACATGCAGTTTTCCATTTGTGTCCCAAACTTCTGAATAACATTATTATCTTAACAACCTGCTAAATATGTTTAGTTATGAGGAAAAAACCTTAATCAAATACCATACTACAGATAACCTTCTTGTCTGAATCCCTCTCACCCCTCTTTCAAAAACCTCGTTAAAACTTAAATAAAAACAGAAAATGCTGGAAACGCTCAGCAGGTCAGGTAGCATCTGTGGAGAGAGATGCTACAGATCTCGCCACAGATGCTGCCTGGCCTGTTGAGCGTTTCCAGCATTTTCTGTTTTTATTTCAGATTTCCAGCATCCGCAGTATTTTGCTTTTGTCTCCTTAAAACTTGCCTCTTTGATATTGCCTCCTCTAAGCTTTCTCTCATCACTACTCAATGGCTGAAGCACTTTGGGGCACTTTGTTACATTAAACACGCCATACAAGTACAAGTTGTCACTGTTTAAATTGCATATTTAACAAACAACTATCATTAGAACACTATAATGTATGATATTAAATATCACTGTACTTTTAGAATGCCTGGAATTGAATGGTGTCTTTGCCACATCAATTACCATCCAGATACTGATGTGAGAAGGTGCTGAATGTACATTAAAAGCAGAGCCAAAGAAAGAAGCAATGTGTGGGCTGTCAGCTTCAAAGGATCGGGTAAGCTGTTATGGATGTGAGTGTAGCCCTGACTTCACTAGGCTTCTGTTGAAATTCATTTGGAGAATTTGGGCCAAGTGCAGGCAATTGGGACTAGCTTAGTGGTATAAACTGGGCGACATGGACATGTTGGGCCGAAGGGCCTGTTTCCATGTTGTAAACTTCTATGATTCTATAATTTGACATTCAGGCTGGTTTTTTTTGTATGTTTGTTTACATGACCTTTCAACTTCTGAAACTCCAACTATGTATTGTGCCTATTTTACGTGCGGTTTGTAACGATTGCCCTCAAAATGCAAAAATGTGAGGTGCAGCATTATTGCATTCCTTATGTTTGCTCTGAATCAGATTTATCGAGCACCGGAATTTAAATATAAATGTGTATAATCATTCCATTCAGTTTAATGTGAACCAAATCTAATAATAATGAAGGGAAACTGTTCTCGAGTCCATTACCCCAGTAAACTCAAGCTGTGATGTGTGGCCTGGCTGCACAAATGGTCATGCAAAAATGGTTGTTCTGATCAACATCGTTAAACGCAGATGAGTCAAACTCTTCGAGATAATATGCATGAGGTCTGATGCAGTGATGGTTAGCAGTTTAGTGATGAGTGATTGCAGAAATGTGGGCCATATCTTACAATGTTCCCCTCGAAAGGGCCTCCATGGTTCTGCTACATTGGGCACTGATTGTTTTACACTGCTGCCTATACAAAATGACCAGGCATCTCGTCTTAAAATGGATCGTTCCTTTAAATACCATGTCTGTTCCAATGGACACAAGCATTTCAATTTTTAAAGCATGGCTTTTGTCTTCATATCTTTTAATCTCACTGCAATGTAACCTGATTTATTCCTGAACAGATGCAAGTAGCAGCTAAGGCATACATATAATTATGTGACAAATACCCTTTGCAAGGGGTGACCTAATTTCACATTTAGAAACACCCAATTTCAACATTAAGCTGAAAGCCCACAAATCCTGACTGAACTGGCACATGTGCAAATTTACATCATCTGGTATTTTGATGCAGATTGACATTTTGCAATTTCTTTCATGTTGAACACCTACGCATGATGGCTGAGCTGACAAAATGTTTGCCTGGAAAAATCTAGTGTCCGGTCCTTTCTCTTAAAGGGGTCCTGATGGGAAGACACTTTTTTTATTCTTCTCTGCTGAAGGTGGAAACTCTTGCTGGGAGTGCTGCTGTGTGGTTGCCAACAACCTTGCTCCAGTGACCATTCTTCATGAGCGAGCCCAAGTAGCAAAGGTTGGCAGACTGTTTGATCATGGGAGAATGTACTTTCCAGTGAAGGTCACTGAATAGTGAGCAGCAGCAGGCAGCCTGACTGATCTCCTCCCCCATCCCCCCCTTTCTCCTCAATCCAGGGCAACTGAGGTCCGTTTTAGAACCCTCTTGGCTACTTAGCTGAACCGGGGATGTACCAGTCTGTATAGTTTAGTACAATACCAGGCAAAGCCTTACCCAGTAGGCCATTGGAGGAGCCTGTACTTTATATTACAAAGGTTACTGTTTGGAGTTTGCCTGTCACTGGAATTTAAAAAAAAATGTTAGTCTCTCAGCTTAATAAAAGATAGATTTGGTAATTAATTTATAATGATGAATTGCTGGTAAAGAGTATGAATAGGCTATGTAATTCTGTGATCCCCAATGTCTAAAGAAACTACAACATCATACATAATTCAAATCCTTAAGGCATGAAGTGTTATAACAAATAGGGTCAATGTCTTCTAATGGGAGTTTTCTTGAATGGTGTCTGGAAGCGTAGTATCATTAGTGGTTTTGCTGTTCTGTCATGTAATAAGGAGGAAGTAGCACCAAATAATCTGACATAACATTGGAGGTCATTTGTTACATGGAGTTATTGCAGTTTGCTGAGCGAGAAAGTTACACAGAAACCATTCAACTTGCCTTTTCTGGTAACAAAAAAAAGGGGGGATAAGTGGATAGTACAGATTGTCATTTTACCTCTGGGACCCCACTCTTAATCCAAGTCCACTTGACGTGCTGAGAGTCTCCGCTCTCTAACAGCTGTAAGGGATCTAAATTAAATTAAATGAGGTGGGGCAGTCCGAATTCAGTTCCTAGATAGCGAGTCCACTACATAGAACCAGCCCAAATTCAGCTTTAATTAGCAGCATGACTCAAAGTCCACAGAAATGTTACACCAATGCAATCGAGGGTCACCTTTTGGAAGTTGAGATCAAGGCACGTTGTTAGGGCAGAGCAAAAGAAGTGTTCCATTGTATTTAACTCAGGCTATGCTTGATGCTGACACCAGGTGCAAAATATATACCAGTAAGTTCACCAACATAATTATAATAACCTCCCCCTTGGGACGGAAGGAGATACTCTTTGCAGTTGAGTTCACTTTCGGATGGCTTGCCTGGTAATAGTGGATTGGCACCGACTTGGTCCTTCGTGGCAGACTTTTTAATCTGATATTTGAGCTTGGCAGGGCATTATTAATAATTGTCCAGTTCGCCTAGAACCTGGAGAAGTAAACTTGTCATCAAGGCTACAATTTTTTCTATGCTGCTCCAAATTAACCCAGAAAGCCTATGCCCCAAGGTGTAAGGTAGTCTTTGTGACCACGCAGTGGGAATCTTACCAGTGTTCAGTGTGAACTGCATGAATTTAGCTTGTTAAACTCCAACAGTACTCCTATGCACATTTACGGGGCCTGAACTGTCAACTTACACTCAAGTTCGCTGGACTTGGGTAGGTGGAGTGTGACCCCAGGATGGGGGTGTGAACTCCAATTCAGACAAATAGAGCCTAATGTAGATTCTCAGTAGTTTAGTTTGGAGACTCTGAGCTTGGTGATGGGATTTTGCACGTCAGATACCAGGCTGACCAAAAAGAATTGACGAGAGAAAGCTTTCAAAACCACATCAGTGTTGATTTTTTTTGTGTGTATTATCCCATTGCTGCAGGTGATTTCAGGCCCGAAGCAGCCCTGTGCCACAGAAACTTCATCCTTTCAGTTTGATCACTGCCATTAGATATTTAATCTTTCTCAAAGATTTCATCACCATCAGGATTGGCAATGTACTTCAGTGTGCATATGTTGGATTTGGCCTTGTCTATTAACATTGCAATGATTCCTATTTTTGTGCACACAAGAGTTTACACGGGCCTAGTTTGGTGAGTGTAGTTCAAAGGTCACTCTTTCTCATTTACATTTCCCTTTTGATATCTACACCAGGCATTTCCTTGGGGGTTCACCCAATTTGCTGATGTAACTTTGGTGGAAAATCGGCAGGAACCCCAGATAGACATAGAGTTATGGAGGCCGAGCGAAAGAATTCCCGAGGAAATTCCCAACGCTTACCGTTTACTTTTTACATTTATATTCTTTTATATGTTTTATGTTTGTCACGGAGTATAATTAAATCAGGAATCTTATTTTCCAATTTGCGTCTAAAATTTATTCAACATTAGAGAAACTGTACAGAATGGCGAGGGGGCCAGATACAAGACTACAGAGAGCCTTATAGATATTTTTGCTGTTTTCCACATTTCGACCAGCAAAGTTGCAACGTCAAGAATACGTTCTTGAAATAATTGAACACACATCTTCCATTCCTAGACTTAACTTGAATTTGGAATTAATTTTTAAAGAATCGGGTTGAAATCAATGCTTCATTCCTACACTGCCTGGGTCAGGGAAAACAAATTAAACAGCTCCTGCATCTGGGCAGAAAAAGCTATACACTATTAGCTGAGAATTCCATGACTGAATGTTCAAATAACTTTATAAAGTACGACATGGTGAAACCTCCGAATGAGGGGGCTCAGTGGTACCAAATAAACATAATCTAAATTCATACTAAGTGAGTTTAAAAATACATTCTATTGTATTGCTCCCTTACTGGTTGATCTCCTTTTTGAATCGATCTCCCTCTGCTCTTTTGTTTAAACATTCTAATAGTATTTGTACAAAAGGAAAACGTGAATCCATAGGGAAATTATTATAAACTAGTGTTCTCCAAATTATTATTCCAAAGCTGGTAGAAATACATGAGTACCAAGTTTCTGAAGAACAGGAGTTTTGTCACTTGTATGAACAAGCAATGATGTCCTGTGATGTCTCACATAAGGACCATGTACTATGCATTGTATGTTACTGATGTGGTCTAACTTCTAGAAACTGTCCAGTTACAAAATTTGTAAGTGTAAGGCACATCAATATATTCCCATGTTCCTGATATCTAAATATCATTTCTTAACTTTTGCTAGTGGGAGTAAAATAATTTATGATGGTGATGTCTGTCTATACCAGTTAACCTTTTAATGTGGCATGGATTCAATCTGTTGAGAGACTATCTATGAACCTGATGCAAGATCTTGTAAATGGGTCAGGCAGGCAAGTATCTTGATTTCGAAGTGAAGTTGTCCAGTTCTTTATGTGCAGGCATGGAAGCATAAGAGTGATGCTACTGGTGTTAGCCAATCATGCACCGTGTCTTTAAATATAATTTGGGTTCAGGCCTCTCAAATTAGACATGAATACATATATATGTATATAAATCAATATAATCATTATTTAGGAGAAGCCTCATATATTCCAGCAAAACAGACAGCAATAACCATAACATTATGAGAGCATGGCACTATGAGGCAACCTTAACTTACAGGATACAGGGTTACAGTAGTTATCTTTATTCTGGGAGCATGGCTAACTGATGTCTCTTTCTCTTTGGAGGATTCACCACAGCTCGCAGCCTAAGTGAAGACTCTCTCCCTTTATTACTCTTTCTATCACTGCCTGTAACAGTCAGCATATCTTACTGGCTGTACTCCACTTTGTTTTCACACTGTACTAAACTTTATTACATTGAAAGAGAATGTTTGTCCAAATGGTCCTCCTTTCCAGAGTTAACACGCTGGTGTCCTGACAGCCCCTAACCTAATTCTATATTGCTCCTGGGATTGGCCTGTCTTGTCCCGTGTTTTCCCCAGTGCACCAATTCCACATTTCATTGTTGGTGTTACCTGGATTGAGTGACTCTGTGTCCCACTATGTCAAATCAAAGCGACACTCCTGTTTTCTCAACAGGTGAAAAATAGTAATTAGGCACTGATTTAGTTACTTCAAGACATTGTGGCTTAAGGATCATATCATGTTTGGCAAATAAGTTAAAATTTACTCTTCTAAAAAAACAAAGCTTACCAATGCTAAACTAGTAAATTCCCTCAAATCAGTCAGCCACAGGATTTCTGCTGCTGCCCTGATTAACCCTTTCCATATTGGTCTAATATAGTCTCCACATCTATTATCCATCACTCACCAATCTCTGTTTCTAAACAGCCATTAGGGAATTTGTGATTGAAACAGTTAAAAGCCCAGTGAGGAGTGTGTTACTTAAAATAATTTGTAATGTGGGTATCCTGATGGTGATAGGAAATTGGTGTACGCAATTTTCAATGTGATCTCAATTAAACATTTTAAACACTTGCTACAGTGTAGTTTTACAATGTAAGAACCCTGGTAGAATTAAAACTAATTTTTGGGGGATGGGGGCTGGTGGCAGCTTGGCAAGAATGAAATCAGGACTCGAATGAAGAAAATATGGGTCAGAAATAAACTGCATTTCACACCTGGGGAAAAGAATTCAAATTTTAACTCCGAGAGATGATAATATCAACCTTTCATTGATGGCCATGAAGATGAAAGAATGCTAGCTTATCATGAAGTACTATCACTGCCAATTCAATCAGTTTGACTCTGGCAAGCTTTCGGTAAGTGTAAGGAAACCCAAATATAGAAGAATGAAATTAAATGGCTGACAGTGGCATTTAGACTCGGCTGCTTCTGATTGTACTTGTTTTTCTAGCATATTTCCGAGGGTTTCTAAGCTGTAGCTCCACAACAAGCAAGGGAAGCTGGCAACTCCAAAAGCAGGCTTGGCCAAAACATTCACACAGAGTCCGTGTTGATTCTAGCCAAGCAAATGCAGAACGATCAAGGTATTTGAATTCCAGTAAGAACTGGGAGTAGACTCCTGCCTTTTTATGTACAGGCTGCACTGTAAAGGGACGAAGCCATGTTCTAACTCGGTTAATGGCCACAATACAGGCAAGTTTTGCAATGTGGGCAGTTTTCCAAGACTGCACTTTCACTGAAGATGCAGTGATGATGATATTTGCTACACTGGCAGGTTTTGAAGATGATTGATCATCTCTTGGTGGAGAGTGTGCCCTTTTCATGCAGTGTGAAGCTATAGTCAATTCATGTGCTACTGCATACATTGGTTTTCTCAACAATAAATCACAAGGCTTAAACAAGTGAAGGAAGATTATGCCATTTTCTCCTGAGTGGCAGCGGTGTGCAATTGATTGCTGCTCTTTATTACTCGGGCTTTGCTCTTGTGTTCTGCCCGTTTCATGTTTTTAGATTATAGATTGGTTTCTAGAAATAGATACAGAGGATTTAACAGATTAAGGGAGCCCAGCTGCTGGAAAACATTCATTACAGAAACTGTTATAAAACTATGAAGAGTTTTATGTTGTATGTTAATCAGAAAAACCTTGTACTTTTACAATGATATTTGCAAAAGAATAAATGAATGAAAAATTGCAGTGTTTTATGCCTCTTCAGCCACGCCCTCAGCCATCATTTCATTGCTTTCTGTAGAGTTTAAAAAATGCTTTTCTACAATACTATACATGTAATTTTTTTTTCCTCTATACTGTCACTTTTGCTTCATACCAGTAATTATTTTTTAATTTTACCGAGAGTTATAATTCATTTTGCCTCCTTATCCAGTCCTTTCACTCTTGGTTGTATCCTGAAATATGGCCTTTAACAGTTTTTTTTTCAATTTAAACAAAAATACTAGTTATAATGAACTCATTGAGAGGAAAATATTGAAAAATTAAATGAAAGATGAACAATACTTTCAGCAACAGAATTCCATTATTTAGTGAAAATGGAGGATAGACTAAATTACCTCAGGCAGATGTATTTTTTTTCCATTCCCGGATGTGGGCATCGCCGGCATTTATTGCCAATCTCTAGTTGTCCTGGGAAGGTGGCGGTGGGCCTTCTTGAACTGCTGCAGCAGTGGTTTGATACAACTGAGTGCCTTGCTAGGCCACTTCAGAGGGCAGTTAAGAGTCAAGCACATAGGTGTGGGACAGACTGGATAAGGACGGCAGGTTTCCTTCCTTAAAGGACATTTGTGAACAACAATCCGACAACTTCATGGTCACCTTTACTGAGACCAGTTGTTTTTTAAATTTCCATATTTTTAAAACTGAATTCAAATTCTCAAACTGCTGTGGTGGGAGTTGAACTTGCGATCTCTGGATTACTAGTCCAGTAACATAAGCGCTACACTGCCGTATCTCATTTTTGGCAGATGAATACGAGCAGCAGAATACTGAAAACAATACAGTAAAAATCTTGACCTTTTGGCTTCTAGGTCACACTGTCCAGCCATGTGCTGTACTTTACTTTTCCTAAATCTGCTGCTCGTGAGTCACTTATCTGATTTATAAGTGTGAATATATTTTTGTGCAATTTTTTTTTCCAAATACGCAGTTAAATCTCTGCTCCGCTCCTCAATGGTGATTAAAATACACCAACAATTAATGTTGAATCTCATTGAATTTCTCTTGCTAGTAAGAGTCAGGATCGTTGAATCCAAGGACTTTCATGCAGGCTCACTTCTAGAACAGCCTGTTATTAACAATCCCCTCCACAGTTGTTGTGTTGGCTACCACAGCTAAAGAAAATGTATATTTTAATTAAAACTAAGGTAAATTTAGTAAGGGAGAAGTGTGGTGTCGTTGCACTGCTAATGATGTCTTTTCACTTTCCTCTGTTTAAGTGTGGTGCCTTGCAAGACATAATGATGCCATAAAAAGATTCAACCTTTTTTTAAAAAAAGATAACTTTCATCTTGTCACCATTTTTCTTGCATGGATATTTCTCGCACGAATACATTTTATTGGCTTTGTTTCTCATCAGTAAATGTTCACAGTTCTCTCAAAATGCAATTTTCCATGGACCTGCAATAAGGATTCATTTACACAGCAGTTACTGGTCTGAGACTGACAGTTGCGTCTTGGGTTTCAGCCAAGAAGAATCCCAGTTGAAATTAGCAGTAATAACGGATTGCTTTTTATTTCCAGACCCTCTAGAAGATTCCCATCAAAGAATAACAAAAGTAATACAAGAGTTTAATTGCTACAATGGGCTTGCTCCCATCAGGAGGCCCTCTAGTGTTCAGTTAACAATATATATCATACATATCAGAAGGATTTCTACTGTAAATATATAACTATACTGTGTGACTTTGCTTGTCCATCTTTTGTTAAATTCGCTTAATGGTTTTTAACTTCAAGTTATGTCTATTTGGCTTATGTTCACTTTGCATATCAAAGACACAAGATTCATGAAGGTACAAGATAAGTTCATTGGCTAAAAAAAAAGTTGTGTTTAACCACATTTGGCTGACTCCCATGCTGACCTAGATTTAATTACCTTTCCTTCCTCCGAGGTCTCCTCCCTCCTCTTGAGGAAGAGAAGAGGAGAGATCTATGAGAAGGAAAGGTAACACATTCATAGTCAGAATGCATACGTTTTAGAAACAGTGAAATTTGTAATGGAAATTTGAAATGCCTATTTCTCCCACTTCTCCCCCCTTCCTCTAACATGTAGGCCAATGGATAACATTCTCAGACCATTTCTGGCCAATGGGGCCATTCCTGCCATGAAATATGTGCTCTGTGGACCAGAAGTGCAGGAATTCACAGAGCTGAGACCCAGTAACTGCATTAATGCCCCTCTTCATGTGGATGGAATTAGTAGAGGCTGAACAGTGCTAGTTCTGTACTAAAACAGAAGAAAAGACTTAGCCCAGATTTTGCTGCCAAAATAACGGTGAAGCTAATGGCGCTCACCATTATTTATGCGCAAATGGTACTGCAAATTTAGGCGACGGGCAGATAGGACATTAAACTCAAATGTCCAAAAGTTGCTGTCTGCATTGTGCTGCTCTGCCGTTAGCTCCATGAAAACGGCATCTCGCTGTCTGCCGCACCATTGAAATGCATTCAATGGTGTGAAATTGCTGCATTTACATGGTAGATATGAACTAAACTCACTACAGAAAATTAAGGCTTCTCCATTTCAGTCTAAGTACCCTTTTAATGACATGCTAAGTGTTAATTACAGGCGATCAACCACTCTGACACTGAAAACGAACTATTACAAGTGTGCACTCTCATTCCTTCGGGTTTTAATTGTTGGAGATTTTAAAAGTTAAATTTAAAATTATTTTTTTACCTTTGTCTCTCTTAATCTAATTTTTCTTTCCCTCTCTATTTCTCTTTATGTACCTGATTTGACATTGAATTCATCCTCTCTAATTTACACTTCCTTCTCAGTCCGTGCACTGTTAATTTCACAATCCTTCAATCTGATTGGTTAAGGAGATACACAGTTACTTGCCCTGTTCACTCAGGTCCCAGATGCCCTGTTTCCCTCGCCGTGACATTATCAGTTCACACTTTCAGCAACTTGCCACGCAAATAATTAAAAAACCTAAACATGCAAGAGCAAGTCTAGCTAACGGCAGATTCCATTAGATGCCCTTCCACAGCAAATTATGGCCCATTATTATTATTAACCTTTTGAAGTCAGTTTTATTGCCGATTTTTAAAAACTTAAGTTTTTCAGACATTTTCCCAGTTTTTATTGTTAGCAACAAGATCAGGAGAAAATGGGAGGGGGTTGGGAATTCGATCCCAAAAGCCAGGGTCAATTTGAAAGAAATTCGGTAAAGATCAGTTTATTTTGAATATCATTAAACCTCAAGAAAACAAGCAAGAGACGAACAAGGCAGTTATACTAAATGACAACCAGCAATTATCTACGCAGTTCACAGACACCACTTTTGTCAGACTCAGTGGCAGTTGCAAAATTAACGCAATACAAGTTTCCCTGATCACAAAATGCCATCAAGCTATTTTAGCAGCAAAATACATTTACAGTGTTTGTGACCAGACTGCACTGCAAAATGTTGACTGCTGAAATGAAGCGCCCACATTTTTAAAGTCTGACAAATATAATATAGTCAATGCTAAAATTTAATTTTTGCAGTATGTGCTATTAATGATATAGTGCAACCATTGTATGCAGTGTATCCATTTTGTTAATAAAATAGGTGTAGTCATTATTGAGCCTTTTCAGATATTCTTCATTTTGTACATTTTTTAATTTTGTCTCTGAGCGTATTATTGTTCCACAGTATAAAAGCTTTTAATGGACATACACATTATCATTCCTTTCTTGTGCCATCTTCATTATAAACTATAAATACTCTTACTTTGCCTAATTGAGTCTCTTGAATGTTGATAAGTGGTAGATATTAGACTGAAGCTTGCCCAGTAATCAGAATTGTCTATCAAAAGTACATGTCTAGTAAATTTTCAGTATCACCATTTTTCTTTTGCCACCACAGGTCAGCTGTGGCAGTAACGAGACAATACTTAAACTTTTTCAAATTCCTCTAAGTCAACTGTGTCTCAATGGTAGCACTCTTGCCTGTGAGTCAGAAGGTTGTGGGTTCAAGTCCCACTCCAGAGACTTGAGTGCAAAATCCAGGCTGACACTCCAGTGCAGTATTGAAGGAGAGCTACACTGCAAACTGCCTTTTGGATGAGATGTTAAACTGAAGCCCTGTTTGGCACCTCACATGGACTTAAAAGATCTTGTGTCCTGGTCAGTATTTATCCCTCAACCAATATCACTAAAATAGATTATCCGGTTATTACCTCATTGCTGTTTGTGGGACCTTGCTGTGTGCAAGTTGACTGCTGCATTTCCTACATTACAACAGTGACTACACTTCAAAAGTACTTCAAAGCACTTTAGAATGTCCTGAGGTTGTAAATGGCGCTATATAAATGCAAGTCTTTTTCTTTCTTAGTGACATCATCAGGCACATTGCGCATGTCATCAACCACAACAAGGAAGAACTTGCATTTATATAGCACCTTTTACGACCTCGGGATGACCCAAAGTGCTTTACATCCAATGAAGTACTTTTAAAGTGTAGTCACTGTTGTAATGTAGGAAACAACTCACTTAGTCAGCGCCTTTTAATGCATTAAAACATTCCAACATAGCTCCCTGCCTTTCCACCTCTCCTCCGCTAAGACATTCCTTAAAACCCACCTCTTTGACCAAACTTTTGGTCACCTGTCCTAACGTCTCCTCCTTTGGCTCGGTGTCAGTTTTTGTCTGAGTATACTCCTGTGAAATGCTATATAAATGCAAATTTTTGTTGCATTATATTTAAATAAAATCTTTCAATTTCCTTTTCATTTTTCTATCTCTTTCTTTTCATTCTTTCTGTTTGTTTTTCTTTTAGCGACCTTTCTACTTCAGGCCTTCTCCATCTCTCTGTGCTTCATTTACCTTAACTTGTTTTTCTTAATTCAATGGACAACAAATGGAAATAGAATCCCTGATCTCTGGGAAGTTAAATAGTCAGAATAAGCACACAATCAAAGGTAAACTCAGGTTTGAATCAGGGCCTACTGTTTTTTTTTAAAAAAAACATACGGGATCCTAGGAATCCTGCTGGGATTCCGTCCCGTTTCTTCTCGATTTCTAATTTTCTGGTGTTGGGAAGAGCGATTTCTCCATCTGTGCCCACATCAAGGGGCTGTATCAGAGAGATCTTGAGCTACCCTAGGAATTCCACACATGTATGCCTTTATAAGACCATAGCAGAACTGGCATGTGTTCTGCTCAGGTCCCAGAAAAGGCTTCAAGCCTTTAGCCGTCAAAGGCGAGGTGAGAGTGACTGCCCTTGACATCAAGGCAGTCTTTGACAGAGTTTGGCATCAAGGAACTCTAGTAAAATTGAAGTAATTGGGAATCGGGGAAAACTCTCCAGTGGCTGGAGTCATACCTAGCACAAAGGAAGATGGTAGTGGTTCTTGGAGGCCAATCATCTCAGCCCCAGGTTATTGCTGCAGGAGTTCCTCAGGGCAGTGGCCTAGGCCCAACCATCTTCAGCTGCTTCATCAATGACCTTACCTCCATCATAAGGTCATAAGTGGGGATGTTTGCTGATGATTGCACAGTGTTCAGTTCCATTCGCAATCCCTCAGATAATGAAGCAGTCCGTGCTCGCATGCAACAAGACCTGGACAACATTCAGGCTTGGGCTGATAAGTGGCAAGTAACATTCGCGCCAGACAAGTGCCAGGCAATGACCATCTCCAACAAGAGAGAGTCTAACCACCTCCCCTTGACATTCAACGGCATTACCATCGCCACCAACATAAGAAAAGACATACTTGCTCTCGAGGCAGTACAAAGAAGGTTCACTCGGTTAATCCCGGGGATGAGGGGGCGGACATATGAGGAGAGGTTGAGTAGATTGGGACTCTACTCATTGGAGTTCAGAAGAATGAGAGGCGATCTTATTGAAACATATAAGATTGTGAAGAGACTTGATCAGGTGGATGCGGTAAGGATGTTCCCAAGGATGGGTGAAACTAGAACTAGGGGGCATAATCTTAGAATAAGGGGCTGCTCTTTCAAAACTGAGATGAGGAGAAACTTCTTCACTCAGAGGGTAGCAGGTCTGTGGAATTTGCTGCCCCAGGAAGCTGTGGAAGCTACATCATTAAATAAATTTAAAACAGAAATCGACAGTTTCCTAGAAGTAAAGGGAATTACGGGTTATGGGGAACGGGCAGGAAATTGGACATGAATTTAGATTTGAGGTTAGGATCAGATCAGCCATGATCTTATTGAATGGTGGAGCAGGCTCGAGGGGCCGATTGGCCTACTCCTGCTCCTATTTCTTATGTTCTTATCCTGGGGGTCACCATTGACCCGAAACTTAACTGGACCAGCCACACACATGCTGTGGCTACAAGAGCAGATCACAGGCTGGGTATTCTGCGGCGAGTGACTCACCTCCTGATTTCCCAAAGCCTTTCCACCATCTACAAGGTACAAGTCAGGAGTGTGATGGAATACTCTCCACTTGCCTGGATGAGTGCAGCTCCAACAACACTCAAGAAGCTCAACACTATCCAGGACAAAGCAGCCCGCTTGATTGGCACCCCATCCACCACCCTAAACATTCACTCCCTCCACCACTGGCGCACTGTGACTGCAGTGTGTAGCATCTACAAGATGCACTGCAGCAACTCGCCAAAGCTTCTTCGACAGCACCTCCCAAACCCGTGACCTCTATCACCTAGAAGGGCAAGGGCTGCAGGCACATGGGAACAACGCCACCTGCACATTTCCTTCCAAGTCACACATCACCCTGACCTGGAAATATATCACCGTTCCTTCATCGTCGCTGGGTCAAAATCCTGGAACTCCCTACCTAACAGCACTGTGGGAGAACCTTCACCACACGGACTGTTGCGGTTCAAGAAGGCGGTTCATCATCACCTTCTCAAGGTTCATTTAGGGATGGGCAATAAATGCTGGCCTTGCCAGCGACGCCCACATCCCATGAAGGAATAAAAAAAAATCCTGAAGGGGTACAGTTACCTTTTAGTTCTGCTGGGAAATAGCTCCTTTAGTTCTGCTGGGAAATAGCTCCTTTTGAAGCTGTAGATAATTTAATGTGCTGGTTTTCTTTGGCAGAGCAGCTATGGGCCTCCCTGCCTGTCCCTGCGATTTCAAATGGGGTGCATGGCCTCGTTCTTGGGCAGACGGGACCATCAGAATTTCAGGCCCTATGATTGGTTTACGCCTGTCAAGGTGGATTTCCGCACTGTCCTGATTTTGCCCATTATTTCCCAGCAGGTAAAGTTAAGCAGTTGGTAAGATTTTTCTTGCTGAGATTTTTTTTTGCTGCAGCAGTTCAGTGGCAATGACCTATACCAAATCACTGACATTCTTTCATTGTTGTAAAAATTACATTTCTTACTTGACAAATTGACCACGCTTATGTGCAGTGATTGACCATTCTAGTCAATTTTTTACTGAAGGGATTTAGGATTTGTTCATCAGTATTACTATCTTTCGTCGCAGGTTATGTAACACTGTTATAATTAATGTTAAGTGATACGGTTGAGAAGAAAGTAGATTAGGGTCATTATGTTAGTTCATGCAATAGTTCTGTATCTTAGTTAAGAAACTGTTAAATATAATCAGCTAAGCACACAAGTAATGTTTTTAGAAAGTGTATAATCGATATGTTGATTAGATAGATAGGGTTCATGCATTTGGGCAATTCCAGTTAGAAGTGACACAGGAGCTCTTATGTCATCTTCTAGACAGTAACACATTTGACACAATAATAAAAGGATTCTTAGACTATGCCAAACTGTGCATTCATCGTGGGTTTAATGCAGCCAGTGTGGTCTGTTTTTATTAATACGCACATTCCTTTTTTTGGTCTTGTGCCAAAATACTTGCTATTGTGTCCTAAAAAGCCCAGATAAATGGACATCCCTGGCAGTACTAAAGCTCGAGCAGTACAATGTTGAATGACCATGCCAGGGAGCTGGTCCAGTATCTTGGTCTTTGTTATTCCTCATGGATGTTTCTCACATCTGGACTGTTAGCTGCTAGCCTCCCACATCAAACCTACCCCATGGTGGCCATTACAGAGTGGAATTGATGGCGGCTTTGCAGAAGTCCGCAGTCCAGATCCAGTTAAAGATGGATAATCTGGAGATGGGAAGGAATAAAAATGTGCCTGATTCATTTTGTACCTAGGCACTGCAGTTTAGAAGTAAAAGTCAGATGGAGACCTGGACGGTGTCATCTGACTCGATTATCGGAGTAAATAAGAAAGATAAACTTGCATTTCTTTAATGCTTTGCAGGACCTCCCAAACTGCTTTACAGCCAATGAAATACTTTTTGAAGTGTCACTGTGTAGTGCTTTTGAAAGAGATGATTGCTATTTCACTTATATTTTCCTAAATGTAAATGGTTGCATCAATAGCTTAGTATATGTTATTAGGGATGCACTTCCTCCTCTTCCCAACACAAGTAATTTAAATGGTAAATCTGAACTCCTACTAGGACCATTTAAAGATATTATGATACACATGCGAAGACAGTAGGAGAGAATCCTCCCGGATCACATGAAAACAGAAGTGTTGGATGTGGAGTTCCATTCCTTTAAGAGTCCTGTAGGAACGGGTTCTTTGGATACATGGCCATCCTGTGCTTGAGAGAGATTTATAAAAGTAAAGTACTGAAATTCCTCATCTGTCTCATGCTTCAACATACAGGCACCTGAAATGTAGAGAAACATGAAGGCAGGCAAACTATTGAATATGTTATTGCTTGTGAGATGTCACCATATGTACACAATGTATAAAAATTAGCAAAAGATGCATGTGTTTATGCAGAGTTACTATATATATTTTTAACTTGCCTGCATAATGGGGGTATGAAGAGGAGAGTGGGTAATTTAAGAACCTTAAATTCTACTTTTATAATATTTGAGAATATAATTAATAACTTTCAGCAATTATGCTCATCACATATAATTTACTGTGGGTTCATAAATGTTAACTTTCCTCAATACGTCAAGTCACGGGGGTAGATTTTAAGCCAGACCCCTCAGCATGAAGGGACTGGGCAGAGTGTTAAAATGGGGGGGGGGGTTGCGGGAGGTTGTGCCACACTCCTGACACGTTCCCGCCCTCTGCCATTGTAACTTCAAAATGGGAGGACTGCTTGTCCTAGAGGACGGGCCTACTTTTCGGTCACAAGTTGAGGCCCAATGATGTCATTGGCATTGTGTCACAATTTCAATGGTATAGGTGTTGTGACTATCAGATTTGGAGGTTATAGCTGAAGCCATCATTGACCAAAATTTAGAGGAAAATACATTGTAGTACGTGACTTCTGGATAATAACCAGGCTAAAGTTACACTGGCACATTTAGGTCAAAGCTAAGTGTTTTTTTTAGGTGTGCATTCATGCGAAATGGTAGTATCACTCAGGATTCAGGTTCCAACCTAACTCCAGAATGCACTGAAGCCAAGCAGTATGATATCTCTTTCAATAAAACTCCAATCTGATGTGAAGGCAGGTTCAAAAAGTGCTCAGTCGTTTCATTGAACCACTTCAGCACTTTATAGATTTAGTATGGAGTCTTTTTAATGTGATGAGAATGTGGATGCATCCACATCATCTGTGGGAGTGGAGTTGTATGCCTGCGTGGAAGCATGCATCTGCAGTGTTTTATCCTGGTGGGCAGAGTTCAAATTGCGATCTCTAGTATAACTTTGGTCTTTCCAGCTGCACTTCACCCTCTATTGCTATTGGTCTCAGACAGGTAATGTATAACATCAACCCGACTCTACTTTTTATGCATCAGTCTTCCAACGGGCAAACTTCTTGTTCAGGTGAAGGATTATGGCACTGCTATATTCTTAAAGGCTGTATGAGCCAGGACTTGGATTTTACCTCCCTGTGACATTCTCTGATAAACCATGACATCTGGCACACCAGGTTTAAAGCTTCTGTTCCCAACTGCTCTACTATGTATCTTCTACAGGAAGTCTGTACAAACTAAGTATATGCAAATATATTTGTATACACTTATATAAATTCTATCTTTTTTAACTGAGTGTAGAACATTTAATTCCTGCAATTTATTTTGATTTGTGCTCAGGGCATCTTAGAAGAATCATAGAATCGTTACAGTATCTTATTTTTGATCCAGTAAAATTTATCATCAGCTCAAACATCTATTTCCAACAAAGTTGGTATTTTGCTTTTATCTCTGATGAATGGTAATTCACAAGACAGAAATATTGTATTCCTAATTCTTCAGGTTCATCTGAATCTTTATTTCAATGAATTCCACAAGATGTGGATGTGTGAAGGAGTGATTTGGGATTATTGAGAGTTCATTGAGAACAATCAGGATGGGGTGTTTGTTAAAGCCATCATCTCTGTAGTTACTGTATGGCTTCTTACTGTGCTTCTAGCCCCAGGAAAATGCTAAATTTCATCCTTAATTTCACAATTAAGCAGAGTGAATATAGACTCTTGTAACTGCTGTCACAGGGAAGTGTGAAATGAATGAATTAGGTCAAAAATTGGCTCTTCTCCCATTCACAATGCGTTAAAGGACATCTCATTGTATATCCATTGCAAATTATTTAGAGATTTTGAAGATACAATATTAGTGGTGAAAAAATGATACTGAATATTGTGCATTTAAAAAAAAACTTGAGCTATGGGCTTTGGTTGGGGCAGGCACCCTTGGACCACTACTGATGTCTGGATATGGTTTTGTTCATCACAGATTTGATAGTCTAGCACCAGTGCTACCTCACACAGACTCCCTTTAAATTGCTACAACATTAATTAATGACCTCATTGTAAAGGAGCCTCTAGGTAGCAGTGATCACAATATGATTGAATTTTGCATTCAGTTTAGGGGAGAGAAGAGTAAGTCTAAGACTAGTGTTTTAAACTTAAATAAGGGCAATTACAAGGGCATGAAGACAAAGCTGGCTAAAGTGAACTGGGAAATTAGGTTAAGGGATAGGTCATTAGAGATGCAGTGGCAGACATTTAGTAAGATATTTCATAACACTCAGCAAAGATACATTCCAGTGAGAAAGAAAGGCTCTAGGGGAAGGACGTGCCATCTGTGGCTGACTAAGGAAGTTAAAGATAGTATCAAATCGAAAGAAAAAGCATACAATTCCGTGAAGATTAGTGGCAGGTCAGAAGATTGGACAGAATATGAAAAACAGCAAAGAATGACTAAAAGAATAATAATGAGGGAGAAATTAGAGTACGAGAGAAAGCTAGCTAGAAATATAAAAACAGATAGTAAGATTTTCTGCAGGTATTTAAAAAGGAAAAGAGTAAATAAAGTGAGCGTTGGTCCTCTAGAGAGTGAGTCTGGGGAATTAATAATGGAGAATAAGGAAATAGCGGATGAATTGAAGAGATATTTTGCGTCCGTCCTCATTGTAAAGGATACAAATAATGTGCCAGAAATAATTGTGAATCAAGAGGTGAAAGGGAGGGAAGAACTTAAAACATTTACAATCACCAGGGAAAGGGTTCTGAAAAAAATATTACAACTAAAAGCTGACAAGTTCCCAGGTCCTGACGGACTTCATCCTAGGGTCTTAAAAGAAGTGGCTGCAGAGATAGTAGATGCATTGGTATTAGTTTTCCAAAATTCCTTAGATTCAGGAAGAGTCCCATCAGATTGGAAAATAGCGAATGTAACTCCTCTATTCAAGAAAGGAGGGAGACAGAAAGCAGGAAACTACAGGCCAGTTAACTTAACATCTGTCAGAGGGAAATGCTAAAATCTATTATTAAGGAGGTTATAGCAGTGCATTGAGATTTTCTAAGTGCCATCAGGCAGAGTCAATACGGCTTTGTGAAAGGGAAATCATATTTGACTAATTTATTAGAGTTCTTTGAGGAAGTAACAAGCAACATGGATAAAGGGGATCCTGTGGATGTGGTGTACTTGGATTTCCAGAAGGTGCCATATCAAAGGCTACTACACAAAATAAGAGCTCATGGTGTAGGGGGTAACATATTAGCATGGATAAAGGATTGGTTAGCTAACAGGAAACAGAGAGTAGGCATAAATGGGTCATTTTCAGGTTGGCAAGATGTAACAAGTGGAGTGCCACAGGGATCAGTGCTTGGGCCTCAATTATTTACAATCTATATCAATGACTTGGATGAAGGGACGGAATATATGGTTGCTAAATTTGCTGATGACATAGGTAGGTAGGAAAGTAAGTTGTGAAGAGGACATAAGGAGTCTGCAAAGGGATATAGATAGGTTTAGTGAGTGGGCAAAAAATTGGCAGATGGAGTATAATGTGGGAAAATGTGAACTTATCCACTTTGGAAGGAGGAATAGAAAAGCAGTATATTATTTAAATGGAGAGAGATTGCAGACCTCTGAGGTACAGAGGGATCTGGGTGTCCTAGTACATGAATCACAAAAAGTTAGTAAGCAGGTACAGCAAGTAATTAGGAAGGCAAATGGAATGTTGTCATTTAATGCAAGGGGAATGGAATTTAAAAGTAGAGATGTTTTGCTACGGTTGTACAGGGCATTGGTGAGACCACATCTAGAACACTCTGTGCAGTTTTGGTCTCCTTATTTAAGAAAATACATAATTGCTTTGGCGGTGGTTCAGAGAGGGTTCACTCGACTGATTCCTGGGATGAGGGGGTTATCTTGTGAGGAAAGGTTGGATAAGTTGGGCCTGTATACATTGGAGTTTAGAAGAATGAGAGGTGATCTTATTGAAATATATAAGATCCTGAGGGGACTACGAGGGGTAGATGCTGAGAGGATATTTCCCCTTGTGGGAGAGACTAGAACTGGGGGCCACAGTTTAAAAATAAGGGGTCTTCCATTTAAGATGGAGATGAGGAGAAATTTTTTCTCTGAGGGTCGTGAGTCTGTGGAACTCCCTCCCCCATAGAGTGGTGGAGGCAGGGTCATTGAATATTTTTAAGGCTGAGTTAGATAGATTGCTGATTAACAAGGGAGTCAAAGGTCATAGTAGGTGGACGGGAAAGTCCGGTTGAGGTCACAATCATATCATCCATGATCTTATCAAATGGCAGAGCAGGCTTGAGGGGCCGAATGGCCTACTCCTGCTCTTGATTCGTATGTACAACATATGTGTCTGCACAGTGCTGACTGTATCTTTCTGCTTTTCTTGTGCCATGCAAGACTTTATAAGTAAATAATTTAAAGGCAGCTTTCCCAACAAATTCCTCAACCAAGGTTCCTTGAGAGCCTTCACAGGCCTCTGTCGCTTTCTTGAAAAGGCAAAAAGGAACTTGTGAATCCTAGGGTAGCTGATACTTTTCACTCTGTTAAAAAGCTCAATACTTTGACTGGAATTGGTTTTCAATTGTCCCAGACTGCTGCACACATAATACATCATATACTTATGTATTGTATACTAATGCTTGTACTTGGATTCATAAGTTTATTGAGAAATGTTATAACTATAACCTTGCCTGTGCTTGAGTTTGAAATTCCACAAAATGGAAATGATGCATTAAAACCCTGTGATTGGATCAGGCTTGTTGCTACTGTACTGTGTTAAAGCATAGTTTCAAAGAAGATTCTGAATTTATCATCATGTTTTAGTGCAGCCTTAAATATTTATGACAAACTTTAGCATTGCCATCTGTTGCTTGTGGTTGAATGTGCCATTAACGGGTCTGTGGTGTTTAGGGAAACAGATTTGCTTTAGAATGGCTAACATCAATCATCCTGTTAGTACAGATATATAGATCCAGTTTATGGAAGCACACAGAGGAGCAAGTCAAGACAGCGTCTCGGAATGGGTCACTTGTTTCTAAAATTTTATGTCTTGGGATTGGGTACTTTATACCATCAAATTATTAGACCAGACAAACTGTTCTTTCATATCTCTCTAGTAAAATGAGGGGGAGCTTCCATTAACCTTCCGCAGTAGCTCACAGTGAGTGCAATAGTCTGATATATCCATACTTTGCTGTCCTTGTACCACTCTGCCAGTGTATTTTTTTTAGATCAAAGCTACTGACTCTCCCTGGGCATATATTTTCCTCTGATGTCAGGGGAAAACGTCAGCATGAGTATCAAGTGAGGAAACCTGTTTTCTATTCCCCTATGCTCACCAACTGCTCACCTCTGTAAGGAATAGCTTTGTTGCTTGTGACTCCATAGGTCTTTTCAGTTACACTGAACTGTTGAGCTCCCCAGAAATAAAATTGCATGTATTCCTTTCTACAATGCCAATTTAAATTATTAGTGCAGACTCTTGACAACACTCTGTACTATTTCTCAGTCCCAATAGGATAAAACCAATTAATAAAACTGACTGCAAAAAAAATCAAATAAAATTAGATTTTAGCAGCCATGTAGAGAGATAAATCATTTTCCTTGAGCTGTAAACTGAATTGTTTTAATTATAGAAGCAACATTTTAAAAATGGAACAGCAGTTCTTGCAAAGTTGATACCACAACTTCACAGCTTTACTTTTGAGGTTTTTTTAAAGTTATACCTGTCACGTTTCAGGTTCTTTTCATCATTTTTCCTCAAAGGATTTGAAAATAAGAACTACTTCTAATGTTTTTTAAAGCGAAATGTATTCTCACAAGTTTAAAAAGGCACCTGGGCAAAAGGTGGCTAATATGATAAATGGAAGTTGCTTTCTCAAAGAGTAAACAACATGCAATTTATTGTCTGGGTAATTGGAAAAAGTACAGCTCATTGTGTTGGAAAACTCTTTGATTTCTGCCTGTAAAGAGGGAGATAAAGAAAGAGGTGGAGGGCCCAGAAAAGTTAGGTTCAAGAAAAGAAGACAGGGGTGCAGGGAGAGGAGGTTCTGTCTTGGGCTCTATGCCAGAATGCAGAGGAGTTATTTTGTTTAAGTTAAATCAGTTGACCCACTGATGTGTGCTCATTATTCTAAATTATTACACAAAGACAAGTTGTATTGATCGGATTCACTTATTTCAATCATAACTGTTGCTCTACATTCACCAAATAAAGCAACTGAACATTATCAAGCCTCTTCTCATCATGTTTGCTCAGCCTGCCTTCAGAGAGAATGAAGAAATACACATGTGAAAGATACAAATATCTGGTCTTGATCAATGTAAGGAGTCGCACAACACCAGGTTATAGTCCAACAGCTTTATTTAAAATCACAAGCTTTCGGAGGCTTCCTCCTTCGTCAGGTGAGTCACCTGAGGAAGCCTCCGAAAGCTTGTGATTTCAAATAAAGCTGTTTGACTATAACCTGGTGTTGTGCGACTCCTTACATTTGTCCACCCCAGTCCATCACCGGCATCTCCACATCATGGTCTTGATCGTAAGGGGAGATTACACCCTCACTACAATTAGGTATAGGGCAGTGTAAGATGTAAAAGTAAGATGCTCAGACCACTTACAGAACCAGCTGACCTCCCTAAACCCAAGAAGGTATCTACAGCAGACCCAAATTTGTAACAACACCATCTGAATTATCTGGCAGCAATGCTGCATCCTCCACTGTCTGACCCCGAGGAATTTCCTCTTAAACATGCAGAGATGGGAAAGTTAAATGGTGTATTTTATTATATAAAAAATAGCTCCAACCTCAGCTTTTATGCCTCAGTTCTTTGTTCCCTGATTGGCAGGAAGTATTGGTGCTGAGCAGGAACAAGCATTATTGGCAAACCAATACCCTGTTCAACTCCACACAGAAGGTAGAAGAGCTGGGAATGGGCCACATTTAAAATGCACTATTTGACAGATGCACTTCGTTAGTGGTTCATTCTTATAAGAAAGATGCATTGGCCCTTGTAGCTTTACGTATGGAATGAGTTTGTGTTTCTGTTTATTCAAGTAAAACTTTTAAGTCGAAGGGGGGGCAATTTTAACCCCAAGAACGAGTGGGTTGGGGGCGGGTGGGTAGTTAAAGTAATTGATTCTTCCAGCGCGACTGCTTCCCGGCTCCAATGCTCCCACTTCCGGGCTTAACTGAGGTGCATTTGGATGCGTGCGAGTAACCTACTCACCACAGTCGGGTCCCTAATTAGTGCAGGCAGGCAGGTAGTTCTCAGAGCAATTAACGTCATTGAGACGTTAATTAGGTCTTTTTAAATTGATTTTCACAGACCTTTTAAATTTAACGCCTCCAGCCTGGGTTTCCCAGGGCTCGTGAATCTCGCCAGTGAAAAGGAGGCCAGAAGGGCCGGATCATGAGTTAAGTGCTTTTATTACACTGCTTGTGCACCCAGAAGAGCAGGAGTGTTTCTTCCAGGTGCAACAAGCTTACCCGCCGCGATCGGTCAATCTCTTTCTTTTCTTTTCTCCGCACCCCCCCCCCCCCAACAAATCTACCCCAATGTCCGACCCCAACCCCTAACTCCACAAATATAGTTAGAAACATTTACCCACCTTCCAGCCCTCCAGCATCTGCTTGTAGTGATCTCCCTCCTGACATCCGCTCCCTGACTGCTTTCCCGCCTGACAGGCAGACAGCTTGTCAATCAAGCTGGCTATCGGGCAGGAATCCTTTTGAAAAATTTTGAAGCAGGTCCTACCGTTAAATTCAGTAGGACCTACAGGAAACCCCTACTTCTGGGATTCCATCCGCCAACCCCCTCTGCACGCTTCCTGGCTCCAAGTTAATATCTGGGCCAATGCCTACAACCTCTATAGTGAAATTGTCCTGATCTGGGGCTGATATATTTGTGCAACACATTGCATGGGATGTAAGCTATAGTGCGGAAAGTCACTGATAAAATGCAATATATCACCGTTCCTTCATCGTTGCTGGGTCAAAATCCTGGAACTCCCTACCTAACAGCACTGTGGAAGAACCTTCACCACACGGACTGCAGCGGTTCAAGACGACGGCTCACCACCACCTTCTCAAGGGTAATTAGGGATGGGCAATAAATGCCGGCCTTGCCAGCGACGCCCAGCGACACCCACATCCCATGAACGAATTTTAAAAAAACTTGCTCTGCAACATTCCATAACACCTTATACTAAGACTTCAAATCTGGGAGAAAAGTAGGATAAGCCAGGCAAACACACTCATACAGCCGTACAGAAAATCAGCTTTTGAAAGAAATTATCCAAACAAATCTTTCTTTTTAAATTGCTTACTGTGCTGCACTAATACTATTGTGTGCTGTAGAGATTAAGGGGATGGATAGATTAAATTATGGAACGTTGGATTATTTTGTGTCCTAATGTTCTCAACTACTGACTATCTTGGATGTTCTGAATTGACTGTAAAAGCTCTGGGTCTGATTTACAATCACAATGTATTGGTCAGTAACTGCTAAGCTACAGTGTTGGATTCTATTAGGAGTTTAAGTTGTAATGCTGACACTCATTTACATTTAGACTTGTCCCAGGGAGTGAATTTATTAGTCTTTGGTGGTAGATTTGGGGAAAGGGACAGATGGAGGTGAGGGAACATCTCCACAAATATCCTTCCTGTTTGGTGATTGTGGAGATGTTTAATGACTGAACCGTTCCCCCCTCCTGAGTAGAATACCATGGACCTGAATTTCTGTGGGGAGCTCCTGCTGTAACTTCAACAGAAGGTCAGCGGCAACCCTGGAGAAATGGTGTAAACGGCCATTTTTAGCCATTCTGCCGTTCTCGGGAGGGTCCCTCCGATTTCCCACTTTGCAGAAATTTCAGCCACATCGATCTTTGGGAGGGGAGAATAATGAAAAGGAGGAGTGGGTTGGTTCCATTGTGAATGAATCAAGCGAAGTGAATATGAATGAAACATTAGTCCTGACAGAGGAAGGATGGGAAAACTTTATCTACAGTAAGACAAACTGGGCCTTGTGCTGGGTGCATCTTGGATGTTCCTGGGGGGTGGGGGATGTTAATAGGGCAGAACCTAATTTGCCAGGATTTCACCCCAGGGAGAGAAGGCTAAGAAATTATGATGGGTGGGTTTAGAACATAAGAACATAAGAAATAGGAGCAGGAGTAGGCCAATCGGCCCCTCAAGCCTGCTCCGCCATTCAATAAGATCATGGCTGATCTGATCCTAACCTCAAATCTAAATTCATGTCCAATTTCCTGCCCGCTCCCCGTAACCCCTAATTCCCTTTACTTCTAGGAAACTGTCTATTTCTGTTTTAAATTTATTTAATGATGTAGCTTCCACAGCTTCCTGGGGCAGCAAATTCCACAGACCTACTACCCTCTGATTGAAGAAGTTTCTCCTCATCTCAGTTTTGAAAGAGCAGCCCCTTATTCTAAGATTATGCCCCCTAATTCTAGTTTCACCCATCCTTGGGAACATCCTTACCGCATCCACCCAATCAAGCCCCTTCACAATCTTATATGTTTCAATAAGATCGCCTCTCATTCTTCTGAACTCCAATGAGTAGAGTCCCAATCTACTCAACCTCTCCTCATACGTCCGCCCCCTCATCCATGGGATTAACCGAGTGAACCTTCTTTGTACTGCCTCGAGAGCAAGTATGTCTTTTCTTAAGTATGGAGACCAAAACTGTATGCAGTATTCCAGGTGCGGTCTCACCAATACCATATATAACTGCAGCAATACCTCCCTGTTTTTATATTCTATCCCCCTAGCAATAAAAGCCAACATTCCGTTGGCCTTCTTGATCACCTGCTGCACCTGCATGCTAACTTTTTGATTTTCTTGCACTAGGACCCCCAGATCCCTTTGAACTGCAGTACTTTCCAGTTTCTCGCCTTTAAGATAATAACTTGCTCTCTGATTTTTCCTGCCAAAGTGCATAACCTCACATTTTCCAATATTGTATTGCATCTGCCAAATCTCCGCCCACTCACCCAGCCTGTCTATATCCCCTTGTAGGTTTTTTATGTCCTCCTCACTCTCTACTTTCCCTCCCATCCTTGTATCATCTGCAAACTTTGATATGTTACACTTGGTCCACTCCTCCAAATCGTTAATATAGATTGTAAAGAGTTGGGGACCCAGCACCGACCCCTGCGGAACACCACTGGCTACTGGTTGCCAGTCCGAGAATGAACCATTTATCCCAACACGCTGCTTCCTGTTAGATAACCAATCCTCCACCCATGCCAGAATATTACCCCCAATCCAGTGATTCTTTATCTTGAGCAATAATCTTTTATGTGGCACCTTGTCGAATGCCTTCTGGAAGTCTAAATACACTACGTCCACTGGTTCCCCTTCATCCACCCTGTACGTTATGTCCTCAAAGAACTCAAGCAAATTTGTCAGACATGACTTCCCCTTCGTAAAGCCATGCTGACTTTGTCCTATTAAATTATGTTTATCCAAATGTTCCGCTACTGTCTCCTTAATAATAGACTCCCAAATTTTACCCACCACAGATGTTAGGCTAACTGGTCTATAATTTCCAGCCTTCTGCCTACTACCCGTTTGCCCCAAGAAATTTTGCCAATTCCACCAGCAGAAGGGCCCATTGTAATCTACACCTGCGAAGAGTACGAATAGGTTCTGTAATGGTCCAAGTAAAGACCTCACAATGCTGGAGGGAGCAGGCGATCGATCCTGGAGGGGACTGGTTATCTTGGGACAGGCCAATAGCTCCTTTTGGGAGTTGCAGAGAAAGAAAATTTGCATTTATATAACTCCTTTCACAACCTCAGGACATCCCAAAGTGCTTTACAACCAGTGACGTACTTTTGAAGTGTAGTCACTGTTGTAATGTAGGAAATGCGGCAGCCAATTTGCGCACAGCAAGCTCCCATAAACAGCAATGAGATAAATGATCAAATAATCTGTTTACTGCTGTTGGTTAAGGAATAAATGTGAAGCATCACACAAGGAGAACTCCCCTTTTCTTCTTTGAATAGCGCTATGGGATCTTTTATATCCACCTGAGAGGGCAGTCGGTTTAACATCTCATCTGAAAGATGGCATCTCTGACAGTGCAGCACTCCCTTAGGATTGTACTGAAGTATCGGCTTAGATTATGTGCTCAAGTCTCTGGAGTGGACTTTGAACCCACTGTCTTCTGATTCGGGCAAGAGTGCTACCACTGATACCGAAGTCCTCTTCTTGGGCCACATGCACTGTGTCAGAGTGCCATGGAGCCACTCCAACATCCCAGGACTCATTTGGGGTAGACAGGGTTGATGTTCCCACCCTGACAGTGCTAATGACTCCATTTTTCTCTCCCAAGGGTCGGTAGCCTTCACTTTGGGCAGCTGTGGGTTCTGCTCCGCTGTACTTGCACTGGTGGAGTGGGGCTATCAGAATTTATTCCCCTCTGAGATTTATTGTATTCCTATAGAAAGATGGGGAGTTGGGGCCTGCATGTGCCACCAGCTTTCCTTGGGTCTCAAACTTCCTTCCATCCATCATTTCCCTAAGGAATTTGGAGGAAGGAGAGAGAGAAGTATAACCCCAGGATGTGGGAAAATTTCAGCTTTCTTGAGGACAATTGAATATTGATATCACTATTGTCTGAAAATGAGGAGTCATGTGGTCAATAGTCAAAGTGGGATGGGGAAGCAGTGGGGTTGTTTTCTTGAACATTGTGGAAGTTTTTTCACACATTCTGTTCAAGTTCATTAGATGGCGTCAAACTCAGCTTCTTCTTGAGCTTGTCCTCAGTAGGCTGGCTCTTTGTATTTTTCTTTTGCTCTCGGCTTATTTCCACATTACGAGATATCTTCTACTTTCTTTGTGAGATCTCCAGTTCATTTTGATTATCTTTGGCTGCATCTCTTTTATCCTAATCATAAAAAGAAGTGAGTTTAGAGGAAATTAAGATGGCGTCACACCAGCCTTTGATTGTTTTTTCTATGAAGTAGGGAATACCAGTGAACTGTTCTTAGCCCCTTGTACCTCTCCACTTTGATTTTTGCATGGAGAAGGTAAACTTTAACACATGTATAATTCATGACTTTTAAAAGGGTTGAAATTAAAAGAAAATGAATTAGGGCTATCCTTTCTGTATAATTGTGATAGATGTAACATAAACAACCCTGACAAAGCTCTCAGACAGTTAAAGCAAGGATTTATGCCTGTGCTAATTACACTATAGGAAAGCCTGCTACCCTGCACAGCCTGTGTTTGTATTGCAGGTCCTCGGGTTTTTGCTCATCAAACTTTGGAATGATTGATGTATGTGAAAAGTCCTGCTGGGCCCTACATTAGAGTGTGCACTTAACACAGTGGCCTGGAGGGGCTAGCTCAGAGTTTATTCCCATCTCAATAGTCCCAAAATTCAACCTGGGCCAGCTCTGAAACATTTTCATTTTAGCAGCAACCAGGGTTGATGTTGAGATTCGATCAGGTCCCCTCACTCAAAATGGAGGTCTCGTCTGACAGAAATTGAAAATTTTTACCACTTTTTGCTTGGTTGCATATAGCTTAAACTGTGTGTGTGTGTGTGTGTGTGTGTGTGTGTGTGTGGGGTGTCACACTGAGTTCACATTTTGGATTGAAATTAATAGGAGTGGAGATGTACTTAGAAACCAGAGATTTCTAAACAGAATGTTCCAGCTTCTAGTATTGTTTTTGTTTTTAAATGTAAAAATATTTGTGTACCATTATACATGCTGAAGATAGGGCTATTGTTTAAAAATAATTTAATTGCCAATAATATAAATATAGACCCATGTTATTAAATCCTAATATTCATATTGGATAGAAGATGGCTGGTAGAGAGATATAAGGCAGTACAACTGTTTTGATGAGCCAGTAAACCAGGAAGTGAAGCTCAGGAATTTTAAACAACACCAGATGATTATTATAAAAAATGGAAATGCACAGAATTGGAGGCAATCTTGTGGCATGGGTTGGAAATTGGTTAGGAGACAGAGTGTGGTGATAAAGGGTAGGTACTCTGATTGGCAGGATGTGACAAGTGGTGTTCCCCTGGGATTTACAATGGGGCCTCAGCCTTTCACCATATTTATCAATGACTTGGGTGAAGGAATAGAGAGTTGTATATCGAAGTTTGCAGATGGCACTGAGATGGGAGGGACAGTATGTAATGCAGATGGGAGCAGGAAGTTGAAATAGGCTATAGATTAGGTGAGTGGGCAAAACTGCCAAATCGAGTTCAGTATCAGGAAGTGTGAGGTCACCAC
The DNA here is from genome assembly GCF_035084215.1 of Heptranchias perlo. NCBI lineage: Eukaryota > Metazoa > Chordata > Chondrichthyes > Hexanchiformes > Hexanchidae > Heptranchias > Heptranchias perlo. The sequence continues at coordinate 56,488,855 of NC_090334.1, forward strand.
TTTGGATCCAAGAAAGACATGGAGCATTTTCTAAATGGTAAGAAACTAAGAACTGTGGAGAAGCAAAGAGATTTAGGTGTCCATGTACACAAATCACTAAACAATAGACAGGTACAAAAAGCAATCAAAAAGGCTAATGGATGTTGGCCTTTATCTCAAGGGGGTTAGGATACAAGGGGGAGGAGATTTATGCTTCAGTTGTATAGAGCCTTGATCAGACCCCATCTGGAGTAATGCGTTCAGTTCTGGACACCGCATCTCAGGAAGGATATATTGGCCTTGGAGGGGGTGCAGTGCAGATTCACCAGAATGATACCGGTGCTAGAAGGGTTAACTTATGAGGACAGGTTGCATAAACTTGAATTGTATTCCCTTGCTTATAGAAGATTGAGGGGTGATCTAATTGAGGTGTTTAAAATGATGAAGGATTCGATAGGGTAGATAAGGAGAAACTCTTTCTTCTGGGTGGGGAATCCAGAACAAGGGGGCACAATCTTAAAATTAGAGTTGGGCCATTCAGGAGTGAAATCAGGATTCACATCTTCACACAGAGGTTAGTGGAAATCTGGAACTCTTTCTCCCCGTCCCAAACAAAGGTTGTGGACGTTGGATCAATTGAAATTTTCAAGACTGAAATCAATAGATTTTTTTTTTAGGTAAGGGTATAAACGGATATGGAACAAAGACGGGTAAATGAGGTTGAGGTACAGATCAGCCATGATCAAATTGAGGAGCTGAATGGCCTACTCCTACTCCTACTCCTGTGTTCCTACATTCCTTAAATTCATTGCTGTACAGTTGTTATTCTGCGTAAAATGATCTTGTTTTATGTTCTGATTATTTTAAAAAATAATTTCTTATCATTAGCATTGTAAGCATGCTGAACTTCATAGGAGCCATGTAATGCAGTGAAAGGATAAGGAAGTAGCATCAAAAGGCATATGGCATAGATTCAAGGTAAAAGGCGGGAGGTTTAGAGGGGATTTGAGAAAGAACTTTTTCACCCAGAGGGTGGTTGGAGTCTGGAACTCACTGCCTGAAAGGGTTGTGGAGGCAGGAACCCTCACAACATTCAAGAAGCATTTGGATGAGCACTTGAAATGCCATAGCATACAAGGCTTCGGACCAAATGCTGGAATATGGGATTAGAGTAGACAGGGCTTGATGGCCGGCGCGGACACGATGGGCCGAAGGGCCTCTATCCGTGCTGTATAACTCTATGACTCTATGACTCTATGGCATCAGACTGGATTTTTCAGCAGTGGATTAACAAGAAATAATACATCCTATTTTACAGGATATATAATCTTTTGGCTGTAGGTTTTTTGTGCTCTCCCCTCTTTCTCCTCCCCCGACCCCCACCCCTACTGAGTTCCAGCCACCGCTCTGAAGGCTTGTTTCAGCTGGACTTGATGGGGGACAACCTCAGTGACTGACCCTGAACTGAGATCCAAACTCCATGTTCTATCCATTATGAAGACTTCGTATATCCATCTCTGCAGCAGCACCTACTTCTGCCCTTACACCATCCCCATCACTGCTGAAACTCTCATCCATGCCTGTGTTACCCCTCGACTCAACTTCTCCAACGCTGCTCATTGGCCTCCCGAGCACATATTATCTCACACTAACTCCTGCTCACCAGTTATCCCTATCCTTGCCAATCTTCACTGGCTGCCTACATCCCTCCACCCTACATGGATTGACTTCAAACTCCTCATGTTCATTTATAAGTCTTTCCAAAATCTTCTGTTCTTCAGACTCTGGCCTAAAGTGTATCTTCTGTCCCCACTCCAACATCAGTAGCAGAGCTGTCCACTACCACGGCCTGTAATTTGGAACTCTCCACCTAAATCTTTCTGTCTTTGGTACATTTTCCGTCCTTTTAAACACCTGCTCAAAATTTATCTCCTTGACCTTTCCATCGGTCCTCTGACTTTTCCACTCGTTTTTCATTCTCTTCTTCCCCTCTGGCTGTGAAGCTCTTTGGAACATTTTGCTACATTTAAGGTGCTGTGAGTGGAAGTTGTTTGCTTTTGCTTTCTGTGATTTCAAATGCTCTGTAGAGGCTTACTAATTATCTGGTTGGAACTGTGTTTCTGTTGTAAAAACATGTCACTCACCTGCTATGTGAAAAGAGCCTCTGCTGATGATAAAATTCCTTGTGTAGATTAAAATTGCCACTTACTTGATTTTGAACTGGACGGTCTGGTTCTGGAGTGGGCTGTCTGAAAATTTCTAAAATATAGACTGGACATCAAAAGTCTGATTTTTCTATTTTAAAACACTGTTTAATTTTTTGCCATTTTTGATGATACCTTAAACCTTATGACATTGGTGTTGATGAAAATTCATTCAGATCTTTAATAACTAATGCCTCAAAATCAAACCATGATCCCTGACCTTCCTTTTGGACTTGACAAAAAGTGGCAACCGATTACTAAAAGATCTTTAAAAAAAATATGATTTGGGGTGTAATTTTGAGTCATATAATCTAAATAACATCAATTTAATTTTCTTATTCGTGTCAGTTTGGCTCTCTTGGTAGCGGTCTCACCATTGAAGGTTGTAGATGTAAGGCCTGCTACGGACTTGAGTAATGCAGGCTTGCACTTCAGTGCAATTCTAAGGGAGTTCTGCAGTATTGTAGACTATGTTTAAGACCCATCTCCCTGCTCAGGTTGATGTAAAAGGTCTCGTGGGCTATCAAACAAGAGCAGAGTTCTCCTGGTGTTCTGGCTGACATTCCCCTTTGAACCCACACCACTAAAACCAGATTATCAGGTCATTCATTCCTTTGCTGTTTGTAGGACTTTAATTAGCTGCCAGGTTTGCTTATGTAACACCAGTGATTGCACTACAAAGTGACACAGTGTTTGTAAAGTGCTTTGGGACGACCTCACTCTGTGATGAGGCACTGTGCAACTGCAAATTATTCATTCACCCTTCCTTCACGAACCAGTTCTGACTGCACATATACTCTAATAATGATTGAGTTCTGGTTGGCTGGAGCTGGCTCAGAACATTGCCTTTGTCTACTGATTAGTTCTCTGTTTCATTCACAAAGTGTTGCATACTTGTAAAATGTATTGCTTAAGGAAATTTGCCTACAAGGAACATACACCAATTTAAAATGATAGTAACATTTTGGCCCGGGTGTGTGCACTTGCCAACCCATTTATTTTAATGAGCAGGAAAGTCGCTGTTTGGCAAGTATAGAAGTGGAAATCTCCAGCCTTTTATTTTGCAAAGGTCAATGGTGTCTGGAATGCACTTTATTGAATATGAGTTTCTAACAGTAAAAGAATTAATAGGCCATAATTTGCTGTGGAAGGGCATCTAACAGCGTCTGCTGTTAGTTAGACTTGCTCTTGCATGTTTAGGTTTTTACATTTTTACGTGGCAAGTTGCTGAAAGTGTGAGCTGATAAAGAACATTCACTCCCTTCACCACCGGCGCACAGTGGCTGCAGTGTGTACCATCCACAGGATGCACTGCAGCAACTCGCCAAGGCTTCTTCGACAGCACCTCCCAAACCCGCGAACTCTACCACCGCGAAGGACAAGGGCAGCAGGCACGTGGGAACAACACCACCTGCATGTTCCCCTCCAAGTCACACACCATCCCGACTTGGAAATATATCGCCGTTCCTTCAGTGTCACTGGGTCAAAATCCTGGAACTCCCTACCTAACAGCACTGTTGGAGAACCTTCACCAAACGGACTGCAGCGGTTCAAGAAGGCGGCTCACCACCACCTTTTCAAGGGCAATTAGGGATGGGCAATAAATGCCGGCCTTGCCAGCGACGCCCACATTCCATGAACGAATAAAAAAAAATGTCGCAGCGAGGGAAACAGGGCATCTGGGACCTGAGTGAACAGGGCAAGCAACTGTGTACCTCCTTAACCAATCAGATTGAAGGATTGTGAAATTAACAGTGTAAGGACTGAGAAGGAAGTGTAAATTAGAGAGGATGAATTCAATGTCAAATCAGGTACATAAAGTGAGGGAAAGAAAGATTGGATTAAGAGAGAGAAAAAGGAAAAGTTTAAAAAGAATTAATTAAAAATTTTACATTTTTAAAATCGCTAACAACAATTAAAACCTGAAGGAATGAGACTCCACACTTGTAATGGTTAATTTTCAGTACCAGAGAGGTTAATTGGCAGTAATTAACACTTATCATGTCGTTAAAAGGGTACTTAGATTGAAATGGACAAGACTTATTTTTCTGTGGTAAGTTTAGTTCGTATCTACCACGCAAATACAGCAACTTCACGCTGTTCCATACATTTCAGTGGTGAGTCAGACAGCGAGATGCCATTTTTGTGAAGCTATCGGCAGAGTGGTGTATCTCAGACAGCAACTTTTTTTGGGTTTTTGCGTTTAACCGCGCATCTGCTCTCGCCTGAAGTTGCTGTAGCATTGGCGCATAAATAATGGCGTGTGCCATCGCCTCACCATTACTTTGACAGCAAATTATGGCCCAATGTAGTTGAAACCTCTTCTGGCAGCCATGGGCTGAAGCAGCTGTCTTGTTGGCACGGCAACAGGAAATGGTTAGATCTGCCCAGTTCTGATTGGTTAGAGGCGGTGCATGGTATTCTGGTTATTGTCAGATTCTTGCTGTCCAGGATTAGACCTGTAAATAGACTACAATACTCAGCTTGCTCTTCAGAGTTGTTGGGGTCGATTCCATGGTTGTGTCACAGTGGTAGTGAGATATCTACTCCTTGAGTGGAACGTATGCCACTAATGTATTGACCTGTCTTCACCCAAGCTCATTTAGATGATGAATATATTCCTTGTGCACATTGCCTTGAGCGCAGGGAGTGCACTATCTGGGGAGAAGGTATTATCTGCCGCAGAAGAAAGTTCAGCTACATTCATTAGTGATTTTCCTGCCCATGAAAATAAATGAGAGGAAAATCGTGGGCTGGCAAGTGTACAAACCCGGACCAAAAATGTTATTTTTATAATTTTATTTTATAATTTTAAGTTGGTGTTTTTCCTGATACATTTTACAAGGGTGCCGCAACCTTAAAGGCTGGTAGTAAAATTTAAAGGGATGCCGCCATTTAAAGATGAGGAGTGGCCACGTAGATGGCAAAAGATCTTTCAGCCTTTAGAATGGTTGAGAATAGTTTTAATATTTGTCAGCCTTTCCAGAGGTTGTATGGGGAGACCTAAAAAAAAATAGTAGGCCAAAAATAAGTGAAGGCAAAGCTAATGTAGCACAAAATTGTGTCTGTGGGCATGTGGTAGAGTGCCACAGCCCCTGGCCCCTTGCTTGATGGTTGGTGAAGTGGATGTGCTACTGTATGAGAGGGTTTGCTCTGTTAGGCATTTCAAGGAACCTTCCCCACAAGACAGCAAAGCTCCATGCCTGGCAGGAGGCGGCAGCTAGGCTCAACGCTGTGTACAATATCTGCAGGATCAGTGAACTGGTACTGGAGAAGACTGCACATTAAAGAACCTGACAAGATAAGACTACTCAACTGTACCATATAAAGGTAGGTGGTTTAAGACTGTGCCACACAAAATATTACCTGTCAGCCTGCTCCACATTTACTGCTCAGCCAGGCCAAGCCATTGCATAACTTTGTGGTTTTCTCATTTGCTTCAGGTACGTAGCCATGCTTCAGCGGTGCAAAAATTCAAGCTACAACTTGCAATTGAATTCCTTGCCACATTCACATGCTCCAAGGGCTTCACGCATCACATCATTGTAACACTGACATAGTCAGCTATTGACCCTGATGAGCTGTGTGTTGAGTGTATGTCAACCATCGGTGACCCCTTCTACTTTGGGAAATGCATCATTGTGGTGTCAGTGATGTAAGTGTGACCAGTGCATCAGTCAGCTGTTTGATAACAGGGCAAAGCAAATGCAAATCACATACAAGTCTGCGGGGTGTTCATTTAAATGTATTTGCTTGAAATCTGGAAGCTTAATGAGACTAGTATGAACTCTCTAGCACACAAAATGCAGCAGACAGCAAAATTGCAGTCCAGTAGGAAACGGTTGCAGGGCCTGTTCTCCCAATTCTGTGACTTTGCTGCACCGATGGCACAGCTGGTGTCCTGGCACACAGCACTGCAGAGTCAGCCCTGATACTCATCAGCATCAACGAACAGTTCGGAATAGGATATGTGATTGTTATTTCAATTACTATAAAGCCATCTGCCTTCAGATAAATGATTGGGGTGCAACAATCACAACCATAGCAGCGAGGCAGATACTCCCTGCTCGTACCAGGGTCAATTCTGCGCTCCCAATGTGGAGGGGGAGCTCACAGGCAGTGTGTCATGGGAAATCGAAGGTGCATAGCCTGTGATTTTCTGTCCATGGTAAATCACCCATGATTTCCTTTAATGCGCTCCGAGCAAGAACAGCTTCTCACTGGAAGCGTGGAATTGGCCCAGTTGCTTCATTAAAGGATTGTACGAATGGTTGACACATTTTCTTTTTATTAAAGTGACTAAATAAACCTTTCAAGAACTTGATTTTATTGTAAGTTGTACAATAGGTCTCACTGTAAATCAATGTCTGAGACATTGATATTGGACATCTTTACCAATCAAATAACTTGATTAAAATGTACGTAAATTTACAAGTACATTAATTCTGTTCAGGAATGCAGTCACCATCCTCAACATATGATAGATAGCCAATTTCATGATTGTGTGCTATAATACCACAAACAATTTAATTAAAATATTGTTTCATAGGCTTATGATAGGACTTATGATACAAATACATATTTCAAAATTGTTTTTGAGACTTGATTAAACTTGATCAGCTTTGTCACTTTTCATCAATATTTTGGCCCCTTCAAATAACTCTAACTAATCGAAAAATAATAAGTCTGTTGACGCAATTTTAAAACGAGCACAAGTTCATCCTTGATGGATTTACATGAGATTAGTTTTATAAGTCCAGGCAACTTTTTAATTTGTCTAGTCTGGCCTTTAGCCAATATCTTTCCTCAACATTCAGCAAAGGAATTCTTATTAAAACTATAACAAAACAGGAAAAGGGTATTTTGTAGTAATTATCTACCCATGTCGCCCACAATGCAATTTTCAGCCAAATTCAACCTTCAAGGTACCTTACCAGTCACCATTGTCACCAATGGAGACAACAACAATAGAAACTTGCATTTATATAGCACCTTTAACATAGTAAAATGTCCCAAGGTGCTTCACAGGAGTGATTTTCAAACAAAATTTGACACCGAGCCACAGAAGGAGAAATTAGGACAGGTAACCAAAAGCTTGGTCAAAGAGGTAGGTTTTAAGGAGTATCTTAAAGGAGGAGAGAGGTGAAGAGATTTATCGAGGGAATTCCAGAGCTTAGGGCCTAGGCAGCTGAAGGCACGGCTGCCAATGGTGGTGCAATGAAAATCGGGGATGCGCAAGAGGCCTGAATTGGAGGAGTGTAGAGATCTTGGAGGGTTGTAGTGCTGAAGGAGGTTAGAGAGATAGGAAGGGGCAAGGCCATGGAGGGATTTGAAAACAAGGATGCGAATATTAAAATCGAGGTGTTCCCGGGAGCCAATGTCGGTCAGTGAGCACAGGGGTGATGGCTGAACTGGACTTGGTGTGAGTTAGGATATGGGCAGCAGAGTTTTTGATGAGTTCAAGTTTACGGAGGGTGGAAGATGGGAGGCCAGCCACGAGAGCATTGGAATAGTCCAGTCTGGAAGTAACAAAGGCATGGATGAGGGTTTCAGCAGCAGATGAGCTGAGGCAGGGGAGGAGACGGGCGATGTTACGGAGGTGAAAGTAGGCGGTCTTGGTGATAGAGCAGATATGTGGTCGGAAGCTCATCTCGGGGTCAAATAGGACCCCATGGTTGCGAAGGATCTGGTTCAGCCTCAGACAGTGGCCAGGGAGAGGGATGGAGTCGGTCATGATACTTTAGTGTCGCACCATGGCCCCGATATTAACTCAGAGCTGGGAAGAGAGAGGTGTGTAAAGAAGTTAGCCGGAAGTTGGGAGGGGGGTGGTGGGGAAGCACTGCTGCTCCTCTTGGCCCACAAGCAGTGCTGTAAATGCACTTACATCGTGGACCTGGTCCTTCTCGCCGCCTTTTACCTGCTGGGATTCCCGTGGCCCAGGAAACCCGGCCTCCATGAGTTAAAAATAAAAAATTTAGGTAAAATAGAAGCACGCAGCCTTCTTAAAAGATTTCACTGAGCGACTCGCCTCCTGAGCTGGATTGGTCACCCATCCTCTACCCTGAACCGCCTCCGTTAAAACCGAAAGTGGGTGGGTTGAGGCCGGGTTTGAGAAATTTTAAATTTCTATCTCCCACCTGTCCTGAGGAGTTAAAATTCTTCCCCCCCCCCCCCCCCCCCCCGCCAACCAAGTGTCTACAAAGCTAGTACCCAACAACATAAATATGACCGAGGAGCCACACACTACAGGTCAAACTATGCTCTGCTCGGGACAGGTTTCCGAATGATATGCTGTGTCTCTGTGCTGCTTTTATTTAGAGCTGAGCTCAGTTCTGTGGTCTTCATTGCTTGAAATTAGCTTGTAAGGTCGTGTACTGCTTTTTTAATTAAATGGCATATCAAGGGTAACCATCATTGGTGGCTGCAGTCCAAGTATCCCTTTTGTACTTTAATTATATTGCATTATCTTTTAGTTTAATCTTTTTCCAACTCTGTCCATCTTTTCCTGAATAGTAATTGACTGAGAAAGAAAGTTAAGTGGTTGGTACAGGTTCACAGTGGATCTCGCTAAGAGTAACATCTCAAGTAAATCTTAGAGGTAGTGAAAGGTGATGAGGGTAAAGATGGTGAGCAGGTCAAAGGCTGGGTATTCTGCGGTGAGTGACTCACCTCCTGACTCCCCAAAGCCTTTCCACCATCTGCAAGGCACAAGTCAAGAGTGTGATGGAATACTCTCCACTTGCCTGGATGAGTGCAGCTCCAACAACATTCAAGAAGCTCAACACCATCCAGGACAAAGCAGCCCGCTTGATTGGCACCCCATCCACCACCCGAAACATTCACTGCCTTCACCACCGGCGCACCGTGGCTGCAGTGTGTACCATCCACAGGATGCACTGCAACAACTTGTCAAGGCTTCTTCGACAGCACCTCCCAAACCCGCGACCTCTACCACCTAGAAGGACAAGAGCAGCAGGCACATGGGAACAACACCACCTGCACGTTCCCCTCCAAGTCACACACCATCCCGACTTGGAAATATATCGCCGTTCCTTCATTGTCGCTGGGTCAAAATCCTGGAACTCCCTTCCTAACAGCACTGTGGGAGAACCTTCACCATATGGACTGCAGCGGTTCAAGGCGGCAGCTCACCACCACCTTCTCTAGGGCAATTAGGGATGGGCAATAAATGCCGGCCTCGACAGCGATGCCCACATCCCATGAACGAATAAAAAAAACCATTGCTCGCAGGTGTGAACTCGAGGAATTTCTGGATCTTGTGAAATGGTGACCATAAAAGTATTATACTTATTCAGAATATTAAGCTGAAGCTTAGCTTTGCTCAGTTGTGGAAAATGCTCAGGACAATGTCCTGCTATCTGCTTATTGATTAAACTTTATCTTCAAGCTGTACATGAATGACCTAAAAAGTATCCATGCACCAAGGCTGTCTCAGCCCCCACTACATTAAGGTAGATTTCTCGGTCTTAAGTGGCGTTTGGTCCATAATGGCTTGGAACTGGTGCAAAGTTTGCCAGACGTGCAGTGCAGTACGCACAATTTTCCATGGTCAGCTCATCTGCATAATTATTCATTGCTCTGTGTGCAGCTTTGGTTTAATACCGCAACTTAGCCTAATGTGGGGATCTGGAAAATTTAGAGGGATGCCTATCTTTAAGTGGCCACATGGTGAGGCAAGAATTCTGAGAGCTTTTGGAAGAGCTTAAAAGACATTTCAAACCATAAGAAGCCTTTACCAAGACACATGGTTTGAGGGGCCAGAAGTAACGAGCAAAAATAAAAATGAAAAGAAACTCTATGAAGGCATGCAATGGAGTCTGTTGGCAACTGATAGGAGTATGGATGTTAAGCTGCTCTATTTGATGGATGGTGACATGGAAGTGGTGCTGAATGAGATAGTTGTAAGGATAGTGGTCCTGTTTGCTACTTGATGGAGCTCACCCCAAAGAAGAGTATTGCAGCCTGCTTGAAAGGAGGCAGCTTACTGGATATCCAGCCTTTTTTTTTCTATCAGTTGTGTCCATTATGCATAACCAATTGGAAAATTTAGCTTATTGTATTGATTACTATTTATTCCTATTAAGTGAACAATTTCTGTTGTTTCCCACTTTATACATTGTAGCATATTTACAGGTCGAGTTACAAAGTCGAACAGTTTGAACATAATTACATGAATACTCGTTCGTCTCCTGTTGCATGTCTCAGATTTGATTCATTGGGCTCTTACCTCTTCCTACTGCTGCTATTGGTTATGAGAGAGCATCTTCTACTTGGAAGTGAGGTCTATGCTTTCTCCCCTTAGTCTCTAAACCTTCTTTCTTTTTGAACTCATACATTTTCTTTCCCTCTCTCTCTTGTGCACTCTAGTGTTTTAGTTCAGAATTTCTCCTCTCCACTACATAGTTTGGTTTTAGGACTTGACTTGGGGCAGTGTTTCTAGCCTCGTTGCTGTCCAGTTTGCTTTCCGTTTGTTTTCTTCAGCCATCCGGTTCAAAAATTGTTCAAATTAAGTCAGGAGTTTGCATAGATTCTGCCGGCTTCTGAATGCCAGGTGTCAGCTGACTGCGTTGCACCCACGTTGAAGCCCAGGCCATAGGTAGGACCATGAAAATGAGAGTTTCATTGGCAGGTAGGCATCAGAGCACATCAGGAGTCCACCGAACATGAGGAGTCAGCTGGCTGGGTGGGGCCTATAAAGTTATTGGGGGTGGAGGTGTACGAAGAATGTATCATGCTGTTTGTTGAAGAGGGGGGAGTAAAGTTTTTTTGTTTGAGGTTTTTTTTTGTATAGTGGGTGGGAAGCTGTATTTCAGACCACTCTTTTGGTGAAATGTGATTGGGGAGTAAGATTTTTGTTTTACTTGTTGAATAATCAAAGTAGAAAATACAGTAGATTCCATTTCAAGTGAAGTCACTAACAACAGAAAAAACTATTACAGCAAAAGATTCCAATGCTTGAGCCTTCTAGTTTTACCAGTAGGAAAAACCCACTGAAACAAACTGGGACTGCTGTTTGATGA